>NC_053149.1:36270617-36913867 GCF_016808335.1 Panicum virgatum | reverse complement strand
CACCCATGCCACGGAGCAGACCTCCGCCGCCATTACCGGCCCCAATTCCAGCCATCCCAAGGAACCCTGACGCCGGTGAGCCGCTCAAATGGAAACCCCTCGATCTCCGCCATCTTTTCCCCCTCTCAATGTTGGTCCCTGTTCACCAGAGCGCCGGCGAGGAGGCAGGCCACAAACCACCGGCCATGGCTGGAGGTCCTGCCCTTTTTGTTATTAGGACCCTGGATAATAAGGTATTTAATCACTTATTTCTTGTGTCTTGGTTAGCTTTGATATAACCCCCTGCAATGTTTAGATACCTGCAACCAGCTATAGCCCTGCGCATTTGACATATTAACCCTAGACTTTTAACTTTTAACGAGCACTGTTGGTTGTGCCATGAGAATTTCTCCAGCTAGTTTTTCACGACTAGGTCCTTAAACCTTGTTTCAACCATAGAATCCATGTTTTGGCTCTAAATCCAACCTTTCAAATCACGTTAGTTTCGTAATAACAAAAGCTGCACGTCAGTAGCTAGTGTTGTTTTCCATAATGCTTGTTTTTAAAATAAATTTAATATTAATATGTTTAATGCTCGAAATAAAAAAAATTAGGCTTTTACACCAGTTTTTATAAATAATGACAATATGATTAATACCAACATGAATATATTTTCATATAATAATTTGTTCCACATGAATCATAAAGCATGCGTGTAGATGTTCTCACGTAGTTTAGCTTTTCCAAGGTTAAATGTTCAAATGGCATAATTTATACTTCAGTATTTATAATTAAAATATGATTTAGTTATAGCTCAGATTTTCATAACTATTGATAAGGTGAATAATCACTACAAGAAACCATTTAATCTGTGACGGAACATTTTCGTCATAGATCGCTAAAAATTCGTCATTAAAATTTGTCTGTGACGATTTCAAGCAGCGTCATGTATTGAGCGTCACAGATTAAATCGACCGACGTTTTCTTTAAAATTGTCACAGATCAGCACAGGCTATGATGTTTTTTAATCGTCGTAAAACACCTTAAGCCCATGCAACCAAATCCAGACCTAGCCCAAACCCAATGCTCGTGACGAAATTAAATGTCATAGATGTTTGCCACGTGGCATCCAACAAGACTAGTGAGGTGGATAATGCTGATGACATGGCCTGTGACACGTGTACGATGACGTGGCTGATGACGTCATTGATGACGTGGCTTGTCATCACTGATGATATGGATGATGGCAGCCCATTTTAGAACTGGGCTAGTTGGGCCATTTTTTGACCCACTATGAAATCAAAGCCCACTAAACAAACCCATTAACAGGTGAGCCATCAAATTGAATCCAATTTGTCACACCATACACCACAATTCAAGCCCACTAAATTGAGCCCATCAGATTGAATCCAATGTATCATCCATACACCAGAATGGTCATTACAGGTCAAAATACATAGCAGGCCAAAATAACAGATACAATCTTAAGTTTACATTCAAGAGAGATATACCATCAATCACATTCATCTTTCATCTCTGCTTCCAGAATCAAACAACAGAAATATAGTAGTTTTCTTGTCGAGGTTCAATAAAGAGAAACATCAAAAGGATTGGTTGCTAGTTGTCCACGATCTATAGACACAAACCCAAAAACAACAAAAGTTCCAAGCACCAACCAGCTTGTACGCTCAGGTTCCACCCCAGCAGGATCTGCAGCACCAAAAACCCAAGCACCACATACTAGCAGTTTGATTCTAGAAGCAAAGGCGGCAAAAGTTTCCAGAACACCAATAGGACCTGCAACACAAAAAAAAAAGAGGCACTATCAGTGAGGCCCTCCAACACCCAAAAAAACAATTAGATTGCAACATCAAAAGATTGGTTCCAGCAAAACCTAACATACCATCATCTATCAGCATGGTCGAATTTGACCCAGAGCAAGGTCAAGTTTAGCCTCCAACTCAGCTTGTTTCTTTTTCAAGCCCTCCATTTGTTCACGCTGGTTATTGACAATCAATCGAAGCTCAGCATTTTCTCTCTTCTCCGCTTCCAGTTGTTCACTAATCCTTGGTCGCTTAGTCTGCATCCCCACATTATGAAGGAACGAACTCTTCTTGTTGTTGCGCTCAAGAACATTAGCTATAACCTGAACCACAACGTTGGGTTGTTCACCTTCTGTTGGTTGTGCAGCCAGTTGGGTTTTAATTTCAGTCTAGCAAGGAAGCATCATACATGGTTTAGGATCATAGGGCAGGCTATAATATCCAAGTCAAAGCAGCACCATTAGAGAGCAGACTTACAATAATTGATTGTACAGCAGGTGTGTAGCCCTTTTTCTTGCTTAAGTGGCACATTTGGAACAAATCAAGCGCATCATGTTCTTTATCCTCATCCTCATGCTCATTTTCCTAAAAAAATGTTTATATAGAGCAAGATACTTAATTGGTCACAACACTTGATAGTAGGAAAAAAAATTAGAAACACCATAAACATTGGACATTTCTATTGTTGCAGCAAGAAGTAATAATATACAGTTATACAAACTGATCTTGGTAACTTATGGAACAAGAACATCATTTGCTAAAATGTGATAGCAGCAAATATCTAGTTACTACTAGCAAATGGAAACCTATATAGAAGACATGGATACCAAATGAAAGGCACATCGAAATGGCTAACTTACCAGATTTTCTACAAAAACCGGGTAGCTACGAGAGCCGGTTGCTTGATGTAACAAAACATTGCCTCGGTTTTCTTTGTTCTTTTGACATGCCTTCTACATCATACACAGAATATATGTTGTTACATATGTAGCAATGTATCATGTTCAAGGGAAGAGTAGAGTTATAGGGAGAAATACAATTTTTTAAGGATTCTTCCACATTTCCACAAGGGCAATCCATTCAGCATTACTTGTTGATTTCACAGGAGAAGTCTTTGGAACCAAATGCAGCGGAAAAGGATCAAAAATTCTTTCTTCAAGTTGTGTCGCTGTTGGCGAACTGCATTCTTCATCATTTCAAGGCAACCATTTTTAACCACAGCATCATTTGTGTCAATGTTGAACTTTGCCTATTTAGATGGAAGAACATATATAAGAAATTTAATATGTAATAAATGAATAGCTTTCAAGGCATATATGACCAGATCCTATAGAAAAAAAATTTGGAAGGAGCAAATCAAATTTGTAATAGTAGAATGGCAAAAAAATGATGTACAGAATCTGTTAATGATAAGAATAATGCATATTTTCATATACAAAGTATGCGGGCATGGTTCAAAAGAGTTAAAACTTAGATTTTTAATCAAAGGGTTGCTTCTAGATTATAAAACTATAGAAAATACTACCAGAGTTACACATAGTACACTACACAAAGCAAAAGTTGTTATTGCATCTAAATAAGGGTAAGGCCTTGGAGAATGTATGTACACGAAGTATTCTAAAAAAAGTCTCAATTTCCGCACGTCGTTCCTTGTACAGCTTCCAGTGCGTGAGCACAGGCACATGGTTCCTAACTGTAATGTTGATTTCAGTTGCATACTTTGCAGCAATAAAAGGAACAAAAGGCCTGATTTGCCCTTCCTCTATGACAATTGGCAGCTTGCCCCGATGAGATCTGTTTATCCTGTTGAGACCATGTCCCATATTTACTCCTCGGTTCCATAGCTCCTGTCCTCCTGGTTGTAAATAGTCATTGAAAATGCAATTAGCATGCATCAAACAAAGTAGTAATGCAATATACCATATGGCCAAAAAATGAACAAACAAACACCTTCATTGGTTATTTGGTTGTCACCATCAGGTGGGGCAATGACATCAGCTCCAGCAGCAATGTTGATGTTGTCATCATGCAAGTCAAAACCATCTAAAATTGGAAGGCAGTAAGAAAACATTCATCATGAAACCAAAGATATTTGAATGATAGTAAGAACGGATCACCTTGGGTGGCCAAGTTGTTGTGCCCATCAGTTTGGAAAATGGCATTTGGTCCATCATCTACAAAATAGCAGAAAGTAAGAGTGCATTCTTTGGGAAATCAATGGTCATATAAGGAGAAACATGATAGTACAACTAGCATTGATCAGCAGGTTTGACAGGTTCACTGACAGCAGGGTTTGATGTAGGTGGCACATGGATGTCATTTGGTGCAAGACTTGAATCAGGCTGGGAAATGCTTTTGTTGGATGATGGACCTGTAGTAGGTGTGGCAGTAGCATACACCCTTTTACGAGAGCGTGAGCGAAACTTGACTCCAATAGGTGCATCTAAGGTTTGTTTTTTAGTTTGCTTGCTGGTCTTCCCCTTAGAGCCCTGGTGCATCAATGGTCCATATCATTATATTGCATTACCAAAAAGACACAAATACAAGCCCTTACAAGATGGAAGAATTATCACCTTCGCAATTTCTTCATCAAACAAATCTGGTTCACTGGTATCATCATGCAAAGGATCATAATCAGCATCTACTTTGTTTCTCTGATTTGTCTTGTTCTTGTCTTTAGAATTGGCAGGTGTTCTTTGACCATTGGGGTTGTAAGGAGGAAGACCTAATTGCCGGAGCCTTGCATTGTTCGCCATGCATTGTTGGAGGCGCAACTCTTCATACGAAAGCAGCGATGCTGGGTGAGAAAAAACTTGAACAGATTAGGGACCTAGTATGAAGGTGTAATGTAACAGGATATTAAAACTGTACTCTACTACCCATAGGACCAGCAACAAAAAACAACATAAAAAAACAGAACTAGGTCACTCTAACCAAGACTTGTTTACTGGAATCAAAGAAACTCCCTTTTGGCAAATAACTAAAACACTTAAAGACATCCTGACTAAGCTCCAAGGAACAACAGAGTTTCTAAAATATGGCCATATACCTGGTCCTTTTGCTATCTTTTGTCCATCCTTGGTCGCCATCATGCGAGGTGGTGGCGCACCGGGTCCTTGAAGCAGCTGCGTCGGAGGTGGAGGAGATGGGGCGTTGTACTGGTTGCTTGCCTTCAGAGATTGACTCTCAACCTGAATGCATGGTGACAAAATGAACAATCAGAGGCATGGCAGCTCGTTCTGAGAAAAAGCAAAGCTCTAAAGTCCAGAGCTATTGGAGTACTGTAATACTTGTATTAAGCACAGGCATGAAAGATACCCAAGCATTTTTTTCATGCACTTCCAGTATTCAGATGTTTTTTTTCAAGTAAACTAAACATGTAACGAATCACATGTAAGATAAAATCAAGTTCAGCGCATACAGCCTGCACTGCAGAATGACAAAACGCTACGGGATCGACCATGCAACGTACCGTATCCAGTTTACCGTATCCGACTGCGACGGCGTGGTGGCGGAGATGGCGCGCGCCGGCCGTCGGAGGTGGAGGAGATGGGTCGTGCTAGCCGTTGAAGGTTGACAACATGGGGCGCGCCGGCAGCCGGAACTGGAGAAGGAGATGGGCCACGCCGGATCTGGAGAAGGAGATGTGGCGCGCCGGCCGTCGGAGGTGCAGGAGATGGGGCGCGCCGGCCATCGGAGGTGCCGGAGAAGGTGGCGCGTCGACCGGTGGAGGCGGATGAGATGGGGCGCGGCGGCCACCCCAACTGGAGGAGAAGGCTGCGCGTCAGCCAGCCGAGGCGGAGAAGATGGGGCGCGCCGGCCGCCCCATACTGAGGAGGAGATGGGTGCGCGAAGGCCGCCGGCGGTGGCGGAGATGTGGTCGCGGCAGCGGTGGGCGGAGATGGGGGCGTGGCGGCTGTGGAGGGGATGGAGGCGTGGCAGCTATGGAGAGGAGATGAGAAGATGGCGGGTGCGGCTGGCTGACCTAGGGTTTTTAGGATATCTGAGGTGCGGACAATTGGGACGGGGTTGTGCCCCAATGCTTGTCCTCCTCAAATCGAACTCCTCCCGACGCGAAGTACAGGCGCGGCGAGCGGCGGCGCCCGCTACCGGCTTCCAGCAGCGCTGGGTGGGATCCACCAGCCAGCGGCATGGCGAGCAGCGGCTCCTTGGCCGGTGCCTCGGGGTGGGATCCGGCAGCGGCTTCTTGGCCAGTGGCGCGGTGCGGCATCGAGCGGCGGCTCCTTGGCCAGCGGCGCGGCTTGCGGCGGCTCATTGGCCAGCAGTGCGGCGTGGGTTCCGGCGGCTGCTCCTTGGCCGGTGGTGCGCTGCGGGATCGAGCGGCGGCTTGTTGGCGGGCGGCGCGCCGAGGACATGTCCGTCTTCGACCAGGTACAATTAGCCCTCTCAAATTGCATTACTGATGTACTGATTTATCGATGTAGATGCAAATTTAGTTGCAAATTAGACCACTGCACTTAATTTAGCTGCAAATTTAGTGGTCTAATTTTTTGCTAAACATCAGTGCATTTTGTTGGTGTCCAGTACATTTAGTTGCAAACATCAATACATTTTCCAACTATTGCTATCATGCTTAGTTGGTAGTATCTTCACTGAATGGTTCTCCTGCTATACAGATGGATGCTCAGGAGGCCACCAAGAAGTACAAAATGGCTTTGTCGCAACTCAATGAAGCCCAGGAAGCGAACAAGGAATTGGCCATTAAGCTATCTTGTGCAGAATCGAAGGCATCTCAGTTGGAAGCCTGTCTCAAACAAGAAGAAGCAACAGTAGCCAGGCTAAAAGGAGAGAAGCAATTGCTTATTGCTGAACTTGATCTCGCAGAAGAAGAGAAGGCAAGACTTGAAGTTGAACTCGAAGAAGCGAAAGAAAAAAAAGCAGTACTTAGAAACGCACTATTAGATGTGCAATTGGAGTTAGCTAAAAAGATTTAGATGACTGGATGCTTAAGAGTTAGTAGACTTAGATGGCTTGTTCATTTTGATCTGCCAGATGAATTGTAATTGTACAACCTGTAGTGTGCAACCTGATGCAATGTCTTGTGAAATGATCCTTTTGGTTTGTGGGATAACTTGTGCCCCTATCTATGTGAAATTTGCAAGTTTTGAAATAAACTACTATTATGCAGGAACCAACATCCAATTATGTGAAATCTGTGTACCTTGCTAACTGGTACAATCTTTGTGAAATTTACAAGTTGTGAATTGAACTACTGTTATGTGCAATCTGTGTACAATAAAAAAAGATACAATATCATTATCCACAAACAAAATATGGTCTCAAATGGTCATGTGAATTCCATTACATGGGTCTCATCATCACAATATTACAAATTCTACATAGAAAACAATAATGGCTAATTGGTAGTATTTATTCATCATCACTGTCAACATCAAGTGTAGCACCTCCTTCATCATTACTACAATACTCCAGAAGTGTGTCATCTTCTTCCTCTTCCTCAATACTCTGATGCCCTTCTTCACCATGAGTCTGAGGCCCTCTGTGACATTCTTTAACCAATCGAGCAATTTCAGCAGCATCAAAAATAGGGCCTCGGTCATCATTTCTATTCAGAGGAATATCATATGTTATGTCTATCACTGCTTCTCGCCTTTCGTCCCCATCACAACATTCATCCTCTTGATATGCGGGAGCAACATATTGTGCAGACTCGGTTTCCCTTACATTGTAAAGATGCCTATGGTCATATGTCTAGACAATTTGCCATTTTTTACCCAACTTTGTGTCTGGCAAATAGAAGACCTTTCTAGCCTGAGTGGCCAAAATCAAAGAATCATCCTTATACCACACACTTCCAACATTGATGCTTTTAAAGAAGCCATCATATTGAAGTTCAGTATTCTTCCCATCAAGTTTAAACCAATCACATTTAAACAAAACAATTGTCCTCTCTTCAGAATTATATTCTAACTCAATTATCTCTTTCAGGGTTCCATAAAAATCAATGAACTGACCATTGTGTGTACCTTGTGTCATGACTCCACTATTCTGTGTTTTCTTATTCTTGTCATGATCAACAGTGTTGAACCTCACACCATTCACTATGCATGAGGTGTATTTCTTGACTCTGAAATCAGGACCACATGCCAAGGAAAAGATATCATCAGACACCTCTTCTTGATGAGTATCCTGCAAACTCATGATCTACCACATGCAACACACACATATCAGAATCTGTACCAAAAAAATGAAAGAAACATGTGAATGTGAACTAACATGTTTCCGGAACCAAGTTTGAAATCCTATCCGAATCTTTCTTTCAATGTTAGGCACCCCTTCTCTCTCTAATTCATCTCTGAACATTCTGCAAATAAAAGTTGAAGTTAGCATATGTGGAACACAAAGGTGGAAAAAAAACAAAAACAATAATTACAACTTACTTCACATATTTCTCAACTTGACTACAATTGTTAAGCACATACCACACCATTTGATCAAAACCATTTTCATCATATTGGAGTTCAGATGCGGAAGTAAAATGAACTCCATGCCCAAAAACGTCAACATCATATGCCTCTTCATTAGAAAAACCATTATTCCTCGGTTCCCGATTAAATCTTGTTTCAACACCATCCATGTATTTAGAGCAAAATGTCAAGCATTCATCAGCAATATATGCCTCGGCAATTGAGCCTTCTGGCCGTGCCCTATTCCTCACATAGCGTTTCAAAGTGTACAACCGCCTTTCAATTGGGTACATCCAACCATATTGCACAGGACCTCGAAGTAATGCTTCATCAGGTAAATGGACAGCAAGGTGCACCATGACATCAAAGAAAGCAGGGGGAAAATTTTTCTCAAGCTTCACCAAAATAATAGGGATCTCTTTCTTCATTTCAGCCAATACATCCTTGTCAAGTGTTCTGCTGCACAATTCCTTGAAAAACTTCCCTAACTCCGCTATTGCTCCATAAATGTCCTTGTCCAAAAATCCTCTCATGGCAGCTGGTAAGATTCTTTGCAAAAGAATGTGACAATCATGTGTTTTTAGCCCTTGTACCTTGGTTCCATCAGCATTGACACATCTTGAGATGTTGAAAGCAAAGCCATCAGGAAACTTCAACTCCTGTAAAAATTTACAAAAGGCCTCCTTTTGTTTTGTGGACAAGGTATAACGAGCACGAGGCATCTCACCATCCTCTCTAAATTGCAGCTCCTCTTTAATTCCCAAATCTTTCAGATCAAGCCTAGCTTTAGCTGTATCCTTTGTCTTCCCCACTATGTTCAAAATTGTCCCAATGAGGGCCTCACATATGTTTTTCTCAATATGCATGACAACAAGATTATGTTTCAGGGTCAAAATTTTCCAATATGGTAACTGCCATAAACTAACCATCCGACTCCAAATTCGCCCCACATGATGCCCTTCCATATCACAACGCTTCCTCTTCCCACATTCTTGTTGCTTCCCAGGTCTAACATCTTTTACTTTCTCTAGTTCAGCCAGCAGCTCTTCTATAGTAAATTGACTTGGTTGCTCATTGCTTTCATGAAGTCCAACATACTCATTGTTTCTCCACAATCGATGTCCTTTTGGGAGGAATCGAAAATGCCCAATATAGCCAATTTTGCTCCTTAGGCTGTATGAAAGAGTGTGCTTGTCACAATGAGTACATGCAAAATAGCCTCTTGTTGTACGCCCTGAAAGAGTACTCAAAGCTGGGTAGTCATGGATGCACCACAAAACTGCAGCACGAAGACTAAATGTCTTGTGAGTAATAGCATCAAAAGTTCGCACACCCTTCCAAAGCTCAAGTAAATCTTCTATAAGAGGCTCTAAAAATATATCAAAGTCCTTTCCAGGTGATTTAGGTCCTGGAATAAGCAAAGCCATCATAAAGTTTGACTCCTGCATGCATGCCCAAGGTGGAAGGTTGTATGGCACAATAAATATAGGCCACATGCTGTATCTTGAGTTCTGTTCTAAAAAAGGATTGAACCCATCAGTAGCAAGTCCAAGTCTAAGATTTCTTGCATCATTGGCAAAATCTGGATATACTTGGTCGAAATGTTTCCATGCCTCGCCGTCAGCTGGATGGCTCATTTCCTTCTCACTAGGCTGCATGTTTAACTTGTGTCATTGTGCTTCCTCTGATGCTTCTTTGGTTGCAAACATTCTTTTTAGCCTAGGTGCCAATGGAAAATGCCGCAACACTTTCTGTGGTATATTCTTCCTTCCTGGGTCTTTCCATCTTGACAGACCACAAACAGGGCAATTGTCAAGCTTGGCATATTTCTTTCTGAATAGCGCACAATTATTGTAGCACATTGTATTGATTCATATCCAAGACCTAATTTCTTTAGAAGACTCTTTGCTTCATTATATGATTTTGGAAGTGTATTCCATTCTGGGAATGCTTCAGCCAATAGCTTCATTACCGCAGAAAAAGTAGAATTGCTTATCCTATATTAAGACTTCATATGAAGTAGCTTTACCACAAAGGAGAACCTTGAGAACTTTGTACAACCAGGATAAAGTTGACGCTTTGCCTCTCTCATGGCTATTTTGAAAAATGAATCTTGTTCACCAGGTTCTGCATCAGGTTCCAAATTTTCTCCATCATGTCTTGTTTATTCTTCTGCAGTGTTTAGGTCTCCTAAAATAGCTTCTAAGGGATCAACACCATAGTTGTCATCATCTATCATATCTATGTCATGCACACCAACAGGATCATCAATAACATCTTCATCCAAGTTCTCTCCATGATGAAACCATCGAGTATAACTACTGTTCATTCCATTCATCAATATGTGCTTCTTCACTACAACCTGACATTGATACTTCTGATTAAGGCATCTACTACATGGGCATAGAATTTCAACCTTACCACTGAATTTTTCTGGAATGAAGCTCATAAATTCTTTCACACCATCAATGTGCTCGGGGGAAAACAATTTGCTATGCACCCAAGTTCAATCCATCAATTCAAGCATAGCAGAATAAAAAAATGAACAAGTTTGCACCAATTCAAAAAACCACACAGTAAAGAAATATTACATATAAATACCTTGCTGACTGATGGCCGTTCTCGAGGTGGGGGATAAGGTTTGCCTTACAGCCGGAGTTATGGTCGCAATCTTGTCATGCCGTCGGTGTCGTGCTCCCGCGGCCGTGCGGGATGAGTCGGCAACGGTGGGAGCCGGCTCTGCGGGATACCGCCAATGGCTGCCGCCGGCTGTCCGGAATGAGGCCATGCCGGGCCGAGGCCGGTGAGGTGGTAGTGGTGGGCTACAGAGGTAGTGGTGGGTGATAGAGGTAGAGGATTTGACGGTGGGGTGGAGGCGCCGCGACGCAGGAGGAGGCGCCGTCGACGGCGGCGCAGCAAAAGGCGTGGTCGGGAAGGGGCTATCTGCACTCGATGCAGATCCAGTTTTCAAGGTAACAAGCCACGGTTCAATAATTATATATAAATCATAATCTTCGTACCCAAATCACAACCAGTCGAGTGGTGCAGTGGTGAGGCGCAAGACTCCTGTCCTGGAGGCCGTGGTTCGAATCCAACATCCGCCTTCATTTTTTTTTTGTCCAACAATTTCAGGCAGATGGAGAAAAAAAAACCCGCATTTTTTTTGTCCAACGATTTCAGGCGGACGGAGAAAAAAAAACCCGCATGACCTGGCTAGGGCGGCCTGAGGAGTCCAGCAAAAAAATATATAAAACGAACTAAAAGCAGTTTTGAGCACAAATTATTATGTGTTGTGGTGGTATGTCTTAGAATGTGCTGTGGTGGTAAGGTTTGTTGTTCAACACACGTGAAAAGCATCTCTAGTTTTTTTGTCTACTTTTTTTATTTTTGATTTCTCCCCTTGTGCTATATATCACAATAATTCTAAATTTAATATTTGCGACGGATTACCTAAAACTTCACAGATTTTGGGCTGCTTCATGACGAAATCTATAAAATGTCATTATGTTATGGGCCTTATATCCATATTGTAGATCCATGACGATCTCTGAAAACGTTACGAAAATTTTGTCAGAATTCGTCACAGATTAAATGGTTACTTGTAGTGAATGTCAAGATTAATGCATTTTCTAAATAATGTTATCTTAGTCCAACGCAGGATATCTTATGATCCGATTAGATGCTCTCACACTCTTTATTTTTGAAGTTAAAAGTCTGATTTGGTATAATTACTAATCAACATTTATAAATGAAATTTTCTATGTCTTACTTCGGCTTTTGCAAAATAAAGTATAAGCTGTGCTAATTCTAAGTTAGGATATTTTTCCTAAAATATTCTTTATATTGTTTTCGCTAAACTAAAATTAACCAAAGCATATAGCCTTTTGTGCTCTCATAAATGCAAGTCTTATGATAGTTTCTTTTCACCATTTTAAGAGTTTCTTGCGCTCTCGTAACTGTAGCAACGAGCTCTATCCTTTAGTGTGTGTTTTCAAAACCTTTTCTTTTGATTAGTGTATTGTTCTTAGTTGTGTTTATCTGCTTGTTTATTATATTGTATGTTTGTCCCAATGCTTGCTACGAGCGAAGCAACGTAGTTCGAGAGCTATGAAGATTATGAGTTTCAAGAACAAGAGATGAAGATTTTCTAAGCATCTATATGTGGAGTAAAGTTAAGTGTCTCCTTGGTCATTCTCATTTATACCTAAATGACATGCAATTTATTCACAGTTTTTATTTGTCGCTTGCATTAATATGATGGGTTCCTATTATGGACGCTGCCTAGTTTCTTTTGATCATTCCTTGTAGCTGGATTATTAAAATTAATATTGATGATTGGTAATGCTTTTGGTCATTCCTCGTAGTCGGATTATTTAAATTAATATTGATGATGGTAATGCTTAGTTTGCTCAAATGTGTTAATAAATGAACAACATGGTTATACATTTATTTGTTTACTCTATGTTTCTGGATGTTTCGTTAATTACAAGATTATATATCTATTAATTGGAATATGGAGAACCACCTAGGAAAATAGGGCAACCATAAGTACTATATGGCTCTAGTCTTGGCTAATTAATAAGATTTCTCTAGCTTGATAGTAGCTTACCTAAAACTCAGCCTGCCAAAGGGTTTGGTACACCTATGGGGTACACTCGCTTTGGCGGAAGATGCACTCACCTAGTGGCTGAAATCTTAGCGGACTACTAATTGTTAGGGAGTCTTTGTAAAGGTCTTGTAGTGTACCCATGCAGTCAAGCCTTGGAAGTGTGATGATAGTGCCTGATCAACACTATGTGACGGGTATCACAAGTTGTTGGTAAAGATTCGCAACTTCTACATAGTGTAAAATTGATATATCAGCCTTGCACAAGTTACGAGCGGCCTGGACCCTCACATGGTTAATTGAACTTGATGATGAACGAAATTGTAGTTATTGATGGTGTCATATGCTTATGATGGCTGTTCATTTTATACACTTATTAATTGTGGGTTGATATAAACTTATATTTGCTAGTAATTAATTGCTTAATAAAATTTGACCAACTAAAAGTCCTAATTGCACTTAACCTTGTTAGCCTTCCACTAAATAAAGCCTTTCATGTCATTTATTTCTCCACCTTGCTGAGTACGGCATGTACTCACACTTGTCTTTTTATATATTGCATCTACAACACTCGAGTTGCTACTCAGACTCAGAGGATATTGTGAAGTGTTCTGGAGAAGGTGCTGAATTAGGCGTACGCAATGTGGTCGATTGCCTATGAAGTGTGGAGCCGCCATTTCCAGAATTAAGTTGTGTATCTCTGATAGTCTTTTAGTTGTTATACATCTCTTTTTCGTTATGTTACTCATTATTCCCTAATGATGTCGCTATATCTATGGAAGTTGATCTTGACATACATATATTTATGCATTTGGATTTTCTTTTAAAACCCGGCTGTGACACCTCTGATCTATATGGCACATAAATATGTACACTACAAAGTTATAATTTTTATGGGTCTATTCTTGCTATTTTGGTGTCATATATATTGGTGTTATTTTATATAAGTTTGGTCAAACATAAATAATTTACTTCAGCACAACTCTAAAAGTTGGCTAGTCTTGTATTCGAGGAACTATGAAAGAGAGCATTTAAATGAAAATTGGAAAGTCCTTCCAATGGGTTATTTCATTTTTGTTATTAGGTAACATAGGCAAGATAGTATTAGTGCTGCCTAAGTGGTTCATGATTGGTTCGTAATTGAAGCCTCTTCATCCTATCTTCATTGTCTCTTTATTTGCCATCTCATCCATGATGCATAAATGGCAAGCTATGTAATGAAAATGCAACATGTGCAACACTAATAGTAGTGAGAGTTTCATTCTAATGAAATGATCCGATGTGCAACATCAACAAATATGATGACATGAAAAAATATATATGAGGAAAAAGAAGAGATATTGTTTTATCTGGATCAAACAAGGTGTACGGGTATTCCTAGACTATGAAACAAACTAAAGCTACCATTGTGGGCTATAAAGTATCATTTCATATGACTTCGTCCAATCCAGTATATCGCAATTAATGTTTATAGCTTGTATATAAAACCAAGATGTGAAATTGCATATTGGATGTATAGTTTCATTCATCAACAAAAATCAGTTTCGATGATGCACCAATCTTTAAAAACCATTCCATAAAACCTGCCACTGAGGATTGCCTTAGCGTACCCTAATGGTATTCAAATTTCTGTTTTAACTTTTAAGACAACCACATATGCAAAGAACTTTCTCAATCCTAAAGTTCAAGGCAATATTTTTGTTTAACAAGGCTTTGACTAATAATTACCCCTTCAATATGTTATTTTGTGACACAACCTTTAATCATTCATAAGTAAGAACTTATGGATACAAATCTAACAATACTAATTGTTAGTCCATAGCTTGTCCACATAGAAAAAATACACCTTATATTATTAATTGTTACGTGAAGATTGACCATTTAATCACATAAATGAAATTCCTTTCATGGATATAACATAATGGATGATAGAGGGATTCTATAATTTTGAAAATAAATAGTGTACATTTATCCTCCTTTACATGTCAACTCTCTAGGGAAGTAACCTTAGGATTGGCCTAGCTCTCTCAGTGGTTGAGCTTGCGCGTTACAAGCCAACAGTTTCTATACATGTAAGTTTGATGGCTGTTCGTTGCTTGTTATTCCCAAGATAGCTTTTGGCTTTCTAGGATATAGGTACCTAATACACATATGCTCGGGAATTGTTGATATGGACATGATACGTTCTTCTTGAATGGTTGTATCTATGTTTGTCATGCCCATATCACTTGTGTTTGTTGCCCCCAACGGTTTTAAGGTCTTCCTCCAATAGGTGTCCAATACTTTATTCAATTATAGATACAGTCATCTAGGTTTGTCCTAACGTAAGATAATTTACCTTTGATTGTCAATATCTAAGCACTTATATATTGATTGCCATTGCAAGAGTAATTAGAATCACAGATTCATTATGAAAGAATATTTCCTAAATCTCTTCTTCATTTAAGATTTTAAACATCTTATAGATGTTGTTAGTCAAAGTGTGATTGTCATATTATTGCACACCATATAGATATCCAAATGTGCTTACGTTTTTGTTTTTAGTAAATATCTACTTTATCATGTGTATGTGGGACATTCACATTCCGGTTGTACCCTCTCGAAAATGTTGTTAGGAAGAAGCTTCCATTGCCTTTTGTAGGTAGTTCAAGGAAAGTTATTGGGTAATGCTATGGCTTAAACATCCGATGTCTATTCATCATCTAAGCCTCGACACTTGTTGCAAGAGCAGGCAGTGATGTTGCAATTATTTTTTCTTTATGTTCTGCAATGGATGTTGCATGAAATAGGATGTTAATGTTGCAGTGGTAATTTTCCATCCTCGAATCAGATGTTAGAGTTATCTGTATACTTGTTTTTTTGACGTTCCAAGCATTATTTTTGATATTGCAACTGTTATTTACCAATGTTGCAACATACTATCCGATCGACCAAAAAAATCTGATAGGATGTCCGACCCCAAGGAGTGCTGAAATTTATTTGGGAAAACTGATGGACAGAAAAGGTGGCCTCCTTATTTTAATATGGGAACACCTTCACTATACTTTTGCTCTGAGATATATAAGGTTAATAATTTGTGGCACATAATAGGAGGCATGACCACTTAGTGGGTGTAATGGATTCTGATCTCATCATTTTCTTGGAGTAAGATCGGTTTCATTTTGCCGTGTAACACAGATCATAATCCACTAGTAAAAACTAACTGCGCACCTCTTGTCTGTCCTATCATGGTAAAGATCGTTGGGTACATCATCAGCTCTAGCCCTAAAAAAATGTGACAGTAACCACATAATCCCAGCATATTCCCTATGCTTGGGATATTCTTTTATCTTGATGCTGTAGGAACTTCGTCGATCACCATTGTACGTATGTGCTGGACTTTTCTTAGGGCATTGTATGTGCTAAACTTTATCAGGCACTACTGTTTCTCCCACGCCATTCCTGCTTTTGGTGAACATTCTGTTGAAGTGTACAATTAAATAATGCCACACTATCTACTGATATCAATTAACCTCTGGCTTTAAAACTAAATTTATGTGATTTGAGATGCCGAAATGAAATAAATTTTGTTATAAAAAAATTATTCCACCACACCTAGTTTGTGGGTTTTGAACCTTGGCCCCAACAAATAAAGCGATTGTGCCTTGCCATGGGTTTGAGTAAAAAGGGAAATACGAACCTTGGATTTCAGCAAATATTATCATCCTGTGTTCATATTGGGTTGCTATATTGTTAATTACCCTTCTTACTTTTGTTGGTACGTAACAGCCAACAACAAGCTTTAGTTCTTTTTTTTATTGAGAAAAAGAATGTGAACAACAATAAAAGCACACCTACATAGTAGCTGAACAAATGTAATGGACTTTGACATCAGGTTTTAGGTACTATAAACTTTTATTTATTTACAGTCGTAATACAAGTGTGCCTCTGCTGAGTCGCCAATCATAGCAAATTTCTACCAGACGTCATACCAAAAGGTGTAGTCATTTTATCCGCTTGCCACATTTTACCTATTTAGGATCCACATCTTGAAACTTAATTACCAGAGGTGCTTGTGTCAAGGGTTCATCATTGAGTAATTATTTAACCTTACCCCTTGTTTCAAAACAACCACTCTCCTAAATATGGAAGATGGCGCTACATAATTTTTTACTCACTACTGTCTTTTAAACATTTTAAATAAGGATAGTGGAAAATCAACACTCCGTAAATCATCAATTTTATTCCATATTTAGTCCATCATATCAATGTTTTCTCCTAGTCATGGATTTGATGTCGGCAATGCTATAGATCGGTCATCCGAGGCGTTGGACGCACTCACCCGCTCGCGAGCCTTATCGGAAGGGAGGAGAGCACCTACTCGGCTTGGCGAGCGACCAAGCAGCGGCAGCACACAAGGCGGCCGTCGTAGCTCTGGGGTGGTGACGCACGAGGCCGTGCGAGCTATTCCGGCGGCACGACCACCCTGGTGGTGTGCTCCCCCGGCTCGTCATTCTCTTCTCTTTTGCTAGGGTTTGTTGCATGTTGCAAGCATATGTTTCATGTGTTCAAAATATTTTAGAACAATATTGCATGTGTTCCATGCGGATTTTGCAAAAGTAAATCCGGATGTTGGGATGTTGCACGCGTTTCACATGCATGTTGCAAGTGTTTCATCCGAATGTTGCATTTTCATCGAGAGATTTAGAATATTCAATGCAACATGAAATAGATGTTGCCGTAAATTTTTTCCTGATCATTGATGGATGGATAATTAAATATTTAACATGTTTTCGATGTTGCATATGTTGAGTTTCTATATTTCAGACACTATTTTTGAATGTTGCATGGACCGTCAGATGGGAGATGTAGCAGCACTGATTTGATTCTGGTGGACGCTCGTTTCATGAAACTATAACTAGAACAGTGCATAAAGTGAAACGATGGTTTCATGATGAGCTTTTGGTGCTTTAGAGTAATTGGAGAACCAAGTAAGTTATGATGGTCAAAATAAAGAGATAAATGTGTCTTTTGACGTGTATGAATTTTTGTTTTATGGTAACTAATTGCGGCACTATACTTGCTAGTTACTATTTCATTGGCGACAGGCACTGAGGGGATATGCTAACGCGGAGAGAACAACATACTACATATATTCGGAAACATATTGTGTTAAGCAGTATATTTTTAACTTGTGTTCTATATAGTTAAATTTACTATATGCCAAATTTTGTGCCTTGGCAATTTCTTGGCTAGGTCAGAAATCTAGCTGGGAGGGGTGAAATGAACTAAATGGTATAGTTTAGATGTTAAAT
Organism: Panicum virgatum; assembly: GCF_016808335.1. NCBI lineage: Eukaryota > Viridiplantae > Streptophyta > Magnoliopsida > Poales > Poaceae > Panicum > Panicum virgatum. The sequence continues at coordinate 36,895,716 of NC_053149.1, read as the reverse complement.
TGAACCAAGTTATAGTTTAGGGTTATTCAGTCTTTGACCATACTTGAAGGGAGTAAATTGTACTTTTTCCAATTTAAAATTAAAGTACCACTGAATTTACTCTTTGTACTGTGCATTGCCACACAAAAGTTTCCATGTAACTTACAATCAAATCATTCTGTCACATCTTGAAAATTGTGTTTCGTTTCCCAAGTCAGGTCAAATTTTGTACGCTTTAGAAAATTATAATGGCGGCCTCTCAATTGATTGAGCTGCAACTGCGGAACCTTCATCAATGTAAACATCTAGATCAAGCCGGTTGCTAGCAAGATGAATGTTATTAAAAAAAACAGATTCCTACGGTGGCTGTTGTTTTCATGTGCTGTGTGATAGGTCCATGTTGCCAGCACTATGTTCAATTGATTAGTATTGTTTTCAGGATACGCTGGGAATCTTTCAGGGTTCTTTCGGTTTTTCAACCTAAATCGAAGGGCCAGTTTGGTAGAGCTCCACTTGATTTTGATTCTCTATGGGAGCTGATTTGATTCTTTAACAGAAGTAATCCATTAGCTGAAAGTGATTATCTAAGATTAACTTCATGAAAAAACACATCGTTCCAGCTTCCAGCTCCTTAGGTTATTCCACAGAATCACTTCATAGAATTAGTATTCAGTTTTTAGTATTCAGTTGAGCTGGCAAATAAATGCAAATAAAGGATAGGCCCCTCCATCTTGGGACTTACACATGTAAAATATATGGCCAACAGAGTTTTTAGTATTCAGTTGAGCTGGCAGCCATCAATGTTCGAGCAGCACATGTGTAATTTTCACTAACAGACAATCAAATCGTATTGTAATCTCTGTGCCTGTCCCTAGTCATACACTTGTCGCCAACTAAGCTGCCAAGCTCAAAACTAAGACCAAAATAGGTTCATTTTTTATGAAAATGAAAATTAACTTGCATGCTTGATTGCTTGTCCATAGTCGCACACTTGTCGCAAACTAACTCATCAATATCATTTTTTCTATTCACTTTAATATCTTGGTTCTTATTAGTACAAAGAAGATGAAGCCACCACTAAAACCAAAATAAGCTCACTTTTTTTAAAGAAACCAAAAAAGTAAGTTGTGTGCTTGTCCCCAGTCACACGCATATCGCCAAATACGATCACGATATATATAATGTAAAAACTATTCAACAACAAGCTCATTTTCATTCACAATAATCAGGTTTGTCTGTGATGTAGATATAGAAGATGAATCTACTATACTACGCATGATTGCTCGAGGTCGAGGTCAAAAGATTTTCATAGAACAAGTTCAGTAGCTCACAAACCGGACACCAGCCACAGCCACTCCGTTCACCTTTTGTGGAATTCTTAAAAGCTAAGGATGGAAGGACGGCAGCGAAGCTTTTGTTTTCGGGACCCTTTGTTTCGTCACTTTAACTAAAGCGTCATTGATCACGTCCATCCCTAGCTAATTCCTCTCTCCCCGTTTGCAAATGATTCGCCGCTTTCCAAAGATATCATCGCTGCCCCACCAAGCTTAGAAAGGAATCACCCAGACAGCCACAGCTTTAGCTGCTGCTAGTTCTTCGCTCGTGCTGTCGCGCGTGCAGACCACTTCCTTGCTGCTGCAATAGCTTTCTTGTGGTCTTAGATTCTCTTGTTGCATTAGTCAGTCCATGAAGTAATAATATCAGAAATAACATGTGGGCCAGGATTCTTTTGTGGTACCTAGAAGCCATAGGGAATGGCCATACTTTAGCACCTTTGGTGGAACTCATCATACAGTGGCCAAATGCCATGGCTAAAGCAGGCCACAGACTATTATGAAGAAAAATCTTACAAGATGAAATGTTAGTCATCAGTACAAGTACTTTTCAGCTATAATCTCTTTGATTTTTGTGCTTCGGGTCTCATTTATTTATTCTAGAAGAAAAAATCTTGATAAGTATGATCATCAAATCTTTCGCTGTAAAATACAACATAATTCATTTGCAAATTTTATAGTATTACAAATCATCAGTATGTATAAGGTGGTCGTCGTCGTACCAGCAGACCACACAGATGTGAGATTCTAGAAGCCACCTAGCTATCAGACAGGCTACAATATAATTATTAAGATCTTGGTGCAAATGCTCTAGGACTCGATGATCAATCATTCAATTTGTGGCCAGCCATCTTTTTCACGGAATTAGTTCTTTTCTCGCCATCAATGAGAAAAATAGGCACAAGTGTGAATGACCTGACAAAATGATACATACGATATATATAAGGCAGTTGCTTGTTCCACAAGGGCATCCACTTAACCACATACTTAGCTCTTTGCCGTCCTTGTCACACTATAAAGTAGTGACACACCACCACAAAACCCTACTTTGCCCTTGCCCCAGTGCCCACCCAATAACAACAACACGACAGGGCTGGACAAAGCAACACATACACACACAGCTAGTTTCATAGATCATGGACACAACTCGAGAGCTAGCTAGTTACAGCTGACTTCCCTGGCGATGACCTGAAGACGACGCCACCGGATGGCATGGCACTAGTAGTAGTAGTTGTACATGTTGGCGTCGAGCAGCTGCGGCTGGTGGTACATGGTGGCGTCCTCCATGCTCCGGATGAGCCCGGCCAGGGACTGGAGGCGCTCGCCGAGCTCCAGGTTCATGGCCTGCAGCAGCGCGTTCTCGGCCTGCACGGCGGCGCACCGGCGCTCGACGTCGTAGGCGGCCGCGGCCATGGCGCCGTTCCGGGCGCGCAGCGCGGTCACCTGCTTCGTCAGGTTGTCCAGCTGCTGCTGTTTGCGCGCGCGCGACCGCTGCGCGGAGAGCCGGTTGGACTCCTTGCGCTTGCGCTTCCTCTCCGCGGTCACCGCGGCCAGCTGCGGGTCGCAGCAGGGCGCCTCGGGCTCGGACCCGGCCGACGGCGACGTGGTCACTGCGGACACCATGCTGGGAGATGCCATATTTTCTCCTTTCTTAGTCTCACCGATTAAATTACCTGGTTAATAATCACTTTCTTGCTCGATTTTACTAGCAGTTCTTGGCAGAAATCAGAACGTGAATCTCCAAGAAAGAATTACTACGTGCGGTCGGTTAATTATGAGAAGACATAGAACCAGTAGAGGAAGACGACGGAGAAGGACTGGACGAGGACGGTGGATGTTATCATAAACACCGGGGATGGGGGCAGAAGAGCAGCAGCATCAAAAAGGTTCGTGGCACAAGCATGGACACAAGTCAGAAGAACAGCTGAAGGAAGAGCTTGTGGCGAAAGAAAAATCCAGCAGAGTTTCCCCTTGAGAAAACAAGGTATTCGAGTAGGAATTCGGACAGAGTCTCGCCCTGATCAATCAAGAAACCCCTGCTGAAAATTTTGGCAGAGTCTCAGCCTGTACAAGAGGGGTTCTGCAGCTGTAAATTTCAGCAGAGTAACGCCCTAACCAGCAAGGTTTCTGGTGAAAAATTTCGGCAGAGTGACAGCCTGAACAGCTACGAGGTTTCTAGTAAACAAAATTCCGGCAGAGTCTTGCCCTGATCAGCAATGTTTCTGGCCAAGAACTCCGGCAGAGTTTTGGCAGCACACACTTTGCTACAGCCTCTCAGACGAGAAGGTTCTCGCAGCGGAATCTCCAAGGCACAGGGAACTAAAGGTGCAGGTGTCTGGAAGCAAAGATGCAGCAGGGTAGTGGGTAGGTGAGGGCGGCAGCCGGCAGGGGTCAACAGCTGCAGCGGAACAGCGTGCCGCTGCAAGGAAACTTAGAGAGGCGAGTCGAGAGAAGGGGAAAAGGGAATTGGGGTTTGGAAGGGGAGTCCAATTTATAGCCGGCGGGGAGAGGGGGGAGGAGGAGCCTTGGCGAGCTTGGCTTGCTTTGGGGTTAAGTGGGGTGGGGGGAATCTAAGCGAAAGGTGTGCGGTGGTGGTGGTCTGGAGGAGAAAGCGACCACGCGGAAAGGAAAGGCGAGGGAGGCAAAGAAAAAAGCAGCCCGCGAAAGCGAGAGGGAGGAAGGCTGAGGCCTGAGGGCGTTGGAATCTCAGGTTAGGTGTCTGCTAGGGATTCCGTTGGGTTTATTTGGGACTTTGGGCTTGGGTGCTGGCGTGCTGCATAGCATACATGAATGTCCGCAAGGGTTAAGGAAGGCTGTAGCCGGGCTAAAGGGTCATGAATTCATGGTGTTGGTGTTGCGCACAATTGCACTTGACAATTCGGCAGCCTGGTCCGACCTGGCACGGTCACGATTTGCCCCAGCACGACTAGGCCCGAGTACAGTTTGGTGCTGGGACGGACCTATGTCCGTTACCGCTCCGACACCATATTCGGGTTTCACGGGCCGTGCCGGCCGTGGGCTTGGCTTCCTTCAAACTACTCCATCAGCTCAAAATTTGGTACTTAAAAATAACACATTCACTCGTAGCTCGGTTGGCTTAAGTGCCAAACCCCAGACCATGGGGTGCCGGGTTCGAGCCCCGGGTGAAACGGCTCGCTGGAAGTGAGCACGCCACCGGCCAAGTGTATCGCAGCCTCTGTCCTCCAAAAAAAACACATTCACTAGGTATTCCCACATTCACAAATTTTGAAAAAGGAACATATATTAAGTTCGAGACTGCCGGGCCTTACGTGATCCCGTGCTCAAGCCGGCCTACCATGCCTGGCCGGGTTGAGGCTAATCATGCCGTGCCCGGACCATGCTGATGTCTTGAACCACAACCACGGCACGATGCACGGCCCGACAGACCTCGTGCCTGAGATAGGATGAAAAACCGTGCGGTGGGCCGACCCATGGACCTGTTGCCTTGTGGAAAACTATACTGTTGTTTGTTCAATATACCTGGTCAAGTCCAAGGCACCAGGTCCCTCATCGAGGGGGGCTCCGGTCTCTCATCAAGACATTTGATAAACGGTCAGAGGTTAGTCTTATACAAGGAGTTAGAGCATCTCTCCAGCAGCAGTTTTTAAATTAGACTCTCTAAATGCTAAATAAAGGCTACCTCTATTTTTAGAGACCTTCCAATTTAGTTCAACTACAGCAATAGCACTCAATTCTAACACATAATAGAGTACTTACCAGAGACCTTTAGAAATAAAAAGTGGAGGGGTAAATTTGGAGGCATCTCCAAAATAGCGGGTCAAATAGAGGGTCTGCTAAAGTACATTTTTTAGGTTAGCCCTCTAAATTTAAGATAGAGAGCTGTTTATAGAGTCGGTTGAAGTTGCTCTTAACACCAAAATGTATCACATAACCTCCGACAAGTTACATTCGCGACGTCAATTGGAGCCTTTTTTTCATTTTTATATTAAAAAAAATTTCAAAAATATATGTCGAATAGGGAAATTTTCAAAAATGGGTGTCTGTCGCCCCCCTAATGGGCGACAGGGTGCTTGTCGCCCATCCAATGGGCGACAGGACCTAAATGTAAAAAAATTACATTTAGGTCCTGGCGCCCAGGGCGCATTAAACAGTGAACTTGTAAAATCGATATAAAATCGTAGAAAAATCGGAAAAATACAAACTCAGCTGTTCTGGATTCTATGAAATAATATCTACAACTTTTATTACATAAAGTTTTTCATTTGATCAATGTATCTAAATCAAGAAAAATAGTTCTTGTACCTAGAAAAATTTGAAATAATTCATTTGGTCTAGTGCTTATCTAAAATTTACCAAACTTTTTTTATAGCTCTTAGGAAATAAAATAATGGTACTGTAAAAGTTATGGCTTCTAATACTCAGTATAGCAGCATGGATAAATAACTCATTTAAACTAGACATATTGCAAGATCTAATTTAAAAACTTATTCTAGAAATGTTTTCTGGGCCTACCAATTTTGTACAAGTCTATGCTCACCATATGCAACACTCTGGCCAAAGATGACATGCATCCAAAGGATGGATCTTGAGATTTAAATAAAAGTGCATTAAACTAGTATTTAAAATAGAGCAAGATACATTGATCAAATGAAAAACTTTATGTAATAAAAGTTGTAGATCTTGTTTCATATAATACAGAACAGTTGAGTTAGTATTTTTTTTTATTTTTCTACGATTTTATATCTATTTTACAAGTTCACTGTTTAATGTGTCCTGAGCGCCAGGACCTAAATGTATTTTTTTACATTTAGGTCCTATCGCCCACTGGATGGGCGACAGGCACCCATTTTTGAAAATTTTCCTATTCGGCATATATTTTTGAAATTTTGTTTTTTTTTAAATATAAAAATGAAAAAAATGCTCAATTGGATGGGCTGGCTTAAAAAAATGGATGGGCTGGCCCGAACAACTCTCTCTACTATATGTTTAGCCTGCCTCATCACACAAATAATAAGTTGCCATTTCCTCGAAAACAAATAATAATAAGTTGCCAAAGTACCATTTAAGAAGCACCGTGACAGGTCCTGTGTATTTGAGTTTCTGTTGGCTTCTACGTGTCAAAATCCAAAAGGTGAAACAGACAAATGTGCTCCTAGAAGTGATTTCTAGAAGCTAACGGTAGAAGCCAAAAGCAGGAGCGAAGGGGAATTTTTAGCTTCTTTAGGAGGCAGTTTTGTGGTGTATACATCACATGTATCATTGCTTCAAAATTGAATCAGCTGGTAAGATAGCCGTTTCTTAATTTTGAACTAGCAGTGCACTAAATAAGCCAGCTTTTTGAAAAAAAACAAAAACCTAAATAAACACATGTCCACAGTCTGAGATTATTTATATTGAATTTCGTTTGAAAATTCAAAAATCGTTTTAAATGGATTTTGAAAATCTTTTAATTTTTGAAGAAATTAAAAAATTTGTTTTAAGTGGAGATGATTCCTGTGAGATTCGTGCCCAGGCTGTTTTCTTTGATCTGTTTCTTTGGGCTAGTGGGCATATACAGGACCAATTTGGATAAGCACTACTAGCACGCACATCCAAATTCGTCCTGTATCGCCCAAATTATTACATTCTGAAATTAATAAAATGATTACATTTTCACCTTCGCTTCTCGAATCTGTCGGGCAAATTATATCCACCTGTATCGCCCAAATTAAATCCCCATCGTGCAAAGCATTTTTGACAGGTGGTTTCACAACTCAATCGTACTTTTTTTTAATCTCCAGTGAAGGTTATGCTACATGTTCTTTTCCTTTTTTTTATTGCCCAAATTAACTTTTTTTGGTAGTTAGGGTTCTTGGCGCGTTTGGGGGAGTTTAGTTAGGGAGATGGCGATTTTAATTTTTAGCAGTGGGAAGGAAGGGTTCGCGATTGTCTTTTTTTTTTTTGTCTTTTCGATGTCCTGTCAATATAAATTAGGATTGGGTCCCTTAACTTGAAAGGAGACTAGCTATCAAACTTGCAATATTTTGACCTACTCTTTAAATAAGTGTTCTTCTTCATCTATTTTGCTTTAGTTTGTGCTAGAGCCACTTTTACCTCAAACAATAGATGCGTTTCTATGTCTTGTGTTCTTCACTTCAGGCTTCTCATGTATAAATGGATTCTTAGCAACAAAAAAAAATTCAAGTTTAGGTGCTCTACACTAGAAGATTAAGCTTTCGAGCAAAATAGTCAAAATGGTCCTCCAAATTTTATTCAAAGTTCAATTTCATCACTTATTTTTCAAAAAGGCCAGTTAAGGGTGTGTTTGGTTGAGCTGTGGCTTTTGAAAAAGCTGCTGTGAGCTGTGGGCTGTGGAAAAGCAGCTGTGGAAAAAGCAGAAGGCTGTTTGGTGAATTGGCTGTGGCTTTTGAAAAACTGCTTTGCAGACCCCACATATCATACACATTTCTGACCGCTCAACAATCTCCCCTCTCTTTGACAGGTGGACCCCGCGCGTCAGCTCTTCTTCTACCTCCCTCTCACCAATCTCCCCCTCTCTCACTTGCACTGGGCCTAGGCGCGCCGCCCCTGGGTCTGGCTGCGCCGCGCCGCCCGCGCCGCACCCGACAGGGCTGGCCGAGCAGCGCCGCCCGCGCCCGACGGGGATGGTTGTGCCGCGCCGCCCATGCCGGGATGGCCGCACCGCGCCTAACACCGATGGACGCCCGCGCAGGGATAGCCGGATTGCACGCCGGGAATGGCCGCGCCGAGGATTGCAATTCGGGGCTGCTGGTCGGGAGAGGGGGGGAGCGGCGCCGCCGCCATTGGCCTGGAGAGGGGCATGGCGAATCGGGAGATAGTGCCGCGGTGCTATAAAGTGGAGGGCCGCCGGAGGTGGCGGCGCTAGGAGGTGGAGGGCCGCCGGAGGGGAGGCGCACGGCAACCGTAGGTGGAGGGGCCGCTGGAGGTGGTGGCGCTAGGAGGTGGAGGGCCGCCGGAGGGGAGGTGCAGGTCGACTGGAGGTGGAGGGGCTGCTGGAGGGGAGGCGCAGAGCCGCCGGAGGTGGCGGGGCTCTGGAGGCTAGAAAGAGGTGAGGAAGCAGAGAGTTGCAAGAGAGAGGAATAGAAGGAGAAAAACGAAACGGTACTATCAGTGGCAGGTGGGTAATTTTTGTGCCCAAAAGTCAGTAAAAGCAGGGGAGGAAAGTGCTTCTAGATTTATACTTGGCAAAAGTTGGCTTTGGGTAAAAGCAGCTTTGGCTTTTGAGCCCTTTGGTTGGGCTTTTGGCTTTTGCAAAAGCAAAATCAGGTTGGAAACCCAACCAAAGGCACCCTAAATTCCTCAACTATTGTTTCTTAGGTCAATTTGTGACACCTTTGTAGTCAATAAATATATCTGGCAGATTATTTGCAATGCTTTGCAAATGTATGATTTTCTATACTTCATGTTCAGTTTCTTTAGTACGTTGATCATACAATTGGATACTGTTGGCATTCCAATTTATTTCCTAGCCTTCTGTATGGTACGCATTATCTCCCCCTATAAGAATTTGTCCTCATCGAAGATGCAATTAGTGTGCGGGGCAGTGAATAAGTCCCCTATAAGAGGTTTGATGTATTTTATGATTGGCGGTGATTTATACACCATATACATCCCCAATTTTCTATGAGAGCCAATTGATATATGTTGGGGTGGTGAATCGGTGCGTACACAACGCAACTGAATTTTCGCATTTGGCACTATGTAAACCTCATAGGAGACATGTTTTTTTTTCTCCTTCAAATTTACGTCTCTGATATGAAGTCATAGGAAATGCGGTTTATCTGTGTCTCCTTTGTGATGGTTCATTGGAGACACGTTTTCACAAACCCGAATATCCAATGACTCTCACATAGGACACCTGGGTCGCCAACCCACGTCTCCTATGACAAACTAAAAAAAAGAAAAAAATAAAAAATATGACAGGGTATACCCTTATATACATCCCATATATACATGTTTTATCCATTTTTTCATTAGAAATTCACATGTTTTATCCACTGTCACATTTAAAATGCAGTTCTAATCTATTCAACTCATACAAATCCACTGTTATCTTGTGCAGAAACAAAAATAGTATAATATATCACTCGATGCCCATTTGATCAGCTGAAAGCCAAGTCCAAGAGATCCTAATCCCATTCCTCTCCATCTGTTTTGACCTATAAGAACATGAAAATTCTGAAGTGCTTTAATAATTGCAAAGAAATTCATATCTATTAGAACCAGTACAACATGGTTGGAAGATAAACACAACAGGCTAAATAGAAACGGGAAGTTGGAAGCTATAATATAGCTGGCCCTGCAAGCGAATGAAGAATGTAAAAGTAGACTGCTTAATAGTATCTCAGTGAGAAAGGAACATCGAATTCAGCATAGCATCATGTATTCAATAATAATCATGTTACATTTCATTGCTCTTAAGTAAAAATGATTTGGATTTCCAATAGCCAAAGAATGCATCAATTAATGTTATTAACTTCTTGTTACCAACAGAGATGGAAAATATAAATAAATACTCAAACTGATTGATAAACAGAATAAATGTTTAATAATTATAAGGAACTGGATTGAATTGGAAACTTATCTGAATGATAGGCTCAAAGGCACTTCTCCACTTATAGGTCATGAACAAGCGCATATGAGTTCTTCACATTATACATGGAGTAAACAGGTACAATATATTAGCAATATTGCATTCATGTAAGTAATCTCAATATTTCTCTAAGGTGTGGTAGATGAACCCATGCACCTACTGTAGTGCCGCCATGGAGCCCCTGTGTGGCGCGTGGGCAGGGGCGTGGCAAGCAGCGAACAACGCCTGCTCTAACTCAGCCACAGAGGCTCGGGTGCCAGTGGAGAGGATCCCCAAGCGGTCAGCTGGCACACCGTGGACCACAGCATGGATCTCGGAGGTGGATCTGGGGGCCCGCGGAGTTGCACATAGATCTGAGGGATGAAGGGTTCAACTCAATTGCATAAAAAGTTTGGGTGCGGGCATACGTAAAGGATCCGCCTCTCCTGTAACTAACGAATTCATTGGAGACGTGGATTCACAACATGCGTCTCCTATATAGGTACATAGGATACACGTGTTATTTCATAGGAGTTTTCGGAAGACTAATAGGAGACACGGGTGTTAACATGTGTCTCCAATGGGTTATAGAAGGCAGATCAAGAAACCGTGTCTCCTATGATGGTGTCTTCTTTAAGAATTTCTTACATAGTGTGGGAAAATACTTGGTTGATTCCCATGTACTAACTGCAATGGGGAAGCCATATGATGTGCAGGAGTTCTTATTTGAACTAATTCAGCGGTGTGTAATACCAAGTACCACATGACCCCAACATGATGTTGGTAGTTTGCAATTTAGTAGTAACGGTCTAGCAATTAATTTGATTCTCTTGATAAGAGATTTGGTTAATCCATTTTATGCTTGTACATATGGTGCAAAATGTTCCACATTAATGCCCAGAGCTATACAATAGTCATTGAAGCCTTTTGAGGATATGAGAGGACCTTGATGTAGACTAGAGGGGGGTAGAATAGGCGCACCTACAAATTTTCACTCAAACGTAGCGGATTAAACTCACTGTCTGCTGTTGGTATTTCTTAACGTTCACAGAATAATCCGCAAGCGCACGGAAGATACCGTTGTAGCACTTCACCCGGAAGTATTCAGGGTATCGTAATTTCCACAGGGAACGGATGTGTAACGACCTTCTGGCTAGCTTAACCCAGGAGAACAAGAAGTATGAGAGCTTTTGGGTAGTGTGGTTTATCTAAAGATAAGGATCAAGGTAAGGTAGACTTAGGCTTTCACTCGTTTACTTCGGGCACCGGTCTGACCCAGGTACTGTTAGGGACCTCCGGCTTGTTGCTCTACGCCGTACCCGGACAGGGGGGAGTGCACTAACCACGAAGCAGCTTCGTAGCGGACCGACAGGGTTGTCACCACCTGCGGTCTACCCCGCAATACTATAGATTACGAGGCAAACAAAGGCAATCTAGGGCCTAGACACCACGTCTAATCCTTCGATTACTACTCTAGCAGTGTATAGGGTTACCCATCTTTATCAGGGGCCCTCTACCAGAGCATACGTTACAAGAACGTACGATGAACCCGTAAACGAATAAATAACTTAAGAATACTGAACCAAGAACTTAAGAGAAGATGAACTCCGGATACTTACTCAATGAACTCCGGATACTTACTCAAGTGATTCATACCCGTTGAGGTACAAGACAAAGAGAGGCCGACAAGTCCGGCTCTTCTCCGATCTTCCTCCACGCACACTCCCTACTCTAAAGATACAAGTGGAACACTACTACTACTTCGCCTCCTTGAAGTGTATGAGAATGGAATGGGAGTGACTTGAGAGGGGTGAGTGGAGGCCCTTTTATAGCTTGGAGAGGTCGGTTCCTGGGTGAGAAAAGGGCGGGAACGCTGGTAACCGACGTTGGGATGGCGGTGGAGACATTCCTTCCAAAGCTGAGGGGGCCGGGAGCCCGTCCAGGTTCGGCCGAACCTGGGGTTCGGCCAACCCCCCACTACCGTCTTTGGCCACTGTCCTTTGCAGGGTCACTGGTAGGTGGGCCCTCTTCAGTATATGTCGGTGCCGGGGCTTCGTTCGTCGGTTTGCTCTGTCTTGTGGGCCTTCTTTGTAAGTGTGACACAGGATTGGATATTCTATGCATTCGTGTTGCGTCTTTTGTATGTTTTTGCCTTATTCCGTGTATGGGTGCCTGCCATCCAAGATTCACCAAAACTTGTGGAAATGGTTAGCAATAAGCCCTATAACTAAGTCTGGTGTTCGAATGATAGGAAAAACTGCAGGAGTTGACAGCTTTATTTCTAACTTAAGGACCGTCAACAAACCCCCACACTTAGCGTTTGCTCGTCCTCGAGTAAAGAGACGAAGACTAAGGTGGATGCAACTCCTTTGAAGAAACCTGCATACAAGTTATTCCAAGTTTCTCCGAGACTTGTGAACTTTTAAGTGTCTACCATGCTTACCTTGATAATTGAAACTTTGGAATAGTTTAAACTTCAGGTTCCTTAGTCTCTCTTACTCAGATACTTGGGTTTTATGAATTTTCAAAATCAAACATAGCTTAGCTCCTCAGTTTGTTCTCTCAGATCTCTCTTTTTGCCTTTTGAATTCCTCACCAAGGCAAATTGTTGCCTTCTTTTTCTCTTACCTCTAGGAAGGCTTTTGTGGAGCTCATGGTCAGGAAAAAGTTGAAGGCATACCTATTCCTCATATGTTGCTAAGTTAAAGACCGGATCCTTAGGAGAAACAAGTCATAAACCTTGATCAAGATGTGCATGTGTGTGAATGTTTTATTTTTATTTGGATGGTGTAAAAACTCCTTTCATGAACCATCTCTCTCTATTTTCTTTCTTTGGACATGTGCTATCTTTCTCTCTCTCTTTTTTTGAATACTTGGACCTTCATGTGTCCAACTCTTTTTTTATCATGCTTTCTTGAGCATGTCTTTTATTTCTTTCTGAATAGTCCATGTCCTCTTTCTTCAAATGATAATTTGGAGAGAGTAGTCATGAATAACATGGAGTTTTATTTGTGGGAATGAAAAGGATGGTTAGGTGAAATATCTTTGCGCAACTTCCAGTGTAGAAGTTGGCAGAATATATGTGGAGTGTATGTGATCTTGATCATGGGAGTATGAAATGTATCTCACAAAGGATCACAACAATTTGACAAAGCTCAATGAGATAACAAGTTGCATATGTATAGGGTTTTCAATTTCGAACAACATAAGGCCTTGGATAGGAATTTCATAAACAAATGAGGAGCCATGCTATTAAATTTTTAAATTTTATAAAAGAAATCCCAAGTACTTTGCAAGGAAGAACTAGGTTCCATTCGTTTTAACCATATCTCAGAAGTCAATTATTAGATAGCATGGGTTCCCTATCATGTTTTAGTTCACAAGAACAAGGTGAAAGTCAAGGAATAAAGAGTATGCACATTTATCATGAAGTGTATGGAGTGCATGAGATTAGTAAGGTTTGTTGAGTTCAATTTTAGTGATTAGCATTGATTTCAAAGACTTAGGGAGTATGGGGAGCGTGTTTTCACAAACCATCATTTGAAGAGGAAGAAGAGGGGACTGTGGGAAATCAGATTTGGTTTAGTCGAACCAGAGGTTCGTCCATCCATCTCTAGATCCCATATGTCTTGTTCTTCAGCGTGCTGGACCGTCGATTTATGCAACATGTTGGGGGAGAGATCTTGCATGAGTTTGCAAATGGTGTCTTTGAAAGATCTCCCCCACACTTATTCTTGTACCTGCTTTTATTCAAAAGGAAGACAATACAAACAAGGACTCTGCCGGTTTTGAATCATCGAGGAGTCAAATTTTTATTGGGGCAAGATGCATGAAATGCTTAAACGCCTAAGTTTATTTTTGTAATTATTTTCATTATATAATTATTATTTTATTTTTATTATGGCAAAGTGGGCATGATGGGTAACTTTGCAGGGTGAAGAAAAGAACGAGGATGCACAAGATATGTGGAATATTTACCTGACGGAACTTACCAAGCACTGAACAAAGATGCAAGAGTTAAGCTCTATATTCATAGAGCCAAACTTTGCATTTTGTTCTGTTTGGCTCCTTGTGCGTCTGTCTCCTTCTTGGTCCAAGGAGGGTTGTATGAGTGTTAGGGTGTTCTCGCTGCTCCTTGGTTGCATTCTTTTCATTTCCTGCAAAAGGTTACTGGACAATAAATATTCGAGAAATGCCTAAAGATTTTTTTTGAAAGAATTTCATCATCATTTTTTTTATTTGTCGTTCACATCCATGCTTAACTAGAATCAGATTCCAAAGCTCAAATTGCATGGATCCCAGGTTGCTTGCCATTATTTCATTTCATTCATTTTTTTAAGAAAGATATTTCCCTTTTTTTGTTTATAAAAGGTTTTTATTTCTTTTTATTGTTGTTCACCAAATTTGTGTCTTAAACAAGGCTGGGATAAAACTTGCACAAATGGGAAGGAGCATTTTGACAATATACTCACAGTGCACCTTGGAAAGGTGATCTGTGCTTCCCTTGCATGTTGTGCAATTTTTGATGACATGCCTCCCGCCCCCTTTGTTTTTCTCCATCATGAACTTGAGGACTTACCCATCAAATTTTGAAAATTTCCTGCAGGGGTTAGTCCACAGAAAGGTATGCATCCAAAGTCTGTAATAGTACTAACTCAACGGTTCATTAACCAAACTCGACACCATGTCTAATTTTGATTAAAGAAGGCTATTTTAACCTAAGCACCATGCTTAATTTAAAGAGCCTATGGATGCACAACGTTGATACACCCAAACCAAAGCATACGAGCAAAAACAAAGGAAGCATGATTTTCGAAGATCAAGTTATGTTCAAAAAGGAGATTGATGAATTCGGGGTTACATACCTGAGTGCACTTACCATCTGCATGTAGGATGGATGTCTTGATATTGTTGCAGTGGTGGCATGGTCATATTTGGATGTCGATGATTCCTCCGTTTTTTATGCGAGCTAAAGTAGAGGAGGGCACATAGACCATGCTGACTCAGGTGATAGCAATGTTGGGTCACACACACGGCTAGTGTGCAGGAACCCTGGGTCTTGGTGGCATGCTCCATTGGCACGATGATGCAGGATTGGTGACGCAAGGTGCGTTCCCTTGTATGCATGTGAGCAAATGCTGAACAGGGTGGAGCAACAGAGGCTTGGAAAGAAAGAGGAGTATTCCTCTTGTTTTCTGTATGCAGGAGCTGCTAGATTGAGGCTACGCAAGGCTTGCAGTGGATGAGGATTATGTCTATGCTTTGCAAGCGCGCGCGAGGGCAAGGATGGGTGGAGCTAGGCAGCATAATGGTTTTCTGCTGATGTGTAAGGCCAGAGCTTTGAAGGCATGCGCACATGGCAGCCTTTGACTCGCGTGGGTCCTGCAGGCTCACCCTTACTCCCTTCCTCGCTCATTTCTCTTTTTTTCTTCCTTTTATTTTTCTTTTCAAGTAAGCTAGAGCTAATCCTTCTATAAATTAGGATACTCCTTAAACAGAATTTGCAGTGATTTGCCCACCAACTTCCCCCACACTTAACTTTTGTGTGTCGGGACACCAAGAGTCAAGTGTGTGGTGTTCGTGTTTCCTTCAGAGTAATCCCCAGCATCCAGTTGGAGCAGTTCCCATGTTCTTGGGCTTCACATGTCCTTCGTTCTTCTTAATCTTAACCTGAAATGGTTAGGGCCAAGTATACCCGAAGGTGCATACTACCCTACAAACATGCTCTTATTATTATTATTTTAGACAAGGATTTTTTTTATAGTTGGGTTATCTCCCGGTAGTGCTTCGTTTAGGGTCATAAGCTCGACCTTGGGTCTTGATCCTGCAGCTAACAATGGTGATGCAGTTCCCACATTTACCACCATTCGTTGATTGCATTCGAGCTGCAAGGTTAGTGCCATAGTGCTTCCACGAAACCTGCTATGCTTATGATAAACGAAAGCATCTATAACCATCCTTCTATACATTTTACTAGGATAGTTCAAGAGGTGGTTGGAATCCTGGTGGGAGCATGTGGCTCTAAGCGAGATGAACTCTGGAGAGTCCTTATTTGGGCACGAATCTTGAGGAAACTCAAAGGTTTCATGTTTATTTGTGGACATTTCTGTCTTGGATTCCAGAGTCTGAGAAGGTCCATGGCACAAAAGTTCTCCTTTTCAAGAGACTCAAAGTGAAACATTGGGCCAGAGGGACAAGGCTTAAACTTACTCGAGGGCAATGAAAGTTGTTTAGTTTCATAAAGATGAGAGATAGGGTTAGATGAAACAAATAGGGATATGAACTTCACTTCCTCGAGCAGATCGTGGTCAACATGAAGCTCCTGCATTGGAGTTTCTAAGCAAGGGATAGGAGTGGCGAAAGCATTTTCCCTAAATTCATCGTTGAGGCTCCTTTGTGAAGATTTTCGGAGAAATGTTGGTAACTCAAAGGTTTCTTCCTGATCGTCTTATTCTTGAATGAAAAGTCTAGAATCTTTTTCTAAAGAAGACTCAGGAGTTTCAGTAGGGAAAAAGGCTTGCACTTCGTCATCTTGTTCTTCTTGGGGCATAGGTTCAGCCAAGGAATCCTTTGACCGAAAGATCGGCGAGCTAAAATCTCTACCCCCAAGAGTTACGTCAAGGGTTCCTGATGAGGAGATGATTTGGAACAACTTCTCGATGGGTTGCCCGATTAAAACATCGAAGCCTTGGACTTCAAAGACGTGGAAATCCAGGGCAATTTCTGCTTTTTTGTACCAAACGGGTACATTGTGCAAGATTCTGATCCCTTCAATCATGGAATGAGGTCCAACCCATAGGGATCTCAAGGTTGGGAGCAAAGGATCGTCGCTCAGATGGCTAAGCGCAAAAGATGCAGACATGATGTTTGCTCCAACCGTAGGACTATAGAGAACTAAGACAGCAGTTCCTTGGATGAAACAGGGAAGGGAGTACGAGGGGTTTTGGATCCGAATCGCTTTGGGTGACATTTCCCCTTCGTGTTCCCAATCACTGTTCATGACAGTCGTTACCCCTTTGACTGCCTCTTTCAGGGAGGCTTTATCCGGAGGGGGTATGGGTTCTTTAGGAACTGGTGGTCTCTTCTCACGAAGATACATCGAGGTGTTTCCAAAGTTTTGAAAGACGTCCTCCTCGATGTTAAAAGAAAACTCTGGAGGTTAAATTTCTTCTTCCTCCATCATTTCTGGTTCGGGGGAAGGTTCGGTTGTTGGCTCTAGGTGAGTGTGAGATCGGGATGTAGAATCAACCAACGGAACTTCCTCATGGCTTGAGGATCCCGCTACTGGAAGGGTTTCGGTGAAGAATGTATTCTCTAGAATACGATCTAAGAGAGCTTCTCCTTCAGTAGTGGTTTTATGTGTGAACGACCCTCCTGCGGTCAGATCAAGCTATAGGGCAGATTCCTTGCTAAGCCCTAACTAGAAGTGTTGAAGCAACACGTGGTCAGGGATAGACAAGTTTGAGCCAGCATGAGTTAGCTTGGAAAACCTGGCCCAGGCTGCACTTATGGACTCCTTCTCATCCTAACGAAAGTCGAGGATCTCTTTTCGTAGGGAAGCAATGCGAGCAATCGGGAAGAACGCAAGACAGAACCTGTCTATTAGCTCTTCCCATTCTCCATTTACCTTCCCTACGTTATGGGTGTACCATTGTTTCGCACTCTCAGCAAGGGAGAAAGGAAACAACTTCCATCGAAGTGTTTCTTGTGCCATGCCTGCGATTGACAAATATGAGCACAACTGCTCAAACTCTCGTAGGTGGTGGTAGGGGTTTTCATCATCAAAACCCGAGAAGGATTGTTCCCGAACCATGGCTATGAAGCCAGGGCGGAGTTCAAAGCTGGAAGCTGTGATTGGCTTCGAAGATTGTGGTGGCTCTGTGAACTCGCCCTTGGGAGCAGTGAATTGGTTGATAGAAAGGGAATCCATGGAAAAGGATAAAAGAAAAGGTAAAAGAAAAGATACACGGGCAAACTAGGTTCGAAGATAACTACAGCAACTGTTCCCCGCCAACGGCGCCAGAAATGCTTGTTGGTAATTCTTAACGTTCACAGAATAATCCACAAGCGCACGGAAGATACCGTTGTAGCACTTCACCCGGAAGTATTCAGGGTATCGTAATTTCCACAGGGAACGGATGTGTAACGACCTTCTGGCTAGCTTAACCCAGGAGAACAAGAAGTAGGAGAGCTTTTGGGTAGTGTGGTTTATCTAAAGATAAGGATCAAGGTAAGGTAGACTTAGGATTTCACTTGTTTACTTCAGGCACCGGTCTGACCCAGGTACTGTTAGGGACCTCCGGCTTGTTGCTCTACGCCGTACCCAGACAGGGGGGAGTGCACTAACCACGAAGCAGCTTCGTAGCGGACCGACGGGGCTGTCACCACCTGCGGTCTACCCCGCAATACTGTAGAGTACGAGGCAAACAAAGGCAATCTAGAGCCTAGACACCATGTCTAATCCTTCGATTACTACTCTAGCGGCGTACAGGGTTACCCGTCTTTATAAGGGGCCCTCTACCAGAGCATACGTTACAAGAACGTACGATGAACCCGTAAATGAATAAATAACTTAAGAATACTGAACCACGAACTTAAGAGAAGATGAACTCCAGATACTTACTCAAGTGATTCGTACCCGTCGAGGTACAAGACGAAGAGAGGCCGACAAGTCCGGCTCTTCTCCGATCTTCCTCCTCGCACACTCCCTACTCTAAAGATACAAGTGCAACACTACTACTACTTCGCCTCCTTGAAGTGTATGAGAATGGAATGGGAATGACTTGAGAGGGGTGAGTGGAGGCCCTTTTATAGCTTGGAGAGGTCGGTTCCTGGGTGAAAAAAGGGCGGGAACGCTGGTAACCGATGTTGGGATGGCGGTGGAGACTTTCCTTCCAAAGCTGAGGGGGCCGGGAGCCTGTCAAGGTTCGGCCGAACCTGGGGTTCAGCCGACCCCCCACTGCCACCTTTGGCCACCGTCCTTTGCAGGGTCACTGGTAGGTGGGCCCTCTTCAGTATATGTCGGTGCCGAGGCTTCGTTCGTCGGTTTGCTCTATCTTGTGGGCCTTCTTTGTAAGTGTGATGCAAGATTGGATATTCTGTGCATTCGTGTTGCGTCTTTTGTATGTTTTTGCCTTATTCCGCGTATGGGTGCCTGCCATCCAAGATTCACCAAAACTCGTGGAAATGGTTAGCAATAAGCCCTATAACTAAGTCTGGTGTTCGAATGATAGGAAAAACTGCAGTAGTTGACGTCTTTATTTCTGACTTAAGGACCGTCAACATCTGCCAAACCCAGAACTTCTGGGTTTCAAATCCGGAACTTTCAGATTTGGGCTAGATAGTAGGTGAACTCGGAACTTCCAGGTTTGTCAATCCGGAACTTCTGAGTTCACTCAGAACAACGTGAATACAATAAAATTAGTGCTAGTAAATGAATATAAATTTAAACCCTAATTGTTGAGTCTGCTCAGTGAAGTTCCTTATGCAGATTCACACAGATCCTGCACGCATAAAACAACAAACTCTCCAAGACACAAGTGTCTAATGGAGAGCTCCTCAAATCCACAAAACAAATGTAAATGCAATGAACACAAGGATTTGTTTTTACCAAAGTTCAGATTCACCCCGTGCATCCACGTGTGAATCCTAGTCTTCGTTGAGGAAGCTTATATCGACCCCAAGGTCAAGCTATCTCCTCCTTCCACTATATGACCATGCGCCCTCGTGGCACAAGATTGGTGCTGCAACAAACTTGCTGCTGCTCACCATAATCCTTGGGAGCTAGCCAGTGACGCCTAGCCGTCTAGGAGGCTTCACCTCCAAGAGTAACAAATGCGAATCACACAAATCTCGGCTAAGCTCAAGTGCTCAAGGTTTGCTGTGCTCTCAAGCATTCACTCTCTCAACCCAACTCAAAGATATTCTCTAATCACACAATCTCACAAAGAGAGGTTGGGTAGAGCTCAACTATGGCTACCAAGCTTCTTGGGATGGCCAGCAATGAATAGAATAGTGCCTGGAACAGCAGACCACCAAGGAGGGGGCTAAAGGGTATAAATAGCCGGTCCCAACAAAACTAGCCGTTATGTGACAGTTAGAACCCGGAACTTCCGGATCCTATAACCCGGAACTTCCGGGATTTCAAACTTACTAGCTGTTAGTGCTATAGGTGCCAAATCCGGAACTTCCGAATTCCAAATCCAAAACTTCCGGATTTGCCCTGGCAGAATACACAAATGTGCACTTGAGGCTTTTTGTGTCTCTCTCAACTCACTTGGATTACTTGAGCACTGAGACTAAACCAAAGACCATTGTGATGCATCCCTCTTGATAGTACGGCATACCTAAACTCAAGATCAAAGATAAATTATATTCCAACTTCTTGAGCTTCTCATTTTCATTTTATGCCGTGCGTTGATCAATCACAATTTGGGGATTGCATCCAACTTGGCTTCTTTACTTTGAGCACATCTTCCTTGAGCTAGTGACATTGAACCCTTATCCTTGAATGAAATCCACTTCTAGTTCAAGTCACTTTCTTCAAAATAAGATTCTAGAAAGATTGATACTTGCCAACATGAACACCATACATGACCAAGATTCTTTAAGTTAAATCCAAAGACTATTTCGTCACCCTAGCATTGGTTCCTCGGCACAACCACAATTGCCCTTCTCCAAGGTTAGTACCTAGAAACCCATTTCCGAATTCCAACTCTTCATCCTTGCATTATATATAGCTTCATATACGCTTGTATCACATTAACCTCAACAATGAAATCCATTTTGATTCTCAAGCTATTTTTCTTCTCTAATGAATGATGCTTCTCAATGTGAAATTCTCCTTCTCTCTTAGAATTCTTGGACTTGATCATTATCGATTTCCTTGCTCACGCCAAGCCTTTGCTTACGTAGTCTCTAGAAACTCGCCTTTCGATCCCATCCATTTATTCTCAAGAGCCCTCTTGAACTCACATTGATTTTGCCATTATAATGAAAACCATTTCTTTCATGCTTGCTTGATCATCAACTATCTCATGTATTTCTTGTGACAAGTTTCTCCAAATGTGAGACTATGCTTAAGCATACACCTTTGTCTCATTCACAATCACTACTACAGAATACATCATCGCAAACGCCCCATCACCGCCGGTTTGTTTCGAACCGGCGGTGATAGTCTATCACCGCCGGTTCCAAATGGACCCGGCGGTGATGCTAACATATCACCGCCGGTTCGTAATACGACCCGGCGGTGATGCTCTACTTCATAATACGACCCGGTGGTGATGCTCTCTAGAGCATCACCGCCGGGTCGTATTACGAACCGGAGGTGATATATTAACATCACCGCCGGGTTATAATATGACCCGGCGGTGATTTGTTCTCCACCTATTTTTTTTCATTCTCCCCTCCCCCTCTCTCTCCGGTATTTTTTTCCTCCTCCCCCTGGCGTCCGCCCACAGCCCTCCCTCCCTCGTGGCGCCGCCGTCCTCCCCATTCCCCTTCCTCCTCCCGCGCCCTCCCATGGCGGCGGCGCCGGCCCTCCGCCCTGTCCTCCTTCCTCGTCCCGCGCCCTCCCATGGCAGCGGCGGCTGGACCTCTGCCTAATCCTCCCTCCTCCCACGCCCACCCATGGCGGCAGCGCCCGGCCTCCGCCCCCTCCTCCTCCCGCCACCCTCCTCCCGCCCCCTCCCGTAGCGGCGGCGGTGGCGGAGGCCTGCGCGGCGGCCATGGCGGCCGGATCCGTGCAGGGCATGGCAGATCTGCCGCTACCGGGGACCTCAACCCTCAGGGAGCAGCGGACCTCAGGGCCAGCCAAAGGCCTCCGCACCCGGCGTCCTGCCCGGCCGCCGTGCGCCGTGGGCGGCTGCCCTCTGGGCCGGGACAACGGCCGAATCCGGTCGCCCCTTTGCCGGATCCGCCCCCCCCCCTTGTCGGATCTGGTCGGGGCGCTCCTCTCTCGGCTGGCGTCGCCGGGGAGCCGGCCTTCCTCACCGGTGTGCGGTCGCCGGCAGCCAGTCATGTTCTGGTGCTCCGTCGGCCTTCCTTACCGGCAGTGCTCCATCGGCTTCCTGGCTGCTCCCCTCCCCCTCTGGTGCACGGCTGCCTCCGCCCCATTTTAGTGGCGGCCTTGCTGGCCTCTTGGCCGGCCATGCTGCCACCGCCGGAGGGGGAAGCCGTCGGCCGCCGGTGGCGTGTTGGTGCGGAGTCAGCGCACGGCTCCCTCTGGTGCCGAGACGGCGGGGCCAGCGCACGCGCTCGCCCAACGGCCAACGCTCGCGGCGCTCGAGCGCGGCCAGGCGAGCGGGCGGCCAGTCGCGGCGCCCAACGCGGGGAACAGGCGTGCACGCTGCGTGCTCGCGGCTGAGCACGCAGCGCCGCAGCAGGCCTGGGCCAGCAATGGCACTCAGCCCAAGGCGGCCAGCAGCTTGGGGGTGCTGCGGCCAGGCCGGCGGTGCCGCAGTGCGAGCAGGAGCAGGTCGACAGCAGCAGCTGGGCCAATTCGGTTTGAATCCTCTCTTTGCACTTGCCATTTAATTCCTGCTCATTTATTTAAGCTAATTGACGGCCACAAGCTGCAAGGTCTGCGCAATTTGTGGTTTGGAAAGTTACAGGACATAGATGGGAGAGGGCTTATGAAGGTATGCATACATGTCTTTCTCACGCGCAGGACATGATGCAAGATTATAGAATTGGTGCAAGAGTATTGAAATGATGCAAGACATGATCTCTAATCTTGTCGTTCTTTATGCTTAATGCTCACTTTTTAACAGGACATGATGCAAGAGTATAGAAATAGATCATGGGATGAAACCTGCAAATTAACGGCATATAACACATACTATCTGACAATGTTGACATCTTATCATATAACACATACTGCATCAAGGTATCAAGAGAGGGAAATGTGTGTCGGCACATGTTTGGTAGCATATTGACACGAGAAGGTACGCTATGGTTGACAACTATCCTATCTGGTAAAACATTAGAAGTTGCTAGCTGAAATGCTCTTGCTGCGTTCAGGGTGTTACCGGCATTAGCTTAAATCTTCAAGAGTTTTGAATATTCAGCTTTTGTGTTCGTTCATTAATATTTAGTTTTATTTACCTTGTTGAATCGTTAGCTTGCATTGACCTTGTTGCTCAAATGTACCATTTTGTTTTATTTAGTGTATATTATTATTACACATAAATATTACATGTGTTGTTTTTTTTGTGATTTGAGATACTATTATATTTCTCATTAAGTCTGATGTGCTAATTGAGTAATTGTACTACCACAGAGATGGAAATGTACCCACTTCATCTATCGAAAAGTACCTTCTACAGAAGCTCAGTCATCAAGTCAGTTTGAGGTGATGAGCGAAACTTGAAAAATATTAGTGCTGATATTAGGGCAGTTTTGTGCAAAGAAATGCACAGGCTTTGTAATGCTTGGTCCCAGCCTTTGGGACGTGTGGAATTCAATGGGGTAGGCGTAAGTGTCTTCCATTCTTTTTTCATGCTACTCTTTTGCCCTCATGTTTCGGTTTGCAGACTAAATGACTCAACATCTTGAACAGGATGTCTGCGAATATGGATGCCTGCATTGCCGTAGAGAGCATATCAATTCTTGAGAAGCTCCATTCTAAAGGGTGAGCTGAAATTATCTATACTCAACCGAACATCCTTAATAGATATATTCTACTCCATGCCATAGAGAGCATAGTGATTTCTGTTGAACATTTTCAGCGACATTTTCTGTTCAATTGCAATATGATCAGTTCATACGTTACGGTTTCTTAGATGGCCACTATGTCATGCGTGCTTGCTGATGGCTAAAAGGCTAATCCAATGTTTAATTTCAACCAGCTAATTGTAGTTCTCATGTAAGCTTCTCCGACTGAAGTTGCTCATTTTTTGTTAATCAGCGCAAAAGCACACATGATTAAGTTAAATTTAGGGGGTAGATGTTTGTTTTAGTTAAATTTAGGGGGTAGATGGCCACTATGATTGAGAATGGAGACCTTTTCATATGTGGCGCTTGGGTTCTTCTGAAACTTAATTGAAGTAGTTCTCTTGTGTTATACTGATAGGGCTTGAAGCTTATGATTTATCAAGGTCATGTAGCTTGTACCATATGCGCGCCGTCTTAATTGCATGGAGATGCTGTGCTCATCCACTCACGTACCATATAAATTGTATCACCTCAAATGCACGACAGCTGCAAATGCAATATTTGAATGATGGGGGTGTGTGATTGTGTGTTGTATGGTTCCCCTTCCACTAATGAGCTATCACGTGTGGGATTGAGGGAGTCTATTTGTTCATCAGTAGCTCTCTTAATTGTTTTCCTTGTGAACATCTGTGCTTGCAGTGAGGATGGAAGTTTCAATTGTGGGTATTCAAGCATTAGAGGTAGAAGAAGACCAAGCAGGGAAGACTTCTATGACATCAAATCAAATCATCAACATTTTATGATAAACAAATAAACTTGTTTACGTTTGAAATTTACCCATTTGAAATTGTTTACATTTTAAATTTACCCATGGCGTTAGCACGGGCATACTTACTAGTGAACTTAGTAGTCACATAGATTTGATTGTCATTTAAAAACATCCATTTGTAGCCTGTAAAATAGATTTGTGCTTTGTAGCCTGTAAAATAGATTTGTGCTTTGAACGGCCATTTGCTTCTTTTGTATTGCACATCAACATCATACAAATAATATGTTAGATACTTAGATATGATGTGCCTCATGCTGCAGTGAGCGATCCTTTTGCTTCATGCTACAAGACCCAATGCATATGTATGAATAACTCTATTAATGGAGTAACTTTCTGTGTCACTGAAATATAATTATTTCTACTTAGGCTGAGAGAAGGCTGAGAGGTGATTGTATGGACTCTTTTGTTTAATCTCGATGTATGAGCTCATATGGTTGAATTCTGCTGCTATAATTATATATTATATATGTTGTACAAATGATGCAATATTATTATATGGAAATATTTTTTTTGATGGGAAAAATGTCTTCACCGCCGGTTCGTGTCTTCAACCGGCGGTGTTGATGTCTCCATCACCAACGGTTCCAGATACGAACCGGCGGTGATGGGTGCACATCACCAACGGTTCTGGACCAGCGGTGATGGCCCTGCTATCACCAACGACTTAAATCCAATGGTACCCAAAACCGTTGGTGATGTACTTTTAGAACCGGCGGTGATAGGGGTGGCTGTAGTAGTGAATACCTTGACTTGTCACTTTGAGTACCACATACATCAACAAGCTTCATTTGGATATACGAATAAATTCTTCATCGTTGATTCATATCCCAATTTACATGATAATCGTTGCTTGTTAATATTCTCATACTAGAACATGTCATAGCATTCATCTTGTCATATGAACCTTGTCTTGAACATTGATACATTACATCACATATATAACAAATATGATAATCAATTCCTGCTCATATACTCAACAAAATGGTTAGTCCTTTAATCGTGGTGTCAATCAATCCACCAAAACACACTAGGGGCCTAGATGCACTTTCAGGAAAACTCACCGGCGTTATCCATCTTGTTGGATTTTATTAGATGTTCCAGATAATTTGCTCTTAATTCGATAATTTGAGAAATGAACCTTACGAATGCACGGTTCCTTGTGGACAATAAACACATATGAGATCATCTAGTTGAAGCATCATTAACTACCATGAAGTACCTAAATGGCCTAGTTAATGGATGAATAGGAGCAAAATATCACCTTGAATGCGTTGAAGGAATGTTAGTGGTTTGGGAAATTTTGAAGTATCCATGTGATGTCTAATAAATTTGCCGATAATGTTTTGCATCCCCCATTTCGGGATGACCTAGGAGATCATGTTAAGTATTGAAGATATCAAGATTTTGAAAAACTATCTTATATGCAACATGTTGTACGGGTTTGATGTGATGTAATGTAATACAAGCTTGATGAAAATGAAGGAATTTTCTCAAGCACTTGCTTGTTATATCCGTCATTTTTAGTGATAAATAAATATTCATCCTTGTTGTCGTTATATATTTCAATATGAAAACCATTACGATGGATATCTTCATTACTCATTAGGGTATGAGGTGAACCAGGATACATGAGTGCATCCTCGATTACTAGTTGAGTACCCATAGAGAGAATTAATGTGGCTCGATTTGAACCCATAACCACGGCATCGCGACCAGCGCTGATTGTGAAATTTTCTTTACTCTTAGTGAGAATTTGGAAATATTTAATTTCCTTGAGTATTGTATTGGTCGTGCAACTATCCACTGAACAAATTTCTTCTTCCATTAGGATTATTCGCGTAATATAATCTGTAGTGAGTAAATCATAATAATATGAAAGATTTAACTTATAGATTATATATATACTTACTTCATTGATCAAGCATCATATATATTACAATAAATTTGACACCAATTATTTACAACTTAATAGAATAATCAGGAATATGGCTAATAAAATTAAATCTTTGGGGACCAATGAGACAAGTTCATTTCTCCAAATATGATGTTGGATTTAAATTCCGGTTGCTGAGTAAGTTATCCAGCTGAGATGGGATCTTCTCATTATCATGTACTGTGAGAACATCTTCATTGTGTTATGTAGGAACATCTTTGAAGCAATTAGCATTAGTATGTTGAGTAGTGAAGTGAGTTTCAACCTTGTCCCCTTGAACTTGTTTAGTAATAGGCTTCTGGTATAGTTCAACCAAGTGTCTGGGAATGCGTCACCTCATGGTGTTTTGGTCATGACAACCACACCTTTGACAAATTTGAGAGTTGTCTTTTTGAGTTATTTCCCCTTTGTTGTCACCTTTTGTTTGCCATGTAATTTTATCTGCTCTTGATTTATTTCCCCTTAAATTCTTTTTGAATTTATTTCCACCAAAGCTTATTATTATTCTAAACATTGAAATGAACTTCAAGCATAGGTGATGCGCACACGAGATGCATCTGATGATTTTTTTATTAAGGGTTCATCATATTTCTAAGCTTGGAGTAAATCATATATTAAATAAGAATATTTGGTGTATTTGTGGCGACGATATTGCTATTGCAATAATCTGTTTGCTGGGAGAAATGTAGACAAAGTCTTTTCAATCTTCTTTGCATTATCCAAAAGGTTTATTGCAGAATTGAAGAATGGAACAAATCTTGTGCACTGCATAATTATATTTTGCAACAATTTTGAAGTCCACAAGCCAGAGCATAGACCACTAATTATAGTTTGCTTCTGATTACAGCGCTCTTTGAGTGAAACCCAAAGATTTCTACGATCTTATTCTTCCATCCTATATTCAGGCCCTGTTTGGCAGGGCTCCGCGAGCGGCTCCAAGGCCGGCTCCGGCCGGAGCCTTGCCAAATAGGGTCAACATCGTTGGCTCCGGCTCCGGAGCTCCGCAAAATGCGTTCACTTGAGCACTTTGGTGATGGAGGAGCCACAGAATCGTGGCTTCACCCGGCTCCGTGGAGCTCCAGAGCACCTTCTTATAGGCCTGCCCTTGGTGAGATCGCAGACGAGGAGGGCGGCCGGCGCGAGCTTGTCGCGGGGGCCGGTCGGCGGAGGCGTGGACGTAGGAGGAGGAGTCGCGAGCTCGTCGTCGACAAAGGGGAGGTGGGCGGGCCGCCCGTCGTCGGAAGGGAGGAGG
The DNA here is from genome assembly GCF_016808335.1 of Panicum virgatum. Lineage (NCBI taxonomy): Eukaryota > Viridiplantae > Streptophyta > Magnoliopsida > Poales > Poaceae > Panicum > Panicum virgatum. The sequence goes on along the minus strand of NC_053149.1, from coordinate 36,868,158 downwards.
GCCAGCGGCCGACGGGGCCGGCCGGAGCTCGCCACAGGGGCCGGTCGGAGCTCGCCACAGGGGCCGGTCGGAGGAGGTGCAGACGGCAGGAATTGGAGGCGCGGGTGGAGGCGTCGATGAAGGGGAGGTGGGCGGGCCGCCGGAAGGGAGGAGGGCCGGTGGCCGGCCGAAGCTCGCGGCGGTGGCCGGTCGGAGGAGGCGAGGACGGCAGGAGGAGGAGGCGCCAGTGGAGGCCGGCGGGGCCGCGGGTGCAGGGCCGGCCGGAACGCGCGGCGTCGACCGGCGGGAGGATCTGGCGGCGGCTTGCAGGAGGCGTGGGTGGCGAGTAGATAAGGATGAGTGGAGGAAAAAAATAAAGAAAAGGGTGAGAAAAAAGAAAAAAAAGAAAGGGCAATATAGACATTTTACAATCTCAATGCAACAAATGAAGCTGTTTTACCAAACGTTTTCTGAAACGGCTCCAACTCCACCAGAGAAGCCGCTCCACCAGAGAAGCCGGAGCTGGAGCCGTTTTTAGAGGAGCCGGAGCCCTGCCAAACAGCCCCTCATTCTTAAGATCAGAATGAAAATGGTGCCTCGTAAACTTGGCTGCTTCTGAAATAGGAGCTCCTGGATCAGGTTAATTAATTGCATTAATAAAACCTTTTGCTTAAAAATTAATTTCCTAAATGAAGCATTATGTGTAGGATTAACTTACTGATATAAATTAATATATTGTCTCATAAATATGCAAAATTTTGAAATCAAGGTGATCTTGATAAGGTCCGGGACAAAGAGCAGTGCAACTACTTTAAAATATAGATTTATTCCTGAAGGAATAGATGACTTAACTTGATAGTCATATTCAAAATTGTCCATTTATGTGAATTTTGGATATACACTTTTGAAGATAGTCATAATAAGATGCAGACCTTTAAGTGACCAGCAAGTAATTTCAGCCTAAAATCACGGCTCAGGGTAAATAAATTCTTAGAAAAGAACTTATCACAGCTAGCACCTAGGTCGCATCACCTTGTGTTATTCAAAATTCATTTTTACATACCTTTATTTCATTTTGCATAAATATTCTACTCATGTAGAATTGTAATTGCCAAATTGAAATATATTAATAAAATGATGATATGTGATAAGATTATTTTAGAAACATTTGCACTGGGAGTAGCACCGAGGGCGGCCATGCCATTGCCGCCACCGATGGCGGATGTACGGATGCCGAGGGTGCTATTGTGCCATTATCATTGTGGAACGGCGGTGCTCCCCACCGTGCAGCCATGGTTCCTAGGTTGAAACTTGGATGCACGGAGGCTTGTCCATGGCTGCCTGGGTGTCGAGCCTGAGGGCCGGCATTGCCGGCGGTTGTCGTTGCAGTGAAGAAATGAAATCCATGGAAGCGATTACCACAGCCATGATGAGCGTGGAAACGCCACTACTAGAAAAACAGCTAAGGTAGCAGTTCAAATTAAACAGCTAAGGTAGCAGTTCAAATTGGCCTTTGGTACTGGTTATTGTAACCGGTACCCCGGAAGTACCGGGTAAAATAACCGGTACCTAAGGGCTCCTTATACCAAAATATTCATGCAAAATATCCTTTGGCTGGGAATTGAACCCGCGATCTCTAGCCTCGTGCGTTTCTCCTTTACCATCTCATCTACGCAGCAGTTTTGATTGAGAAGGAGATATTTTCCTTTTTAAGTAACCCATGGATGAGCCTAAGGTACCGGTCCTAAGACACCGGTTGGTAACATCAACCGGTACCTAAGGCTCGTCTATAGGTACCGGTTGGTGGCACCACCCGGTACTAATGTAAAAATTACTACCCGGTACCTATGGAGAGCCTTAGGTACCGGTTGATATTACCAACCGGTACCTAAGGCTCATTTATAAATTCTATCCACCCCAAAAGTATTGGTATGGAGATGAACCGGTAACTATGTTGGAGTAGACCTAAGGCTTGTTTTCTAGTAGTGCGCCGTCTTCCATCGCCGGCCGTGAAGAGGAAGAACATGGAATCCTCTTTGTTTTGCAAAGAAACGAAATGGCATGGATGCGTACTTACCATGTCCTCGTGGCCTCTTTTCTGTTATCAATTGCCGCTAAATTTATCCTCAAACATCTAATGCTTATTTCTTCCTAAAAACTTTTTTCTCTTTAATGGGGCGTTTGCTTTGAGGAATGAGTGGCCCTTCACTCCTCACTTTTTTAGTTGGTTTGTGAAATGGAATTTGTTAATTAGTATATAAGCATGAGAAATAGGTCATCCCGTCAAAATATATAGAATGTACAAGGATAGTAGGATGAGATGGTTTTCTCAAATCAAATACTAAAATTGCTAAATCTTAATAAAGAATACAGTTTCACAGACACCGCACCTAATTTATTTATACCGTCATATATATTCTAACCCGCTAAAGTAGCACATTCCCTCGTTTTAATTAAATAATGACTCGTACATTTTAACCTTTTTAGATGCATGTATCTACATATACACTATGTTAGATGTATAGCAAATGCTATGTATATAGAAAAGCCAAAATGAACGGAGAGAGTAGAATAGCTATATTCTACAAGTTTTTAATTTTCTAATTGATGCATACGTCGTTTTTAATTTTCATCTTTGATTCTACAAGTTGGGTTCATGGTTCTGAAACATCTACATACTATATAATACTATATGTATTACTAAAGCGAGTAAGATTTTCACCTAAATTTTTGGTTTGGTCTGTCTTGTGTCATTGACATGTGGACCTTAGTCCATCCATATGCAAGTCGGACTAGCCTTTCGTCAATCAGAATCCTAATTGAAACCTGGACAAATCAATCATAATCGGAACCCGGATAAATCAATCGGAATCAGGGTTTTTAATTCCGGTAGGGAAAAAAAATCGGTCCTCACCGATAAAACCGAAATATCGGGAATATCGGGATTTTTTATTTTTATTTTTATTTTTTATTTTTTATGTTTACTTTTTTAATTTATTTTTTAGTGGAACAAATATTCAAAAAATCAATTTCGGCCGGTAAAAAAAATATTGGACCCCGCCGATAAAACCGAAATATCGGGTATACCGCGAAATTTCGAGCGATATTGTGAACCCTGATCGGAATCCCAGACAATCAAAGTCTCACATGATCACAACATGACCTGCACACGGAGAACGAGCACAAGGTTGGTAATATTATTCTGTTGGTAATATTATATAGATCTATTAACTGTAGCAACGCACGGGCACTATGCTAGTAATACTGTATAGAAAGTAATACTAGGTAGGTATGCGCCGGGGACCAGGACAGGAGCGCGAGGCATTTGGCTTTACGAAGGAGGCAAAGATGTGATTGTCTGGCCAACTTGTATGTATGTTATATGGTTGGGCTACCCCTAACCAACCATGTGCATTGCCCATCCTCATGTCCGGAACACTAGTCATCCAAAAGGGAAGGAGAGAACACTAGTCGTCCAAGAGGGAAGGATCGGAGCAGAACACACTCAGCGAAGATGTTGAGTAGCATACTGGTGATTGGCGGGACGGGGATGATCGGGCAGCACCTCGTGACGGCGAGCCTTGACGCCGGCCACCCAACGGCCATTCTCGTCCGGCCGGCAACCGCCGACGCCGACGCCGACAAGGCAAAGCTCATGGAGGCTTTCGAAAGCTGTGGCGCCAGCCTTGTCTATGTAAGTCTCTCCAACAGATTTACGTCAGCTAGCTTGATATTGTCATCAGTTGCCGCGCGCGTACTTTATTACTATATGCATGTGTACACTGCTTGCAGGGGGACATCAATGAGCACGAAGGATTGGTGGCCGCAATCAAGCAAGCAGATGTGGTGATCTCCGCCGTCGGTCACTCCTCGCCGGAAGAGGTGGAGAGCCAGCTCAAGATTGTCGCTGCTATACAAGAAGCTGGCGGAGTTCAGGTATAGGTACGTTGTGACAGTACTGCCTGACGTTCGTGAGGTGATGAGAGTTTTCGCTTAACGTTGTGATGACACTGCTGAGTGCTGACAATTGTTGGGAAAACCTTCACAACTGTATGCTCTCTGGCGGCATTGAAGTTATACGGCGCCCCTCATATTACAAGACTACTATGTGTCCCGTATGACAGAAGTAAATAATTATGGATAAAAACATGCAGCGGTTTCTACCGTCGGAATATGGCTGTGACGTGGAGCTAGCGAAGCAGATGCTGGAGCCTGCAAGGAGCATTTTAGGGGCTAAACTTCGAGTTCGTGAAGCTGTCAGAGCTGCAGGGATCCCTCATACCATCATCTCTAGCAACTGGAGTCAAGGGTTCTTGCTGCCAAGGGCCGGAAACCCGGAAGCAAACGGTCCTCCGGACAACAGTGTGACGATCTTCGGTGACGGAAAACTACAAGGTAGGCCATTCATTATGAGGTATGTTACAGAATTATTTAGTTTGTTTCATTATACTTCATCACACCTTATATATATGTGTCCAATCGCCAGTGTTCTTTGTAAACGAGAAGGATATGGCCGCGGTGGCCATGAGAGCCGTGGAAGACCCACGCACACTTAACATTGTTAACAAGATACTACATTTGCGGTCTCAGGAGAATCTATGTTCTCTGGACAAGCTTGTCTCACTTTGGGAGAATAAAATTGGCAAGACCCTTAAGAAAACCTATATTCGAGAAGAAGAGCTCGTGAAGAAAGTACAAGGTATACACAGACACATCTACTCGATCGTATATGCTACAAAGGAAGAATTCAACTCTAGAATGTATACATCTTTATTATACTATGGCTAGAGTGTGCCACTCGACACATCTCTAGAAATTGTATAGAAAATTAAGTGCTGCAGTAGAACAAATATAATTTTTTACCCGTGAAATGTTGGTTAATTAGAACGAAATAATTACATTTATCCCGGCCAGTATTGGCCCGGGACGACAAATACGAACATTAGTCCCGGTTCCGACGGTTAAGGGACGACATGGCTCTTTAGCCCTGATTAGAGCCTCCAACTGGAACTAAAGGTTCATCTTTAGTCCTGGTTGGTGTTACAATCCAATATTAAAGGTCCAAAACTTTTACTCCTGATTGGTAATACCAGCCAGGACTAAAAAGTCATCATTTAGTTCTGATTGGAGGCTCCAACCGGAACTATACAAACATGGAATAAAGGAGGTGCCACGAGTTGTTTTAAAAGGAAAGCAGCCTAGGTAGTGTTACATGTGCTATGCAGTTGGGGTGGTAAAGAAGCTATACGTGAAGCAAGAGGATTGAGTCCTGCTAGGTGCGAAGTAAATGTTTTGCATTGCACCTCGCCCTTTAGCCCCAGGTGTGAGAACCGGGACTAATGATCCGGATCTTTGATCCCGGACTCGTAGTTCAGGTTCCAAAACTGGGACCAAAGGGGGTTTGCATCCGGCACAAAAGCAAAAAAAACATCCTCCTTACGATAAAATATGCCACATGTACGAATATATGATTAGGTATGAGCCGAGGTTAAGATTCAATCTGACACCTTGATACAGTACCTTTGGTTATCGCACAACTCAAACTCATCACGTTTCTTAGGTCTCAATAAGAGGATTTCTCTTTCATACCATTATAGCAATAAGCAAATTGTAACTATGAACTAGAACTCGATGACGGCACCACGATAAGGGCCGCCCTCAATGAATCACAAGTAGTGTTGCCTTAAGAAAAACTGAATCCTCCATACTCCTCCAAATCAAAAATCGATGTAGTCACAAAGAATTTCTGGTGTGTGCAGAGTCCCAATTCCCTCTTAATTTTCAACTGGCCGTGGTACACGCGACGCTCGTGGCCGGGGAAGCAAAGCTGACTGCGAAGACCACCACCAACGGCGCATCCTCTTCTAAGGGGGTGGAGGCGACGGAACTGTACCCAGACATGAACTGTATGACTGTGGAGCAGTACCTAGATAGTCTGCCATGATGGGCCGCTGGGCCGAGCCCCATGTGTGCCGGTGCAAACTTGTGCTGGGCATTCTGCATTCCCACTTATCTTTATTGTAATGTTCGGATATCTTCTTCTGTATTGTTGAATGTCACACCATGAATCTATTTTTTGGTACGAGGCCATCACCCCATTTCCATTAGCATAACGGAAATACTAGCATGTCCAGAGTAGCACACAAGACAAAAGAGAGGGGAGGGGGAGAGGGAGAAAGACTAAGCCTGCAGTAGCGGAACACATTGCTTGCTTCAAGCAAGGAAGTCAAAAAGGGGCATACTCTTTAATGTTCTAGAAACTTCTCATAATATTTCTACTTCAACATCATGTATAAATCTATGAGTAATTTTGCATATACAGTGGAGATGTATGTGCCACAGGCACATATTTAATTTTTCTTCTATAGAGCGTGGTCATGGACATGTTCAGTGCCTCAGTGTCTGTGGAAATTGGCAATGGGCAGAAGGCGCTATTCTGGCTGGACAAGTGGTTGCAGGGCAAAGGTATTCAAGATCTAGCTCCTTGTTTGTTCAGTTCGATTGGACCTAGAATCAGGAAAGGGAGAACGGTCGCTCAAGGGCTCGCTAATGACGCCTGGGTACAGGATATCTCCGGGGCCCTAACTGTGCAGGTTATTTTGGATTTCCTCATGATATGGGAGGCAACTAGAAATGTGCACCTACAGTCAGATACGCCTGACAAGTTCATTTGGAAATGGACGGCTGATCACTGTTTTTCTACTGCTTCTGCATACCGGGCTTTCTTCATTGGGCAAACGGAAATCTATGGAGCCCGGTGTCTAAGGAAAACACGTGCGCCAGGGAAATGCAAATTCTTCATTTGGCTCGTTTTGCATGATCGTTGTTGGACGGCCGGAAGAGGCACAATCTACAAGATGATCACTCGTGTGCACTTTGCGCCTAGGAGTCGGAAACAATCACACATTTGCTACTTAATTGCTGTTTCGCTAGAGAAATCTGGTATAGGACGCTACTTATGCTGAACTGGCACGAACTTGCTCCAAATGGTCAATGTCTTGATCTCGCCGACTGGTGGACGACGGCTCGCAAGAGTATAGCTAAAGCTGAGCGGATGCGTTTCGACTCCTTGGTTATCCTCACCTCTTGGATGCTCTGGAACGAGCGCAATAGAAGAACGTTTGATTCCAAGTCCAAGACTGTCCCGGAGCTCTTGGCAAGTCTGGAGGAGGAAGCGATCTCATGGCTTCTAGCTCGCTTTAGGCACCTCAATGTGTTTGTAGCTGCTGTTTGTAGTTTTCACGGTCGCCAAATGATAAACATGTAATAGGACTAACTCTTTGTACGGAACCTCTCTCTTAATGAAAAACGTGCTAAGGCACGGTCGCGAAAAAAGGCAACGATGTTATTTATTTTTTTCCAAAAATAATACACATCTTTCTTTTCCTTCCATAAAACAATGTTGTCAATTATTACCCTTCCAAAACAAATAATGATGTGAATTTTGGGTGAATGCATGTGCAAAAAAGTAAAGCGTGAGCCAAAGGAAAGTAATACGTGGGTACAAAAGGTGGGTATAGATAATTGTTGGTGTAAAAATTATTAGCATTTCGATAGAAACATTTTCCTTCTATCAAAAAAATGGGTCTCCACCCCTTTTGTGAAACATTTTGGCCTGACAAATGGACCTCCATGAGGAGTACGATGGACCTAATCTTTGTGAGAAAGGATTTCAATTGTTTCGACTTTTATAGTACAGAAACATGAATGTTTAAAAAATCATGTACTATGTACGTCTTGGGTTTTATTCCCTCACATCGTTGATAAAATACTAAATTTTGTAAATGAAGAAGTTCAATACTAAACTAACAATAAATAAATACTAATTATATGACTTAGCTAGCTAAATAACTCATAATTTAGCGGCTATAACGAGATATAGCTGGTTATTAGCGGATTTAGCCTTTTAGAGCTAAAATATGGATATCCTAGGTTTCTCCTTTCCCAAAAGCTATGTCCAATTTGCAGTCAGCTGAACATCAAAAATTTAAACTCCTTGGTTGAAAACCAGACAACAATCGCAAACCCGTCAGATAGAATCTGAGAATAAAACTCTAAATAAAAATAATTGCTGTGATCCAAAAGGGCTGAGCTGATCTCTCTAACTTGTAACTGGTACCTGATGGATGATCTGGTACTCACACTTGGAAATGCAATGAATCCTGGTGCAGTGGCGTGAACTGAAACAACGTATCTTGTAGCAGTGGTGGAGTTGTGTTGTAAATCTTGTAGACCAGTTTAATTAAGTTCTCAGAACTGCGGAAGTATCTGTTGAACCTTTCTCCGTGGAGCCCTGTTTCTTGTTTTGGTTTGTTTCGGTGACCAGTGTCATGTCATGAATCTGTTCTGGCAACACATAGCTTATCTGGACTATGTGCTGTAAATACTGAAAGTTTTGTTCCTGACTGCAATGCTAAGTTACTAACGGACTGGACCTATCCGTATAATTCTAAAGAACAGATATTTCTGAGCAAAAGCATAAAGAGTTATTGCATTTCCAGAAGATAGGCTCCCATGCCAATCCTATGACCTGATGAACTAGGTTAGTATGGAGGTTAAGCTGATCCAATCATACGTAACTTATGTTCTAAATACTGATTCCGGCACCTGCCATATGATTTGAACCGTTGAATGAGAGCTCACAAATGTTCTTCCCCAACTACTTCTCTCCAGCTGGTTCTTCACGAAAGAAAAGATTTCACTATTTGACGGAAGCTGTTCTATTAATTGATCTGATGGAACAGAGTATGGGGGTGATAGTCATTGCCGTGGCTCTCCTCTGGCCCGCGATTGAAGCTGCCTTAGATTGCTCCTCCGTCTGGAATGGTACGTAAACAATAAACCAGCGATGCAAGTATGTAGTCTTTTTGAACGAATGCATCAGCTAGATGCTGCGAATTTGTGGCAATGTCTGTACCGGAATTTTTGCAACATCAGCACCGTACCCTGTTTTTCTTGTCTGTTACAACGTTATCATTACGTCTTCTCGGGTTTGATTTGTTTCCTGCAAATGAATCTTGCTGCCCCACAGATAGCAAGCACCAGCTGATCAGCAACACCAGCGGTGCAATCCGCTTGACGGTGTTGCACCACCAGCATGCTTGCTCGCCTGTCCGGAACCCGGCGGACCTCCCATTTTCACGGCACCGTTCCACGACGCTGGAGCGGGAGCACCAGCTCGCCGCCCGCCTCTTATTCCGCCGCCGCCTCGCGCCGCCGACGAACATCTCGGGCCCTGTCACCACCAGCGCCAGCCCGCTCTACGGCTTCGTGACGCAGGTTGCCCGCGGCACCCCGCCCACGAGGCAGACGGTGCTGGTCGACAGCGCCGCCGCGTTCGCGTGGGTGCAGTGCGTTTCCTGCACCGAGAAGGAGGGCTGCTTCGACCACGACGGCCCACTCTTCGACCCCGGCACGTCGAGCACATACCGCCGGCTGCCTTGCTCGTCGGCGTCCTGCGTGTCTGCCAGCGGGAACGGCAACATCCCCGGCCTCTGCGCCGTGCAGGAGAGCACCTGCGTGTACTACATCGAGTACATGGACAGCTCGGCCTCCACCGGGCGCGTCGGAACGGACATGCTCACCTTCTGTGGACAGGACCTGCCGGGCTTCGTGTTCGGCTGCAGCCAGCGCTACGCCGGCGTGTTCGGAAGGTACTCGGGTATCTTCGGCTTCGCAACTGGGCAGCTATCTTTTTTCTCCCAGGTCCTGGAAAGAACTCGTCAGTACAAGGCCTTTTCATACTACCTGCCTTCGGCGACCTCCGTCGGTTACATACAAGTGGGTGCCTACGACGAGGGTGGTCTGGACTTCACCCCGATGTTCACCAATGGCTCGGATTACTACCTTGCTTTGACAGGCATTACGGTCGACGGCAGCCCACTAGGAAGAGGGGTCACTCCGTTGGGGACAACGGTTGCAGCGTGTTACCTTGACTTGGGCGCAGTATTGTCCATCTTGCCAAGACAGGCATACGAGAGGCTGGAAGACGAGATAGCCAAGCGCATCAGAGGCTACGACCGCATCCGGAGCTCGCCGGGCTGCTTTGATCCGGACTACTTGTCGGCGGAGAGGGTGATACCTCAAGTGCAGTTGCGGTTTAGCCATGGGGTGCGCCTGGTGCTGGATCAAGAGAAGCTCATGTTCAAAGTCGGCGACGGGAGGCTCTGTTTGGGATTTGTCCCAGGTACGATTTATATGCTAGGCAGAATGCAGATGCAGATGATGTATGCGGCTCAGGATATTGAGAAATCGAGGATGGGTTTCTCCAACAGTTAAAAGTACCAAGCCATGCGACTCTAGTGTTTTCTCCAACTTGGTGCTGCAGCAGTTCACACTTGCCTAGACTGAAGCAGGTTTTACTCCTCCATTGCTTAGCTTGTTTGACGGAGAAAATGATTTGCTTGATAAAGCACTAATTTTGTGCGACTTGTGCACAAACCTAATTGTCTAATCATGTGCCATTCTGATGATCTCTGAACTTTGACGCACTCAAATAAGCAGAATCGTTATTCTTTCTTCTTTCCACCTATATTCAGTGGTAAAAATGGGGAAAGAAGACTTGTTGTACATTAAGTTGTCCGTCAGCATGTAAGGCCATTGATAAAGGGATTTTAATAGGCTAATACCTTGAAACATCTCAAAGCATCCACTGCTATAAAAAAGAGCTTTTAGGAACGGGTAAAAACATATTTATAAGGATGGATGTGGTACCTGTCCTGCTTCTCGTTGCTAGAAATGCTATTTTTAGGGGTGGGTGAGCCCACACCTAGAAACATATTTTCAGGGCTGGGTTAGGGCATAACCCATCGCTGAAAATAGATATCAAGGGGGTGGGTTACCCGCCTCTGAAAACAACATGCCTGTTAAAAACTTTACTGGTTTGAATTTGTATTTTCCAAATTTGATTTGAATTTACAATCTACAAAAAAGATCACACATGTGTGTCTATATATACCCATGTGACATTCTACACCTTAAATGTAGCAGTTTATTCACTACCGGAAACCCAAACATTGCCGAGTGCCAGACTCTTTGCCGAGTGTCTTCCTTCGGGCACTCGGCAAAGGAGTGGGTTTGCCGAGTGTCCTCCATCTGACACTCGGCAAAGCCTCCACACTCAGCAAAAAATGGCTTTGCCTAGTGTCCTCCGCTTGACACTCGGCAAAGGTTAAGTTTGCCGAGTTTCAAATGGTTGACACTCGACAAAGCATATAAAATATGGTTTTCCCTTTCTTATATAAATACCTATGCAGTATCACAATGATCTAAATACCTATAGTTTTACATTTGAAATTGTAGTCAAGGATTTAGATAGGCCTCCATTTTTATAGTTTTTGCATTCGAAGTCGTTTAGAAAATTTAAATTTCAAATTTGAGGGATTTGAAATTGAAATGGGAGAATTTTGAATTTCCAGTTTTCGTTGACAAGATTATTTTAAACAAAAAAGGTTGTCAACTAAATAATTTCGTATATTTTTGAGATATATAACTTTCATTTTGGTTGTTTCCCTGTCGAAGGTACTTTTAAAATTTTCAAATTTATAAAATTCAAACCTACTTTTTTGATTGGCAAAAAGACTTCAAATCAAAAAAAAATTGAACTACAAAGTTGTCCAACTTTTCAAGGTGAACAACTTTTATTATGGTTCCGTGTCCATCCGATGAAGTGGTAGAAAAGTTGTGCACAAAATCAACAACTCTCCGATAATATATCGGAGAGTTGTTGATTTTGTGCACAACTTTTCTACCACTTCATCGATGATAATGGTACCAAAATAAAAATTGTTCACCTTGAAAACTTGGACAACTTTGTAGTTCAAAGTTTTTTGATTTGAAGTCTTTTAAAGGTCAAAATTTTGATTTGAAATTTATATTTGATGAGTGTCTAGAGGAAGACACTCAGCATAAGCTATGTTTGCCGAGTGTCAACGATATGGCACTCGGCGAAGGGTGATTTGCCGAGTGCCCCATATCTGCACTCGGCAAACCCAGGCCTTTGCGGAGCGCCGGATCACGGCACTTGGCAAACCACCGCAATATACCGCTAGCTCCGATCTTTCTCCTCTCCAGTCGCGGCGTCGCGCAAAACAGAACACGCCACCAGCATCGCTCCCGGCGCCACCAATGGTCCTGCCGCCGATGCCAGCCCACGCCACGCCGCCGCCTCCGCCGGCCCCCAACGCCTGCCTCCAGACCCATGCTGCCTCGCTCGATCTCCTCTACCTCCGCCTCCCTCGAGCTCCTCCCAACCCTAACCCTAGGCGCTGCCTCCGCACCGGCGCCGTGCTTGCCAGTTGAATGCACGCTGGCGCGGCCTTCTCCGACCTCGGTATAGGGTGGATCTACTCCGACGACGTCGCATCATCCTTGCTGACCTCGGGCCGGCGCTGCTCCTCCCAGAACTCGGGCCGGCGAGCTCTCTAGTTCCTTCGTCGCCGCCATCTGGTGCCCACCCTCGCGCCCTCCTTACATGCCCAACCCGCGCTGCGCTCGCCCGCTGGATCTGGGCGCATGTTAGTTTTCTACAAGGACTCGTTGTTAAAGCTCATTTTTAAGATGTTCTCCCAATTTCATAATTTCAGTTTTCCGAATCTGCAGTTTCCATGAATCTTTCTGAATATGCAGATCCAGGACCAGGACCAGGAGTGCAGGACCAGGACCCTCTCCCACGTCATGGATCCAGACGCTGAGAGGTGCTTCTCCTCCCTCTCTTAATCAGGTTGCACGGCAAGCCTAGCTTATTTAAATGGATAGAATTTCCTTGCAGTTTGCCTAAACTGAATCTGCTCTAGTTAAACTGATAACAGAGACGGTAGTCAGCCTAGATAAACTGAATTTGTTACTTCTTGCTTAGTAAATTACATAGCACCATGTTTGTTTAGATAAGCAGAATTTTTAATATGATCATGCTTGCAGAGGTGAAAGGTTGGAGAGCCTAGTGGAGTGTGAATCTAATTGATGCTTCACAGGTAGGGATTTTTTTGCTATTTCAGCTACTTGCCATGTTTGCACTGAACATTCCATTATCCATTGTTTCAGCTAGTCATAACTCTGCTTGAGAGAGTGGAGTTCCAGAAATTTCTACGTAGGTTTAAGAGTCATGAGCTATATATCTGATGCCCTAGTTTGTATGTATGATGCTGGATTTCTCATTTTTTTAACTGTAATCTTATATTTAGTCTATTGAATAGAATATTGCTATGCTTGATTGCTCCTGATATTGATTCATAAGGATCGCTCTGTGTTCTCTGTGTTCTCCATCCCAGCTTGCAGCATGTTGGTTGTTTACTTGAATAATTATTCACCTACTCATTGCATGATCGGTAACCTGAATGCATAATGATGTGATCATATTTCATTTTAATTGTTTCTATGTAAACGCTGTGATCTGATTTTTTTCCCATACAGTTAAAGCACTTGCCATAACTTTAGGTATAATTACTGATTCACAATCCTATTGTTGTTTTGGAATATGTGCAGTTTGCTGGTTATAAGCAGATTTACTTACATCAGCACTGCTGATTTAGTTACATTAGATTTTGATCATGATTTAGTTAGCAGTGGCTTTTTCGATTCTTGATGCATTGATCTACTTTTTCTGACGGGAAAGAGAATTAGGACTCTTCGTTTTAACTATTCAACAGGACCTATAAGGTTCAAGGGACGAACAGGGAGGAAGCACAATTGCAGCTGGACATCAATGTCAAGTTTTGAGAAGGAAAGGTGAGCAAACTACTGCAGCAGGAATTTTTCATAGTCTAGTGAGGCTAGCAGTTCATAATCAGAGTCTCAATGAAATGCATCCTTTTAATGATTTCATAATGTGTATGGATGTAACTGGATGTAGCTGTGTATGAATGTAATAAAGGAATAGAAGAAATATTGATTTTTTTTGTTTCTGGAAAAAAACTTTGTCGAGCGCTTAGGCAAAAACACTCGCCAAAGTATTGATGTTTGCCGAGTGCCTTTCCGTCTGGCACTCGGCAAAGCCGTCGTTAACGGCAGTTTCACCAGAGCCCTTACTTTATTTTGCCGAGTGCTTTTTAGCACTCGGCAAATGCTTCGCCGAGTGCCAAAAAAAATTACACTTGGCAAAGCCTTTTTTGCCGTCACTTCCTTTACCGTGTAGACTTTGCCAAGTGCCGCACTCGGCAAAGTCTTTGCCGAGTGTAACATGGGCTTTGACTTTGCCAAGTGCCGTACTCGGCAAAGGCTTTGCCGAGTGTAATATGGGCTTTGCCGAGTGTTTAGGACACTCGGCAAAGCATTGTAATCCAGTAGTGATTCTACACCAATAATTAATAAAAAAAGAGTAGAATCACTGAACAATATTTCAGTTCTATTAAACTCCCTGCGAGCTGAATATTATTCATCATCTATGGTGGAGCCTCCACCGAATCTCTGGTGAGCACTCTGGCTACAAAATTACTCCATTTTCATGTGTGGTAGTGAAAATCGGATCCAACATGTATTGCGCATCGTTTGATTTGCTGACGTCACGAGATATCCTGGGCATGTGTGACGCTATTTGATTTACGTTGCATGCATGCGTCATCATCCGGTGCGTAAAAAACTGTATACTTTGATGCTCAGTAGTAAAAAACATATTAGCATTGTGCGTAAAAATTCAGCGCGCCAGGCGACGCCCTCACCGAACCTTCGACGATCTGAAGTTACACTGTAACACCGTGCGGTAGTAAAAAGTATGTCTCATGCTGTACTTCTATCTTGATTTACTGCTCGCTTGACCGAACAGCTGCACGTCTGTCCAAATTTAATGCTCGCTTCACAAGACAACCAGCAGACCTTATTTGGCTTGATTTCAGTTGACTGGTCGTCACACCTGGCGGTGCAGGTGCCAGACTTCTGACGAGCTAAAAATTACGTTCTTACCGTGGGCAGAGAAAAAGCGAGCATGGGTATTATCTAGTGCGTAAAAACTAATTCGATTAACGTTGCATACATAGCTCCAACGTGGCCGAAAAAATGCGTCGGATTGGTGCCCCAACCATAAAAAATCATTTCAAACGTAAAAGAAGTATTAACCTCGTGGTCGCATGATTCACAAGTTACGAATTACTATAAAATACAAAAACTATTACTCTACATTATGAAATATACTAATCAAAATTACAAAAAAACTTCTCTAAATTGTGGAAAATACAACGTGAGTAAGAAAAATTACTATTCCAATTTACGAAACAATACTACTCAAAAGTGCGAAAATACTACTTGAATCTTGAATTGCGTAAACATTACTGCATAGCTATTTTTAATGTCTGCTGGTCTCCACCATAAATTACTCGATTGTGTAAACGACTTTTATGCTAGATGGACATTCCGACCGGAGTTCCGACGAGTATCGTTGATCATAAAAAACGCGTCAGAATGGTGCTGCAACCGTAGAAATGCTAGTGCTATCCGAGAAATAATTTTTTAAGTTTGATGATGGAAGAGATGATAGAGAAAAGTTTGTGAGATAAGATGCTATTTAGCCCAAAATATAATATTAGTGCAGTAGAGAAATAATTACTACTATCTACATCGAAAAGTAACTTTAAGTTAATACCTATTTTCACGGAGTAATTTCCGAAGCAATTTTTATTTGTAGCCCAAAACTTATTGTTTGATACGTGTCACGAGTGATGTTACAACTAGCAAAAATTCTTAGAAATTGAGAGTTTGAGTATAATGGTTGACAAAACAAGATTGATATCTTCTTCAATCCTCACAAACACATGGATCTGGAGTCATCAGATGTATCTACTCATCAAGCAACGTGTTGCAGCGATAAGGGACCATAAGTATTGTACAAAATAAGTACCACCATGTGCATCTACTGCGTGCTGATATCTATCTATCAAGTAGAAATGTTGTCTCAGTTCCTGTAGATGCATCAGCATCAGAACTTTAGCAAGATAGTGGCGTAGATTCATTCAGTTCTACATGCTACTAAATCAGTAAGTTCCAAAGAGGTGAAAACCAAGTCGATGTGACTATAGCATTGTTGATGGCTTTTAAAGTACAAAATATGTGCCGTCAACTGCTGCATAATCATATAAAGAATGAGCATCAACACAAATGGTAGGAGTTATTAGTAACGAATTCTACAAAGTGTTGGTGAATCATTGATTTTAGTAACAAATGTCTACATAAGGGAGAAACACATGCACAAACCTGGAAGAATGCAGATCACAGGCTACACTACTGTTGGTATTTCGTAACGTCTACTTCAGAAACAGGGTCGTTCAGCCTGGTTCCGGTAAAGGCATCAGAAATGTCCGGAATCGGCGCCAATAATGCCTCGACATTTCATATAGCAATTACTGAAAACCAAACTATCATGAACCATGAATCATTCCGCAAGCTGACGAAATCGCTAGTGTAGCATTTTACCCAGAGAGTATTCCTGGGTGTCATTTATATTTCCGCAGGGAAGGCGGCGACTAAATTATGTAGGTAGGCAATATGAACTAATCTCAATTGAATATTTTAATGCATAAATAGAGGTAAGATAAATATGGATTAAGGTAGTGTGAAAAACAAGCAACTCTCAGCTCTTGTAAAGTAAAATTAGGCAGGGAGCTAGATATTTATACAGTTTACTAGCACTTTATATTTTGCACTAAATATAATTAGTCTCTATCTAATTATTACTAATACAAGGGAGAACTATGCAAATGGCTGACATATATGACTGTCAAGCCATTACAGCATTTTACAACCTTTCTACCCCCTAACCGAACGTGGAGGATTACGATGGCACTAAACAGGGCTGTCGCTACCTGCAGGCTACCTCTACAAACCATAGGAAAAGACGACATCTAGCAACACATAACTAACCCAGACACCATATCTATACTAGTAAGTGATACTCTAGTATCCGGTGCAGAGCTCCCACCCTTCGGATGGACAGACATCATAATAGAGCAAAACGAATGTTGGAGCATGTAAAAGTTAACTAGAACTAAGTTTCTAATCCGGCAAAGCATATAGTAACAAGGTAAACTAATCATGGCATCTATGTCTAACACCGCATGGCATAAATCATGCAAATATAAATAACTATAAGATATGTCAAGTATACACGGCCGAATATTACAAAAGAGAACTAGTAGCGAACCCATACCTATTCTCCGAAGCACGTCCAGCGACCCGACAACTACTTCTCCTAAACTCCACTAGCCTAGAACTACTCAAGAGAGAAATGGAGCTAGAGCTTCAACTTGTGCTTGCCTCATTCTTACCCCCCTCTCATATTATAGGGAGAGCCAACAGGGGGTCTTGTGCCGAGTTTCAACAGTATTGCCACCTGGAACCGACCTTGGAAAGGTGTAGGGAAGCTTCCTGCAAAGGGGGTAAGGCGGTGGCGCCAGGGCCCACTCAGCGGACCACCATGGTCGGCCGACTGGCAGGGGGGCCCCACCAGTCCCCCTCTGCTCTGGTGGTCTCCCACGTGTCCTTTTGTCCTTCCCTCGCGTGCCTAGACTTCTAGTAAGTCGGTTTCCTTCTGCTTGTGGGCCCTTTGATCCATGTGAGCCTAAATTATGCGCTCTGATTGGTCGACGATTTTCCCGTGGATCACAAGGCCCTCACAACCTGCATTTTAGTCCTTTTTCCTACATTATGTAGTTTCTAGGAGCATTGTGGGTTTTGACTTTATTTAAGATAAAAATGCATATAAAGTATTTAAACTCTAAAGATTTTCTGATCAAATTGACGCTTGAAATTGGTCACTAACAAGCGTCAACAGCTATACAAGGATTAGGGACCCACATGTCATGTGAAACCAACATAACTTTAGCTATGCACCCCGCGATCCACATAAGGAGGCCACAAGGAATCTTTCCTAGACATAGGGGGGAGTTTCATTGTAACCAACCCCTTCCTTTTATGTAAAGCCCATGGCTACAAGCCTATCCTTGAACCTTTCGACATTTCCTTGGGAATCATGTTTAGACGTAGAACGCACTTATAGCCTACTAATCTTCCATAGCTGTCAGACCCGGGGCAGCGGGACTTCTTATAGGCATAGAATGTTCTAGAGTAAGGGATAGCTCATGGATGTACTTTACCTCTCTTGTAACTACCTGAATAGGCGTAGAACTAGCCGCAGTACAAAGAAAACTACCCAATCGTACTGTAGTAGGACTCCAACTGTATTCGGCTAGGACTTTCCATGTAACCCTGTCCCCCCGGATATATAAGGGCGGGCAGGGACACCCTCCAAACAATCATCCACCCCTAAGGCAATACAAACGACCACACAGGACGTAGGGTATTACACAACTTGCGGCCCGAACCTGTCTAAATCTTTGTGTTCCTTGCACCATTGAGTTCCAGAGCTGTCGATCCCCACCCACAAACGTTATTGCTAAGGGTATCCCTGAGCAGGCTTGGCGGTAAACACCGACAGCTGGAGCGCCAGGTAGGGGATTTCGCGAGTTCATCGGCGAGTTCGATGGCCGGATCAAGCGACGCTAACAACGTGCCTAAGGGCACAACTCTCGTTTTCGGTTCCTGGGCATGCACGGCTGACGGATTGGGCAGCTTCTCCAACCACCTTGCCACGCCTATCTCGCCTAAACCGAAAACCATCTCCCAACTCGCCGACATCCGCGAGTCTGCGGATCTCGACGAAAAAGGAGTTCTACCCGAACTCGACTCGGACAACCCAGAAAATGTGTCAACTCCAACTCGAACTCTTGGTTCAGTCGAGTTCGACACAAACTCTGATTCCGAAAAACTCCACTTTTCCGAAACCATCGGAAAATACTTGACTCATCTCAAAACGATCAAACGCCTCAAGATAAAAAACTCACAACTACTCGACGGAGTAAATCGAGTTTCACGATCAATAGGGGCTGCATCAAACTCGCAGAAACTGCTCTTGGCTCATCTACATCACAGCAGAACCCAGAAGTGTTGAACCCACCACAGGAAAAGTCGGGCGATATACTCTCAGGGATCGATTAAGTGAACTCCAAGCTCGCTGACTGCATCAAGATAGCTGAAAGCACCCTACAAAACAAGGAGCAGAAATCGGGAGAAGGAATCTGCGGGGGATCTGGTGAGACATACCCCCGGCTTGTTCGGATGGGACCATCTATCTCCAGGATACCTCAGAGCCCGTCACCGAAACCTGCTCACATTCGGACTCCTGAACCAACCGAGTCCTTGTTCGATTAGGATTTTGATCAATTCATGAACAGTCGTGACAACTTTGAACCATTCGATGATCTCGAAGACTGGTCTAACAATGTCGACCTGTTCATGGACGCTATGGCCAATCCGCCCGAACACGCTGATGCTCTTTGGGAACTGGCCAAGCTCAAGAAGGGAAAAGCCAAAGCTCCAGAACAATCCAGTGAGTCAATTTTCGACAAACCCTGGATTAAGGAACCTGAAGGGCTGACTCCCACCCAATCATGGCTACATTGGATGAACGAGAACGCCCTCTATGTAGAGATGGGCATCCCGCTTCTCGCTCACCCAAAGCACACATACTCTAAAATTGGTGGACTAACCGATTCCGAATCCGAGTACTCTTCCAACTCGGAGAATGAGCAGGATGACCTAATCTAGTACAGCAAGTAAGTCGAGTCTAACTCGGCTAAGAACTCCAAGTCCGATCAGGACTCCCTTCCTAAATTGGTCATATATGCAACGCTGCAAGGACGGACAGTGCACCTAAGGAAGACACAAGATCCCCATACTTCTGGCCCACAGCCAACGGATCCACCCTTCCAGCAGAGCACCCCTCTAGACCCGTCCTCAAGCAAACAAGACCAAAAGATTCAAGATCTTTGCCGTTAAATCCTCATGGTTCGTATCTCCAAAGTTTAGGAACCTGAGTGCGATTCCGCGGAGCATCTCAACCTCGACAACTACAACTTTGATGATTTCGACGAGTACCTTTCCGACAACATTGAAACTACTCCCCCCCCCCACAATCACAAAAGCCCAAGTTACTGTCAAGCAAGACCCGCCTGCGCCTCCTCCAGCAGCGACAGTCACTGTGCAATTAGAAGAACAACAACCAGCAGAAGATCTTTACGAGCGTCGTCGCTTGCTTAACCAGAAGAGGGCGTTCAGGCACCAACGCCTCGCCAACAACCAGTAGGAGCAAACGACTACTCCAACTGCAACCTTCGCAATGTGACCAACGTTGGTCGTGACACGCGCAACGTTATCATCTCAAGAAGAAAGGAGCGCGAGGAAGTCGAGGCTTACAGCCCTTCTTCCAACTACCTCATCCTACCAAAGGCTTCCGCATCCTTCAAGAAGAACAAGCCGGTAAACACCCGTCCTCAGGGTAAACCGCGCACCCCACATCGTGGTCCTACTCCGCAAGTGCTTCATCCACCCGAAGAGCTCCCATACCATCTTCGAGTGCAACTCACTCCGCAAGGCCCTTGGGGCACCTCTCCTAAAGGAGACCCTACCAAAAATCTAGTCGACGCCTGTATCGACTAGTTTTACCGTCGAATAGTTTTATTCAGTCATGTAAACCATTTCTCACGTCTAACGGGCAAGGGGTAGGTCTTGAGAGTCAGAGTCTGTCGCTTTACAACTATTGTAATTTCGACAAATCCAAATAAAAGTTGATTTCTTCCAAAAATCGACTACTTGGCTTTCGCTCATATGACCAATACTCCATCTCGACAGTCATGCTCAGCATCAGAGCAGCTATCGAGTAGTTTTTATGGTTTACCCCCGAGTGCTTTTCGACATTTACGTCTTGGGCAACCCGATGGGGTTCGTACCTAACAGTTCTGTATTAAGGATTACTCCAATCCTTGGTTAAAATGACACCCTACTCGCTGGCTCGAGTAGGTTTTGGATATCTTTTCGACATTTATGTCTTGGGCAACCCGATGGGGTTCATACCTAACAGTTCTGTCTTAAGGATTACTCCAGTCCTTGGTTAAAAGGACACCCTACTCGCTGGCTCGAGTAGGCTTTGGATATCTTTTTCGACATTTACGTCTTGGGCAACCCGACGGGGTTCGTACCTAACATTTCTATCTTAAGGATTACTCCAGTCCTTGGATAAAAGGACACCCTACTCGCTGGCTCGAGTAGGTTTTGGATACTCTTTCGGCATTTTCATCTTGTGCAACTCGACGGGGTTCGTACCTAACAGACTTGCACTAAGAGTTACTCCAAGTCCTCAGGTAGGACACCTTACTCGCCTTGCTCGAGTAAGTTTGGGATATTTCTAGAATATTTACATCTTGGTTAACTCGACGGAGTTCAATCCTAACAGTTCTATTGTAGAAATTAATCCAGTCCATGTATAGGATATACTACTCGATAGGATCGAGTAGTCAGGGATATTTTCACAATAGTTGTATACTATCTGGGTCACCAAGCAAGGCCCATCCTAACTGGTCAGCTACGAAAATCCCTCAAGGAGTATGAATAAATTCTTGATACTCTAAAATAGGTTGACAAGAGCCTCATGTTCACCTATCTGTCAAGGAACATCTTAAAGCTCCTGACTATCCAAATACTCTATAAGAGGTATCCCCCCGATTGGACTACAAAGTCCATATGAGCTTTAACATTCTTATAGCGCTTTTCCCACTTGGTTAATCATGCGGGATTCAATCCTAACCGGTCAGCACTAGAGTTCTGATTCAGAACCACACAAAACTCGACCCCATTTGAGAATACCTTGCCTCCTAAGGCACATATGGATACAACTCCTCATATCTACTATTATAACTGAGTAGGCGCGATGCTGCCAACACTCAGGACCTTCGAGTACAACAACTCGACACATCAAAAGATTCTACAATCCTACCATTAAACAAAGTACTAGACATTACACAAATATTCAACATTTGTTCAAAGTACTAGCGGCACACACGCCAAACAAATATTACATTCAAAAGTTCAAGGGGACTGAGGATTGCTATGAGATTCCACTATTTGATCTGCTACCACGGAGGTCTCTTGCAAATATTGATTGAACTGGTCATTAGTACAATCAGACCTTGTGCCCTTCCCAAGTGCATCAATAGGAGTTGACGGCCAGTAAGATTTTACCAACCCAAGTACATGACCCACGTACTGACAGGTGGTTGCGGAGACATACCTTTCAAAGGCCTCGGGTACTTTACGAAGTCTCCCCACCAGCGAAAGCGGTTCGTCTTCGTTCCCTTCAGGGATATCCATGACCTCGACTACTTCTTGAGCAGCATCCCTCACTTGCCTCAGCTCCACGAGCTCTCGCTGCATCGAGTCCCATGATTCTGACAAGGTCCTGAGTTGCTGAAGAACCGTCAAGGCCTCCCGGTCAGAGTCCTCCTTGATCTTTTTGAGCTTTTCAATCTCATCCGCATTTCGGTACATAAGAATCTTTAGATCCAGTACCAAGTTTTCCTAAATCTTTAAAGATTTTGCACAAGCTGTGTACTCGATTGAAAGAAAATCTTATAAAAACCAAGCAGACCAACTAGTCGAATGCATAATATATGCTAAAGACTAACCTTTTTTGGATTGGGAGAGCTTCTTAAGCTTCCCCTGGAGAGCAGTCTTCTCGGACGAGAGTGTTTTCACCCTCTCTCTCAGAGCATTCAGCTCTGTATCGTCCCGAGCTTGGCCAGCCTCCCTCCCCAGTGCTTCCTGCAAAAATAAAAAGATCAGTATACTACTCGATCTATACTAAAGTATTCGGAGTATTCGACTACTTACCTCCAGTAGCTTGAAAGCAAGCTCCGCTTTCTCTTGCGGCACGTCACTTCCCGATGAGACCTGGGAAGTATTCGCCCGCACTTCAGATACAGCCCTCTTGGGCATATCTGCAATCTTCCCTACAGTATTCCCCGTATTTTGGGAATCTAGAGGAATAACATGCTACTTAATCAAATTAAGAGCAAAAAAAAAGGATAGCTTGGGTCAGTTGGATCCATGCCACTCCAATTTCTTGAAATTGGATCTCATGTTGAAAATCATGCCATTGAGTGGTATGATTTTCAACATGACACCCAATTTCACGGAGTTGTGGTGGCATGAATCGAATTTTCCCTCAATAACAATGTGGCACAAGTTTACCTGTAGGGGTCTCCTCCGGCAGCTTATCATTGCCTCCCTCGGGAAGCTTCTTGCCATCATCCTCCTCTTCTGAAGGCTTGCCGCTTCCACTATCCTCCGGGAGCTTCTCATCGCTCCTCTCGGTATCAGGCAACGGAGAATCTCGAAGCATGGAATTCACCATGTCTTCAGTCTCACGAGCACTCATATGAAGAGTACTCGGAGGCTTCTCCATTGCCGATTTGGGGGCTGAGTCGTCCTCAGCATCCTTCCCCAAGACCGTGTCGCTGAAAAGACAAAGTAGTTATAAACTACTCGATATAAAGGCAAATCCTACAATTACAAGTTTCGAAGAACTTACGTAGGAGCTCTTTTCAGAGCAAGCCCTTTGATCCCAAATTTGCGGGCAGGCTTCACAATTAGGGCCTGCTTACCCGTGTCACCGGCTTTATCCACATTGAAACTACTCGCCGGAAGAGTAGTCCTAGTCCCTTTTGACGAGTCCACTGTGGTGGAAGGGACGGTTTGTCCCACCCCAGCATCATCCCCAGATGTTGAGGTCCACGACACTTTAGTTGCTGGACTTAAAACGAAAGACTCAAGACAAAACCAGCGAATCGTAATCAGAAGCTTTTGATTGCAATTAACTTGCTACTTACCTGTTGCTAGTAGTCTATGAGGAGCTGCTTCGCTTCCTCATAGTTGAGCGAGTACCCATTGGGTGACCCGCATGGGTGTCCTCGCTTTGATTGGGACTATCTGTCCTGTCATCATCCCCGCCTGATTCCGCAGCTTCTGCATTTTCAGTTTCATCATCAGAACTAAAGCCTTCAATTTCTGAAGAATCTTCAGAATCAGGCACAAGTTTGGCATAAGCACTTGGAATAAGATGGGATGGGCGAAATATGCCTGGCAAAGGAGGACTACTCCTATAAACATTCACATCATCCTACAAAAAGAAAGGGAAAAATCGTCAGTGGCAAAAATAAAGTACTCGATATTACAAATCGACTACTTGTCACTTACCTCCTTGGGAGGATTCAGCACTGAAAATGTGTTGAGGAGGTGCGGAACATGTTCCACCTTCTCGAATAGTCGTTGTACTCGACGAAGAGCTTCTCCATTGTAGATCTCTTCTTTCGAACACCGCGACGGATCATTTTTCCCCCGGTATTCAAAACCAAAAGTAACTCGAGCTTGGAGAGGTTGGATTCTACGCTTCATCCAGTCAAAGGCTACAGCCTCTCCACTTAATCCTTTTTGCTTCAGACTTGCAATTATTTCTAGCAGCTCTGAAATCTGGCTCATATCAATAGGCTTTTCCAACCATTCAGCCCGCTGAACGGGAGGGCCAGCTAGGATGGGTGGAAGGCTGTTTCCATGGTTTTCGATATAAAACCATCTTGGTTTCCAGTCGATCACCTTTTGAGATAATTTATAGGGAATGTAAACCCTATCCATCCTCTGTCACAATTGAACCCCTGCCCCACCAACTACATCTAAACTAGCCGAACTTGGCTGAGGCTTAAGATTAAAAAGGTGCCGGAAAAGATCGAAATGGGGCTCGATCCCCAGAAAAGCTTCGCACAAATGCACGAAGACAGACATATGCACAAAAGAATTTGGTGTAAGATGGTGAAGCTGGATCCCATAATAATATAGGAGTCCATAAAAGAAATTAGAGCTGGGAAGACCCAACCCTCGCTCAAAATATGGAACAAATCCAATAATCTCGCCCGTATTCTCAAATGTACGGGCATCACCAAATGCAGGACGCCATTGGATTACTGACTCTAATGGCAAAAAGCCTTGCTTAACCAAGGATTCCAAGTTAGATCAGGAACACTTACTTGACTCCCAGCCTTCCTCACGAGTTGGCTCTGCAGCTGTACCCTTCCCCTTGCTGGTCTTCTTGGGTGCCATCCGAAAATCTACGGAATGCTTCACGCGCATACACTGGCAAAAAACTAGGAGCGGAGTTGGGAAGTAAGGAGAAGCAAGAACTTTAGATCTAGGGGCTTGAGGGCAAGAACAGATCTAAATCAGCGAAAGTGAAGGCGGCCAGTGGGGTAAAACCTAGTTACTGTTTCATTTTATAAGAGGCGGTGGCAGCACCCAGCAGGCCAACAGTCCGTTGCAAATCACGGAAAAAGCGGGATTTATTGAGACATTCCTTTTTCTAAGGTAACATTCTGGAAAAAGAAAACACACACATCCCTAGTCAACTACTCGACTCTTCTTTCCTCGATTGGGATTACATTCCAAAACAAGGAAAAGTACTCGACACAGTACAACTACTCGACATTACAACTGGAGTAATTTTTCCTAACTAGCTTTACAATGACTCGGACCTGCATGCACACTGCCTGGATCTCTTGGAGCTTCTAGTCGATGTCTGCTGCAGCTAGATCGGCCCGAGGCCATGACTAAGTACAAACTTGTTATTCCCACTAAGGGAATAATGATACTCGTACTCTGGGAGAAAAGTTTCAAGAGTATGGAGGCAGATTACAGTAATCACCTCACAAGTCCTCTTGTAGCATCTTGCGGAGAAATTTCTCCTTCTCCCGGAATACGTTGTGACAAGATTAAGCCTTCCTGCCAGAGATGTCAGTTCTTGGGCACCCAAAAACAGGCAACCCCAAAAGAACGACATACATACCTGCAACCAGTTCACAGAGAACTTACCTCATTGGAAGATGCAAGGACATAATATCCAGAGTGGATCCGATGAGAGCATTGGGGTTGCAAGATGAGGTAGCATGGACTTTTCTTGTCACTCACAAGTTCTCTTCTAGCATGATGGCGATGTTCGGGATGATCACACAGCTTTACACTCACATCGAACTCGCCCCGCAGCAGCCAGGACTTCAGGGTGTTGGAGCACCTCAGCTTGCAGTCACACTAGCTCCAGCCCCTACTGCAGCTCCAGCTTCTTCAACGACACCGGAGACCACGTTCTCGATGTCCACACTTCTTGGGTCTGCCGGTCGTCCGCTCTTCTCACCACTGCCAGCGACTACGCTCTTTCAGGACTCACCGTCAGCGGTTCAGTCAGTCGCCCTCCCCGTCGTACCACAGGCACCACTTTCAGGGGGAGGAGGAGGAGAGGAGTCTATACTTCCGCAGTCGACGCAGCTGGCAGCTTCAGCAGTCACGACTTCAGATGTTGACACTTCTTCTGCTGACCCAGTTACCACTTCTACGGACCCTCTTCCAGGCAGTGCCAGCACGAGAGCCTCCACGACAGCTACACCTCTAGTCAGTTCAGACCCGCAGCTCCCATCCATCACCGAGGGTTCTCCTTCCGACGACGATGACGACAACGGCCTGGACCGCTTCCTCGCCGTGCCGCGATAAGCAATAATGGTTGTCATTAACCGGCGCTAAGCAGTTTTCTGGTAGCTTTTCTCCAACGGCTCTATTCGTGTGAGCTGCCTATATATACTCCTCCAATGGGTCATTTTGCACTCTTGACACCAGGTAACATTCATACACTCATATATTTTATTGAGAGCCATCTTGAGCTTCATCTTCCACACATTTGTTCATTCAATCATTCAAGAAGCAAGACTAAGGACTTGAGTAGAGAGAAGCTTGTGTGCATCCGTTCTTGGTGATCGGTTCTTGCTCAAGTGAAGGCCCTAGCTTGTTACTCTTGGTGATTGGTAGCACCTAGGCGATCTTGGTGATTGAGGTGTTTCTTCCGGAGCTTGCCAAGTTGATTGTGGGAGCCCGAAGAAGTTATGTACGTGGCTTGAGCTCCACCACGCCGGGATGGTGAACGGAGACTCTTAGTGAGCACCCTAGTCTCGGTGACTTGGAAGGTGACAAGACTCTTAGTGAGTGTCACAACGTGGATTAGGGGTGGGTGCCAACACATCGACACCACGGAAAAAATCTGGTCGTCTCTTGCCCACTCTTTACTTTCAAGCACTTACTTTCATGCAATTATTCATGTGCTTGACCTTAGAGATCATAACTTAGCTCTACCTTGCTTAGTTTCGTATCTTGTTATATCCTTTATAGCTTGTGTAGTTTGCTTAGTTAGCCGGTTGGTGAATTGAGCCTTACTAGTATTGCATAGGTTAAGGTTGCTTTACTTTGTCTTAGAAATTTGAAAAAGGCCCAATTCACCCCCCTCTTGGTCCATCGATCCTTGCAGCATTCATTTTTGTTGGCCCAAGTGATATTTGGAAAGAGATCATTGAAATTAATGAAGGCTCCACAAAAGTTCGTGAGTAAAAATATCACTTGTTTAGAGCTAAGTATGATTCTTTTAAAATACTAGCTCATGAAAATTGCAATGATATGTATTCTCGCTTGAATGTCATTGTCAAGGACATTAACGCTCTTGAAGTATCTAAAATTGACAGTGGCTCCATCAACCGCAAGATTCTCATGCTCCTTCCGAAGCCCAAGTACAACATCATCAATGCTATGCTTCAAAAGGAGAATCTTGATATGATGGAAGTGGGAGAGCTTGTGGGCGAAATTCGCGCTCATGAAATGGGTATCCTTGGTATGTCCGAAGAGCCAACTACAAGCAAAACAATCTCTCTCAAAACCAAGGCCAACAAGCACCGCAAGCTCAAGATGATCAAGTAAGAAACAAGCTCAAGCAATGAAGAGGATGATCATCATGAAAGCTCATTCGGTGATGAAGATGATGGAGAACTTACTCTCATGATGAGAAAGTTCACCCGCTTGAGTGACAAGATCAACAAGAAGGGTTACAACTTTGACCCTAAGAGAAGAATGTTCCGGCCAAGGGAAGATGTAAGGAGAAAAACATACTATAATTGTGGAGAAAAATGTCACATCTCTCCCGATTGCCCCAAGCCGGACAAGAGAAAGAAGGACAACAAGAGCAAACATCGTCATGATTCAAGCGATGATGATGAAGATGAAAAGAAGAACAAGAACAAGAAACTTGGGAAGAAGAAGAGCCATGACAAGAAGACCAAGCTCTTCCCAAAGAAGAAAGGCCACACCAAGAGAAGCTTTTTGGTGGAAAAACAAGAATGGGTGACCGATGTCTCATCAAGTGAAGATTCAAGTGATGAAGAAGACATCGTCACCATCGCTCTCACCAATGAAGAACCATCGCTACCTCCACCTCCCATGTGCCTCATGGCAAAAGGTAACACAAATGTATGTGAGGTGGATAGTGATAGTGATGGTGAGCTTGATCCTAATGAATTTGCTAACCTCATCAATGAGTATACATCCGTCATCAAGAGAGAAAAGGGCAAGGTCAAGCTTCTTGAGAGCACTCTTGCCAAGCTAGAGCTAGCTCACTCCGATTTGCTTGGCAAGTATACTGATTTGCTCAAAAAGCACCATGAGTCACTTGCACTTGATAAGCAAGTTGAAGAGAGTCACAAAAAGCTCAAGCAAGAGCATAGGGAGTTAGCTCACAAATATCAAGAGATTGAGTTTGCCTATGAAGCAATTGATCCAAGTCTTGAGAACTCTTTCAATGAAAATATTAAAAATGTCAATGCTTCTACTTCATGTGATGACCTAATCAATGATGCATGTGCTACTAATGTTGTGCCCGAGCTTGCTCCTTCTAGGGAAAAAGAATTGATGGATCATGTGGCAAGCCTCAAGAGTAGTGTGGTGAAGCTCTCACGAGGAGAATACATCCACAAGGAAATTCTCTTCAACAATGCTCGTGACTATGGCAAGAGAGGTCTTGGTTCATTTCCGGAGCCAAATCAAGGCACTACTCCATCTCCGGAGATCAAGACTAGCTTCATAAAAAAAGTTGGATCATATTGCCAATATTGCCAAGTCACCGGGCACCACACTAGGGAGTGTCCCTTGCCATCACGTCCTTTCCCTACTTTACCTAAGAATTACTCATCTATGCATCAAAATAACCATTTTCTTTTGAGTAAGGTAAAGGGCAAGGTGAAGGCCAAATTCATTGGCAAAATCACAAAGGAAACAAAGAAGAAGCTTCCCAAGCAACTTTGGGTCCCCAAAGCTCTTGTCACACATGTGCAAGGACCAAAGCTCGCTTGGGTTCCAAAAACTCAAAATTGATTCTCATGTGTGTAGGTGAACTACAAAGCCGGTGGAAAACATTGGGTACTTGATAGTGGTTGCTCTCAACACATGACCGGCAATGATAGCATGTTCACTTCTCTTGAAGACTCCGGCGATCATGAACACGTCACCTATGGTGATAACTCAAGGGGAAAAGTTTTAGGTTTGGGTAGAATAGCAATTTCTAAAGATTTATCCATTTCTAATGTCTTGTTTGTAGAAGCACTTAGTTTTAATCTTATTTCAATTGCTCAATTATGTGATCTTGGACTAACATGTACCTTTGACAAGAATGGTGTTGTAGTAACCCTTGAAGAAGACAAGTCATTGGTATTCACGGGGTTTAGGCATGGCAACATTTACTTGGTGGATTTCTCTTCAAAGCAAACAAGCTCTATGGCATGCCTCTTCACCAAGTCGTCTCTTGGGTGGCTTTGGCATAGAAGAATTGCTCATATTGGCATGAGCAACCTCAAGAAAGCCCACAAGAGAGGGATGATCACCGGCTTGAAGGATGTCACCTTTGACAAGAACAAACTATGTAAAGCATGTCAAGCCGGAAAGCAAGTTGCAACACATCATCCCATCAAGACGATGTTGTCTACCTCCAAGCCGCTCGAGCTACTACACATGGATCTTTTTGGTCCAACCACATACATGAGCATTGGTGGTAACCTCTATTGCCTAGTAATCGTTGATGATTTTTCACATTATACTTGGGTCATGTTTCTAGGCGATAAGGGTGAAACTCCGGATGTCTTCAAGACATTTGCAAGAAGAGCTCAAAGGGAGTACAACTCCCCAATTGTGAAGATCCGGAGTGACAACGGCACCGAGTTCAAGAATATGAAGATTGAAAAATGGTGCGATGAAGAGGGCATCAAGCATGAGTTATCCGCCACCTACACGCCTCAACAAAATGGAGTGGTGGAGAGAAAGAACAAAACACTAATCACTCTAGCAAGAGCAATGTTGGATGATTATGGCATGTCCGAGAAGTTTTGGGCGGAAGCAATCAATACGGCTTGCTATGCATCCAACCGAGTGTATCCCCACCGACTCCTCAAGAAAATGCCATATGAACTCATCACCGGGAAGAAACCAAACATATCCTACTTTCGAGTTTTTGGTTGCAAATGCTTCATTTATAAGAAGAAAAGGCTCGGTAAGTTTGAGAGTAGATGTGATGAAGGAATCTTTCTTTGTTATGCATCAAACTCCAAAGCATATAGAGTATTCAATCAAACGTCTGGGTTAGTTGAAAAAACATGTGATGTGGAGTTTGATGAATCTAATGGCTCCCAAGAGGAGGTTGTTGGCTATGACAATATAGGTGATGAGGAGATTGAAGAAGCTTTGAAGAAGATGTCCATTGGGGATATCAAGCTGGAAGAGGTGCATGAAGGCAATGATCAAGGGGGACGACATTCCTCATCTACACCAAGCACCTCCACGGCACCCCAAGTGGATGAAGATAAAGAAAAGGATGATTCACAATCTCAAGAAAGAGCTCCAACGCCAACACACCAAGTCCAAGAGCAAGAAGAGCAAAATGTTCCACCACAAGCACAAGTCATCCATGATCCACCCCAACAAATATCCACGCATGTATGCTAGTGAAGCATGGTCGTGTCTCCAAGGATCATCCAATTGATCAAATCATTGGTAGTCCTTCCAAGGGTGTAAGAACTCGTTCTAAGCATGCTTCATTTCGCGAACATTACTCGTTTGTTTCTTGTATTGAACCCACTATCATAGAAGAAGCGCTTGAGGACTCGGATTGGGTGATGGCCATGCAAGAAGAATTGAACAACTTCACCCGCAATGAAGTTTGGGTCCTCGAAGCTCCTCCGAAAAACAAGAACATCAGCGACACTAAGTGGGTCTTCCGAAACAAGCAAGATGAACATGGGGTGGTGGTACGCAATAAAGCAAGACTTGTGGCAAAATGGTTTTCTTAAGTCGAAGGTTTGGATTTTGGTGAAACTTTTGCTCCGGTCACAAGACTTGAAGCTATCCGCATTCTTCTTGCTTACTCTTCACATCATAATATCAAATTATATCAAATGGATGTGAAAAATGCATTCTTAAATGGCGTTATTAACGAACTTGTTTATGTTGAGCAACCTCCCGGGTTTGAAGATCCGAGGAATCCTAACCATGTTTATATGTTGCACAAGGCACTCTATGGGCTCAAACAAGCTCCAAGAGCTTGGTATGAGAGGCTTCGTGACTTCCTAATCATGCAAGGCTTCAAGATCGGGAGGGTGGACACCACATTGTTCACAAAAGACGTCAACGAGGATCTTTTCATTTGTCAAATCTATGTTGACGATATTATCTTTTGCTCAACTAATGATTTACTAAGCCATGAGTTTGCTACTATGATGTCTAGGGAATTCGAGATGTCCATGATCGGCGAATTGACCGTCTTCCTTGGTTTTCAAGTCAAACAATTGAAGGAAGGGACATTCATCCATCAAGAAAAATATACTAAAGATATCTTGAAGAAGTTCAAGATGGATGAATGCAAGCCGATCAAGACACCCATGGCAACCAATGGGCATCTCGACTTGGATGTGGATGGTAAACCGGTTGATCAATCCCTCTATCATTCAATGATAGGGTCTTTGCTTTACCTTACCACATCTAGGCCCGATATAATGTTTAGTCTGTGCTTGTGTGCCCGCTTTCAAGCAAACCCAAAGGAATCACACCTCTCAGCTGTGAATAGGATCCTTCGGTATCTCAAGCACACCCCAAGCATAGGCTTGTGGTACCCCAAAGGCGCTAGCTTAGATCTCTTGGGATACTCGGATTCGGATTTTGCCGGAAGCCATGTGGATCGCAAGAGTACCTCCGGGGGTTGATACTTGCTTGGTCGTTCTCTAGTTTCTTGGTCGAGTAAGAAGCAAAATTCCGTGGCTTTGTCCACCGCGGAAGCGGAATATATATCGGCCGGTGCATGTTGTGCCCAAATCCTATATATGAAGCAAACCCTTTTGGACTTTGGTGTGAAACTAGATAGGATACCACTCCTTTGTGACAATGAAAGTGCCGTAAAAATTGCCAAAAATCTGGTTCAACACTTTCGCACGAAACACATTGATATTCGCCATCACTTCTTGCGTGATCACGAAGCTAAAGGAGACATATCTCTTCAAGGTGTGAGATCCGAGGAGCAATTGGCGGATATTTTCACAAAACCATTAGACGAGAGTACATTTGTTAGGCTAAGGAATGAGCTTAATATATTAGATACGGCAAACATCATGTAAGTTGCCATGTCATATAGAAAAATGCATACATATAGGTTACATGTCTAACCATGGTAAGATAGTGATGAGCATGGGTTTAGCTAGAGGTGGTGGTCCACTTATTTTCCTCTAGGCTTGTAGAAAGGCTCATCATGAAGAAACTTCCCGTGGGGTCAAACTTGACAAGTAGAACGTAAATTCTTTTTATGCATTTTTTGTCATATAGATGTGCACTTCATGTTTATTTTTTCTCTCTTGCATGTGGTTGTAGCTTGCACCATCATTGCATGCGTAAGGGTCACAAAGGAGATCACTTGATGAAAATGAGACTTATTTCATATGCAAGATCTTAATTTATGAAAAGTGAAAAGAGCAAAGTGTTAGGTGCGTTATTGCCTAGTGAGTCATGTTATGATGAGTTTGAAGCTCTCTATCTTCAATATTCCTATGACATGGCTCATACATTTTATTTGGCGCTTTGTCTCGCTTTGCGGCTTTTTCCTTGTGTTTGAAAAGAAAACTATTAAGCTAGTGTGCTATCCTAAATATTTTGAGGGGTAAAGTCGCCTATGCAAGTGTAACACCCTAATTTAATTTTCAGTATTTAATAATAAATTTAATTGGCTTTAATTAAATATTTAAGGATTATTGTGTTAGTCTTGCATTTAATCTAATTGTTGTTCCTTAATTAATTAAAATTTTCCTTAGATTAAAACTTTGTTGCTGCATTCATGCCGGTGCATTGCTTTAATCGTTTGAGTGTTAGGGTTGGATTCAAACTTAAATTTGAATTCAAATAGTATTGTTTTGTTTGAGTTAGTATTGTTTTAGCAAAAAGGAAAAAGAAAGGAAATTCAGAGAAAAAGAAAGAAATCCAGCCAACCCAAAACCCCAACCTGGCCCATCCCTCTCCTCCTCTTTACCAGCCCAGCCCGTTCTGCCCCGCCAGCCCACTTCTCTCACTCAAGCCCAGCCCGGCCGGCCCTCCTCCTCTCTTTCTTTTCTCCCTTCCTCTACGTGGCCCGCGAGCAGCCCGACCTCTCCCTTTGGCTCTTTCCCAGCGCTGCGGCCCATCTCCCGCGCCATCAGCCCAGCGCCGCAGCCCACACCCGAGCGCGTAGCACGCGCTCGCCCCCCCCCCCCCCTCTGTCTGATCCCGCGGCCCCACCTGGCAGCCACAGTGGGTCGCACCCCGCGCTCGCTTGCTGACAAAACCGGCCTGCCTGTCACACGCAGCGCGTTCGCCACGCCCGCTCCTCTCTCTGGTCAACCGGCCCGCACTCCACCCACGCCAACACCCCGGCCCAGCTCCCCCCTGGCCTGCTCCAGCCCACAACCGCGCGCCCAAACCAGACAGCCCGGCCCCGCCTCTCTCGCTGCGCCCCCGGACCCACCTGTCGGTCTTGTCTTCCTCCTCCCGTTTTCCCCGTTCGCGCAACGGAATCCGCCCGAAATCCCCGCGCCGCACCTACCTTTCCGAGCACCAGCCGAGATCCCCGGCCTCCCTACTTTAAACACCCAACCCCCCCCCCCCCTCAGTGTCACATCTCACCACCACCCACTCCGCATCCAACCCTAGCGCCGCTCGCTTCGCTCCGCCGCGCAACGTCACCTGCGCCACCACGAATCCGCTGCTCCGCCGCGCTACGACCCTGGCAAGCTACCGCAAACACGTCGCCCCGGTGCCAGGAGCCTCATCAGGCCCCCCTTCTCCGACCCCGACCCCTGCAATAGACTCCTCTGCATGCGCAGGGTCAACCTCGCCGCCGGACCTCGACGTCAGCGCCCCGCACGGCCTCCCTGCTTGAAATCCAAGCCTCGGTGGGCTTTGTCTTCCCTTGCCCTTCATTTTGGACTAAAAATCGCAGGCGGTAACACCCTTTAGGTGGCCGCGCACCCCACGCCGGCGGACCAGGGCTGCCTCTCGCCACGGCGAGCCTCGTCGGAGCACAGAACCGCCACCCTGCGTGCTCCAATGAGTTACGCGTGTCACGCTCGTCCTTTTTCACCTGACCGCAACCCAAATGGCCCCCTGGATCACCGGAACGGCCAACTCCGGCGAGCTCGGTGCTGCGCCGCCACGGGATTCGTCGGCGGCGGCAGCCCACCGCCGCCTCACGCGCCGCTTTTCACCCAGCCGCCCGATCTAAACCTGACGCTCCAGATTAGATCTAGGTTCCTTTAAATCTAAGTCATCGGATCTTGAACCAACGGCCTAGATCCAAACATACCGGTTCGGCCCGCCCATTTTGCATAAGAGCCCCTGTCTTTTATGGATTTCAACCCGCAGTCCAGGCGCTTTCAAAAATAATTACAGTTGGGCCCAACTTTTAGCAGATAACCCCCTGAGCTTCTTTAAAATAGAACCCGCCGTCCTGCTCTGGTAGATTTGCGAGTTAGACCCCGGATCTAGCTGTTAATTACGTTTTAGCCCTCGGTTTTTGCAGAAAACCCCCTGCAACTTAGTTTTTCTCGCAGATAAGCCCCTAGAACTTGTTTTTAGCCTAGATTATGCGTTTTAACTCCGTTTTAAGCGTTCTTTATGTCCACGCGATCGTTGTAACGCGTAGAATAGTTTTAGACTAGTTTAGTGTGTTGTTTCTATGTATTGATGTACTATTTCTTAGTTTTTGCTAGTGTTTGCATGTATGTTTACTGTCGTGCCTTGTTTTGGCCATGTGTTCGTGAGTAGACGTTGAGCTACCGGAGGAGCATCAGCACTGTACCAGGAGCCATCTTCTGAGCAGTTTGAGCAGCAGGAGAACTTTTGAGGAAGGCAAGTATAACATGAACAACCTATCACTTTTAAATACATTTTCATACTGCATTTTAATACTATGTGCCTATAAGGATTTCCTAGCCACATTTATCCTTTATATATATCCCTTGGGTTGCATTTTGGTTAGTTGTGCTAGGTGCCGCGCTATAACACACTTGGTCCTTTTTAATTAATTTGATTAATGGTATATGCAACTTAATTTTGAGAGTGGCCCTCTGTGTGGCTTGAGTGGCTCACTTCTCGTTAAAATTGGTTTTGTTAGAAACATGGTTTAGGGGACCAGCACGGTGCTTACTGCCTGGTTGGCCACTCTCCATAAGGACCGGTTCATAGAGCGACAACCTGGGACAACAGCGCTACCACAAGGCTAGAATGGGACGGTCTTGGCTTACTAATTAGGCCATTTTGGTTCAGGAGTAACTTACCGACGGGGCAAGAGGGGAGTCGAGCCTCAATGGTGCCCAGGCTATGAGGCTTGGTGTGCGTACCCCTCGAGGTGGGTACCATCGTTGCATTGCCTGAATCCTTAGCGGTTACACCTTACCAACGTGTCCTTTGTAACGGCCTCATAGTGAGTTTGCTAGTCATCTCACCTAAGGAAGTGTGATGAACAACTGGCGTAGCTCACGACTTGTGGGTAAAGATGTGCAACCTCTGCAGAGTGTAAAACTGGTATACTAGCCGTGCTCATGGTTATGAGCGGCCCAGATCCTCCTTTTGATTAGTGGGGTTAGCTCCTTCCGACGAGGGGGTGCCTCTCGGGGTTTTGTATGGTTGTGGTTTGGTTCTCAATAGTAACATGTTTAATCTTGATTAATTACTATATAAATGGGTTAATGGTAATTCATCAACTCGTAGTAAATAGCTTTAATAAAATTTTGCCAACACTTAAAAGCTAATGCAGTTGAGTCAGCCAACCTTAGAGCCTCATAGTTTGTGTTATACTTGTTGAGTACAAGTTGTGTACTCACCCTTGCCTCTTCTCTACTTTTTCCTCTTGGATACGCTACTGCTGCTCAGTTCCTACCGACGCGAGGGAGTTCACTCAGCGCTACCAGGACTACGAGGACTTCTAGGCGTTCGTCTCCCAGTCGACGTCCCTGTGGCGCCCTGCTCAGCTTCGGAGAGTTTATCGTATTTTGTACTTCGCTACCGCTGTATCAGACATTTTGTCATTAATGTAATAAATAACATTCGTATTCGCTTTATTATATCTTTTTACGTGATATGTGCTGTGATATATTGTTCATTCTGTTGTATATACGTGTGACTTGATCCTGGCACGTATATGATTGCTCGGTTTATGTCCTTTTATAAACCGGGTGTTACAGCAAGTCCTTTAACTTGAGTTTAGTAGAAATTTATAAGTTTATTGGACTTAGCAAAGAAGAGTGAGTTGAGTGAAGGTTTTTCGGGTTCACCGGTTAAACCGACGCTTAATGGATTTAACCCATCGGTTTAACCGGCGTCACTAAGTCTCTGTCTCAGCTCATTCAATTTCAGGCGTTCAACCGGCGTATGCAATTGTCAGATCATCGGATCAACCGGTGAACATAATGCAGTTCTGACCTAACAATCAACCGGTGATAGCAGTGTTCAACCGGCGAGTTCAAAATGCATATCGTCGGTTCAACCGGCGTTCAGATGGGTTTCTGCTGGAGTCTCGGGTGAACTGAACCGATGCAATCAACCGGCGTTCTAAACCTAAGCATCGGTTTAACCGGCGTTAAGGAAAAATGCGGGGCCCACTTGTCATATATGTTTCTTGCTCGCGCCGCCGGCCTCTGTTTCTCTCTCTTTTCTCTCTTCATGCCGCCGCCGCTCCGGACCCGCACTCGCCTACACGCCGCCATCGCCGATCCATGCAGTTGCCACCGCACGCTCCACGCGCCGCCCGCCATCTACGCCGCCGGCCCAAGCTGCCGCCGCTCGCGCTCGGCCCGCGGACGCCACCGCCCGCACTTGCTGCTCGCCGCCGCCACCGCTTGCCACTCCGCGCCGCCGCCACGTGCTCTAAGCCGCCGCTCCCGCACCACGCTCCGCCCACGTAGCAGCGCTTGCACGACCGTTCACTTCGCGCCGCAGCCATCACCTTTACTCAGTGCGCGCAAGGTGTTCAACGGTTTGCCTGAATCAAGATGGGTCGCGAGGAAAGGAAGGGGAAGGAGGTTGTGGTCGAGAAGCCAGTCCGAAAGCGGACTCGTGCAGAGAGGGAGGCCGAGATGGTGGCCAAGGCCGCCGAGGAGCAGGCATCAGGCCGTGCTCGTCCGTTCGCTATTCGAGAGCAACCAGTCAGGGGCAGAGGCAGAGGCCGAGGTATGGGCAGGGTCCGAGGTGCCAGGGCCACCAGGGCCACTACACAGCAGACAGAGGGCGATTCGTCTGAGGGGGAGCCGACAGCTGCAGATTCAGACGCAGATTCAGAGGCAGCATAGTCAGAGCAGTCTTAGGGAGAGAGTACTCAGGGGTCACTGACTCTACGACTGTCTGGCCGCACTCGGCAGACATCCCCAGGAGCAGAGTCTCCACCAGCGACCGAGCATCGCACCGGGCCCAGGACGCGAGGTGGCCACCAGCCACAGGTGCCTCGCAGGACAGCAGCAGCAGCAGCAGCCCGTAGAGCCGATGCCCTAGAGGCCAAGCGCGCAGTGTTCTGTATGGACACTATTGTGCGTCTGGAGCCAGGTGTGCTGCTCCAGAATTTAACCAAGGCCAATGCGGCAAAGGTCAAGAGGCTCAGGTGGAGCGTGACAGAGGAGGACTGGTTCCCCGTGACTCGTGATAGCAGGGTCGACCATAGGTTCTGGACACTTCTTCAGGCCAGCTTCTACAAGACCTACCAGAGGTGAGGGCACAGGATCTTCCCACACAGAGTGCTAGACTGGGATTCACTGAGGACAGCCACAGGGGGAGCGGACGTTAGAGAGCACTTTGCACACTTCAGAGGTCTGCCCAGGCTACATGAGATGGAGCAGAATAGATATATTGAGGACTGGGTCAGAGTGTTCTATGCCACAGCCTGGATAGCTCCCGAGCGCAGAGCCGTGCACTTCATGTTTGGAGGCCAGGTCTTTGGTTTGTCGAGGGCGACCATTGCAGGGATCCTTGGAGTCGACTTGGTTGATGTCTCCCTGCACGAGAGAGTATATGGAGATCCAGATCCACCTCGCAGGGCGATGATTGGCGGGATTGCACCTTCTCACGAGGCGATCTCTCAGTGCTTCCGCCAGCCATTTCCAGCATCATATGCCAGAGTTCGCAGCCTGCTGACGCCAAAGGCATACGCAGTTCACATGGCACTCCGGAGAACTTTGTTGCCAAGGAGTGGCTACCCAGCGGGGTTCACAGGTCTGCAGCAGTTACTGCTCCTACACATCCTCACTCACGAGCCATTTGATATAGTGGATTTTATTCTGGCTGAGATAGAGGATGTGATCACTGACGGGATGGGTGTAGTGCGCCAGTTTCCTTATGCTCACTGGATTAGTTACATCTACTCTATGTTTGTGCCAGTTGTGTCACCCATCAGCAGTGTCTACCGTCAGGATGAGGCTCCCAGGTTTCCAGTCTACCGTCCCACAGCACCACAGGACAGGAGGAGGGGCAGACAGGCAGACAAAGCTACTATGGCACGACTGTCACCTGAGGTGCAGGCCCGAGTGGCACAGGAGGACGAGGCACTACTAGCAGCCGAGGCACAGCTTCCCAGAGGAGATGATGAGATTCACTGGTCTGAGCTTGAGTCAGAGTCCTCCGAGGATGACGAGTACTTTCCTGCAGCACCAGCCAGTCACGACCACGAGACAAGAGGGTCCAGAGAGCCAGCTCCATCGTCACCAGCAGCTGCTACTGTCACAGAGTCCCAGGTGACTAAGCCGTCTGAGCTCACCTCTCCTTGAGCAGCTTGTTACTCAGCAGAGAGAGGATCGGATTGCACAGGAGGAGGCTAGGAGAGCCCATGAGGCTCAGCTTGCAGCTATTCAGAGGGAGGATGCCCGAGAGCGTGCTGCAGCCGAGGAGCGTTTTGTTGGGCTTATTGACCAAGTTTCACAGAGGACAGACGCTCAGTTCCAGCAGATGCAGCAGGGCATGATGGCGATGTTCGGAATGATCACACAGCTTTACATTCACACCGGACTTGCCCCGCAGTAGCCAGGACTTCAGGGTGTTGGAGCACCTCAGCTTGCAGTCATACAGGCTCCAGCCCCTACTACAGCTCCAGCTTCTTCAACGACACCGGAGACCACGTTCTCGATGTCCGCACTTCTTGGGTCTGCCGGTCGTCCGCTCTTCTCGCCACTACCAGCGACTACGCTCTTTCAGGACTCACTGTCAGCGATTCAGTCAGTCGCCCTCCCCGTCGTACCACAGGCACCACTTTCAGGGGGAGGAGGAGGAGAGGAGTCTATACTTCTGCAGTCGACGCAGCCGACAGCTTCAGCAGTCACGACTTCAGATGTTGACACTTCTTCTGCTGACCCGGTTACCACTTCTACGGACCCTCTTCCAGGAAGTGCCAGCACGAGAGCCTCCACGACAACTACACCTCCAGTCAGTTCAGACCCACAGCTCCCGTCCGTCACCGAGGGTTCTCCGTCCGACGACGATGACGATGACGACCTAGACCGCTTCCTCGCCGTGCCGCGACAGCAGGACCCGTAGCTCGCCTTTTTGGTGCTTTGATGCCAAAGGGGGAGAGAGTCAGGGGGAGTTGGGAGTTGGAGTCAGGGGGAGGGTAGAGCTAGAGAGAGCTCGTAGTTACAGGACTTTGATGTTTTATATCTCATTTGATTTTAGTTCATGGATATGTACATTTGACTCTTGCGTATGCTGTGTTTTGAGACATATCTATGGATTCCGTTTGAGCCGTTGAGCTCTTTGGTTCTCTTTCGAGTTTGCTTGAGTTTCTCCTGTTTACTTCTCTCGCTCTCTCGTTATTTTTATGTTTGTGTTGTCATCAATCACAAAAAGGGGGAGATTGTAAGCATCTAGGCCCTCTAGGTATGTTTCGGTGATTAATGACAACCATTATTGTGACTAATGAGTTTGTGCAGCTTAATGAAATATTATTGCTCATTTGGTCATATGTTAAAGAGGCCCTTCAATTTCATTATTTAAAAAGGCGATCTCCGTATTCAACTCATGTATGTAACAAGACTAAGGATCTTTCTAGTCCTAAGTGTCACAAGGTTGAGAAGGACACTTAGGTTAGTATAGGTTTTATAGTTTTGTAGAGATCGCACTATTAAGATTGGTTAAGGCCAAGTAACTTGAGCATGGACATGGTCAATAAAAAATGGATGCACACTATGGTCACTCAGGTTATTAGAAGTTCAAATAAGTGGTTTTCAACTTATATCTCAAGAATATTTGGATTTCATTCAAGACTCAAATCAGAAAAGTCAAAATCAGAAAAAAGTCTATACACCGGTTTAACCGACGACTCCAATTTTCTATACGTCGGTTAGACGCAGTTATCAGAGTCTGGACAAGTACATACACCGGTTAAACCGATGATATTTGAAATCAACGTCGGTGCAATTGACCAGAGAGTTTGTTTTTCCAGGGATTTCAGAAGTTATACTTACCGGTTAAACCGACGATGGATTTGAGTTAACGTCGGTGCAGTTGTCCAGAGAGTTGGTTTTTCAGTTGATCAGTGGACAACTACACTCACCGGTTAAACCGATGGTATGTCGGTTAATCTGCCCGAGTTGTAACGGCTAGTTTTCCAAATGGGCAGTTTACATTCATCGGTTAAACCGACGATGACTTTTGGAGGACCGTCGGATTAACCGGCGTTGCGTACTTTTCTGGCATCTTTTCTCCAACAGCTCTATCCGCGTGAGCTGCCTATATATACCCCTCCAATGGGTCATTTTGAGCTCTCTTGACACCAGACAACATTCATACACTCATACTATTGTTGAGAGCCACCTTGAGCTTCATCTTCCACACTTTTGATCATTCAATCATTCAAGAAGCAAGACTAAGGACTTGAGTAGAGAGAAGCTTGTGTGCATCCGTTCTTGGTGATCGGTTCTTGCTCAAGTGAAGGCCCTAGCTTGTTACTCTTGGTGATTGGCAGCACCTAGGCGATCGTGGTGATTGAGGTATTTCTTCCGGAGCTTGCCAAGTTGATTGTGGGAGCCCGAAGAAGTTATGTACGTGGCTTGAGCTCCACCACGCCGGGATGGTGAACGGAGACTCTTAGTGAGCGCCCTAGTCTCTATGACTTGGAAGGTGACAAGACTCTTAGTGAGTGTCACAACGTGGATTAGGGGTGGGTGCCAACACATCAACACCACGGAAAAAATCCGGTCGTCTCTTGCCCACTCATTACTTTCAAGCACTTACTTTCATGCAATTATTCATGTGCTTGACCTTAGAGATCATAACTTAGCTCTACCTTGCTTAGTTTCATATCTTGTTATATCCTTTATAGCTTGTGTAGTTTGCTTAGTTAGCCGGTTGGTGAATTGAGCCTTACTAGTATTGCATAGGTTAAGGTTGCTTTACTTTGTCTTAGAAATTTGAAAAAGGCCCAATTCACCCCCTTCTTGGTCCATCGATCCTTATAACATCATTTTTGTTGAACCTTGATGGATGCATTTTCAACAAGGGGGAGAAATTTGCACAAATCATTCTTTGGGAGAGATGCTTTGTTCAAAGGGGAGGTTTGCTTGCGTTGCTTTTGAAAGGGGGAGCTTTTGAGCTTTGTGTTCGATTTTCACTTGATCAAATTTCATCTCGACACATGATTGGCATTGAGCCCTTGCTGCCTCTTTTTGAGGAATTCATGTGATTTTGTCTCAGTCACATTGAGCTGTTGCCCTTATCTTAGGGGACTGAGATTTTGCTTCTTCCGGATCGTTTCTGCTTTTTTCACTTGGCTTCTGGATCTTTTGGGATAAGTTCTGTTTCAATTTTCAAACTATCAGATTTGTATAGAGTGTTGTCAATACACTTATCAAGGAGGAGAGTGAGGACCAGTGATGGTCACCCCTGGTGTGATGAGTGATTGACAATCATTGTGTGCTGATGTTTTCCTTGGTTGTGAAGTGCAGGTGCAAGGTGCGATGTGGCGGTTGACGGCACGAGGTGAAGGCCAAGTGAAAGGTTCGGGGAAGAACATGAGTAGACTTGGGTCGAGGGAGCCGAAGATGTCGAACGGAGTCACGGGCGGTCCACATGATGAACGGATCGACAAGGAAGAATGAAGGAAGGATGCGATGACGCGGGCCAAGTCGGCGAGGACGATGGAGAGTCAAGTAGGCGGCTCATGCGGCAGGCGCACGCGAACGACTCGAAAGCGTCAAATCGCAATGGGAGGACCGACACGTGCCGGCATCGGAGAGGTCGCATGGCAGCCAAGCGAAGATGGTCGGTTTTGATGGTTTCAGCCTCAAAACCATCCCGATGGCTGGTTTTCTGGTTTCGGCCGCAAAACTGGGGGCAGACTTAGCACGGTCAAGGTCCGGGCGGAGGACACATGGCGTCATCTCCGAGCTTACTTCGAGGCGAAGGGAAGGCGAAGAGGAGTCGTGTCCGTCCGATACATCTATTAAAATCTAGACGGTTTTGATGCTGCGTGGGTATGTATCTTAATTAGTAGCATAGGGATATTTTGGAAATTAGTGGAGAGATGGGAGGACAGAAATTGGTTGGTCATGGCAGCCCCCTGCTCCCACTTGGTCTGTTCTGTCACCCCTTCCCCATCTCCCATTCTTTTCAGTTGTTCTTCCTCTTCCCCTTCTCTTCTCCATCTAGGGTTAGGGATGGCGAT
This sequence comes from Panicum virgatum, assembly GCF_016808335.1. Classification (NCBI taxonomy): domain Eukaryota; kingdom Viridiplantae; phylum Streptophyta; class Magnoliopsida; order Poales; family Poaceae; genus Panicum; species Panicum virgatum. The sequence continues at coordinate 36,825,257 of NC_053149.1, read as the reverse complement.
GATCCTTGAGACCATGTATCGTGAATTCATAGGGAATGGAAGCCCTTTCTTCCTAGTGCCCTCCGGGCTTTTATTTTGAGGGTGTGTTTAGATCCAAAGTTCAAAATTCCAAAAGATTTGTAAATTGCTTGCATGGTGTACTAAATGTAGTAAAAAAATCGACTTACACAAATAGACTTTAAATCGCGAGATGAATCTAATGAACCTAATTAGGTCGTGATTAGAGATTAAATTGCTACAGTAAAGCTACATTAAATATATGAAAATGATGGATAATTAGGCTCATTAGATTCATCGCGTAGTTTACAGACGAGTTCTGTATTTAGGTCTGTTTGGCAGAGCTCTGGCTCCTTCAAAAAGGCTCCAGCTTCGGCTCCTCTAGTGGAGCGCCTTCTCTAATGAATCTAGATCTGTTTTGCAAAATGTTTGGCAAAACAGCTCCTTCAAATTATTTAAAATACATAGAAAAGATAAAATGTCCATAATATCCTTTCTTTTCCATTTTTTTCTTTTTATTTTTCTTTCCTCATTATCCCTTCTCCTCTCGTCACTTCTCTTTCCTCCTGTTCCCAGCGCCCCCGGCCGTCCTAGCCCCATCCTCTCCACGCGCCTCGGCCCCATCCTCTCCATGCCGCCGGCCACCTCGAGCCCGCTCCCTCGTGGGTGCAGCTGCAGCCTGCAACCTGAAGGCCACACTGATGCCAGCCAGGAGCTGAGCTCGCCGATGGGGCCGCAGACCGAGGGCCTCCATGTCGGGCGGGCTTGGAGTGGTAGCTCAAGAGCATCTACGCGCCTGCCTCCTCCCAAGGGTCGTCGCCGGCCACCTCCTCCCCATGGTCGTCGCCGGCCACCTCCTCCCCACGGACCGCGCGCCCCTGCGACTGTCGTCGGCCGGGTACCTCCTCCACGCGGACCGCGCCCCAGCGATCCCCACCGGGGGGCAGGGCTGGCAAAGGGCATGGTGGAGGTACGGGAGCCGGACGGAGCCACGATTTTATGGCTCCACCTCGTCCAATCCGCTCCAGAGAGCGCGATTCGAGGGGCTCCAAGCTGCTCCAAGGTTGGAGCCATCGCTGAAAATACCATTTGAAAGTGCTCCAGCAGAAGCCGGTTTTGGAGCCGGAGCTGAAGCCCTCCCAAATATGCTCTTAATTTGCGATTAGTTTATATTTAATATTTCAAATGTGAAAAGATTATACCTTTCAAAATTCCAACATGGGGAACTAAACACACCTTAATCAATTCCTTGTCTCATGGTGTTTTTCCCCTTCGATTTCGCTTTGGTGTTGTCTCTGTTCTTGGCGCAGGGAAGGAAGGGCGGCCTGGGCTGGTGGTGCTTGTCTTCGGCGTGTGCTGTGTGCAGCATGGGCGCAGGAGGCGCTGCGCCAGCGTGCGCGCGGCGGCGAGCAGCCGCTCTGCGCCGGCGGCGGGGCCACTTGAGCGCGAGCTTGGCAGGAGCGTGCGTTGCAGGCAGGTTCCGCACGCGAGCTCGGCAGCGCTTGCAACGGTGTGCGGCACTCATGGGCCGGTGCGCTGCTGGCTCGGTCCAGATGCCAGCAGGCCGAGCAAGCAGCCAATAAGGTGGGTGGCTCTGGCGCCTTTTTTATTTTTATATTTTTCGAAAACATTTTTTACAGAAATATATTTTCAATATCACAATTTACAGTTTTGTACCCCTACCGCCCGGCAGTGGGGCGGCAGGGGGCCTGCCGCCCAGCAGCGGGGTGACAGGGACTTATATGTAAATTTAAAAAAAAATTATTTGCGCGGGAGCCCTTGGCGGGAGCCTGCCGCCCCCCTGGCGGGCGGCAGGCCCCCTGCCGCCAATCCACTGGGCGGCAGGGGGCCTGTCGCCCGCCAGGGGGGCGGCAGGCTCCCTGCTGTAGACAGCTTCCTGTGGCCATTAGATGTGTTTTAGATATGGATACAAATAAAAACCATTAGTAAAGAACATGAATATGAAACGTATAAGCTAGCAATTCACACACAAACGCAAATGAGAACGAAATAGGTGATGTATGAGAACGAAATAAGTATAACATGATGACATGTCCATAACAAAAATACAGAAACAACTAGAAGCACATCCTAAGCACCCCGGCCACCCCGGCCATGTCGACCTCTTTTACGCTGAGCGTGGACGTGGTCTGTAGAGTAGGTGTGTCGCTCTGGAGGCCCTACGTCTCTACCTGGACGTCCGGTTGGCACAGGTGTCTGGAAGGTAATATCGGCCTGCGGGTTAGGTGTAGAAAATAACCGACTCCAATCTTCGAAGTTCGCCTCAAAGGTATCCTGTGTGGGCCCTATACAGTAGCAATTAAGATATCTGAATATCGTCTTATAAGTCATATATTTTGGTATATATTCATCATACGTACCTGGTGGTGGTGGATACGAGGAATGACCCATATCAGAAAGCTGGTGGTGCGATCCTGTAAACCGTTCAAATTATTTAAAATATTCATAGAGATAAGAAGCACATGATAAATTCGGGCTACAGATTAGGTATTTACCTTGCGTTCCTTCTGCTGTCGCCGTAGGGTAATACGAAGAAGGTCCAGCATCATACCCCTGTTGTGATCCTATATGTAAATACAAAAGGAATTAGACTTCATACCACAATTAATTGAAATTAAGATATTGACTATATGTTTACCAAAAGGTCGTGGTGGTGCCTATGTTGGTTGAAATGACATCCCTGCAGCTGGTGCCATGGTACTAAACTGAGTCCCTCCGTGAGGTTGGTAAGGTGGGTGTGCATCACCTGTATGGACTGAGAATTAATTGTTGGCTTCAAAGTAGGAAGTTAGTAAGTATCCTCACGTACCTGGATAATGCTGCTGAGACCAATAAGGTGCTTGGGAAGACTGCTGCTGTGTGGTACCACAAGGAAACGACGTCGAGGCTTGAGACGAACCGTACGAGTCATAGTACGATGTCCGGCTACCAAAGGCTTCAAGCATGGAATGAGATCTTTGTGAAACTCGGGTCCAGGCTGACTCTTGCTCATTCCTATCCATCATAGATCCCCCTCGAATTCTCATCAAATTCGCCCTGGCATCTAAGTCCATCAACCTGCACATTTCAAACTGCAAGCAAGAAAAAAAAGGCATTAACACTGTAATCCAAAGTATTTGAAAAGCGATGATAACTTTGACTCACCGCCCCAGCTAATGCTTCGTCCCTATGTCGTGCGTACCCATCCTGTGCTGTCGCAACATGCGGCTGTGGTTGCATGTCAGCATATATCAAGCGGCAACGAGTCTGAGGCTGGTACCAGCTCAGGTACGCCCTGTACGAAGCCTCCGTGTGTGCAGGGGTCGCAAGCGCCACGTTCTCGTCTGCCTGGTCCCAGCCATCGACCCAAGGCTGCACCATTGTCACCCACATGTTGGAGAAGGGTTGCCCAGTCCTCGATAAACTAAATATTGAAAACAATTTAGTCAAATATGATTAGTTAACTATACAATGCATAGTCACTGAAATAGTATATGAATTGTTACCTGTGGTCATGGCGTTCGACCCGATCCAATGCTGACGGCACAGGATACAACTGCCTTTGACCGAACTGTCTCCTGACTCTGTCCGGGCAGTGAGCCTCAGGCCTCCATCTATCAACTAGAGCCGTAAGTAGAGACCTGTCCAGCTGTACTAAACCACTCTCAGCAAGACGACCTATAGTAAGAAGACCAGCCTCACTCAACCTGAAAAATAGAACGATCAAATGTAAGTACATTATGTACGAAACGTATATGAAACAAACGTATTTGTAAAAACATAATCCGACGACATATCACCTGGGCACCCATCGTGGCTCAACAGGAATAAACTCCGCTGGTGGACGTGGACGCAGCACGTTAAGTTTCACGCGCTGAACCACAGCAAGAAAGGACCGGTGCGACGAGTCTATGACTCCGTCAAGTAGAGCTGGCGTATCTCCGGCCATACCTAACACAAAAAAATATAAGTTTTCTGCATTTTCTATAATTTTTCTGCATTTTTCTACAATTTATCTTAAATTTTCATAAACTTTTCTAACATTTTCGTGCATTTCCTACAATTTTTTACAATATTTTTTTATAAATATATTTTTCTAACATTTTCTAAATTTTTCTGCATTTTCTACAATTTATCTGAATGTTTCATATACTTTTCTAATATTTTCTACAATTTCTGACTATTTCTCGAAATTTTTTCTCGTATTAAACAACTAATCAATACCACAAAAGTTGTTGGTAAACCTAATTGGTTTTTCTAAAAACTAATCTTAATTCTACCTAAATTATATTAAAAACATTACCTAAATCGCTAAAATATCATTACTGCTGCATACACTAATTATAGAATTAAACATACAATAAATTTAGATTGAGAAAGTTGAGAAATATTTATTACCTGCGGTTAGGATCCAAAATCCGGCAGGGCTTCGCCGTTACAACTCTCTCCCTCACCCCTCCTCTCTCCCTCCCGCTCTCTGGATGTCGTGGGAAGCAAATGAGGGGGGAGGGGGAGGGAAACCCTTTTATACAGGATTGGGAAGCCTGCCGCCCCCCTGGCGGGCGGCAGGCCCCCTGCCGCCCAGTGGATTGGCGGCAGGGGGCCTGCCGCCCGCCAGGGGGGCGGCAGGCTCCCGCCAAGGGCTCCCGCGCAAATAATTTTTTTTTAAAATTTACATATAAGTCCCTGTCGCCTCGCTGCTGGGCGGCAGGCCCCCTGCCGCCCCGCTGCCGGGCGGTAGGGATACAAAACTGTAAATTGTGATATTGAAAATATATTTCTGTAAAAAATATTTTTGAAAAATATAAAAATAAAAAAGGGGCGGTGGCTCTGCAGGCCAGCGACAGCAGCAGCTGGGCTCGTAGCACAAGGCTGCATGCAGCCCACGCGCAAGAGGTGAGTGGCCAGGCCAAACCACGCAGCCCAAGGTAAATTCTTTTCGGCTCTAACTAATTAGCTGTTTATTTTCTGTTTTAGTTAGTATCTTTTAGATTTAATTAGTTAGCTTTGCTTAGTAGTTAGACTAGCTTGTTTTTACCTTGTTAATAGTTTTTTGTCGTTGATCTAGTTAGTTTCGCTTGTTAGCACCTTGCGTTAATTAGCTCTTGTAGGCCTAAGTAAAAAAGAAAAATAAAACAAAAATTAGTTTCTTTTATGTTAGTGCTAGGTAAATTAATTTTCTATCGTCCTAGCTTTTGTTTTACCTGTGCACTATTCTTTCTCCAGTTCTTGAGGGTTTTCTTTTCAGCGATTTTACTCTGATTTGCGTTGTTGTGTTTGTGTGTGTGGGCGTGTTTCGTGTGTGTTTTTCACCGCTTTGCTTCAGCATGTGTGTTTTGGTTACGGTGTGTGAGTACACCTAGTGCCGGGTGTGTGAGTACACCTAGTGCCGATAACTCACTATTTGAGACGTGTCATGAAATAGAGATTTTATCTCTCTAGTTTTTCGAAATCGGATTTGAGACACTCAGTCATCCCCTCTAATCTCCTGTTCGATCCTTCAAACGACTCTTATAACTGATGACTAGTCGTTGGACCATGGTAGCAAGCAAAAGCGAAACAGGAATCCTGATCAGGCTACCGTAGGTGACCGGAGAGATGGGATGTGTGAACCCGGTGAAAAGCTTGGAATATGCTCGGGATAAAAAGGTGGTCGAGGGCGCGTGTCATCCACAAGCACACCGAGCTGGCGTCTACCTACCCGTTGAAATTCGTTGGAAAGTGCCGGCAAAAGCAGAGCGAGCGTGTCACTTGGACGCAGAGCAGAAGCAGCTCGGCGGGTACTGGTAGGCGACACTGACACGTACGTACGGCGCGAGCAAGTGCGCCTCGTCATCCGTCCTGGTCACCACTCCCGCATGCCAATATGCCATCACGAAACAGCTTTACAAAGCTTATTAAAATCATCAGATTTCCGTGTCACTTGTGGCCAAACTCCGCCACTCTTCATGCGCGGTCGCGCCGGCTGCCGGCATGCCGTCGTCGGCCGCATCGGAGCTGATCCCTCGGCCTGCAAGGGGATCGGGTCGATCCACCTGCGAAATCGAACCGCTCCTCAAATCAGCCCACAAATCGGAGCGGGGCGATCCTGAACTAAAAAGAATCAAGAGAGTCGCGATCCTATGTACTCCTGGTGATCCTGGGGTCAGACCTCGTATGCTTCAATTGCAGCAGAGCACCTCCCCATCGCCTCGCTTGTGTCTAGACAGCAAGAGCAGTGCAGCACTGCAACGGCTAGCTGGCATGGGAGGTTCGACCCCTGGCTACCCGCGGGTCATGCGGAGCAGGTGTGCAAACGGGGCGGTCCGACCCTTGGTATTTGTTTGGCAATGATGGAGCAGCGGGTACGCATTAGGAGCGCACCGCTCCGCACCATTTGCAGGCTGACTGATCCCACCCAGAACGTGGCGTTCTTCACATCAGACGCCAGCGCCATGGGCTCTTCACGCGGCCAAGCGTGTGCGGCAACCAGCGGCCAAGCACGGCGCGGAGCGACTGCCACGGCGGGTGTACCGTACTACCGGTCGTGTATATGTATGCGTCAATGCCGCGGTGGAAAACAGATACGACAATAATATATTGAAATGAGACTAAATTAAAATGAGGCAAATTAATAAACTAGTAGTACGACTACTCCCATTAATGCAGTCACGGGTGACCGTATATCATATAATGAAATCCAAACAATTGGAACAACTTTGCTCCGTCAAGTCAAGCGAGAATTATATTCACTACTAGAAAACAGATCTTGAGCACCGGCTGAGAAAGGGCAAAGGCACCGGTTTCCCAACCGGTGCCCCGCAACCGCGACCAATGGCCTCGTTTAAGACACCGGGTTTTTCAACTGGTGCCTTAGGCACCCATTGGTACCGGTTGAAAAGACCAACCGTTACCAAAGCATTTTTGGCAAACAAAAAAAATAAGCTGGCATCTTGCTGCCGGCGCTCGGCCCCGAGCTCCTGCTGCCAGCACTCAGGCCCGGAGCTTCACCTCGTCGCCGTCGCAGCTCCTGCTGCCACGCTCCGAGCCGCTCGTACCGGCCGCCACTCCTGCTGCCGCGCTCGGGCCCGCTCCTCCCTTGGCCGCAGCGCCGCCAAGAACCGCCGTCCTCGCGCCCCTGCTCGGACGCCGCCTGCACAGAACGACTGCGACTCCAGATCCGCCACGGGCCGCCGCTGCTCCGACCTAGATGGCCCGCCGGCGTGCTGCTCCGCGTGAGGCAGGGCTCGAGCGCCCCCCTGCCGGTGTGCTGCTCCGCGTGCCAGGATCCCTGCCGGTGAAAAAAAAATGAAAACCAGTGCAGGATTTGAGGTGAAGATGATGACTGACCTGGCCAGCATTCGCCGTTGTCATAGCTCCACCTCGTGTTCTTGGGGTCGCATCCCATGACGGTCTGCCACTCGTGTCTCTCGATGGCCGGGAAGCAGATCTTGACGGGCAACTCGCCGACGAGGTCCTCCCAGCGCTCCTCGATGAGGTCCATGATGGCGGCGGCCTGGTCGGGCGTGGCGAGCGAGGCGAGGATGGCGACGCAGTTGCCCAGCGCGAACCACCGGAAGTCCCCCCGCCCGCACGAAGAGAGAGAGAGGGGTAGAGAGATGAGAGCTAGAGAAACGAGAGTGGTAGAGAGACGAGAGAGAGGGAGGACGGCCAGTGCTTAAAAATATCAGACGCCAGAGGCATGGGTACCGGGTGGTTTTTTCCACCGGTGCTAATGTCTACTTCATAAGCACCGGGTTGTGCCACCACCCGGTTCCATTGATGCATGGCCAATTTGGTACCGGCTGATGGATTTAACCGGTGCCTTTGTCAGTGCATTGGTACCGGTTTGTGCTGTGGCGCGTTTTGCCAATGCTCGGCGCAGGCCAAGAGTACCGGCTATTGATGCAGCCGGTGCTGATGTCTCCCATTAGTACCGGTTCAAGCAACAAGTGGTTCCTTTGGCCTGGATCTTTGGCCTGTTTTCTAGTAGTGATTAGTAGTCTTAATGAAGTCGTATAATTATAATTACAATGACAATTGGATGCATATATACTCAGTTTGATTTATTTCTCGAGAGTGGGTGAAGCCAGACAAATTCGTGCCAATAATCACGTGAAAGACATATATAACAACTGCTACTATGTCTTAATAAACTTTCAAAAATGAAGTGGCATCAAAGAAGTTGATTAGGGATAAGGCTTAAATTGCAGAGCAAAATGCCTGGCAGTCCTTCTAGAAAAGTATGTGTTAAGACTTTTTCATTAGCGCATTGGTTATTAACTAGGAGGTTATGAAAGTACTTTTTTCAAGTGAATCGGGTAAAGTTAAACTATATGAATTTTTATTAACGAAGTTTTAATTTCTAACAATATATTATATTTCAGATTAATAGCATTATATAGCCCAAATTAACGGGTGCACTACGGTCATGTTTGGGAGGATGAGTCTTCCCTAACTTCAGCTCCCGTCACTGACATATGGACCCGGCCCTACGCATTAGTGACCCAAATGCAGATCGACCAAAGTCAGAGGAACCGTTTCCATTTGGGAGAGCTCCTAGAGTAGCTTCTAGGCTGAATTCAAAAGAAGCTCTGGCAAACAGTTTTTTTGAGAGAATTGATTTAATGATGATTCTTCGAATTGATTCGCTGAAACGAATTAAGAAGCTCGGAGCTGAAAAAATAGCTTCACCTAATTCACTTCTCAAGCTGGACCTGTTTTCCATAAAGGTAATCTTAGAGAATCAATCATTTTCAGCTAGCGAATCACTTATTACTAAATCTTATGTACGTACATTTTTTATACGGTCGCAAGTGACGGAGTCATATAAAGAAATCCAAATAATTGAAACAGCTTTGTTCCGTCAAGTCATACAAATAATTAGTAGTGTTGATGAAGAATTTGTATAACTATAATTAAAAAGAACAACTGGATGCAATATACCCGATCTGATTTCTCAAGAGTGGGTGAATAGCCTGAAAAATTCGCGCAAAAACTCCCAAAGATGAAGTGGCATCAACAAAGTTTGTTTGGGATAACGCTTTGCGGAGCAAAATACCAGACAGTCCTATTCTAGAGAAGTACTACGTAGCACGATGATACGTTAGGAATTTGTTAACGGCTTAATTAACGCGCGCATTGGTTGTTGATTATTATAGGAGGTCCAGGGATCCGCACAGTCCACATTCCACAACCCACGGATGGTCCCAGATATTTGATCTGTAGTACTCCCTCCGTTGCAAATTGTAGGTCGTTTTGGCAAATCTAGATTTATAATTTTTGCTATGCATCTAGATTCATACTAGGTCTAGATACATGATAAAAATTATATTCTAGATTTGCCAAAACGACCTATAATTTGGAACAGAGGGAGTATTTGGTAGTTGGGACTCCAATTAAACCGCGGGCAGTGGAGCATTCAGCTTGTTCCGGCTGGGTGTCCTTTCAGAATGGAGGGAGGCCAAAACATTTCTTAAGAATTTATTAATTACCGTGTACTGTAAATCCTGCTGACGACCCACCAGCTGCATACAGAACTTGGATCGCGCTGGCTCCAGTCCAGCTACATCAGATTTCATACACACATCAAGCTAAAGCTACAACTACTCCCTTGAGAGACGAACAGAAGCCTTCAACATGACTAACCAACATTCAGACCAAGACAACAGGCTCCTCAAACATACACCATCAACGTTGAATAACTACCACACCATCTCCCTTGTTTTAATTTTATTTGTGGATCACGCCATGTCTATGGTTTGCAACGAAATTGTTATTTTCATTTCTGCAACGGGTTTTAATTTTTGTTCAAACATTAGAGATGAGCTATATCGAACTGCAGATGTATCCAACCAAAGATTCATGTAGCATCGGTTAATTGTTCCTTGGGATTTAGAGGCAATACATCCAAATCTCTTGCTTATTAGATCTCTTGTTTTGTCCGATCTGTCTATAGTCTTGAAACAGCTTTTATCACACGTTTTCTATTCATCACGCGCGTAGGTGCAATATGTGGTGTCGCCAAAGGCACATCACCGACACCGCCGTAATTCCGCCACCACCGTTGGTCGTTAAACCTTGAGTTAGAGATTGGAGGTTGTCGAGGTGGGTTTGGGATTGCTTTGCGAGGGATGGAGCTATAGAGGGTTGCCACGGGTAGTCGGCCTGCCAAGTAGGTCGGGTTGACATGACGGCGATGCAAGGGGGGGGGGGGGGTTGGGTTGGCAGCCGGGCAAGTAGGTTCGTCAGGGGTCTCACGATTTGGGAGAAATTGGCAACGAATCGCCGATAGAACCCTACGTGTCCTAGGAAGTTTCGGATTCCTTTTCACGTTGGTGGGAGGCGAAGGTCGCTCAATGACTTCGATCTTCTCCTTATCCACCTCTATTCCTCTTTCGGACACTAAGTGTCCTAAGACGATGCCTTCTCGGACCATAAAAAGGCACTTCTCCCAATTGAGTACCAGATCCTTTTCTTGGCATCTTTGCAAGACTCTATCTAGATTAGCTAGACATTGATCGAAGGTCTTCCCGTAGACTGAGAAGTCGTCCATGAAGACTTCCATGATTTCTTCGATCATGTCTAAAAAAATGGACGTCATGCACCGTTGGAATGACGCGGGTGCATTACACAACCTGAATGACATCCGTCGATAAGCGTAGGTTCCATAGGGGTGTGTGAACATAGTCTTGCTTTGATCATCGAGATGGATGAGAATTTGATGGTAACCAGAATAACCATCAAGGAAACAGAGTAGTAGGAGTGCTTTGCTAGCCGTTCTAACATGTCATCGATGAAAGGCAGTGGGAAGTGGTCCTTCTTTGTGGCCTTGTTGAGTTTTCTGTAATCAATGTGCATTCTCCATCCCGTGACGGTACGTTGTGGAATCAGCTCGTTCTTGCTGTTTTCCACTACTTTCATGCCTCCTTTCTTGGGCACGCCCTGGACGGGGCTCACCCACTCACTGTGCGGGACAGGATAAATGATCCCATCGTGCAGGAGCTTGAGAACATCTTTCTTCACCACCTCCCTCATGGCGTTGTTTAACCTTCGTTGGGGTTCCCTAGAAGGTGTCATGTCTAGATCAAGAGGAATTCAGTGTGTGCAAAGAGTAGGGATGATGCCCCTGAGATCTTGAAGAGCGTAGCCGAAAACAGGTCGATGCTTCTCTAGAATTGCGATGAGCTTAGCTGTCACCTTCTCCGAAAGTTTGTCACTAATGATTATGGGAGACTCTACATCACTATTTTGGATGACATATCTGAACCCAGAAGGTAAAAGCTTGAGCTCGACTGGAGGTCGTGTTGGCTTCTCGATCTCGGGGAGTTCAAAAGTTTCATCGTCGCTGTCCTCTTTCTCATCAAAATCTTCATCATCTCTTTCGATGGCCGATTCTGGTGAGTCGAACACTGGTGTAAGGATCACCGGGGTGTCCGACCCTAGAGGGGGAGGGGGTGAATAGGGTCGCTAATCGCTTTTTAACCTAGGGCTCAAACTACTTGCATAAGATAAACCTAACACGTCCTACGCATACTAGTTATGACTAAGGTTTATCTATGTTACTCTCTACTTACCCCTAAAAAGACTTGCAACCTAGCTAATCCTAATCAAACTAACTAGGAAAGTAAAGGTATGCAAGGAAGAGTAAGTGCGGAAACGTAATGCGGTAAGTAAAGAGGTAAGTGCAAGAGGGATGCAAACTCCCGAGTAGACACGGTCATGTAACGTGGTTCGGCATAAACGCCTACGTCCACGGGACACCGAGGCTCTTCCGATCACCGTCTTGCACTACGCCACCAGTGGCGATGCCGGCAAGCAAAGGCAAGTGCCCACAAGACACCGAGTCTCGTGCACCGCCACCGTCTCTCTCGGTCACCCGGCCGAAATCCACTACGGAGCTTCTCCACCAAGGAGGGGGCCTCCTCTTCCCCCGCACAAAGTGTCGTTGCCACTCCACACCAAGACGGAGGGTCACACGATGGATCACAAGTTGCTTGCCGCAGCAAGACTTCTCTCAAGGGAGCTCTCGCAAGAACTAATCCCTAAACAAGCACTAAGCACTCTCACAAGTGTGCTTAAGCCTATATGATGTACAATGAAGCTCTATGGTGGTTGGAGATGTTCTTGGGTGTGTTTGGGATGTTCAGCAACTCCAGCACACTTCAAATGGACGGGGTGAGGCGTATATATAGGCCACCAAGTCTTGTAGCCGTTGCTCCAACGGTCAGCTGAAAATCTGCTACCACCGGAAGAACCGATGCCTCTTGGCAGGGTAGCGTCGGTTCATCCGGTCACTCACAACATGAAGTAGCCGTTGAAGTCCTGACAGCTGACGCAGAGACCACCGGTTGAACCGATGCAATGCACCGATGCCTCACCGGTTCAACCGGTGCTGAAAGAATCTTCTCCTGGACGCTGACGTCATTACACCGGTGGTATGCACCGATGCACCGTCGGTTGAACCGGTGCTGAAGAAACTTCTCCTGGGCACTTGACATCGTCTCTGGTACATAGGACGCCCAATGCACCGATGCCCTATTTTGGACCGTCGGTTCAACCGGTGCCTATAGGCTGACTTGGCTTCGATTCCCTTCTGCACCAAGGTATTATGGCGTCGGTTCTTCCGACTACCACCGGATGCTCCGATGCCCTGGCGTCGGTTCTTCCGGTGCTCCTGAATCGAAGAGCTTTCAGGGCGCTGCCCTGAGACCCGCGAGGGGCGGCTCCCCCTCGACCCCCGTCCGCTAACCGGGTAGCGGAACCCCCGTAGGGGCGGCCCTTTGGGCCTAGCTACGCCTATCTTCTCTTTGTCATCACTTGAACCTAAAAGCCTGAGAATGGTCATCTTTAACAATCATATTAGTCCAAGTGTTGTGTGTGTCATCAATCGCCAAAACATTATATTGAAATATGGCACGAGAGGCCATTTTCGCTACAATCTCCCCCTTTTTGGTGATTGATGACAACACAACCAAAGCAAGCATGATGAATTGCAAGGATATAAAATTGATACTAATTCGAGAAGTTAGAAACTACTTAGCTTGCTTGGATGACATTTCAATGCTCATTTTAAAAGCCCTTGATACCAAATGTAGAAAGAATTGTGGAACAATGGCTTGTGTGTGGTTTGAACCATATGAGCAATGAAAGAATTTGTACCTTAGTCCATGGGATCATCAAATTGCACTTCTCCCCCACAATGACTAAGTACCTCCCCCTATCACCATGCATCCTTTTGCATTGCATTTTCCATTCCTCCCCCTTGCTAATGGCATCACTTGCTTGCTTTTAGGGTACATTTCTCCCCCTTTGTCATCAAACACCAACTAGATTAAGCATATCTCCCATTGTTTGAACAAGCTCCCCCTTTTTCAGAACTTGTGGCACCACCTATCTTGACATCCATTGTAATACCAATTGTGACTTGTAGGGGTAGTGTTCAAAAGAAATTGAATTCATGGAGATAGCTCTAGGTGACTAGCCATGCCTCCCTATATCATTTATCTCTTTAATCTTTTGGGAGTTATGGCTTGGTCTTCTTCCCTTGTCCAATCTTTCTTGATCCATTGATACCAAATGTAAGGTTAATTGCAATGTGTATTATCTTGATATCGAGGGATTGGGTGTATTACCATATGGACAAAAAGGAGTGTGACTACAACAAATAGCACTTGTAAAGCATGTTAGTCACAAAAACACAAGCTATAGAGTTAGCTCCCCCTAAATGTGTGCATTAGTGTTTGAATCACTTAATCAAATGTATGCACTTGTAATTCACATAATGGGGATCAAACTCTATAACTTGAAAAACATGACACCAAATGAATACCAAGGATAGGATTGATACCAATTGTAGACTTTGGTATTTTCTTTCGAAAATATGTGTCATGGTGAAGCAACGGTTTTTGCCCATGTAGGTTGCACTAGATAAGAAGTTAGTACCAAAACAACCTACCATATAATATTTCTAGGAAGGCATAAAAGATACCAAATATAAATACTAATTGTAAAGATAAGATCATGCATTCCTAGAGAGGCATTGAGCTACAATGATGCATGAAGGATATCAAATGAATTTGAGATCATCCTTTTACCTTGCTCATTACCTCATATGTAGGGGAGGGGAATTTGGGTTACTAATCTTTAATCCATAACTTGGCTTTCCTTTATCTTTACATGATGCATCCCTACTCATGTATCCCAAACCTTGTCATCACTTGAACCTAAAAGCCTGAGAATGGTCATCTTTAACAATCATATTAGTCCAAGTGTTGTGTGTGTCATCAATCGCCAAAACATTATATTGAAATATGGCACGAGAGGCCATTTTCGCTACAACTGGGACTGTCAAAACTTCCTCTAGTGGCTCGATAGCGGGAAGTTCTCCTGTCGCACGACTCAATGAATGAGTAACTGGGACGAAATGAGATTACTTCTCGATCTTGATGTTAAGGGTTCTAGAGTTTGGGATATCCTTAAGGAGTGCCTTAATAGGATATCCTATGAGGAAATCAAAGTTGAGGTCCTCAAAAACATGGAAATCCAGAATGACCCTGACATCATCATGTCGTGAGGACACGTTTCTGATCATCCCATAACTGCTCACAAGAGATCCTGCGGATCTCTTGATCTTCCTATCTGTCGGAACTAGAACTTCGTCGCCCAAAAAGGCTAACGCAAATTCATCCGAAATGAGGTTTGCTCCGATAGTGGGGTTATAGAGAACATCCACATCCTGATTCTTGATGCAGCAACGGAAGGATGAAGAGGGGGAATTGATCTGAATAGGTTTGGAGGACAACCCTCCTTCTTTAAGCCATTCGTCGCCCATCATGATCGTCAGACTCTTTATGGTTTCACGGAGGTATTCCTTCTCGGAGGGATCCAAGGGAGTGACAAGTACTTTTGGTCGTCTCTGATAGGAATAATTCGAGGTGTTTCCATAATCTTCAAAAAGATCTTTCTCAAAATTTTGGAGAAACTCCAGAGGTTGAGGGTCCTCATCCTCTGGTTTTTTGGGTTTAAGTTCAGGAGAGGGTTCCGGAGTCGAATCTACGGATTGGTTTTCTAATTGTTCGGACTCGATTTCTGGAACTTTCTCATGACTCACCTCGAGTTCTGCTGAGGGTGATTCGTGCACGCAACCAAAGGAGGTTCTATCCAAGATTTTGTCGAGGATTTCCCTTCCCTCGATTGGGGTTAAATGTGCAAACGATCCTCCAGAAGTGATATTGAGGTGGTGTACAGACTTCTTGTCAAGCCCCGTATAGAAATGTTGAATGTTGAAGCAACATATACTCGGGCAAAGACAAGTCATGACCTGAATGAACCAATAAGGCAAATCTGACCCATGCTACATCGATTGATTCCTTCTTGTTCTGGTGGAAGGTCAAGACCTCCACCCGCAAAGAACAAATACGAGGAAGCAGAAAGAACGTGGAACGAAATTTATCCCGTAGTTCAGTCCAGTTTCCATGTATGCTTCCTGCGACGTGAGAGTAACATTGTTTTGCATCTTTCGAAAGAGAGAATGGAAACAACTTCTATTTAAGAGTCTCGTGTGCCATGCCCTAAATTTTCAGATATGAGCACACTTGCTCAAATTCGCGCAGATAATGGTAGGGATTCTCGGAATCCTTCCTAGAAAAGTAATTTTCCTGAACTAAAGCTATAAAGTCTGAGCCGAGTTATGTACGGATAGGATCAGACGGTGATGGTGGCTCATAGAACTCTTTGTTGGGTGCAGAGTGTTCATGAAGGGACAGCTGCTCCATGGATAGAGGGAGTAAAAGTAGAAACCAAGAAAAATGAAAAAGATACGAGGACGAGCTAAGTCCGAAGGTAAAGTAGCTGTCGTTCCCTAGCAACAGCATCAGAATGTTTGTTTGCACTTCCTAGCGTCACTACTTGTTTAATAGCAATGGCGCTAGAAAGCAGTCTTGAGTAACAGAACCTCACGAAAAGAATCCACAAGCGTATGGATACCGTTGTAGTTTTCATCTCAGAGTATTCTAAGGGTTGTCGAATCTAAGGGAACGTGAGTAAGGTTCAGGCTCATCCAAGGACACAACACCGGTAGGATCAAGGGGTAGAGAGGACTATTAAGAGTCAAGGTAAGATCAGACTAAGAACCAGTTGTTTACATCGGGCGCCGACTTCGCCTGGTCAAACCAAAAGTTTCGACATAGGCTACTATCATGCAACTGAACGTGGAGGATTACAATGGCACTAAACAGGACTGTCACCACCTGCAGACTACCTCTACAAATCATGGGAGGCACAACAATCAAATGGTAAAGTCTAGCCTAGGCACCACGCTTACACTATCATTTACTAACTCTAGTCTCAGCCAAGAATATCCATCTCTATCAGTAGTCTTAGACTAGAGATAACTATTATAATACTAGTAGACATTCAATCCAGTAAAACAGCATGAAACTACTAACTAAACTTGAAATGTAAATTATGAAATTGAAATAGTCATGAATACTTACAGACCAATAACTTACAGATCGATAAGCATCCATTGAGGTACAAGCGGAGAAGAGTGCCGACAGGCCTAACATTTTTTCCAGCTTCTCCTCACTCTCTCCCTATTTCTCCTGACCTCCTAGGCTGCTTAAGCTACTAGGAAGAACTCCCAAGCTCCAAGTGAAGGATGAGAGGTAAGGTGTGTGTTGTGTGTGTCCTATTGTAGCCCCCCTCTCATATTTATAGGGATGAGCAAAAGGGTCTTTTCGGCCGAGTTGCAGCAGGTGAGGCACCCCAAACCGACTTAAGAAAGCTCCCTAGAAGCTGCTAGCCAAAGCTGGAGGTTGGTGGTGGGACCCACTAGGTGGCCGACCAGTGGATCCCACCCCTGGCCACCGCCTTTAGCCATGAAGCTT
Source organism: Panicum virgatum (assembly GCF_016808335.1). Lineage (NCBI taxonomy): Eukaryota > Viridiplantae > Streptophyta > Magnoliopsida > Poales > Poaceae > Panicum > Panicum virgatum. Next base: position 36,808,392 of record NC_053149.1, on the reverse strand, counting down.
CCTGGTAGGTCCCTATGGTCTTGCCACATGCCTGAGCTTCTAAGACGTTGGATTTCTTGCTCTAGTGGACCTTTTGATCCATGTAACGACACGTGTCGCCGTCTAATTTGCTGAAAAGTTGTACCTTGGATCATGACATGCCATCTAGTTCCAAATTAAACTCAAATTCACCTGCATACATTCTCAAGCCAGCACTTGTGGCATTTGTTAATAAATAATTCTAAGCTACCATATATTCACTTTCATGCATGGTTTTCATGTAGGAGTTGACGGTCAAAATGGATCAAATTAGACTGTCAACAATCATTAAAGGTGTTATTTTCCGGTTCCAATAATCTTGTCACGATCCAACTACCAAGCTAGGAGGGTCACAACCCCGAGTTGGGGTGGATTATTGGTTTATCTCAATAATTAATAGAAAAAGAGAAAGGTAAAGTTGATCTGCTGGAGTCCCATTTTTGCAAAAATCTCTCCCTATATGTTAGTAGGACTGGGGAACAAGAAACTCTCTCAAGATCAAACTTAACTCTATAGGATTTTGGACAAGGCCGGATTTAAGATTAGAGATGACAACAGAAAATTGATAGAAAATTTGATTGTTTTTTTTGCAGGCATTGCCCTTGTATTATAATTTATTTTGAGATCGGACTGTTAGCGTTGAAGAAGCAACTGTGCTCATCCAATATGGTAACGACTCCATAACAAACAAGAGACACATAATATGCATTAGAATAAGACAAATCTCCCGTTGCAATGCACGGACATATTGCTAGTTTAAAATAATAAAAACAGGTCTAGGCTGAACCGTGAATATTTATGTCAACGGGATAAATTCGTGCCCAAGAGGCCAAGACCCGTTGTTACTACTCTCGCATAGATAAAAGTCAATGTTACGAATGAAAATGGTAAAATTCAAGAAGCTTGTCCGAAAATTACGCAACGACGCACTAGCTACGACTTCATTCATGTCCGTGAATCGTACTCGTGCACGCCTGGATTCGCGCCGTGGACTGCGACTCCCCCTCGTGTCGCCGTAAGCACCACCTCCACGAGACGTGACAGGCCGCGCCCGTCCCGACCTGCCGCGGCGACGGTATCCACGGAAGAAATCCCACATGTGCTTGCTTGCCCTGCCGTGCCCTGACGAGGACCCCGATCGATAAGGAAACGAGACGAAACGAAACGAAGACGCCACACGCCGAGCAAAACAATCCAAAACCCCTCGCGGTCCGTCTCCAGATCCCACCAAGCCTCTCTCTTTCCTCGGCTGGCGACAGGCAGCCGCTGCCGCCTCCTGCGGGTTGCGGCCTGACCGGCCCGGCCTCTGCCGCCGCCCCTTATATTCAGAACCGTGCGGAGCAGAGCAGAGCAGTACTGCAAAGCAAGTAGAATTGGCGTATCTTCCCTCCTCCGTCGAACGGGCGAAGGAAGGGAGGAGGCTGGAGATACTGGTGGGCGGCTGGGAGCGCCATGGATTGGGGTGTTCCGGCATTGATGAACTCCGTAGCCGACCCGTCCTACCGGGACCTCTGCTGCTACGGGGCCGGAATCGCAGGTCAGTGTTTATCCTTATCCGGATGTAGATTAGCTAGTAGTGCGTGGGCACATGCTACCAGCCTTACTCTTTCTTCTTGTCTCCCTGTTGTCCGTCCGGAGAGAGAGCCAGGCATTCTTCTTGGCTTCTTGTTCGTCTTCCCCTTCGGGTTCTGGAACTAGAGTCCTGGATTGGGTCAGCTTTTGTTGGGTTCCTTGGGTACGGGATTGGATGCTGGAGGGTAGCAAGAAGAAGATGGCTGAATTTGATTCGCAGAGTTCTTCCTCGTTCTTCGTCCCATCTCATCTCATCTCATCTTAAAATCTTCTTGTTTGTGGTTGATTCGTTTCAGGGAACGTCTTCGCCTTCGTCCTCTTCATCTCCCCACTGTAAGTTCCCCTTCTCTCTCTCTCTCTCTCTCTCTCTCTCTCTCTCTCTAGAAAATGGAATAGTTTCCGGCCAGTTCCCCCTTCTCTTGATTAAGCTGTTTTTCCTTGGTCAAATTATTAATCTCAAGAATACAATTTTGCCCCCATGTTTCTACTCTCAGCCGATCCAATGCTGAAGAAGCTATAATGCTCATCTCGTGTCTTGCAGGCCGACATTCAGGCGGATCGTTCGGAATGGATCCACGGAGCAGTTCTCGGGTATGCCCTACATCTACTCGCTTTTCAACTGCCTCATCTGCATGTGGTACGGCCTACCCTTCGTCTCGTACGGCGTCATCCTCGTCACCACCGTCAACTCCATCGGCGCCGTCTTCCAGCTCGCCTACACCGCCGTATTCATCGCCTTTGCTGACGCCAAGGAGAGGGTGGGTAACCGCGCACTAGACTGACTACTTGGTTATTTTCTGCATATTCCACATACTGAATTTCTGAGAATGGGGATACCCTTGTTGCAGTTGAAGGTCTCTGGTCTCCTGGCAGCTGTCTTTCTGGTGTTCGGCCTGATTGTATATGTTAGTTTGGCCTTGCTTGATCACAATACACGACAGACATTCGTTGGATATCTCAGCGTCGCATCCCTCATATTCATGTTCGCGTCTCCCTTGTCCATCATTGTGAGTTCTTACGGATTGGCATGATTATTCTGCATGTCCTGATTTGCTAATCCTAATTGCATTTCATATTTCGCTGGTACAACTGCAGTTGGTTGTGGGTGCTATGCTATTCAATACTATTAGCTGTGTTTTGACCACGTTTCTTTTATGATATTTCAATGATCCTTATTCCCTGTTCTATTCCACTCTTTGTTGGACAGAATCTGGTCATCAGGACAAAGAGTGTGGAGTACATGCCCTTCTATTTATCATTTTCTATGTTCCTGATGAGTGTATCGTTCTTCATATATGGGGTGCTGCTACATGATTTCTTCGTATATGTACGGTTCAAGTTCCCTATTGTTGGTTGTAGCTTTTGCTTGGAAGGGTGCTAACTGAATGTCTGTTAGTTGTGCTCATCTTGGTTTGTTTCTCAATTTCAGACTCCAAACGGGATTGGAACCATATTGGGTATCATACAGTTGTTGCTGTATGCCTACTTCAGAAAAGGATCAAGAGGGGACGACAGACTGCCACTGCTAGTCACAAATACATGAGCATGCCAAAGAACAAGGTTCGACAAACGACTGTTATCTTTCCTTGTCCTCTTTGTTTTTTTTTTCTGGCTTGGATTTGTGAATGGAACAATCTAGTTCTGTCGCTAGCTATCCATCATAGAGATTTGTTCTCTGCTGAAAGCGACCATTAACACAAACAAAACTGCTTTTCTTTATGTAAAGGTAAATGGTGTGTTCCCCTAGCTCATGCTAAGTCACTAAGTCTAAACCAAGAGAACAAATTATATTATCATAGATCAATTCATCAATTAAGTAATGCTGCTTATTTCGAGTACAAAAGTTGGTATAAATCTAATGCTCAGATAACCTGCAAGCAACCCCATGTGTATTTTTATGACTAGGCGATTCCATAGAAAAATGTTAGATGCCGAACTTTGCCAAAGATGGATAAGAAGCAAGTTCAAGTTTATACATGTTGCTTAATTAAATATAAACTGCCAGTCAATTAAGACGAAGCAGCTTTAATTGGTGTCCCTTTCTTGCAAGATATTGATGTCTGGGTACGGCTCGCACGTTTCGTTTTCTTGAACGCAAAATATGGCCCAGGTCAATTTATTGATGTTGTTGGGTCTGAGCTGGCGCTAAAACAATTTATTTGTTTTCTCCCAAATTTCAGGTACATTGTCGAAGCTGTGTAAATTCTTGAGGCGTGTACAGTCGTTGCTTTATTCTGCTTGTATGCTTGGAATTCAGAGGATAAACTTGACCTGTCAGTGCTGAATGGGCGGCCTATCACATTGATTTGAGTCAAGGCCGATGTTATCTGAGGACAGAAGACTCCAATTGCGGTAGTTGTCCAAATCGTTTCGTTTCTGTCAAAAGCACGCTGTTTATTGGTTATGTGTACACGCAACACAAGTCAGAGTTTCTCTGTATATTCCACGGTAGATGCTTCAAATTGTTGGAATAATTTGTTTAAATATATAAATATATATATACGTATATATAAAGTGAATGAAGTTTTGTATAGCATTGTTGTTGCTTGGACTTCCATCAATGGATGGGGCCTCCTGTATGTACACTAAAAACAATAAGGAGATTGGTAATAAAAGAGAATTGTTTCATCATCTCTTCTCGTTTGGCCTGGCCTCTCGTGACACCTTGGGCACTTTATTAATACGATAGTATATAGTAGGATAATGATTTGCCTGTTCCACAGTTTTCTCAAGAGAAATAGAAAATTATCCTCGAGTCTGCACACAGCACACTTCAACCACATGTTCTCAGCTAGTATACTTCTATTAGAGAGATTATTCGTTGTGTTCTGCTTTACAACAGGAAAGGAAAATAAAAGGACTTTTGTATGCTCATTCGTTTGGCTCGTTTACAAATGAGGTCTTGCAGAAGACTGAGGAAAAAATTGCAACTGAGGCTGCTATCTTGACATGCTATGTTCTTTTTAGCCTCGACAGGAAAAAAACTGCATACTAACACAAGAATGTGTAGCTTCTTTTCTTCTGTACCGATGTAAATTTAACTAAAAAATAGTGAGCTGATAGCATGAGCAAGAGTTTTGGTGGTCACTCAGTATATTCGCTCAGCTGTGGAGACAGGGCGAAGGAACACAACGATGACAGTGATGTTGTCGCTGCTGCCGCGCTCTGCAGCCTCTGTAGCCAGCCTCTTGGAGCACATTCCAGGCTCTTTTACTGTGTCCTTGATTATTGACAGCACATCCTCGTTGCTTACCACATCCCACAGGCCATCACTAGCCATCACCTACAGGAAACCGAATGAAGTGGTTGTGAAGCTTTAGATACTTCATTTCAGTAGATCTCTCTATATTTGCTTAATCATTGACATCAAGTGCAGTAGGAATTCTGTTATAATGATTTCAAGAAAACTATTACATTCAAAAAGGGCTTCGTCGATGTAAACAAGTAACAGAATATTAGGGCCATCATACCCTTTAGGAGCATCATACCCAATGAGCTTCTTTCATAACTAAACATTAAGAGAAGTGTGTATCTCCCTTGAATGCATATTGTAAGTTAAGCACAGTAAGCAGTGGTTGATATTTCTGAAAAACTTCGAATGCAAATCCACATGCTTGGATTAAACATTATGTTTGGCTGGCGATTTGACAGGTGTTCTTTATTAATTATTACCCAGTATTCAATTTTATGCCAATCAAAACAGAGGTCACGCATGTGGTTGTGTGTGGCTGTATTTGACTTTATAGCCTCTAGATCTGGGGTCTCAAGTCTGTGGGCCAGGAGAACCAGGCCCAGTCTGGTTGGCAGTGTCATTTAAATTGGTTTCAAAAGTTTTGGTTTATGAGGAAAAATTATTTCAGGTGAGAACTGGTGAGTTCCAGTCATTCCATGAGGACCCCGTCAGATTTCTTCAAATTAGAATTTAAGACGCATTAACCAAAATCACTGGGAAGAGAACCAAAATCACCTTGGGTCCAAGATTTTTTGCAAAACCAAAGCCAGCTCCTGGTTCACAATAGCGAGGTCCATCCAAAGCCAAGTGGATGTTCGGATGATGTGGATTTTGTATTATAGCTTTAGAAGAAGATTAATATGGGCAAAGTAAGCTACTCCCTCCGTTCCAAAATGTAGGTCGTTTTGACTTTTTAGATTCATAGATTTTGCTATGCACCTAGACATGTCTAGGTGCATAGCAAAATCTATAAATATAGAAAAGTCAAAACGACCTACATTTTGGAACGTAGGGAGTAACTAACAACTAATAATGCCCTACAATGTTGAGTCACTCAAGTACTCAACTTGATCAAATAAGTAGAACAATGGCAGACTGGGCATCATCAGAACTAAACAAGTTCCACAGTACCATATGTCCTTCATGTTGGACTATGTAAAGTATTCAGGCTATCACTTCCTTATTAGATATCATCTACTATAGCAAAATGACCTATACCCTCCATGCAGCGTTGTGTATACCAGAAAAAGAAAGAAAGAAAAACATTTATCTAATAGGGGAGCATGACATCTAAATAGGCAATTCATCTCTATCTACTCTATTCTTAGGCAACAGAAACAGTGGGTAGCAAAACATTCCATTCTGAAATAAGAAAAATGCACCTTTTCCAGTTCAGTACAAGGCAATAGGTAGATACCAACTAAAGAAATAAATGAAGTTCAATGTATCTCGGTGATTTACAATGACAAACTGCAGAGAGAAACATAATAAAAGAAAACCTACCAGGAACTCATCATCATCTGACAAAGCAGTTTCAATAACCTCAGGTTGTGCTGTGACTGCTGGCTTGAGATCATCATCACCAATTGACCTTGTGACCTATTAGTTAAAGCTACATTCTTATGAACGCGAATTTCCACATAAAATCCTCGATCATCAGTTTTAAGCACCCAAACACCAACACCCCAACATTTATACAACTTATTGCCACAAGCCATAAAAATAATATAGAAAGAGGTGGAACCTTTTTTCTTATGACCTTGGTTCCAAACTAATCATCATTACATTTCTTGTTTATTGAGAATCTAAGGACTATATTCCTAGCGGTACAGTGTAATGCTAAACTACCAGAATGCTGAGATGACGAAATTTAAAGAGGTGCGTATGGACAGATAAAGCAAAATTTATTCAAACTGAAAGTCCAAAGTACCATTAAAGTCTTTTTAAAATATTCACCATTAAAGATTCTTATAGCTGCATTAAAAACCCTGTGAGTAAATAAAACTTTATGACTTTGCTGAGCATGTGATGTGATTATATGAAAGTCTTCCTGGATCCAGATAGTCTTGCATGTCAATTATTTTCTATGTCTGGTATTTATTTTGTGAGCTATGGTTTTACTGAGCAAGAATTATAGTTCCATACATAATTGCCGTATAGCAGTTAGTCATGTGCATCAGTAGGCAGCACAATGATTTGATAGTTTTCCTTGTTGGCAAAAGCACACAGATAATTTGATGTTTTATAGCCAAATAAATTGAAAGGTGATGAACACAATCTGTCATGTACCATCTTATAGCAAGAAGGAACAAGTAAATTGCCGACAGAACATATTAGTAGGCAATAGCAGAAAAGTAATAGTTTGCAAATTTGTTTTTATTTTTTAATAAATATTTGCAACATTGTTTCATAAATGAGTACTTCACTGATGCAAGTAAAAGAATTTTGCCAGTTTATTGCCAGTCATTGGCCATTTCAATGCATAATCTAGTCAATATTTACTAAAAGGGGTCAATTTGAGCACCTGAAGAGCAGCTGTACCCACACGCCACGTATCTATTTGCCATTTTACTTCAGTTCCAGCTTTTATTACGCGCTCTCTTTCCTTCGGACAGCTGGCAACATGATCCTGTAACAACGAAATGAAAATAAAGTTGAGCCAGAGATGCCATAACCCCCAAAAGAATGTTGTATGACAATAATATGATACAGAACGATTAAGCCCAACCTTGGTCATGGGAAATGGTTTACCAGCACGGCTCAGGATGGCTCGGCAGTCACCAGCATTTGCTACAAAAAGCTTGTTTCTCACTACTAGGGCTGTGACAGCTGTGCAACCAGGATGCCAGTCTTTTCGGATTATCCTTTTTGACTTTCGGTGAAGAATTAGTTCTTCTCGAAATGCTATGTCCGTCCTTACAAATGCTTCTGCAAGGGCATCAATTGGGCTGCATAATGCCAGAACTCAGATCAAAATTTTTGTTGGAGTATATTGAGCCCATGTATAGAGGCCCTTGTATAGTAACTATATATCCCAGCCGGCCGCCGGCGCCGCCCCTCCCTTCCCTCTCCTCCTTCCCTCCCTTCTCTTCCTTTCCCTCTGCTCTGGGCGCGGGCTTCCCTGCTCTGGGCACGGGTTCCTCCCATGCTCTGGGCGCGGACTCCTCTGCCCTGGCCGCGCCGCCCGCTGCTGTGCCGGCGCCGCCGCCGCGCGCATGGCAGGGCCCGCGCGCCGCCGCCGCCCAAGAACCCGCGGCCTGGGACGCGCCGCCGCCGCATCCCGCGGCCTGGGACGCGCCACCACCGGATCCGCGGCTTGAGGTGCGCCGCCGTGCGGATCCCGCGGCCGTCCTCGCCACCGATGCTGCAGGGCCGCAGGCTCCATGGGCCGCCGCGCAGGCCGCCGCGGATCTCGCGGCCCCCCTCGCCGCCGCTGCTGCAGGGCCGCTGGGTGCGCCACGGGCGCCCTACGCCGCCGCGTGGGCTGCTGCTGCGGGGTCCGGCGCAAGCGGTCCTCCTCTTCCACCTCCTCCCGGCTTGCTGCCGGCCCTGACCTCCCCTCCCGCCGCTGCCGCCCCTGCGGGCGCAGGGGGCGCAGGAGGTGCCGCCGGCGCGGCCCTCGCAGCCTCTGCGGGTGCGACCTCCCCTGCTGTGGTCGCCACTGCCGCTGCCCTTGCCGCCGTCCGCGGGCAGGGCGTGGGCGCGAGCGTGGCCCTTCCGGGCGCCGCGGGCGCTGCCGCCGCGCATGCCGCGCGCGCCGCCGCGGCTCCTCCCCTGGCTGCCGGGCCCCCTCCTCCCCTGGCCCCGACCGCTGCTTTGCTTCCCGCCCTGGCGCCGCTTGCTGCTCCACTAGCGCTGGCCGCTGGCTTTGTCCTAGGCGCGGGAGCCGCGCCCCCACACGCGCCCTCCTCTGCTACCCCCGCGGACCTCCATGGACAGGGCGCGAGTGCCTCCGCCGCGGTCGACGACCTGCGCGGCGCCGCCTCGCACCTCAGGGCCTACGAGCGCATGCAGGAGGTGCTGCAGGACCTCGAGGCCAAGCTCGTAGAGGCCAAGCTCGCTCGGGCGCACGTCGCGCCCGCCGCGCAGGCCGCACGGGCCGCCGCCTACCTCGCCGCTGCGCACGCCGCGCAGGCCGCGTGGGCGCCCGCCGCGCAGGCTGTCGCACCCACCGCACACGCCGCGCAGGCCTCCATCGCGCCCGCTGTGTAGGCCGTTGTGCCCGCCGTACCCGCCACGCAGGCCGTCGCGCACACCGCGCGGGCCGCCGCCTCCCTCGCCTCCACGGAGAAGCCCTACTTCCTTGTCCCGCCTGTCGTCCCCTTCATCGAGCACGTCACATCATCCTCCCACCAGGCTCCGCTCTTTGGGGGAGGCCGAGGGCGTCGGCGGCGGAGGGGACGTGGTGGTGGTGCTCGGGGCACTCCGGACCCGACTCCAGCTCCCACTCCTGCTCCTGGCCATGGAGGTACGCCCTGGCCATCCTTCAGGGCCACATGGCCAGGGCGCATCCCGATGTGGCCAGTTCAGGGTTAGGGGGGCCCTCGTCCTCAGCCCCAGCCGGCGGCCATGCTCGCCACTGCTGCTCCCCTGTTCGCGCCGTTCTGGACCCCGCCCGCTCCACCCAGCCAGCAGCCAACCTGGCCTGGGGGTGGGACCAGGCCGCACTGGCGCAGTCCTTCAGCGCCACAGGGCGGACGCAGCCGGTCAGCACCGAGTGGATTGCCGACTCGGGTGCCTCCTTCCACACCACCCCACATGCCGGTATCCTCTCTTCTGTCTGACCCCCACACCCCTCTTGTCCTTCTTCCATCATAGTTGGTGACGGGTCTTGCCTTCCTGTCACTGTCGTGGGTTCTGCTCCTGGCTCTTTTCGTCTTCCCAATGTCCTTGTGGTTCCTCAGATGGTTCATAACCTTCTTTCCATTCGTCAGTTTATAGCTGACAATTTTTGTTCCATCGAGTTTGATTCTTCTGGCCTCACTGTAAAGGATTCGGCCTCCCGGTAAAGGATTCGGCCTCCCGGCGTCCGCTACTCCGGTGTGACAGCACGGGGCCCCTTTACACTCTTTGCCTTCCTTCTTCCGCTGCACCACTCTCACCTTCTTCTTCGCCCTGGCCGTCTTGGTCTGCCGCTTTTGCCGCGATGCCGTCTTCCACCACCTGGCACCGCCGTCTTGGTCACCCTGGCTGCGACGTTCTGGCTCAGCTCAGTCGTAGTGCCGATGTTCCTGGTACTAGGGCTCCTGCTGAGCCCCTCTGCCATGCGTGCCAGCTCGGTCGTCATGTTCGGCTCCCTTTTTCTTCTTCTTCTTCACATACGACGCATGCATTTGATCTTGTTCACTGCGACCTATGGACCTGTCCTGTACTTAGCCTTTCTAGTTATAAGTACTATCTGGTGGTGGTCGATGACTTCTCGCACTACTTTTGGACGTTTCCTTTGCGCGCCAAGTCTGAGACCTTCCCCACCCTCCTCCACTTCTTTGCCTGGGTGTCCACTCAGTTCGGCCTCACCGTTTAGGCCGTCTAGTGTGACAACGGACAGGAGTTCGACAACTCCACCTCCCGTTCCTTCTTCCTCTCTCGGGGTGTTCAGCTGCGTATGTCTTGTCCGTATACCTCTCCTCAGAATGGCAAGGCTGAGCGGATGATTCGCACGATGAACGACGTCGTGCGCACCCTTCTGATCCAGGCCTCTCTACCCCCGCGCTTCTAGACTGAGTGCCTCCACACCGCCACCTACTTGCTCAACCGTCTTCTGTCCACTGCTTCTCCTGCTCCCACTCCACACCACACTCTTTTCGGTACCCCTCCTCGCTACGACCACCTTCGGGTCTTCTGGTGTGCGTGTTACCCTAACACCTCCGCCACTGCTCCTCACAAGCTGGCACCCCGCTCGACTCGTTGTGTGTTCCTTAGTTACTCCCCTGACCACAAGGGGTACCGATGCTTTGACCTCACCTCTCGCCGCGTTCTGATCTCTCGACATGTCGTCTATGACGAGTCGGATTTTTCCTACTCCACGTCCTTCACACCTTCTCCTGACCCCGAGCAGGAGTCTCTGTTTCCGACTGACCCGGTGGTTGAGCCACATTTTCCTGTCTGTCCTTTCCCTGCAGGTTTTCCCGGTACACCGGCACCGTTCCCGGTGATCCCTGCTGCGCCAAGCGCGGCCCCAGTGCCCGTAGTCATGCCGCGCGCGGACCCGGTGTCTCCTGCTGCGCCACGCGCGGCCCCGGTGTCTCCTGCTGCGCCACACGCGGCCCCGGTGCCTCCCCCTGCACCTGTATGGTACGCTTAGCCGGTGCGGGTGTACCAACATCATCCGGCACCGACTCAGGCGCCGCCGCGGTACGCTCAGCCGGTGTAGGTGTACTGGCGTCGTTCGGCGCCGGCACCGGCGCCGACTCTGGCTCCGGAGGCTTCTGTGATGCCTACACGGGAGTCATCGCCGCCGCCATCTACACCGGAGCCACTACCGCCTCCGCCTCCGCCGACTCGCTCTCGAGTCGAGCCGGAGGTGTTCCGCCTGCCAGTCGTCAATTCGCTGTCAAGGTGTTCGAACCATAGTGAAAAACTAAAGAATATATTTGAGGTATCGAAATAATAGCTCAGGTGGCAAAAATCCCCGTGCGGGCGGATCCTCGCGGGGACCCGCCCCTTAGCAGCAGGTATGAGGAGGATTTTCCCACCAGGAGATCGGGGCGGGGCCCTGAAATGGAGATGGGGCAGGTTCGGGGCTGGATTTAGCCCCGCGAGGATCCATGGGCACCCGAAAATTGAAAAAAAAATCAAGGAATCAGCCCATGGTCCAACAATCCAGCACATTAAGCTATGTGAAACCCTCATGGCCTGGCTCATTCACTCTTCTCTATTCCTCTTGGTCTCTCCCTCTCTCTACCTACCTCTCCTCCCGAGCATGGCCTCCCCATCCGCCGCCGCCTCCCCATCCGTCACCGTCGTTGCTCCTCGCCTTCCTCCGCCGCTAGCCGCCACTGCCGCTCCTCATCTTCCTACCGAGGTCGCCATCCACCGCCACCATAGCTCCTAGTGTTCCTCCCTGTACCGACCTCCCCATCCACCGCCACCGCCGCTCCTCGTCTTCCTCCCCGAGGTCGCCATCTGCCGTCGCCGCATCTGGAGCTAGAGGACTGTAGGCTCGAGTGCTTGCCATCATGTCTTAGCTGACACCAGCGCCGGTGCACCGCCCGCCCGCCCTCACCGTCCAGCCGTGCCTCCTCCCCACGGGGCTTCATTAGGGATCGGGGATTCGCGGGGTATGGGGTCGGGGCCAATTTCGCTCTGATAGTGCTTTCGGGGTCTGTGACAACCCAGGTTTTTTGGCTAAAACTATTCAGTTGAAAATAAAATTTTTATGTTGATTTAAAAATTTAAAACATGATTTCTATAGCAAGGATATTTTCTAATTTAGAAAAGGTACAAAGTCCTCTTTATAAAATAGTTTTGTAAAAGGCAAAATTTTAAAATTTATGAGGGGTTAAAATACATATTTTGTTTTACACTTTTATCCTCATAAAAGATGTATTTATGTTCAAAGTTACCCTTGCAATTTTTCAAAACTAAGTCGTGTTCTTTTGCATTTTAAAAGGGTTGGCGGATTTCAAAATATTTCAAAATCCTTTGATCTAATAAAATTTTTCACAACATAAAAGTTGTAGGTCTTGAAAAACTGAACAATTTTCATTTTGGACACTTTTTTATTTGAGCCCTAGATCAACGGGAAATTTTTGTTTTACAGTTTGACCCTTGAAATTTTGGAAAATTACAAAATCATCCCGCCCACCTCCTTCCTCCCCTGCTTTCCTTTCTGTTAAACTGCGGGTGCCGCCGTCGCCGTTGATTTGCCCCGCCGCCGGTTCTCGCCGCCGACCTACAGGGCCGTCAGCTGCTCCACGCCGCTCCACGTGCCGCGCACAAGAACCCCGCCGCCCTCGGACTGCCTTCGCTGGCCTCCTGCGCACATGCCACGCCGTCCCCGTCCCGCCACATCACCGCCGCCGCCGCTGGAAAGCTACTCCCGCTGCTGGAGCTCGCCCATGGCCTCGCAGAGCTCATCCCCTTCCCCAGCATGCTAATCCTTCCCTCCTCTAGCCTATATATTGACCCGACCGACCCCTCCCTGCTCACACAAGGCCGCCGGCCCCTTTAGCGCTGCCGCTCGCTGGCCGCAATGGAAACCCCCTCTCCACCACATCCCGACCCAGATAGCGAGCGCAACCACCTTTGTCTCAGTTCCCTGAAGCCCCCAAGCCCGGCCATCCTCTCCTTGCTTCACCAGCGCGCCTTCGCCACGGCCTAGCGCCGCCGTTAGCCGCCTGCTCCGCCGCGCCACCTTGTCCGGCCGTCCTAAGCCAAGCCCGAGCCACCTACAGGTGCGACAGGGTCCACTAGTGCCTCCTGGCCCCTCGGCCCTCGCTGCCGGCGAGCCATCTCGCCGGGATTTGGCCGGCCTCCATCTCCTCGACCGCCGGCCATGGTCTGAGGACCTGATTGCAAGCCCCAAATCTTTTCTAAGGTCTTTTCTGCAAAACTGCCTAACCCCCTTTTTATTATATGTGATGAACTTTGAAAAATCCTGGAAAATGTTAGAAAAATCAAAAAAATGCCAAACAAATTTTGTTGAGTTCCTCTTGACTAGATTTACAACTTTGGCTACTAAAGTTTGTATGAAACTTTATTTTGTGTGCTCTAGTTTAATTATTTTCAAATGAGTAATTATTTTTGAAACATGTAATCTATGTGCTATGTATGTTCTTGTATAAAATTTGGGGCTCAAATGCTTAATTTTTGCATGTTATTTCATGTGCTTTGTTTATTTCTACCATAGGCTCTTGTTATTTTTGTTAAAGCATTTTTTTAGTAATTTCTTAGGGCGATCTTTTTATCGTGAGCTCCACTGATCACAAGTAGGTTATGATAAATTTTTGGAGAATTTTTGCGTTGTCTAGCTTAAGTTTTTGATTTCTTCTTGAGTTCTAGAGTTAACTCATACATGCTAGTTTTGCTTTTGCCAAAATAAGCTCCATGTTTTTTGTTTGGACTTGATTTATATGCTTAGAGTAGCCAACCATGTTATTTTATGTAATTCTTTGTGTTTGCTTTTACTCTATAAACGATTGCCCAGTAAAGTAATACTTTTAAGCTTGGTCTTAAATATTTACTTTATTGGATATCAACCTTTTTAGTGAAGAAAAGCTATACTTAAGCACTTCACTAATTTCGAGTACTGCATTGCATATAGAAACAATATCGCTAGTCGACGGAACGTACGAACTATTCCAGGAACCAGACGAGGATACTATTGAAGTCCAAGTCAACATTACGGAAGATAACAAAGACCTGAACATGAATCCGAAGTCCAAGAATGAACTACATGAAGTCCAACCAACATCGTGGAATTAACTGAAGTCCCGAACCCAGATTCCGAAGAGCTAACGTTTACTGACTTTATAAACCCTTCTAAAGGCAAGCCCCGGTGCATAATCCTATTATTTTATGCAATTTATTACCATTTACTTGTGCATTTAAGTTATTGGAGTTAAATGAAAACCTAGATGCATAATCTTAGGTATCTATTGATTGAACACTAGAAATAGAGTTCGACTAGATGCTTTGCTAATAGGACCGGTAAAAGTCGAGGGATTTCCTGTCTCTCGCGAGATTTATAGGAGTTGATTGTTTACTTTATGCAATCACTATAAGGACCATGGATGGATTTGGTCAACCTCTTCATTTGAAATCCGTCTGTGTTGATAAATTTGTTAAGGCCGCAGTGTGCTGGTCATCGTGGTTAAGCGTTTGAAAGTACTAGCCACATGCCGTGAATTATGGGTAAGCGGCAAGCCTAGTAACTTCTTCGGCCCGATAAGTGGATATACTTCCCACTCTCTTTTAGGGATAATTGAATAACTTGATTAAGGGACGAGGAGTGGTGCCCATTAAATCATAGAGCTTCACTACGACTATAAGGACGAGGAGTGGTGCCCTATAGTCGGGGAGAGTGGCCCTGTCCATGAATCGGAATGAGAAGCCAAAGGTTGCTTTGGAGTGACTCAACAGTACTCCAAGCATGTGTGTTAGGTTTTACCTTGCAAGGATTGAAATTCGGTTCGAACTGTTCTGCCTCTCATGGATATTGAGACTGCTTAATCGCTTTGCCACATGGAGTAAGAAGTGGAACAATGATGATATTCAGTCTTGTTGGATGCAAATAATTCCTCTACCATGTTTGTGTAGATAGATGCTTACCTAGACTGATTAATCAAACTAGAATCTGAAAGCTAAAACATGAAATTAAGGATCTACTCTTTGTTGCTTTTCAGCAAAAAAACCTAGAGCCTTCACAAACCTTGCATGTCTAGTTAAAGGGATATTATATACCCTTCTTCGGGTAAGCCTTGCTGAGTATTAGTATACTCAGTCTTGCTTGTGACTTTGTTTTCAGGTAACTTTAAGAATAGCTGGTGAGATTGACGTCATGTACGGGCTTCATCATGATGTCATATATCGACACTAGTTATCGTTGTCTTTCCGCTATTTATAAACTCTGAAGAGCTTATCTACTTTCAAACTTCTGAGGTACTCTATCTGAATTCTCAAACTCAGTTTGTAATAACTTTTACTATTGAAATTTGTATTGTAATCTCTGGACTCACTTTCGAGTGAGGTATGTTGTTCCGATCCGAAATCAAGTGGTTTTATCAGGATTTTACCCGACAGTCTGTCAAATTATTCTGTCTTAAGTGCGTATTAACCATTTTAGTGATAATAGTGATGGTTTATGCATTTAATCCAGATTAATTCTGGCGGTTCTGCCACAGGGTCGGGGCGGGGATGGTGAATTGGGGATCAGGTCGGGGGCGGGGATCGTTCCCCTGCCCCCCTCCCCGCCCGTTGCCATCCTGAATAATAGCCAATATGAGTTGGACATGATGCAACAAAAATCAACTGACCGGTTAAAACCGAAGGCATCAAAATATAACGGATCGTTGCAATGAAGAATTGCAACAATGATCAAGTGCAGAAAAAATAAGTAGCACCAGTTAAACCGATGGGGTAAACAAGAGGAATCAGTGCATTGATACTGCAATTGGACAGAGAGCCTATCAAGCTGCAGAAGGGTTCAAGGGACAATTTCTTGAGAACCGGTTAAACCAACGGACCTCGGTTGAAGGCATTGGTGCAATGGCATCAGCAGAAATAGGTAGTTGGAGCTCAACAAAACATTCAACAGCTAGTAGTGTGCTTCGTATAACTGGTTAAATCGGCACCTATGATCGATTTAACCGGCGCGTTTTGCTTTTTGGTAGAACGACTCATAACAAATATGTGCTGCCCTCTAGTCTATATAAGTGCCTCACCTCGGGCCATTTATTGTTGTTGGAGTTTAAATGAACACCATACACAGTGAAGAAGACATCTGAGGCACCTTTGAGCTTAGTGATCGCATTTATAGGTTTTAGCACAAGCTTTATGAGTGTAGTGCTAGGTTAGCTCTTGAGAGAGTGAGAGATCAGCATGATCTTGGTGCCTTGTGGATTGGTTCTAGAGTGAACCACACTTGTATTCACGGTGTGCTGCCCCCTTGGAGTCTTGTCCACTCGTCAACAAGTCTTTAAACCTCTGGCTTGGTGTGAAGCGGCATCGACGACCTTGTGCTTGGGATGTGGAGAAGCTCTTTAGTGGAAAGTGGCATCGAGGTGACCGGAAAACTTGGCGGTGAGCTTTAGTAGCCTAGCCTTTGTGACAAGTAAGGGTGTCCCCGAGGAGACTTGGTGACCGGGAAGCAATACTCTTAATGAGTGCTCCAATAATGTGGACTGACAGTGGCTTAGAGTCTACCGATACCATGAGATAAATCCTCACATCAAGAGTTTGCTTCCCCTCATCCCTTCCTTTACGTTTCCACGTTTCATACTTACAACTTTTGTGTCTTTACTTTCTTAGTGCAGTATCTTACTAGGATTGGCTATATATTGCAAAACTCTTTTGGAATGAGCGTTTCACACTAGTTGAACTATAGTTGCACATCTAGATAGTACGATGTAGGTTATGTTTTGTGCAAAACTAGTTTGAATCATAAGTTAAGATTTTATGTTTGCCTATTCATCCCCTCGTTACGAGTACCTATTCCTTTCAAAATTATGTTTGGTCCATTTAAATCCAAAAATTCTACTTAATTGGTGAAATGTATGAAGAGTTGCAAGTTTTCTTCCAATTAACATAAGACATTCGATATTTATTAATTTATTATAAATTTAAAAATTTTCTTACTATCTTACTATTGCTAATTGGAGGCTCTTTTGAAGTCTCCACGTGATGCCACCTAGTATCCTAGGTGGACACTCTAGAAAAATAGAGAAGTCCTAGAAATTCTCACAAAAATTAGAAACATCTAGCCATCAATCTGACTACTCTAATTATAATAGTCATTGAATTTATTATTTTTTTCTAATAAATTACCCACATGTGTTATCATAAAAATAGACTAAAGGAACCCCCTAAACATGTCTCTAAATTACCCACCTCTGCCATTATAAAAAAAAATCTAAAGTAACCCCCTAATCTTCACGTAAATTACCCACCTATGCCATTAAAACAATAATACAAAACAACCCCTAAATTTATATATATATATTATCCAATTATGTCATTATTAGAAGTTAAAGTAACCTCTAAATCTGAATCTAAATTATATAATTATAATAAAGTATTAAAATATATAAATATAAATTCTACTATTTCTATCATTATTATATTTTTTATATAAAAATACTACCCACAATAAGAGTCACAATGTATTCATGTATGATGAAGAGATAAAAATTCTAATTCATAAATAAATAGTTCAATTAACTATATATATCAAATACACATGGAGGTGTGGTGTAAATCTATTGCAAATGTATCATGATAAATATATATTTTATATGTGTTAGAATATTTAATATATGCGAGTGCGTGAGATAGATAATTATAGTTATTAGCTGTATGATTTACTTTAAAATAACTTTAATTAGCCCGTACGGGAGCACGGGTTGATAGACTAGTATTATAAATAATAAATATGCATGTGGTACCTAGTTCTCCACTAGTCCTTCAGGAAAAAGTTGGGCGCTTATAGTTTTGTCGCTATTTACAAACAATATATTTTTTATCCTAAGATAACATTTGCCATGTACCCCTTCTATTTTTATTTACATATCGTATTAGGTTTATCCTAAATCAAACTTGACAAATTTTGACTTATAGAAAGAAATAATAACATTTACAATACAAAATTTATTTCGCTGAATCCATCATAAGTATACGTTGTAGTGCATATGTTGGATATTATAATTTTTACTATATTTTTCCTATAAACTTGATCAAAGTTAGTCAAATTTGACTTAGAACAAACCTTATATGATATGTAAATAAAAATGGAAGGAGTTATTATTCACTAATTGAGGGTTCGGAACATATGATCGTGTTGACGCCTTTTACGGGCCAACACACGATCGCGCTAGGTCGCGCGGCGCGAGGAGGAGCTCCTTGCAGCACCTCCTGCGTGGAGCGGTCATATTGGTTATCTGGACCGGTCAGACCGGTCGCCGTGTAGAACGGCGACGATCCGACGAACGCTCGCCCGGGAGGAACCCCGTCCGGGCAAGCGTGCATAGGGTTGCCCTAGGTTCGGCAGGCCAGGTAGGGCGTCCTCAAACACCATGGAGACGAGACAAGAACAGCATGTCGAGATTGGAAAAGTAGGGTAAATAGAAGAGATAAAAGATGTGTTCTTGATAGATTCGATTGGGTTGTATCTCAATCGGCCGTGACCCTTTATATTTATAGAGTGGGGTGGACTTATCCCGCAAGAAATCCTGTTTACAGATCTAAATTTATTAAGAACTCTAGTTACAGTCGGATTCCTACTAGACCGGTCAGACCGGTCGGGCTCCTGCCGGATCAGCTACAGCACTAGACCGGTCAGACCGGTTGATGCCAATTTTAGCTGTCAACAGATCATAAGAACTTAGAAAGATATTTTAATTGCCTCCCATAAGTCGAGCTGTATGTACTATTTTTCAAGCGTCTCGCATATCTCATCCACATAGTAAATTCTTCTCAAATGAAATATAAAGATAGAGTATTACACATTTGGCAGCCGCAACAGCGAATATAATTCAATTTCAAAATAACACGATATATGCACAGTGCAGAGAACGAAGAGGTGGAGCAACTGATAATCAAACATTTGTTTGCTCTTCGGTGGACACTTCGATGTACTCCGTGGCCAAGGCCTCGGTGCTCCCCTTGCACTCGTAGTAGAACGCGGTCATGGCGCAGAAGGTAAACACATGCAAGGCTGCCATCAGGCTGGTGTACAATAACCCCAAGAGCAACCCTAACGTCATGTTACTAATGGCGCACGTCTTGGCGAGGGTGTAGACGGGCCAGCAGGCGGCAGCGAGCCCGAAGGTCACGAAGATGAAAAGCACGGCCCGCAGGAGCTTCCCCTTCATCAGCCGCCACGCCCGCCCAACCGCGCCAGCGCCGTGGCACCCGGGCTCAGCGACCGCCACGACGTTGCTCAGGGAGCAGATGAAGGAGAAGTACACGGCGAAGATGGACGCGATGATGACGAGCGCGCATACGAGTAACAAGGCGAAGTATTGCTTGATCATGAGGTAGGAGAGAAGCCCAGCCATGGCCACAAGGCCCACAACAAGCACGAGATAGGCGATCTCCAGCGCATAGACGAAGGCGAGCGTTAGTATGGGGCCTTTCAGCTGCGCCTTCGCTTTGCCGAGGAGCGACGCAATGGTGTGCAGCTCACCGGAGTATGTCGCGACGGCAGCGAAGAGGACGATGATCCGGATGACCGATCCAATGATGAGGGACACCAGGAGATAGACGGCGCTGGTAATCATGAGATCCCGGGTGTCAACCTGTATCTCCTGGATGAGGTGAACGAAGTCTAGGCTACGGGGGTCGGTGCTGTTGAGCGCCTTGGTGTCGATGCTAATCTCATCTAAGAGGGGCTTGACGGCGAGGAATTGGCCGAGGAGTAGTAGAGAAGTGGAGGCGATGATGATTGCAAAGACTGCCGCGAAGAGCCTCCTGTTCTGGGCAGGGAGGAGCAGGCCTTCCTTCAGGAAGTTGAAGAACGATGGGGTCGAGCGTTGCCCGGTGGCCATGGCTGCAGCTACAGAGATATGCGAGGTGGAAAGCAATGGGGTGGTGAGAAGTGGGAGGAGGGTACCACAGATTATAATGCCACGATTGGGTAATCAAACATGTATGTTTCCAGGAAGTAACCTCATAGAAAAACTTCAGTTTACGCTGATTAGAAGACACTGTTGTAAGAGTCAGAAGCAGACAAAAGTCCAAGGTACGCGTACGATAATTCTAAAATCTGAATTGGACGATGCCGCATAACGCCACAACACAGGGAGGAAAGGGTCATCGAAATGTTTATTTGTGGTGTGGGTGTAGTTGCATGGAATCTACTCTCATTTTGAAAAGTCAGTTCGCCTGACCTCTGGCTCTCTGAGTCCTACAGTCCAATAATCTTCAGCTTCGCTACCGGAATCAGTAGTAGCTTTGCCGAGTGCCGCAAAAACATCCGGCAAACAGTCCAATCATCTTCAGCTTCGCTACCGGAATCAGTTGCTTTGCCGAGTGCCGCAAAAACATCCGGCAAACAGTCCAATCATCTTCAGCTTCGCTACCGGAATCAGTTGCTTTGCCGAGTGCCGCAAAAACATCCGGCAAACTCGGCAAACACCACACATTGAAAATTTACTTTGTAAAGAGCTTTTTGTCGAGTGTTTTTTGTCGAGCACTCAGCAAAAAGTTTGTCATATACCAAATTAACACTCGGCAAAGAAGTTTTAGAAAAAGTAAAAAAAAACAGCCACTACAATCACACCGCCGCCACCACACCTCGCCCCACAGCAGCCTCAGCCACACCCCCGCCGCCACCTCCAGCCTCGCCCCATGGCGGCCACCGCAGCTGCCCCGGTTCCGCCGCCGTGCCGCCCTGCATCGTACCATCGCCCGAAGATGGGGCCGCTCACTGCGTTGCCGGATGAGGGGCGGCCCCCGTGTTGCGCCACGCCGCGCGCTGATGGAGGGGCACTCTCCTGCACCGCACCGCCGTTGGAGGGTCAGGCCCCAACGCCTCGCTGCTGTGGGAGGGGCACCGCACAGGATCCGATGAGGGAGAGACCGCGGCTGAGGGTGAGGGAATGATGGATGGGTCAGGGTTTCACCAGTTTATATAGGGTGACTAGATTCCGAGCTGAGATTGGGCTTCTAACAGGCTTTGCCGAGTGTCGGATCGGGACACTCAGCAAAGATACATCTTTTGCCAAGTCCCAGCACTCTGCAAACCTTTATTTTTGATTTTTCTTGTTCTCTTCTTATTTTCTGTTCTTCTAAATTTATTCTGATGCACTTTGAAAATACCTTGTTAAATTCACACAACAATATGTATTTGATTTTTCTACTCAAATTCAATTTATATTAATTAAAATTTTATAATTGCACTTAATACATTAAAATTATCAAATGGTTCCAAAAAATTTCAAAAATTTCACATGAAACAATCAATGTTCTCTATTGCCTATACAAAAAGTTTTTTAGTCAAACCATAATTCGACCACCACTTTGACTCCAAATCTTATTGATCCATCTCAATGCTACGATTCTTGCTCTGGTATGCTTCAATTTGTAAACATCTTATGTGATAAAATGTACGTAACCTTCTCAATTTTTTACAGCCTCCACGTACGATACCATCACATCATGACAAATCTCATGATATTCAGACTTCATTTGCTTTCTAAAAAAATTAAAAACCATTCGGCCACATGTTTGTGGTCGTGTTTCCTGAACAAGATGTTCGAAATTCCTTTTCATTTCACAGGTAAGTCCTCAAACTGGGCTGAATAATATGAATGTCATTTTTCTACTCATCTTATTCTATTATCTGTATAACTTGAAGTTCAAATTCGACTTGATTCAAAAAATTGCATGAAGTGCAATTAATTAATTAAATATTAACATTGATTACCACGTGCTATATGTGGAGGGTAGAAAAGGTTTGAAGAGTAGGAAAGGAAAAAATTTAATTTCTTTGCCGAGTGCCAAAAAACACTCAACAAACTTGCTTGTTTGCCGAGTTTTTTTTTCACTCGGCAAACAAGCAAGTTTGCCGAGTGTTTTTCGCGAAGCACTCGTCAAAGAGAGTTGTTTGCCGGATCTCTCCTAGTTCTCCTGCTGGATTGTCGTGGCCATAGCGCAACGGCAAGATCTAGTGGATCATGTCGATTTTGCTCTAGGTTTGTCTTTCCAGAAGGAGGTTTGTTGGTGATTTGGCAGATCGGTCCACCATCCCTCCTCGTCGGAAGGATCTTTCTTTCTCTTAGCCAGTTTTGTCGGTACACCTTCAGATTAACTAAAAATTCCGTTGTTTTTTATTTGCAATCTTTTCTTGGTGGGACAGCATCTGGTTTTCATGTGCAATATCAAAGTGATCGGCACTTTCGCTTCTTAGTTTCCTGCTAGGTTGTTGGCACAATATTTGACGGTTCATTGGTTCCAGTTTTGATGTTTATTTTCATCTCTGGAATGATGGTGCCCCTCATTGGGAGCATGAGAAATTTCTTTGGGAACAAGAACAACTGAAGGAATGGGCTTATGTTCAATCTAGGAAACAAAAGTGTGTCAGTTCTTCTAGTTTTAAACCTCCCCAGCGTGTCAAGTTTGATCCCAAACTTGTTCATGATTCTCCGGCTGTTAAACATCATCCTAAGTCTGCCTTGGATTGTATTCGTATTGGTGAGTTCAATATTCCATTTGTTATCCCTTCCAAACAAGTTTTCGGCCGACTCAACAAAGATTTGGGCAACCAATCCAGTGGTCCCCGAGATCCAAATTCTGGGGCATGTTCTTTGCGTTTTTCATCCGATGATGTTCAAAATTCAAACTCGCCAACGCTCACTGATTCTCAGCCCTGTGCTAAGGGTTTGTGGCCTGTTCATGTGGCCCATTTCTCTCGTTCAACTTGGAGATGCAAAGTCTGTTTCAAGTTAGACCACAAAGCCCGCTGGTGCCGAACGACGATAAAACCTAGAACCTTTTGGGCCCCTAAGGCTAGCTCGGGTAGTGTTTCTAGAAAGGATCTACCCTTGAAGGATTCCTCAGAAGCTGTCTCTCCTCAAGCACCAGACGCCCCTTCGCCTTCCCCAAACTACAGTACCCCTTGATCGCCGCCTTGCTCATCCTCGCACCCTACAAGCTCCACCGGCGACATGGCGAACTTCCCGTGCAACCCCATGTTGTTTGTGCCATAGGGAACACATGAAGAACATGGATGGCTTTGTCCGGCTCGTGCTCATGTTGCCCAAGGTGATGAATCACCAAGAAGACACGAAGAATATGCCATCATTGTGCTAGAGCCAGAGCCTCTCCCTCAGTAAGTTGGGGGTTTCATCGAGGTTATTATAGAATTTAATCAACACAAATTCCTAGTGAGAGTGGTCTCAGATTTTTCTCCCCCTTTTGGTGTTGGGCTCCGCCAATTTCGAAACCTAGTTCAAAGGGCCTGTCTCTTGGATGCCTCGCCAATTCATACTAACTTTGGTGTGCTTCAAGTTCATAAGCATGATGAAATCGGAAATATAAAGGCCTGCCCTTACACTAGAGAAAGTTGGATTATGTTCTTGGGTTTCCCTCTGGATTATCAAACTTAGGATTTCATAAAAGTTGTTGTGGCCCATTTTGGCAGATTACTCAGATGGTTTGAGGGTCCGAATAAATCTAGAGTTCTAGTACAATGCATGCTCTTGACTCCTCATAGAGTGCATAGGAGTGTAATGGTCTCCCAAGGAACTTTGCTTGGTGGAAATGGGCGTTCTTGGTCAGTCCCAACTTATATCCTGGATGGTCATTTTCCAGATATTTTCCCACCTGACGAGGATCATGTCCCAACTGATGGTAATCCACATCCTTTGCATGGGTCACTTAATAATGTCAACCCAAATCTTCTCTAGGGCTGACAAAATGATTTTGTTGGTGTAGCACAGGCAGTACAGGCAAAATGATTTTAGCCTGCATGCAAACCAGATGGCTGATATCCAAGGTGATTGTTGACGCTCAATAATGACCAAATCTGAGCGTCAATAATGTTGAAATAAATGGATGAGCTTGCATTTCTTAAACTCATTATACAAATAAATCACTGAATTCCACATGTCCTTGTAGAATTTTACGAGTGCAGGTTTTTGGCCAAAAGTAAAGGGAAATCACACCCTTTGATCCAAGGAGCAAAAGCAGCATCCAATCATGCATCGTCACGCAGGCTCACATGGATTGGAGAGCCTACCAATGTGGAAAACCGACATACCGAAGCCTCTGGAGCGTGACATTGCAAGGGGAAACTTCTTGGAAGCTTACTGGACAAAGTTGGTGGCCAGTGGCTGGGCCTGTTGACGCTTGCTAACGACCAATTTCAAGCATCAATTTGATCAAAAAATCTATCCAAAATAAAGTAGAAATCCACTATGCCCTTAGAAATTATGCAAAGATGGAAAAAGGGACTAAAGTGCAGGTTATGAGGACCTTATGATCCATGAGAAAAATCATCGACCAATCAGAGCGCAGGATTCAGGCTCACATGGACCAAAGGGCCCACATGTAGCACCAAACCGACTTACCAGAAGCTTAGGCACGTGGAAAAAGGACAATAGGACACGTGGGAAGCGACCAGAGAATACTGGAGGTGGTTGGGCCCACCTGCTAGTCGACCGACCACCATGGTCGGCTTAGTGGGCCCCACCTCCACCGACCTCCAGCCTTCAGGGGAAGCTTCCTACTGCCTTCCTTAATTCGGTTTGGGGTGCCATGCGTCGTCCAACCAGGTGCAAGATGCCCATTGAGCTCCCCTATAAATATGAGGGGGGGGGGGGGGTAAGAATGGGGTAGAGAAGCAAGAAGCACTCCTCTCATTTTTTCTCTTGAGTAGTTGCAAGGCTAGTGGAGCTTAGGAGAAGTAGTTGTCGAGTCGCCGGACATACTTCAGGGAATATATATGAGTTCGCTACTAGATGTCTTTTGTAATGTTTGATCATGTATACTTGACTTATCTTATAGTTATTTATATTTGCATGATTTATGCCCTACTGTGTCAGGCATAGATATCATGATTAGTTTACTTTGTTGCTATATGCTTTTCCTGGTTAGAACTTAGTTCTAGTTAACTTTTACAGGCTCTAGTATTTGTATGTTTGCTCTAGTTTGATTTCTTTCCATCCGAAGGGTGGGGGCTCCACGCGGGATACTTGAGTATCGCTTGCTAGTGTAGACATATTGTCTGGGTTAGTTAAGTGTTGCTGGATGTCGTCCTTTCCCACGGTTTGTAGAGGTAGCCTACAGGTGGTGACAGCCCTGTTTAGTGCCATCGTAATCCTCCACGTTTTGTTAGGGGGGGGGGGGGGGGTAGGAGGATATAAATGTCTGTGATGGCTTGGCAGTCATATCTGTCAGTCATTTGCACAGTACTCCCGTGTATTAGGAATAACTAGATAAAGACTAATGACATTAAGTGTAAAGTATAAAGTACTAGTGAACGATATAGATAATTAAAAGAACATTAGATAGACCTTGACTAACTAACTTTTGCCGAGCTCCCTGCCTTCTTTTCCCCTTTTTGTTAGAGATAGGAGTTGCTTGTCTTTCCCACTAACTTTATCCAATAATTATCTTAGCCTTGTTTATGGATTTAAATATTCCATTGAGATAAGTTCATGTTGCCTACCTACACAACTTAGTCGCCGCCTTTCCCGCGGAATTATAAATGACACCCCGATGTACTCACTGGGTAAAATGTTGCACCGGTTATTCCGTCCGCTTGCGGAATGATTCATGGTTCATTAGTTTGCTTATCAGTAATTGCTATATGAAATGTCGAGGCATTTGTTGGAGCCGATGCCAGGCATTTCTGAAGCCTTTACCGAAACTAGGCTGAACGCCCCTGTTTCTGAAGTAGACATAAAGAAATACCAATAGGGCCCACTGGTCAGCCGACCAGAGGGTGAAGCCACCAACCTTCTCCTTTGTTGAGAAGCTTCCTAGTGACTTCTTTATGGTGGTTCAAGGTGCCACACGCGCACAATAAAGGCGGAGCTACTGGTGAACACCCTCAGGGCATCGTATGGTAGAGTCAGCCAGTTGTACGCACATCATAGTAGGTGAAAGAGTAGGATAATTGAGTTTCTCAAATGTGGTCTTGGGCATAATGTTGGCACTTGCCCCAAGGTCACATAGAGCCTGCTCGAAGTGGCAATCATAGATCAAGCAGCAGATCATAGGTGTCAGACCCGGGGCAGCGTGACTGCTAATAGGCATAGATTGTTCTAGAGTAAGGGATAGCTCATGGATGTACCTTACCCCTCTTGTAACTACCCGAATAGGCGTAGAACTAGCTGCAGTACAAAGGAAACTACCCGGTCTTGTTGTAGGACTCCAACTGTACTCGACTAGGAGTTTCCATGCAACCCAGTCTCCCCGGATATATAAGGGCGGGCAGGGACCCCCTCAAAAACAATCAACACCTAAGGCAATACAAACCACCACACAGGACATAGGGTATTACGCAACTCGCGGCCCGAACCTATCTAAATCTTTGTGTTCCTTGTACTATTGAGTTCCAGAGCAGTCGATCCCTACCTACAAACCTTACTGCTAAGGGTATCCCTGAGCAGTCTTGGCGGTAAACACCGACAGCTGGCGTGCCAGGTAGGGGATTCGGTGAGTTCATCGGCGAATTCGATGGCCGGATCAAGCGACGCCAACAACGTGCCCGAGGGCACAACCCTTGTTTTCGGTTCCTGGGCATGCACGACTGACGGATCGGGCGGCTTCTCCAGCCACCTTGTCACGCCAACTCGCCTAAACCTAAAACCACCCCCAACTCGCCAACATCCACAAATCTGCGGATCTCAGTGAAAAAAGAGTTCTACTCAAGCACAATTCGGATAATCCAGAAAACGTGTCAACTCCAACTCGAACTCTCGGGTCAGCCAAGTTCGACATAAACTCTGACTCCGAAAAACATCACTTTTCCAAAACTCTCGGAAAATACGTGACTAATCTCAAGTCAATCAAACGCCCCAAGATCAACAACTCAGAACTACTCGATGGGGTAGATCGAGTCTCACGATCGATAAAGGGATGCATCAAACTTGCAGAATCAGCTCTCAGCTCATCCAAGTCTCAGCAGAACCCAGAAGTATTAAACTCACCACAAGAATTTGTGGGCGACATACTCTCAGGGATCAATCAAGTAGAGTCCAAGCTCGCCGACTGCATTAAGATAGCTGAAGGCACTCTGCAAAACATGAAGCAGAAATCGGAAGGAGGAATCTGCGGGGGATCTGGAAAGACAAACCCCCGGCATGTTCGGATGGGACTGTCTTCCTCCAGGATACCTCAGAACCCTTCACCAAAACCTGCTCACATTCGGACTCCTGAATCAGCCGAGTCCTCGTTTGATCAAGACTTTGATCAATTCATGAACAGCCTCGACAACTTTGAACCATTCGATGATCTCGAGGACTGGTCAGACAACGTCGACTTGTTCATGGATGCTATGGCCAATCCACCCCAGCATGGTGACGCCCTCCGGGAACTGGCCAAACTTAAAAAGGGAAAAGCCAAAGTTCTAGAACAATCCAGCAAGTCAATTTTTGACAAACCTTGGATTAAGGAGCCTAAAGGGTTGACTCCCACACAATCATGGTTGAATTGGATGAATGAGAACGCCCTCCGCGTAGAGATGGGCATCCCGCTTCTTTCTCACCCAAAGCACACCTACTCTAAGATCGGTGGACTAACCGATTCCGACTCCGAGTACTCTTCCAACTCGGAGGATGAGTTGGATGACCTAATCCAGTACAACAAACAAGTCGAGCCCGACTCGACTAGGATTCCCAAGTCCGATCAGAACTCCCTTCCAAACTTGGTCATATATGAAACGCCGCAAGGGCGGACAATGTGCCTGAATGAGACACAAGATCCTAACACCTCTGACTCTCAGCCAACAGATCTACCCTTCCAGCAGAGCACTCCACTAGACACGTCCTCGAGCAAGCAAGACCAAGAAGTTCAAGATCTTTGCCATGAAATCCTCATGGTTCGCATTTCCGAGGTCCAGGAACCTAGGGATGACTCCACGGAGCGTCTCAATCTTGACGACTACAATTCTGATGATTTCGACGAGTATCTCTCCAACAACATGAAGACTACCCCACCCATAATCACAGAAGCCCAAGCTGCTACCAAACAAGATCCGCCTGCACCACCTCCAGCAGTGACAGTCACTGTGCAACTGGAAAAACAGCACCCAGTCAAAGATCTTTATGAGCATCATCGCCTGCTTAACCAGAAGAGGGTGTTTAGGCGCCAACGTCTCTCTAACAGCCAGCAGGAACAGCAAGGCGACAACTACGACTACTCCAATTACGATCTCCGCAATGTAATCAATGTTGGTCGCGACGCGCGCAACGTCATCATCTCAAGGAGAAAGGAGCGTGTAACACCCAGTTTATAAAAGGACATAAACCGAGCAATCATATACGTGCCAGGATCAAGTCACACGTATATACAACAGAATGAATAATATATCACAGCACATATCACGTAAAAGTTATAATAAAGCGAGTACGAATGTTATTCATTACATTAATGATAAAATGTCTGATACAGCGGAAGCGTAGAATACATATACGAATTCTCTCGGAAGCTGGGCGCCACAGGGACGTCGACTGGGAGACGAACGCCTAGAAGTCCTCGTACTCCTAGTAGCTCTGGGTGAACTCCCTCGCGTCGGCAGGAACTGAGCAGCAGTAGAGTGTCCCAAGCGGAAAAAAAGTAGAGTAGGCAAGAGTGAGTACACAACTTGTACTCAACAAGTATAACACAAACTATGAGGCTCTAGGTTGGCTGACTGACTGCATTAGCTTTTAAGTCTTGGCAAAATTCTATTAAACCTATTTACTACAAGTTGGTGAATTACCATAGACCCAGTTACATAATAATTAATCAAAATTAGTTAAGAACTACTGAGAAGCAAACCGAACCAAGCCACCTGTAACACCCGGTTTATAAAAGAACATAAACCGAGCAATCATATACGTGCCAGGATCAAGTCACACGTATATACAACAGAATGAACAGTATATCATAGCACATATCACGTAAAAAGATATAATAAAGCGAATACGAATGTTATTTATTACAATAATGACATAAATGCCTGATACAGCGGAAGCGAAGTACAAAATACGATAAAGCTCTCTGAAACCGAAGCAGGGCGCCACAGGGACGTCGACTGGGAGACGAAGCACCTAGAAGTCCTCGTAGTCCTGGTAGCGCTGGACGAACTCCCTCGTGTCGGCAGGAACTGAGCAGCAGTAGCGTAGCCAAGAGGAACAAGTAGAGAAGAGGCAAGAGTGAGTACACAACTTGTACTCAACAAGTATAACACAAACTATGAGGCTCTAGGCTGGCTGACTCAACTGCATAAGCTTTTAAGTGTTGTCAAATTTTATTTAAGCTATTTACTACTAGTTGATGAATTACCATTAACCCAGTTACATAGTAATTAATCAGAATTAATTATGAAACTACTGAGGACCAAACCAAAACCAAACCGCCAAGGTAATCCCCGAGAAGCACCTCCCTCGTCGGAAGGAGATAACTTCACTAATCAAAAGGAGGATCTGGGCCGCTCATAACCGTGAGCACGGCTAGTATACCAGTTTTACACTCTGCAGAGGTTGCACATCTTTACCCACAAGTCGTGAGCTACGCCAGTTGTTCATCACACTTCCTTAGGTGAGATGGCCAGCGACTCACTACGAGGCCTTTAAAAAGAATCTCGTTGGTAAGGCGTAACCGCGAGAGTTAGGTCGGCGACGATGGGGCCCACCTCCGGGGGTACAAGCACAGGAGCGCAATCCAAGCACAGACCAAGCCGGAGGAGCAGGGACCATTGAAGCTTACTACTCTTGCCCCGCAGGTAAGTTACTCCAAACCAAAAAGATCTAGTTATTACGCCAAGTCTATCCCATTCTAGCCTTGTGGTAGCGCTGTTGTCCCAGGTTGTCGCTCTATGAACCGGTCCTTATGGAGAGTGGCCAACCAGGCAGTAAGCACCGTGCTGGCCCCCTAAACCATGTTTCTAACAAAAGCCAATTTTAACGAGAAGTGAGCCACTCAAGCCACACAGAGTGCCACTCTCAGAATTAAGTTCAAGTATACCATTAATCAAATTAATTAAAAAGGACCAGAGTGTGTTATAGCGCAGCAACCTAGCACAACTAACCAAAATGCAACCCAAAGGTATATATAAAGGATATAAACTGGCTAGGAAATCCTTAAAGGCATACAGTATTAAAATGCAGTATGAAATTGTATTTAAAGTGATAGGTTGTTCATGTTATACTTGCCTTCCTCGTACTGCTCCTGCTGCTGCTCAAACTGATCCGAAGACGGCTGCTCCGGGTACTGGTACTGAGGCTCCTCAGATGGATCAGCGTCTACTCACGAACACATGGCCAAAACAATGCACAAAAATAAGCATACAAGCAAACACTAACAAAAACTAAGAAACAGTACATCAATACATGAAAACAGCGCACAAAACTATTCTAGAACTATTCTACACGTTACAACGATCGCGTGGATATAAAGAACGCTAAAAACGGAGCTAAAACGCGTTTTCTAGGCTAAAAACAAGGTTCAGGGGCTTAGTTGTAAGAAAACTGAAGTTCCAGGGGGTTTTCTGCTAAAACCGAGGACTAAAACGTAATTAAACCTTAGCTTCAGGGGCTAAACTGCAAAACCGACGGCTCTGGACGGCGGGTGCTATTTCTAAAGAGCTCAGGGGTGAAAACGTTAAAAACAGGACCTGAGTGGTATTATTTTTGAATAAAGGTGGACTGCGGGTTGATATCAAGAAAGCTGGGGGGGTCTTTAACAAAAACACCTCAGCGAACCGGTACGCACGAACGAGGGCCGCTGGATCTGGATCTAACGGTGCAGATCTAATAGGACATTGATCTAATCTAGCGCGTTAAAACCGGATCGGACGGACACGGGCGGTTGGGGGCGCGGGCGGCGGCGCTGGGTCGCCGGAGCTCTGCTCCCGCGGCGGCGCCGCGCCGGAGACGCCAGACTAGGCCTTTCAGGGGCGGATTCGAACGGGGGCTGGGTCGGGAGGCACCTACTCGACATGCGTAAACCACCCGAGGCAACGGAACGGCGGATTGGGGCCTGGTCGGACCTTGGCAAGGCGAGGGGCGGCGCTGGGCAGTGGGGTTCGCCGGCGAGCGGGTGCACAAGCACCTAGAGTGCGTCCCGGGCCAATTTGATGAGCGCAAAAATACAGAGGAGGCCGGGATGATGCTCACCTAGGGGTTGCGGTGGCCGGCGATGAGGCGTGGGGAGGTCGTCGGTGAAGGCCGGCGGCGTGAAGGCGCAGAGCTCGGTGGCGGGGATGTCAGCGTGCACCTCCGGGCGCCTGGGCTGCACGAGTAGATGCGTGGTGGTCCTGCGAGGCCGGCAGAGGGGTCAGGGCGGGCCAAGGCCACCGGTGACGAGGGAAAACTAGGGCGGAGAGGCTCACCGGAGTTGAGCCCCGGGCGAAAACGGCGGCGGCTAGGGTTAGAGGGGGCACTGGTGGATGAGGGGGTGCTTAGGGGGTCGGGGTTGACTTATAGGGCGGCGGGGAAGGTTCTGGGCGTGCGTGCCCGTGATGGTCGCGGCGGAATCCCCGGCGAGGATCGCGGCGGAGCGTTGCGCGACGGGGCAGAGGAGGGGGATGACGGGGTGGGTCCACCGGTCAGCGGGCGAGGAGTGGCGCGGGGCGGAGCGGTGTGCTGCTGGCGTGTGGGCCTGCGCCCGAGTGTGTGTGGGCGACGCGCGTGCGGGGTGGGAAACGGGCCGATGTGCTGGGAGAGAGAGCGCGCGGGGGCGCTGGGCCGCTTGAGCTGAGGGAAGCGGCGGGCTGGGCCGAGCGCAAAGTCTGGGCCGAGCCAGTTTGGCGCGGGTTGGGCCGGAGGAAAGAAAAGAAACGGGCCAGGAGGGAAAGATGTGGGCCGCAGGGGAGAAAGGGAGAAGTGGGCTTGGGCTGTTGGGTTTGCTATGGATTTGGGTTTTGGGTTTTGTTTTTCCTATTCTTCTCCTTTCTAAATCTAATTCAAACAAAGCTATTTGAATTCAAATAAAATTTGAATTCAACTCCTATGCATTCAAACAAAATAAAGCCATGCACCAGCCTGAATGCAACAAAATTTTAAACCTATGATAATTTTTAATTAATTAGGAACAAAAATTAGATTAAATGCCAACTAAACACAATAAACCTTAGAAAATTTAAATAAAGCCAATTTAATTTATTAATAAATACTGAAATTTAAATTAGGGTGTTACAGACCCTACCCCCTTAAAGAAATCTCGTCCCCGAGATTTAGCTGGGCTGGCTAGCAAAGAGATCTGGATAGGTCTTCTTCAACTCATCTTCTCGCTCCCAAGTAGCCTCAGCTTCACTGTGGTGACTCCACTGAACTCTGCACATCTTGATGCGCTTGTTCCGAGTAACCCTTTCTGACGTCTCCAGAATCTTCACCGGATGCTCAGTATAAGTCAGATCCTCCTGGACATCGACTCCATCCAGGGGTGCCTGCTCCTCGGGTACTCGCAAACACCTCTTCAGCTGAGATATATGGAAGACATCATGAACTCCTGAGAGGCTGAGAGGTAACTCCAGGCGATAAGCAACTTCGCCTTTCCGCTCTAGCACCTTGAATGGCCCCACATAACGAGGTGCTAACTTTCCCTTGACATTGAACCTGCGAATTCCTCTCATCGGAGACACCTTCAAGTACACATAGTCACCAACACTAAAGGTCAGGTCTCTCCGCTTGCCATCAGCATAGCTCTTCTGTCTGCTCTGTGCAATCCTCAGATTTTCTCGCACAGCCTGAACCATCTGCTCTGCATCATCTATGATCTCAGGGCCAAAGAGCTGCTTTTCACCAATCTGATCCCAATAGAGAGGAGTCCTGCACTTCCTGCCATACAATGCCTCAAAGGGAGACTTCTTCAGACTGGCCTGATAGCTGTTGTTATATGAGAACTCAGCAAATGACAGGCACTTATCCCAACTAGTGCCGTACTGGATGGCACAAGCTCTCAGCATATCCTCCAACACTTGGTTGGTTCTCTCTGTCTGCCCATCTGTCTGAGGGTGATAAGCTGTACTGAAACGCAGCTTCGTATCCAACGAATCATGGAGCTGCTCCCAGAACCGAGAAGTGAACTGAGACCCTCTGTCAGATATGATCTTCTTCGGCACACCATGCAAACAGACAATCCGAGAGATGTACAACTCTGCAAGTCTAGCTCCGGAGTAAGTAGTGTTCACTGGAATGAAGTGAGCAACCTTCGTCAGACGATCCACTACTACCCAAATGGAGTTGTACCCTTTCTGAGTACGAGGCAATCCAACTATGAAATCCATAGTGATTTCCTCCCATTTCCACTCTGGAATCTTCAAAGGCTGCAATAGACCTGCTGGCCTCTGATGCTCAGCCTTGACACGCTGACAGGTGTCACAAATAGCCACGTACTCTGCCACTGAACGCTTCATCCCATACCACCAGAAACGTTCCTTCAGATCATAGTACATCTTCGTGCTGCCCGGATGAATAGAGTAAGCTGTATCATGGGCCTCACTCAGAATCAACTTCCGAAGATCATGCACATCTGGCACACAGATCCGGTTCTTGTACCACAAGGTACCCTGATCATCCTCTCTGAAATGAGGAGCCTTGCCCTTCTTGAGCAACTCACGAATCTCCTGCAGCTTCTCATCATCTTTCTGATGCTGCCTGATCTCTGACTCTAGAGTCGGTACTGCCTCGAATGCTGCACTAGAAGTATGATGCAAGAAGCCCAGACTCAACTGCTCGAACTCCTCGCATAACTCTGGAGGCATCTGGAAAGCCACGGCCATGTTGACATAACTTCTTCTGCTCAGAGCATCTGCTACAACATTGGCCTTGCCCGGATGATAGTGAATCTCCAGGTCATAGTCCTTGACTAACTCTAGCCATCTTCTCTGCCGCATGTTCAGCTCATTCTGCGTGAAAATATACTTGAGGCTCTTGTGATCAGTGTAGATATCACACCGCTGCCCATACAAGTAATGCCTCCAAATCTTCAGAGCATGCACAACTGCGGCTAACTCGAGATCATGAGTAGGATAATTCAGCTCATGCCGGCGTAGCTGCCGTGAAGCATAAGCTATCACTCTGCCCTCCTGCATCAGAACACACCCAAGACCATCCTTCGAAGCATCACAATATACCGTGAACCTCTTCGTCTGGTCTGGCAGAGTCAGGACTGGCGCCGTAGTCAACCTTTTCTTCAGCTCATCAAAGGCCATCTGACGCTCATCAGTCCATACAAAAGCCACATTCTTCTCCAGCAAAGAAGTCAAAGGCTTCGCGATCTTGGAGAAATTCTCAATGAACCTCCGATAATATCCAGCTAAGCCCAAGAAAGATCTGACTTCCTTCACTGTCTGCGGTGTCTCCCACTCGAGCACATCCTTCACCTTGCTCGGATCAACAGCAATACCTCCCTGAGAGATAACATGACCGAGGAATGGAACCTCGTCAATCCAGAACTCGCACTTGCTGAACTTGGCATACAGCTGATGCTCTCTCAATCTCTGCAATACGAGTCTCAAATGCTCCTCATGCTCTTCTTCTGTCTTGGAGAAGATCAGAATATCATCAATGAAAATCACCACGAAGACATCCAGATAATCCATGAAGACCATGTTCATCAGATGCATGAAGAAAGCCGGGGCATTAGTCAAGCCGAAGGACATGACTGTATACTCATATAGCCCGTACTTGCAGGTGAATGCCGTCTTCGGAATATCCCCAGGACGGATCCTCAGCTGAAAATATCCCGAACGAAGATCAATCTTCGAGAATATACGAGCACCTCGAAGCAGATCGAAGAGATCCTCAATACGGGGCAGCGGATGCTTGTTCTTGATAGTAACTGCATTCAGCTCACGATAATCCACACACATCCTCTTCGAGCCATCCTTCTTATCTACCAGCAACAACGGAAAAGCCCAAGGAGAGAAGCTGCGACGGATATAGCCCTTGGCTAGCAACTCATCAATAGTCTTCTTTACTTCTTCATGCTCTATAGGTGCCATACGATAGGGCCGCTTTGCAATAGGAGCTGTGCCAGGCAAGAGATCAATACAAAACTCAATGGCGCGTTCAGGCGGCATACCTGGCAGATCATCCGGAAAGACATCCGGGAATTCAGACACCACGCGAATACCATCCGTGGGTCTAGCCTCCATCTGATGAAGAAATCCAGAAGGCTCTACTGCACTGATAACAACCTCTTGGCCACTGGAAGCTGATAGCAAGACTGTCCTCTGAGCACAATCTATCCGGACTCCCCATTTGGCCAGAGTCTCCATTCCCAGAATGACATCAATGCCCTTGGTGTCTAGCACCATCAGATCAGTACAAAACTCTACTCCCCTCAAAGAAACACTGACCCTCGGGCAGTAAGTATGAGACCTCAACTGTCCACCCGGTGAAGATACTAACAGGCACCTCTTTAATGTGCTAGTATGAATACCATGATGCTCGACAAAAGACTGGGTAATGAAGGAATGCGTAGCACCAGTATCAAAAAGCACTGTAGCTGGATATGAATTAACCATGAACGTACCAATAACCACGTTGGGAGCCTCGGCCGCTGACTCGGCCGTCACGTGGTTCACCCTGCCCTGTGCTGGCGCCCTGGGCTGAGCTGGGCGCCCCTGCTGTCCCGCCTGCGCCTTCCGGGGGCAAGCGTTGGCGTAGTGCCCCGGCTGGCCGCAGTGAAAGCAGGTGCGAGGAGGTCCCTGAGCCTGCTGTCCGGTAGGAGCTGCCGGACGTGGAGCCTGCGGTGCTGGTGGAGCTGGTGGAGCACGAGCCGGAGGTGCTGGTAACCTCGGGCCCTGACCTGCCTGCTGCTGTCGAGGCGGGTACTGCTGCGGTGGCCTCTGCTGGTACTGCTGGGGAGGCCGGTACTGAGGCTGGTACTGCTGGGGCTGCTGGAGTCGAGGACGAGTGTTGCTGCCGGAAGCGACGGGGACAACCTTCCTCTTCTTGTCCTCCATCTCTAGGTGCTTACGCTCAGTGTTGAGCGCACTGTCAACCAGATGGTTGAAGTCGTCGAAGCGGAGGTTGAGCAGCGCGTACTGGAGGTAGTCCTCAAGACCCTCCATGAAGTGCTCCTGCTTCTTGCGGTCATCCGCAACCTCGGCAGGGGCGTAGCGTGCCAGCTGAAGAAAACGATCACGATACTCCGTGACCGACATAGTCCCCTGAATTCACAAAGACAGATAGATATCGGAAGATTAACTCAAGATTCATAAGGATAGAACAAGGGCATTAGCTCAAAAGAAAACGCTGAATGATTATACTTAGGATTACCTGCTTCAGTGCAAGGAACTCCTTCTGCTTCATCTTCATAACGCCCGCGGGGACGTTGTGGCTGCGGAAACGCTCCCTGAACTGGAGCCAAGTGAGAGACTCGCGGTCATGGACCGGGTGGGACTCCCACCAGTCCAAAGCTGCCCCTCGCAGCTGTCCTGCTGCGTACAAGACGCGCTCACGGTCATCGCACTGGGCGATGTCCAGCTGACGCTCCACTGCACGGAGCCAGTCGTCAGCCTGAAGAGGGTCGGACGTGTGAGAGAACGTCGGCGGGTGACCCCTCAGGAACTCAGCACGCCTGTCGCGAGGCTGCGGCGGTGGAGGAGGCGGAGGCTGAGTGTGAGCGTGCTGAAGAGCCTGAACGGTGTTGTTCAGGGTAGCCATCATCTGCATCTGGAGCTGGAAGTACTGCTCCGGAGTCAAAGGCGGAGGCATCGGGATCCCAGTACCCTGGTTGTTCTGACCCTGCTGCTGGCCAGAACCGGAACCGGTGCTCCTGGTGTTCACCATCTGATTTGAACAAAAGATTTCACGAGTAAGGATATTGCAGGAATAAACTCAGATGGATATGATAACTCTTTGCGGAAAAAGACTCGGCCATGATAAAGTAGACAGGATAGAGTTGACGGTTTTACCCCCAACGATCTAAGTCATTTTATTAATTAGTTAACTTTAACATCTGAGTGATTTTCTTTAAACAAATTTAAACTACTAAGCTATGCAATCAGTCAAAAATCCAAATCAACCATGTAGCATAATAACAAGCAGACAATTTTTCACGATTTAGCCGAGTTTAGCAAAAGACTCGACTAACACAACACGTCGCAGAACGTGCTATCGTATTATTATAAAAAGGTCACCTAGCTAACTCATGGTGGTCAGATGACTGATTCAGGCCAAAATCTACGAAAACTATTCTTCAGAGAGAGAAATCAAGGCAAGAAGGGTAAAAAGTCATAGAAGTCAAGGGGTATAATAGTAAAATAGTTTCAGCAGACAAGGATTGGTGAGAAGAAGTCGTAAAACTCGACCAGTTCTATCTAGGCTTCGTCCTACAGTCGATATGGCTCTGATACCACTCTGTAACACCCGGTTTATAAAAGAACATAAACCGAGCAATCATATACGTGCCAGGATCAAGTCACACGTATATACAACAGAATGAACAGTATATCATAGCACATATCACGTAAAAAGATATAATAAAGCGAATACGAATGTTATTTATTACAATAATGACATAAATGCCTGATACAGCGGAAGCGAAGTACAAAATACGATAAAGCTCTCTGAAACCGAAGCAGGGCGCCACAGGGACGTCGACTGGGAGACGAAGCACCTAGAAGTCCTCGTAGTCCTGGTAGCGCTGGACGAACTCCCTCGTGTCGGCAGGAACTGAGCAGCAGTAGCGTAGCCAAGAGGAACAAGTAGAGAAGAGGCAAGAGTGAGTACACAACTTGTACTCAACAAGTATAACACAAACTATGAGGCTCTAGGCTGGCTGACTCAACTGCATAAGCTTTTAAGTGTTGTCAAATTTTATTTAAGCTATTTACTACTAGTTGATGAATTACCATTAACCCAGTTACATAGTAATTAATCAGAATTAATTATGAAACTACTGAGGACCAAACCAAAACCAAACCGCCAAGGTAATCCCCGAGAAGCACCTCCCTCGTCGGAAGGAGATAACTTCACTAATCAAAAGGAGGATCTGGGCCGCTCATAACCGTGAGCACGGCTAGTATACCAGTTTTACACTCTGCAGAGGTTGCACATCTTTACCCACAAGTCGTGAGCTACGCCAGTTGTTCATCACACTTCCTTAGGTGAGATGGCCAGCGACTCACTACGAGGCCTTTAAAAAGAATCTCGTTGGTAAGGCGTAACCGCGAGAGTTAGGTCGGCGACGATGGGGCCCACCTCCGGGGGTACAAGCACAGGAGCGCAATCCAAGCACAGACCAAGCCGGAGGAGCAGGGACCATTGAAGCTTACTACTCTTGCCCCGCAGGTAAGTTACTCCAAACCAAAAAGATCTAGTTATTACGCCAAGTCTATCCCATTCTAGCCTTGTGGTAGCGCTGTTGTCCCAGGTTGTCGCTCTATGAACCGGTCCTTATGGAGAGTGGCCAACCAGGCAGTAAGCACCGTGCTGGCCCCCTAAACCATGTTTCTAACAAAAGCCAATTTTAACGAGAAGTGAGCCACTCAAGCCACACAGAGTGCCACTCTCAGAATTAAGTTCAAGTATACCATTAATCAAATTAATTAAAAAGGACCAGAGTGTGTTATAGCGCAGCAACCTAGCACAACTAACCAAAATGCAACCCAAAGGTATATATAAAGGATATAAACTGGCTAGGAAATCCTTAAAGGCATACAGTATTAAAATGCAGTATGAAATTGTATTTAAAGTGATAGGTTGTTCATGTTATACTTGCCTTCCTCGTACTGCTCCTGCTGCTGCTCAAACTGATCCGAAGACGGCTGCTCCGGGTACTGGTACTGAGGCTCCTCAGATGGATCAGCGTCTACTCACGAACACATGGCCAAAACAATGCACAAAAATAAGCATACAAGCAAACACTAACAAAAACTAAGAAACAGTACATCAATACATGAAAACAGCGCACAAAACTATTCTAGAACTATTCTACACGTTACAACGATCGCGTGGATATAAAGAACGCTAAAAA
This sequence comes from Panicum virgatum, assembly GCF_016808335.1. Classification (NCBI taxonomy): domain Eukaryota; kingdom Viridiplantae; phylum Streptophyta; class Magnoliopsida; order Poales; family Poaceae; genus Panicum; species Panicum virgatum. Next base: position 36,769,274 of record NC_053149.1, on the reverse strand, counting down.
CGGAGCTAAAACGCGTTTTCTAGGCTAAAAACAAGGTTCAGGGGCTTAGTTGTAAGAAAACTGAAGTTCCAGGGGGTTTTCTGCTAAAACCGAGGACTAAAACGTAATTAAACCTTAGCTTCAGGGGCTAAACTGCAAAACCGACGGCTCTGGACGGCGGGTGCTATTTCTAAAGAGCTCAGGGGTGAAAACGTTAAAAACAGGACCTGAGTGGTATTATTTTTGAATAAAGGTGGACTGCGGGTTGATATCAAGAAAGCTGGGGGGGTCTTTAACAAAAACACCTCAGCGAACCGGTACGCACGAACGAGGGCCGCTGGATCTGGATCTAACGGTGCAGATCTAATAGGACATTGATCTAATCTAGCGCGTTAAAACCGGATCGGACGGACACGGGCGGTTGGGGGCGCGGGCGGCGGCGCTGGGTCGCCGGAGCTCTGCTCCCGCGGCGGCGCCGCGCCGGAGACGCCAGACTAGGCCTTTCAGGGGCGGATTCGAACGGGGGCTGGGTCGGGAGGCACCTACTCGACATGCGTAAACCACCCGAGGCAACGGAACGGCGGATTGGGGCCTGGTCGGACCTTGGCAAGGCGAGGGGCGGCGCTGGGCAGTGGGGTTCGCCGGCGAGCGGGTGCACAAGCACCTAGAGTGCGTCCCGGGCCAATTTGATGAGCGCAAAAATACAGAGGAGGCCGGGATGATGCTCACCTAGGGGTTGCGGTGGCCGGCGATGAGGCGTGGGGAGGTCGTCGGTGAAGGCCGGCGGCGTGAAGGCGCAGAGCTCGGTGGCGGGGATGTCAGCGTGCACCTCCGGGCGCCTGGGCTGCACGAGTAGATGCGTGGTGGTCCTGCGAGGCCGGCAGAGGGGTCAGGGCGGGCCAAGGCCACCGGTGACGAGGGAAAACTAGGGCGGAGAGGCTCACCGGAGTTGAGCCCCGGGCGAAAACGGCGGCGGCTAGGGTTAGAGGGGGCACTGGTGGATGAGGGGGTGCTTAGGGGGTCGGGGTTGACTTATAGGGCGGCGGGGAAGGTTCTGGGCGTGCGTGCCCGTGATGGTCGCGGCGGAATCCCCGGCGAGGATCGCGGCGGAGCGTTGCGCGACGGGGCAGAGGAGGGGGATGACGGGGTGGGTCCACCGGTCAGCGGGCGAGGAGTGGCGCGGGGCGGAGCGGTGTGCTGCTGGCGTGTGGGCCTGCGCCCGAGTGTGTGTGGGCGACGCGCGTGCGGGGTGGGAAACGGGCCGATGTGCTGGGAGAGAGAGCGCGCGGGGGCGCTGGGCCGCTTGAGCTGAGGGAAGCGGCGGGCTGGGCCGAGCGCAAAGTCTGGGCCGAGCCAGTTTGGCGCGGGTTGGGCCGGAGGAAAGAAAAGAAACGGGCCAGGAGGGAAAGATGTGGGCCGCAGGGGAGAAAGGGAGAAGTGGGCTTGGGCTGTTGGGTTTGCTATGGATTTGGGTTTTGGGTTTTGTTTTTCCTATTCTTCTCCTTTCTAAATCTAATTCAAACAAAGCTATTTGAATTCAAATAAAATTTGAATTCAACTCCTATGCATTCAAACAAAATAAAGCCATGCACCAGCCTGAATGCAACAAAATTTTAAACCTATGATAATTTTTAATTAATTAGGAACAAAAATTAGATTAAATGCCAACTAAACACAATAAACCTTAGAAAATTTAAATAAAGCCAATTTAATTTATTAATAAATACTGAAATTTAAATTAGGGTGTTACACCACCCGGGGAAACCTGCCTCACCAAAGGAAGATAACCCCACTAATCAAAAGGAGGATCTGGGCTGCTCATGACCGTGAGCACGGCTAGTATACCAGTTTTACACTCTGCAGAGGTTGCACATCTTTACCCACAAGTCGTGAGCTACGCAAGTTGTTCATCACACTTCCTTAGGTGAGATGACTAGCAAACTCACTATGAGGCCGTTACAAAGGACACGTTGGTAAGGTATAACCGCTAAGGATTCAGGCAATGCAACAATGGTACCCACCTCGAGGGGTACGCAGACCAAGCCACGTAGCCTGGGGACCATTGAAGCTCGACCCCCCTCGTGCCCCGTCGGTAAGTTACTCCCGAACCAAAATGACCTAATTAGTAAGCCAAGACCGTCCCATTCCAGTCTTGTGGTAGCGCTGTTGTCCCAGGTTGTCGCTCTATGAACCGGTCCTTATGGAGAGTGGCCAACCCAGCAGTAAGCACCGTGCTGGCCCCCTAAACCATGTTTCTAACAAAACCATTTTAACGAGACGTGAGCCCCTCAAACGGGCCACTCTCAGAATTAAGTTGCATATACCAATAATCAAATTAATTAAAAAGGACCAAGTGTGTTGTAGCACGGCACCTAGCACAACTAACCAAAATGCAACCCAAGGATATATATATATATATATAAAGGATATAAAGTAGCTAGGAAAGTCCTTATAGGCGTACAGTATTAAAATGCAGTATGAAAATGTATTTAAAGTGATAGGTGTTGTTCATGTTATACTTGCCTTCCTCGTACTATTCCCGCTGCTCGAACTGCTCAGAAGATGGCTCCTGGTACTGGTACTGGGGCTCCTCAGATGGATCGACGTCTACTCACGACCACATGGCCAAAAACAAGGCACAACATAAACATACATGCAAGCAATAGCAAAAACTAAGAAATAGTACATCAATACATAAAAACAGCACACTAAACTAGTCTAAAACTATTTTACGCGTCACAACGATCCCGTGGATATAAAGAACGCCTAAAACGGAGCTAAAACGCAAAATCTAGGCCAAAAACAAGTTCCAGGGACCTATTTGTAAGAAAACTGGAGTTCCAGGGGGTTTCTGGGCAAAACCGAGGACTAAAATGTAATTAAACCTTAGTTCTGGGGTCTAACTCGCAAAATCTACCAGTCTGGACGGCGGGTACAAAAACCAAGAAAGTCAGGGGGTCTAAAAGCTAAAAACTGGGCCTGGTTGGAATTTCTTTTGAACTGGACGGAGCGCGGGTTGATTCTACGAAAACTGGGGGGTCTTTAGAAAAAATGCCAGGCGCTGACCGGTATATGCCTCAGTTGACTTGAGTTGGGTTTGTTTTGGGCCGTCCGATGGAGATCGTGCGGCCAGAATGAGTTGGGCGCGCGGGGCGGCGGCGGGGCTCGCCGGCGACCTTGCTCCGCGGCGGAGCTTCGTCGGAGAACACCGCTAACGATGTTCCGGGGCCTAATTCGACTCGGATTGGGGTCCTAGACCACGAGCGTGGCACGAGTAAGGCACAGGTGGGCCTGGACAGGCAGTGCGGGGCTCGGAGAGGGCTTCTCGATGGCGAGGGTGGCTCGGCGTGGCGGTGCTCGCAGGAGCGCGGGGGTTCTGGCCTCTGGAACAGCCTACGGTCCTAAGGTCTAGCGCAAAAACAACAGGGAGGCGGGATGAAGTTTACCAAGGGCGCGTGGCGGTCGAGGTCGCAGTGCAGAGGCGTTGACAGCAAGGTCCGGCGGCGGCGCTGGGTGGAGCTCGAGGAAGGGGCCGCTGCTGGGCGTCTCTGGCCCTCAGATCCCCTTGATTCGACTCCTGGAGGTGCTGCGGAGATGCTACGGGGTCAGGGGAGGCTCAGGAGTCGCCGGCGGCGAGAAATTACGGTGAGGAGCAAACTCACCGTGTCGGTGCTCCGGTGGAATTCCGAGGCAGGCGAGGTCCGGGGTCGGGGATGGCGGCCTCTGTGTTGGTTCTGGGCACATGGCGGAGTTATCGCGAGGCTTGTGGTGGCTCGGGAGGCAGTGAGGCGGCGGAAGCATGGCAGCGTAGCGCTCTGCTCTGCTCTTGGTTCCGGGGCGATGGTGGTGAAGGTTTGTGTGGTGGCTGCGGGGTGGAGATGAGGACGCAGGGGTCCGCGGGGTTAATTAAAGGCCGGCGGTGATCCTGGGTAGGCGTGCCGTGGATTGGGAGCCAGCGAGGAAGGCTCTGCGCGGGGAAAACGGATCGGACCGTTGCTCCGCGTGATTTCTTGGCTCGGGTGGGGAAGCTTCTGGAAGGGGAGATGCTCGGGTGAGGCTGACCGGTAGGCCCTGCGGATCTGGGGTGGTCCATAGGGCAGCGGGGCGCGGAGCAGGAACACGGAGTAGCGCAGAGGACTCGGCGAGGATTGCGGAGAGAGGAAGGGGAAGGATCTGACCAGTGGGGCCTGAAGGTCAGCGAGGTGAGGCGGGGACGCGTGCTGTCTGGAGTTTCGCCGACTGGTGGGCCGCTCGGGCGCTGACGTGCTCGCTGAGTGGCTGGCAAGCGGGGCCCGGTGTCAGCGGGAGGGAAAATGCACGCGGCGTGCGCTGGCTGAGCGGGCGAGCTGGGCCGGGGAACGGCGAAGCAGGCCAAGCGCTGGGAGCTGGCGAGCTGGGCCGGGAGGAAGGTAAGCGGGCCGCGGGCGCTGGGTGAGTCGGGCCGCCTGGGCTGACGGTTTGGGCTAGGAGGAGGGTTTGCTGGTTGGGCTGGGTTTCTTGTTTTGGTTTTTCTTTCTATTTCTCTCTTTCTAATTCTAATTCAAACTCAAGCTAAAAGAATTCAAATAAATTTGAATTCAAACTCTAACCAAACAACAAAAGAAAAGATGCTCCAGCATGAATGCAACAACAAAGTTTAACCTATGATAAAATTTTAATTACTTGAGGAACAAATTTGGATTAAATGCAAACTAAGCAAATTAAATCCTAGAAAAACAAATAAAGCCAATTAAATTTATTATTAAATACTGAAATTTGAATTAGGGTGTTACAAATCCTACCCCCTTACAGGAATCTCGTCCCGAGATTCTGGGCTGGCTAGCAAAGAGAAACAAGGATGGGATTAAGTTCTACTCACTCCAGAGTTGGATTCTCATACCCACGTGACTTGAGTTGGAAGTATGTTAAACCTCATGCTCAATTTACTCTCCTGACGGGGTCTGGATCTTTAGCATTCTTTTGGTAGGCTGCATCGCAAGTTTGTTTCGAGCTGACCAGTTTTGACCAAGAATGATATCGATTCCTGTTGACTCCATTACAATAAGGTCCTCAGGGAAGGTTGCCTCGCCTATCCTTATGCTGACTCGAGGACATATGTAACTGGAGATCTGTTCTTTTCCTGATGATTTGACGACCATTCTCTTCTTCATGGGAAGCTTCAATATCTCATGCCTAGCAGCAAACTGCGTGCTGATGAATGAATGTGTAGCACGAGGGTCTAGCAACACTGAGGCTGGAAAAGAATTGACCAGAAGCAGACCAAGAATGACTGGACTATTATCCCGAATGGTTTCTGCTGACACATGGTGAACTCTACCCTGGAGGTACTCTTTTGGTCCCTTCTTGGATTGCTCATGCTTTGTACGATCACTGCACACTGGTATCACCTGCTGCTGATCCTGATCATTCTGGGCATCTTGCTTGGAGCAGTTCCCGGAAATAAGGTGGGTCTCATCACCACTGGTACGCGGGGTTGTTGAAAGGTCCTGGACTGGTGCTACCAGTGACAGCTGATTCTGAGGACAACTTTTGGCATAATGACCTTCTTGCCTGCATTGGTAGCACAGGCGGCGGCGGTGAATGGCGCTACTTGGTTGACCTTCCTGTGAACTTAACATCACATCTGGCATTATTTCTGCTGCTTTCTTTTTGGACTCCTTGCGGCCGCGTGGCTGAATCACATTCATAGTGATAATCAACCCATCAACATAATGATAGAGTGTTTTGTTCTTGACCTGTGTATCTCTAGAGCACTCAGGATCCTTGCTCTTCTGGATGGTCTGTAGCTCATCGACCGATGGGGAGTCAAGGAAAAGGGAATCCTCTGCTAGCTGCTCTTGATGAGACCTCTTTCTCTTTGTACAGGAGAACAACCTCTGGTTCCTCCTAGTTGTGGCTTCATCTTCAGTCGCACGAACTTGACGACAAGGAACGCCATAAAATTGGCAACACGGGCAAGCTTTCTCACCATTCTTCGGGTGGTATGTTGTTTGCAAAGACTGATCTTGTACCATTATTGGTTGCTCCACGGAAACTGTTGCATGAACACCATCACCCATTGCACTGTCTCCAAAGTCTTTTTGTTCCACTAACATCTGGGCTGGGGTAAGGAGGAAACACAGATCAGTAAGGTCAAGGAAGAGAGAAAACCCCACTATGTAAGGTTCTATCTTATTTAGACAACACTGCCCATGCATCTCTGCTGCTAACTCCAGATAGGTGTGGCATAAATCCGAGAAAAAGGAAATTGTAGCATAACTCTTCTGTCTCGTCTGAGAGATTCTCAAATTCTTCTGTACTATTTGTAGGCCGGGGTGTCACATCCCTACCCCCTTACAGAAACCGACGTCCTCATCGGTGAATCTCTGGATATCACCTCATCTTCGTGCTATCCTTCTTCTCAACAAGCAAGACAGAAGCCCAAGGCAGGATAAGGTAGAGAGGATAGAGTGGATGGTTTTACCCCAACGATCTAACTCATTTTATTAATTAATTAACTTTAACTTATGACTGATTTTCATTAAACAAATTTTTTACACCTAAGCTATGCAATCAACCAAAGATCCAAATCAAACATTTGCATAATCACAAGCATACAAATTTATACCTTAGCCGAGTTTAACACACAACTCGACTAACACAACGCGTCGCAGTACGTTCTATCGTGATATTATAAAGGGTCATTTAGCTTACACCTATGATGGTCAGCCGACTTACTTCTGGCCAAAATCTACGGAAACTAATTATATAGAGAGAAATCAAGGCAAGACGAGTAAAAATCTAGGAATTTCAAGGAGTATAATAGCAAAATAGTTTCAGCAGACAAGACTGAGTGAGAAAAAGACTTAAAACTCGACCAGTTCTATCTAGGCTTTCGTCCTACAGTCGATATAGCTCTGATACCACTCTGTAACACCCAGTTTATAAAAGGACATAAACCGAGCAATCATAAACGTGCCAGGATCAAGTCACACGTATATACAACAGAATGAACAATATATCACAGCACATATCACATAAAAGTTATAATAAAGCGAGTACGAATGTTATTCATTACATTAATGACAAAATGTCTAATACAGCGGAAGCGTAGAATACATATACGAATTCTCTCGGAAGCTGGGCGCCACAGGGACGTCGACTGGGAGACGAACGCCTAGAAGTCCTCGTACTCCTAGTAGCTCCGGGTGAACTCCCTCACGTCGGCAGGAACTGAGCAGCAGTAGAGTGTCCCAAGCGGAAAAAAAGTAGAGTAGGCAAGAGTGAGTACACAACTTGTACTCAACAATTATAACACAAACTATGAGGCTCTAGGTTGGCTGACTGACTGCATATGCTTTTAAGTCTTGGCAAAATTTTATTAAAGCTATTTACTACAAGTTGGTGAATTACCATAAACCCAGTTACATAATAATTAATCAAAATTAGTTAAGAACTACTGAGAACCAAACCGAACCAAGCCACCCGGGGAAACCTGCCTTGCCAAAGGAAGATAACCCCACTAATCAAAAGGAGGATCTGGGCCGCTCATGACCGTGAGCACGGCTAGTATACCAGTTTTACACTCTGCAGAGGTTGCACATCTTTACCCATAAGTCGTGAGCTATGCTAGTTGTTCATCACACTTCCTTAGGTGAGATGACTAGCAAACTCACTACGAGGCCGTTACAAAGGACACATTGGTAAGGTGTAACCGCTAAGGATTCAGGCAATGCAACGATGGTACCCACCTCGAGGGGTACGCAGACCAAGCCTCGTAGCCTGGGGACCATTGAAGCTCGACCCCCCTCGTGCCCCATCGGTAAGTTACTCCCGAACAAAAATGACCTAATTAGTAAGCCAAGACCGTCCCATTCCAGTCTTGTGGTAGCACTGTTGTCCCAGGTTGTCGCTCTATGAACCGGTCCTTATGGAGAGTGGCCAACCCAGCAGTAAGCACTGTGCTGGCCCCCCTAAACCATGTTTCTAACAAAACAATTTTAATGAGACGTGAGCCCCTCAAACGGGCCACTCTCAGAATTAAGTTGCATATACCATTTGTAAGAAAACTGGAGTTCCAGGGGGTTTCTGGGCAAAACCGAGGACTAAAATGTAATTAAACCTTAATTCTGGGGTCTAACTCGCAAAATCTACCAGTCTGGACGGTGGGTACAAAAACCAAGAAAGTCAGGGGTCTAAAAGCTAAAAACTGGGCCTGGTTGGAATTTCTTTTGAACTGGATGGAGCGCGGGTTGATTCTACGAATACTGGGGGGTCTTTAGAAAAAACGCCAGGCGCTGACCGGTATATGCCTCAGTTGACTCGAGTTGGGTTTCTTTTGGGCCGTCCGATGGAGATCGTGCGGCCAGAATGAGTTGGGCGCGCGGGGCGGCGGCGGGGCTCGCCGGCGACCTTGCTCCGCGGCGGAGCTTCGTCGGAGAACACCGCTAACGGTGTTCCGGGGCCTAATTCGACTCGGATTTGGGTCCTAGAGCACAAGCATGGCACGGGTAAGGCACAGGTGGGCCTGGTCAGGCGGTACGGGGCTTGGAGAGGGCTTCTCAACGGCGAGGGCGGCTCGGCGTGGCGGTGCTCGGCGGAGCGCGAGGGTTCTGGCCTCTGGAACAGCCTACGGTCCTAAGGTCTAGCGCAAAAACAACAAGGAGGTGGGACGAAGTTTACCAAGGGCGCGTGGCGGTCGGGGTCGCAGTGCTGAGGCGTCGACAGCAAGGTCCGGCGGCGGCGCTGGGTGGAGCTCGAGGAAGGGGCCGCTGCTGGGCATCTCTGGCCCTCAGATCCCCTTGGTTCGACTCCTGGAGGTGCTGCGGAGATGCTACAGGGTCAGGGGAGGCTCAGGAGTCGCCGGTGGTGAGAAATTACGGTGAGGAGCAAACTCACCGTGGCGGCACTCCGGTGGAATTCCGAGGTAGGCGAGGTCCAGGGGCGGGGATGGCGGCCTCTGTGTTGGTTCTGGGCACACGGCGGAGTTATCGCGAGGCTTGTGGTGGCTCGGGAGGCAGTGAGGCGGCGGAAGCACGGCGGCGTAGCGCTTTGCTCTGCTCTGGGGTCCAGGGCGGCGGTGGCGAAGGTTTGTGTGGCGGCTGCGGGGTGGAGATGAGGACGCAGGGGTCCGCGGGGGTTAATTAAAGGCCGGTGGTGATCCTGGGTAGGCGTGCCGCGGATTGGGAGCCAGCGAGGATCGCGGCGAGGAAGGCTCCGCACGGAGAAAATGGATCGGGCCGTTGCTCCGTGTGATTTCTTGGCTCGGGTGGGGAAGCTTCTGGAAGGGGAGATGCTCGGGTGAGGCTGACCGGTAGGCCCTGCGGATCTAGGGTGGTCCACGGGGCAGCGGGCCGCGGAGCGGCAACGCGGAGCAGCACAGAGGACTCAGCGAGGATTGCGGAGAGAGGAAGGGGAAGGATCTGACCAGTGGGGCCGGGAGGTCAGCAAGGCGAGGCGGGGACGCGTGCTGTCTGGACTTTCGCCGACAGGTGGGCCGCTCGGGCGCTGACGTGCTCGCTGAGCGGCTGGCAAGCGGGGCCCGGTGTCAGCGGGAGGGAAAACGCTGGCGGCGTACGCTGGCTGAGCGGGCGAGCTGGGCCGGGGAACGACGAAGCAGGCTGAGCGCGGGGAGCTGGCGAGCTGGGCCGGGAGGAAGGTAAGCGGGCCGCGGGCGCTGGGTGAGTCGGGCCGCCTGGGCTGATGGTTTGGGCTGGGAGGAGGGTTTGCTGGTTGAGCTGGGTTTCTTGTTTTGGTTTTTCTTTCTATTTCTCTCTTTCTAATTCTAATTCAAACTCAAGCTAAAAGAATTCAAATAAATTTGAATTCAAACTCTAACCAAACAACAAAAGAAAAGATGCTCCAGCATGAATGCAACAACAAAGTTTAATCTATGATAAAATTTTAATTACTTGAGGAACAAAATTGGATTAAATGCAAACTAAGCAAATTAAATCCTAGAAAAACAAATAAAGCCAATTAAATTTATTATTAAATACTGAAATTTGAATTAGGGTGTTACAGAGCGCGAGGAAATAGAGGCTTACAACCCTTCTTCCAACTACCGCAACCCAGCAAAGGCTTCTTTACCTTCAAGAAGTACAAGCCGGCAAGCACCCGTTCCCAGGGTAAACCGCGCACCCCGCATCATGAAGAAACATCTCTTGGCGGAAACAGGATCAACAAGACTTTACTACGCAAGTGCTTCTTCGACCCGAAGAGCTCTCACACAATCTTGAAGTGCGACTCTCTCTACAAGGCCCTTGGGGCACCCTTTCTAAAGGAGACTCTACCCAAAATCTAGTTGGCCACCGTATCGACTAGTTTTACCCCCCGAACAATTTTATTCAGTTATGTAAACCATTGCTCGCCTCTACGAGCAAGGAGTAGGTCTTAAGAGTCAGAGTCTGTCATTTTACAGTTCCTGTAATCTCGACAAGTTTCCAATAAAAGTTGATTCCTTCATAAATCGACTACTTGGCTCTCGCTCACCTAGCCAATACCCCATTATAAACACTACTCTGAAAGTCATGCTCAGCACTGAAGCAGCAATCGAGTAGTTTTTATGGTTTATTTCGAGTATTCTTACGATATTTTCATCTTGGGTAACCCGACGGGGTTCATCCTAATAGACTTGTCCTAAGAATTACTCGTCTTTGGTCGAGGACACCTTACTCGCCTTGCTCAAGTAAGTTTTGGATACTCTTTTGACATTTTCGTCTTGTATAAACCGATGGGGTTCATACCTAACATACTTGTCCTAAGGATTACTCCAGTCCTTGGTTAAGGACACCCTGCTCGCTGGCTCGAGTAGGTTTCGGATACTCTTTCGATATTTTCATCTTGGATAACCTGACGGGCTTCACACCTAACAGACTTGTCCTAATAGACTTGTCCTAACAGACTTGTCCTAAGGATTACTCTAGTCCTTGATTAAGGACACCCTACTCGCTTGCTCGAGTAAGTTTTGGATATCCTTTAGACATTTTCGTCTTGGATAACCCGACGGGGTTCATACCTAACAGACTTATCTTAAGGATTACTCCAGTCCTTAGGTCAAGGACACCCTACTCGCTGGCTCGAGTAGGTTTTGGATGTATTTCGACATTTTCATCTTGGGCAACTGTTGACGCACACTAACGACCATTTCCAGGTGTCAACTTGATCAGAAAATCATGAGAGTTTGCATTTCTCGCACGTACTTATATTCAATAAAGTACCTAAACAATACTTTACCTTCTAGAATATGCAAGTTGTGTTTTTGAGCTAATATGCAGGTTGCAAGCACACTTTGGCCAAGTAGAAAATCACAGAAAATATCAGAGTACCGATTCAGGCTCAAATGGACCAAGTGTAGCCCAAGAACCGAAGCAAAACAAGTCAAGACCGGCCAACCTCAGCGTGGATCAGACAAGGAGGCCCAGACAAGTCCAACCCCCAGCAGTTGGGGGCGGTTGGCGGCCAGGGCAGCCCGGCCGACCTATAGGTCGGCCGACCAGGCCGACGGGCCCCACTGCCTCAACTTTGCCACGTGGCGCCTCCCTGTTGCTCCTTTAGGTCGGTTTGGGGTGCTGCGGCCGGTGGCTCCCTCCTATAAATACAAGGGAGGGGGTAGAGAATAGGACACACGCACACACACACCACACACCTCTCATCTCCTCTCTTGCATTCCTTGCATAGTCTTTAGGCTTAGTGGAGTTTAGGAGAAGTCTAGGAGTCATCGAGTCGCCGGAGTTGCTCGAGAGTCTGGTATGGATTTATCTCTAGCTCTCTCTTGTAATATTCGGTCATTTGTAATAGAATTAGACTATGGTTACCGATATCTGCTTGAAGTATATTCTGAGTTATCGAGTATATGCTTCTTGTCATGGTTGCATTATTATTCAATGATCTCATTGCATAATTGCCCTGTGCTGGAGATAGTTTGTCTTTTGTTCCTAGAACTCTATCAACTATTCCAGTATTCGTATGATTGCTCTAGTGTGATGTCTGTCCATCCGGAGGGTGGGGGCTCCGCGCGGGACACTAGAGTATCCCTTACTAGTGTAGACATGGTGTCTAGATTAGCTAAGAGTTGCTGGATGTCAACTATACCCACGGTTTGTAGAGGTAGCTGGCAGGTGGTGACAGCCCTGTCAGAGCCTTTTAGTAATCCTCCACGTTCGGTATGGGGGGTAGGAGGTACATAAAGTCGCCGGGGTGTATAGGCTCCTTCCATTACTTCGATAGCAATCTCCCTGTTGTGTAGTTTAATCTCTGACAAGCTAACTAATGAGAAAGTGTAGATATAGCTAGCCTAGCACAGCTAACTCGAGCTCTGACTTTTACCTTGCTCCCGGCCTAAAGCAATCTTTATCTTTTATTTATCCAAGAGGGTAGTTTGTGTGTGTGTCACACTACCTCCTACCATGTTATTATCTTACCCCTGTTTATGCATGAGAATATCCAATCTAGATAGAGTTCACCCACTAATCTATATATTCTCCCACTCATCGCCTTCCCTGCAGAAATATAAATGACACCCCGGTATACTCTCGGGTAAAATGCTACAGCGGTATTCCGTGCGCTTGCGGATTTATTCGTGGTTCATGAAATACTGCCACTCCAAACTTGGCGTCTGCGGGCGTCATCGCCAGGTGATGTTGGTAGGCGCCAACAGTAACCTGATGAGGTTCACCCTTATAGACCTATCGTCTAAACTACTCCAGTCCTTTGGTAGGACACCTTACTCGCCTTGCTCGAGTAAGTTTTGGATATTTCTAAAATATTTACGTCTTGGTTAACTCGACGGAGTTCATCCTAACAGTTCTAGTTTAGAAATCAATCCAGTCCTGGTATAGAACATGCTACTCGTTCGATCGAGTAAGTCTTGATATTTTCATAAAAAGTTGTATGCTACCTGGATGACCAAGCGGGGTCTATCCTAACTGGTCAACTGTGAAAATGCCGCAAGGAGCACGAATAAGTTCTTGATACTCTAAAATAAGTGGACACGAGTCTCCTGCTTGCTTAGACTACCAAGGAAGTTTTTCAACTACAAAACCCTTTTTGCCTCAAGTATTTGACGGGTGTTACTCGCTTGCTTAAGGTACAAAAAGAGTTCAGTTTTCCTTAGTACTCTGAGTAGTTGTTGAGAGTCTCCTGTTCATTTATCTATCAAAGAGCATCCTAAGCTCCTAACTCTTTAAGTACTCGATAAGAGTTCCCCCTCATTTAATCAGACAATCGAGTCCATAAGAGCACCACTCTAATGAAACATTTCTTTTCACAAAGAAATTTGGATCAAGCTACGGCTTAAAATATACTATCACCTAGTGCTTTTCCCACTTGGTTAATCCTGCGGGATTCAATCCTAATCGGTCTGCACTAAAGTTCTGATAAGAACCTTATAACTCGATCCCATTCGAGAATACCTTGCCTCTTAAGGCACCAACGGATACAATTCTTCGTATCTACTATCACGACTGAGTAGGCGCGATGCCGCCAAAACTCAGGACATTCGAGTACAATTGCTCGACACATCAAAGGATTCCACAATCCCACCTTAAAACAAGTACTTGATATTACACAAATATTCAACATTTGTTCAAAAGTACTTGCGGCTTACACGCCAAATAAACTACAAACAAAGTTTAGGGAGACTCGGGCTTGCTCAGGGACTCCACTATCTGGTTGGCCACCACAGAAGTTTCTTCCAAATACTGACTAAATTGTTCTTCAGTACAATTTGCTTTGGCGCCCTTCCCAAGTGCATCAAGACGTGTGCTTGGCCAGTAAGATTTCACCAACCTGAGTACATGCCCCACGTACTGTCGAGTGGATGTGGAGACATGCCTTTCGAAACATTTAGGTACTTTTCGAAGCTTCCCCTCCAATGAAAGCAGTTGGTCCTCATTCCCCTCCGGGATCTCCATAATCTTGCAATATCTTGGGCAGCATCCCTCACACTTCTCAGCTCCACAAGTTCCTGCTGTATAGAGTCCCGATATGCTGCAGGTCCTTGAGTTGCTGAAGAACTGTCACGGCCTCCCGGTCAGAGTCCTCCTTGATCTTCTTGAGTTTCTCTATTTCATCTGCGTTTCGGTACATAAGAATCTTTAGATCTTGTACCAAGCTTTCCTCAATCTTTAAAGATTTTGTACAAGCTCTGTACTCGAATCAAAGGAAAACCTTATAAACACCGGGCAGAGCAACCAATTGATCACATCATGTATGCTAAAGACTAACCTTTCTTGGCCTTGGAGAGCTTCTTAAACTTCTCCTGGAGGACAGCCTTCTCGGACGAGAGCGTTTTTACTCGCTCTTTCAGAGCATTTAGCTCTGAACCATCCTGGGCTGGGCTACCCTCCTGCCCCAACACTTCTTTCCAAGAAAGCAAAAACAAAGGATCAGTACATACTACTCGATCTATACATAAGTACTCGATATATTCAACTACTTACCCCCAGTAGCTTGAACGCAAGCTTCAACTTCTCCTGCAGCACGACACTTCCCGATGAAATCTGGGAAGTACCCGCCCGCACTTCAGAAATCGCCTTTTTTGGCGCATCTTCAATCGTCCCCACAGTATTCCCTGGATTTTGGGAATCTAGAGGGAAAAAGAGCTACTTAATCAAATTAAGAGAAAAAGTACTTTTTTCAGTACATGGCTTTATAAATTTACCTGTAGGGGTTTCCTTAGGCAGCTTCGCGTCGCCTCCCTTAGGAAGCTTCTCGCCATCCTTCTCCTCTAGAAGCTTCTTGCTTCCACTACCCCTCGGGAGCCCTTCTTCGCTCGTCTCAGCATCAGGAAGTGGAGAGTCCAGAAGCATGGCATCGGCCATGTCTTCTGCATCACGCGCACTCATATCAGGAGTACTCGGGGGCTTTTCCACCGCCGATTTGGGGGCTGAGTCATCCTCAGTATCCCCTTTTGCCTCCAGGAGCGTGTCCCTCTCAAAACAAAGTAGTTAAAAAACTACTCGATATACAAACAAAATCCTACAATTACAAGTTTTTTAGACAACTTACGTAGGAGCCCTCTTAAAGGCAAGCGCCTTGATGCCCAATTTTCGGGACGGCCTCACAATGACAGCCTGTTTACCCGCATCACCGGTATTAATTACATTGGAACTACTCGCTGGTAGAGTAGTCTCAGTCCCCTTTAACGGGTCCACTGTGGTGGAAGGGACATTTTGTCCCACCACAGCATCATCCCCAAGTGCTGAGGTCCGTGGCATCTTAGCCGACGGACTTGGGAAAAGCAAAAATTCAAATCAAAACTAGCAATTCGAAAACGAAAAGTACTCGATTGCAAAATCAACTAGCCACTTACCTGTTGCTAGTAGTTTGTGAGGAGCTGCGACGCTTTCTCACCGCCGATCGTGCACCCCTCGGATGCCCGGTTTGGGTATCCATACTTGGAGTGGGGCTGTGCTCCCTGTCACTTCTGTCCTCACCAGCCTCCTCATTTGCACAACCAAGGTTATACATTAGTACTGTTTATATGAAATTTCATATGAATATACTACAACTTGGTTTACAGCATAAGAGCGCATGGAAAGGACGAATAAATGCCTGGCAGTGGAGGACTACTTCTAAAACGCTCCACGTCCTCCTATAGAAAGCAAATTCTATCAGATTCACACTAAGGTAAAGTACTCGATTACTACATATCGACTACTCTTATCAAGTACCTGCTTCGGAGGACTCGCAGCTGAAAAGGTATCAGGAACAATGAGAGTTTTCTTTACATTCCTTAGAAGTCGCTGTACTCGACTAAATACTTCCTCATCTGAGATCTCTTCCTCCGAGTACCTTGATGAGTCAATTATTCCCTGATACTGGAAACCAAATGTTTCCCGAGCCTGCAGAGGCTGGATTCTTCTCTTCATCCAGTCGAACATGAGTACTTCTCCAGTCACATTCTTTTGCCTAAGATCGGCAATCCGTGCGAGTAGTTTAGGAAGTTGACTCTTGTCGACTGGTTTCTTATTCCACTCAGGCCACTAAATTGGAGGGCCTGGAGTAATCCCTGGGACGCTTTCCCACTGGTTCTCGACATAGAACCACTTGGGCTTCTATTTGATTACTTTATTACAAAGATTATAGAGGATATAAATTCTATCCTTCCTCTGTCTAAGTTGAAGACCCGCACCTTCTACTACATCTAAAATGTAGGAATCTGGCTATGGTTTGAGGTGGAAAAGGAATCAAAAGAGTTCAAAATGGGGCTCGATGCCCAGAAAAGCTTCGCACAAATGCACGAAGATAGAAATATGGACAAACGAATTGGGGGTCAAGTGGTGAAGCTGGATCCTATAATAATGCAGGAGTCCAGAGAAGAGAAAGGAACAAGGAAACCCCAATCCTCGTTCCAGATAAGAAGTAAAAGCAATGATTTCGTCCATATGTTCATACGGACGATCATCACCCAAGGCGGGACGCCATGGGATGACGGATTTCTCCAGCAGAAGACCAGCAGAAACTAAGGATCCAAGATCAGATTCAGAACACTTACTTGCCATCCATCCCTCTGCACGGGTTGGCTCCGTAGCCGCACCCTTCCCTTTGCTCGATTTCTTCATTGCCATCCGGAAATCAACAGAGCGCTTCACGCGCATACACTGATGGAAACCCTAAGTGAGGATGGGAGGCAAGAAAGGGCAAGAACTTTTAGATCTGGGGGCTTGAGGGCAAGAACAGATCTAAAGTAGTAAAAGTGAATGGCGGCCGGTGGGGTAAAACCTAGTTACCATTTCATTTTATAATGACGGTGGCAACATGGTAAAAACTCGAAAGGCCAACAGACCGTTGCCAATCACGCAAAACATGGGATTTTCTAAGACATTCCTTTTTTCTAAGATTACATTCTGGAAAAAGAAAAGTATTCACATCCCTTGTCAACTACTCGACTTTACTGGGATTACATTTTAGGATAAAGGAAAGTACTAGACTCAGTACAACTACTCGATATTACAACTCGAGTACTTTTTCCTAATTAGCTTTACAATGACTCGGACCTATGTTGACGGCCATAATTTCGCATTCTAAGCCGTCAACTTCTCGGGAATAACATGAGCTTTACACTATGTTCCAGTCATATTTTGTTTATTTCTAACGAGTTCCACAAGTTTTGGATGAGTTCTGATTGCAGGAGCAGGTGTACCAAAAATGACCAGAAATGGGCAAAATCCTAGGCCGGGCGGCCTTTCCTAGGCCGGGCGGCCTGGCACCTCCAAGGACACGACTCCGGCTTCAATCCAGTGGCAATGAGATACATTCATGAGGCTCTGAGTCGAGGGTTGGGCCTCGGTTCAATTGGATACACCGAAAGGCATTAACATTGGTCCAAAGACCCACAAAGCAGCCCAAGATCAAGAAGAATTCAGTGACCCACTTCCCTGGAGAATGCACAAGGGCAGAGCAAAGCCTCGGAAAAACCAGTGGCCGAGATGGGCCAGAGCTGCCAACTGACTGCAGGAGAAGATCAGAGCCATTGTCCGAAAGGCGGTGGCCACGTGGCGGCACCCCTATGCTGGCCGGTCTCCCTAGGCCGACCGGCCCCACTTGGAAGCCCCTCGAGCTGGGTCTTGGCGTGGAAGCAAAGCACAACCTTCTTACCTGCTTACAACCGACGCCAACTGCAGTAACCACCAGAACCGACCTTGGGAGGGCTATAAATAGAGGGCACCATCCATCACTTCAACACACACCATTGGAGCTCTTCCCTTTGACTTGTACTTTGTAGAGTAGGTTAGTAGCTTGGGAGTTAGAGTCAAGTCGAGCTTGCTCGGGATTCCGGAGTCGTCGGAAGTATAGTATAGCTCTTGTATCTTTCTTTTGACTTTATTAATATAAGTTATCTTCTTTTCTTTTTTGAGTCAGCTTTACTTTCCATAGTCTTTTATTTACTCAAGTCTGAGTGTTGAGCTTGAGCACGGAAGTTGTCCTTTATCTTAATCTAAGTTATCTCTCTTAGTGATCGGGAACTTATCTTATGGGTTTTCTCGCT
This sequence comes from Panicum virgatum, assembly GCF_016808335.1. Classification (NCBI taxonomy): domain Eukaryota; kingdom Viridiplantae; phylum Streptophyta; class Magnoliopsida; order Poales; family Poaceae; genus Panicum; species Panicum virgatum. The sequence continues at coordinate 36,751,324 of NC_053149.1, read as the reverse complement.
CGGACTAGAGTATCTCAAGTTAGTGCTCTAGGTTGATGGGGACTTCTCTCGAAGGCCTCGAGAGAAATCCTAACACCGAGTGCAGACGTGGTGTCTGACTTTAGTGTTAGCTAGAAAGTGTGTTCCACCCCACGGAACCGTTGTGGTAGTCGGTAGGTGATGACAGCCCTATCTGTCCTTTGTAGTCCACCACGTTCAGGTGTTTCCATAGCAGTAGTGCAGGTTGCCATTGGACTCTCCTCTCATCCCTTTCTGAAGTCTTTCCTCTTCCAGCCACCGAAGTAAGCTCTGCTTTCCCGAGAACTAGTTAGGTGTTTAGTCTGATCTAGAGAGGCTAGCTCGATAGTTCAGAAGTGTATCAGGTGTCTTATCTCCCTCGTTGTCCTCCCAGCTCTACCACTCTAAGGATTAGAATCTCCGTGTGTCACTCGGTCATTGCCTGGCCATTTATCTCACTTACCTATCTAGCTTACCCCCGTCTAGACAGTCGGTCGATCAAGCTAGTATGGTTATCATTCAATTTACGATACTCTTTACCATTGTGCTTCCCTGAGGAAAAATACGATACCCTGGAATACTCCAAGGTGAGGTGCTACAGCAGTGATTCTGTACGCTTGCAGAATATCTATTCTAATCGGGCATAAGAAATGCCAACAAGCATTTCTGGTGCCATTGCCGGGGAAGCAATTGGCTAAAGATATCGTAGATAGTTTGATAAACTTTACTAGTTTGTCTCCGCTAACCCTAGCGGGCTTACCATTGCTTTCTCTATCTTTTGATTGATGCAGAGCAGTGCATGACCGGTTTCGACCTACCAAGTGACTTCCACCCAAATCCAGAAAGAATTGGGAGAAACATGAGACGCCGCGTCGTCCCACCTCAGAAGAGACTCACTTGGCCCTTTAGTTCACCCTCCACTTCAGCATCCTCATCCATGGCTCAGAAGACTCTCTGTCAGTTTTCTGCCCCGTCTAGTAGCCACATTCCTGCTGGATTGAATGTCAACCAAGCCGGCAATGATTGTTTTGAGCTGAAGACTGGACTCGTGAACATGGTCCAAGCAAGTCCGTTCTGCGGAAAGGCATCCGAGGATGCCAATGCCATATCCAGAACTTTCTGGAGGTGAGTAACACCATCAACCCCAGAGGAACTACTCTGGACGACGTCCGTCTTCGCCTGTTTCGATTCTCACTGCTCGGGAAGGCCAAGACATGGTTCTACTCTAACAAGGAAGCTTTCACGACGTGGAAAGCTTGTTCAAATGCATTCCTAGCCAAATACTTTCTAGTGGGCAAGACCAATGCCCTCCAGAACAGGATCACCAGAATTCAGCAATTACTAGATGAGACCATCCCAGAGGTCTGGGAACGTTTCCAGGAGTACATACAAGCATGCCCACACCACGGCATAGAAGAATGGCTGATCATTCAGAATTTCTTCCATGGCCTGAATCAGCAAGCCCAGGACCACGTTGACGCAGCAGCGGGTGGTTCCTTCCTTTCTCTCGATGTTGCGGGAGCAACATTGAGAGTTGACAAGATAGCTTCCAACCAAAGTTGGAAAGGAGAAAGGCAGCCAGCTGTAACACCCGGTTTATAAAAGGACATAAACCGAGCAATCATATACGTGCCAGGATCAAGTCACACGTATATACAACAGAATAAACAATATATCACAGCACATATCACGTAAAAAGATATAATAAAGCATGTACGAATGTTATTTATTACAATAATGACAAAATGTCTGATACAGCAGAAGCGTATAATACATATACGAAGTCTCTCGGAAGCTGGGCACTACAGGGACGTCGACCGGGAGACGAACGCCTAGAAGTCCTCGTACTCCTGGTAGCTCTGAGTGAACTCCCTCGCGTCGGCAGGAACTGAGCAGCAGTAGAGTATCCCCAAGAGGAAAAAGAGTAGAGTAGGCAAGAGTGAGTACACAACTTGTACTCAACAAGTATAACACAAACTATGAGGCTCTAAGGTTGGCTGACTCAACTGCATTAGCTTTTAAGTCTTAGCAAAATTTTATTAAAGCTATTTACTACAAGTTGATGAATTACCATAACCCAATTACATAGTAATTAATCAGAATTAATTATGATACTACTGAGAACCAAACCAAACCAAGCCACCCGGGGAAACCCTCCTAACCAAAGGAAGATAACCCCACTAATCAAAAGGAGGATCTGGGCCGCTCATGACCGTGAGCACGGCTAGTATACCAGTTTTACACTCTGCAGAGTTTGCACATCTTTACCCACAAGTCGTGAGCTACGTTAGTTGTTCATCACACTTCCTTAGGTGAGATGGCTAGCAAACTCACTACGAGGCCGTTACAAAGGACCACGTTGGTAAGGGGTAACCGCTAAGGATTCAGGCAATGCAACGATGGTGCCCACCTCGAGGGGGTACAAGATAACACAAACCAAGCCTCATAGCGCAAGGATCATTGAAGCTCGACCCCCCTCTTGCCCCGTCGGTAAGTTACTCCCGAACTAAAATGACCCAATTAGTAAGCCAAGACCGTCCCATTCCAGTCTTATGGTAGCGATGTTGTCCCAGGTTGTCGCTCTATGAACCGATCCTTATGGAGAGTGGCCAACCCAGCAGTAAGCACCGTGCTGGCCCCCCTAAACCATGTTTCTAACAAAACCATTTTATAACGAGATGTGAGCCACTCAAACAGGCCACTCCCAGAATTAAGTTGCATATACCATTAATCAAATTAATTAAAAAGGACCAAGTGTGTTATGGCGCGGCACCTAGCACAACTAAACAAAATGCAACCCAAGGGATATATATAAAGGATATAAAGTGGCTAGGAAAGTCCTTATAGGCATACATTATTAAAATGCAGTATGAAATTGTATTTAAAAGTGATAGGTGGTGTTCATGTTATACTTGCCTTCCTCAAACTTCATCTGCTGCTCAAACTGCTCAGAGGGTGGTGGCTGCTCTGGGTACTGGTACTGGGGCTCCTCTGGTAGCTCAACGTCTACTCACGAACACATGGCCAGAAACAAGGCAGCAATATAAACATACATGCAAACAAGAGCAAACACTAAGAAACAGTACAACAATACATAAAAACAGCAAACAAAACTGACCTATAACTATTCTACGTGTTACAACGATCGTGTGGACATAAAGAACGCCTAAAACGGAGCTAGAACGCGAAAACTAGGCTTAAAACAAGGTCTAGGGGCTTTTCTGCTAGAAAAACTAAGTTTCTGGGGGTTTTATGCAAAAACCAGGGACGTGCGCGTAATTAAACCTTAGTTCTAGGGTCTAACGTGCAAAAATAGCAGGTCTGGACGACGGGTTCTAATACTGGAAAGTTTAGGGGGGTCCGTGCAAGGTTTCGGGCCTATCTGTAAATATTTTTACACTATATAGGACCGCAGGTTGATTTCAAATAAGAACAAGGGCTTTTGTGCAAAGTGGAGGCGCTGACCGTTTTTTTTTGTCTGGTTGACCTCGGGCCGAACAGATCTGAGTCGCAGATCTGGGATTGGACGGCCTCAGGCAGTTGTGTGCGCGAGGCGGCGGCGTGAGTCGCCGGAGACGCGCTCCCGCGGCGGAGGATCGACGGACTTGGCCAATCCTGCTCCCCAGGGGTCAATTCGACCCGGATTTGGGTCTGGGGTGGACTACGCGACATGCATAATCCACCTAGGGTCTTTGCGGGCCTCGGGGTGGTCCACGGCGGAGCGTGCTGTGACGGTGGCAGCCCTGCGCGGCGGGGTTCGCTGGCATGCTCACGTGCGTGCCGTCCTGGCCTCAGCTCTGGTGCTAACGGGTCTGCGTGCGTGCGTGAAGCATTTGCAAGGGAAACTAGGGCGTCTGCGGGGCTGTGTGGGGCTCGCCACGGCGAGCTCGTGGTGCAGCGGCGGCACTGCACCGGCGTGCCGGTGTTCTGGTATCTAGAGGGTGCCACCGGCCCTAAGATCTAGCGCAAAAGGCAGAGGACAACGGGGTGGTGCTCACCGAGGGCGCGGGACGGTGTGATTCGGCACACAGGGTGTTCGTCGAGGTGGAATCGCGGCGGCGCAAGGGCGGGTCGACAGTGGTCCTCCACGAAGAGTCCCGTGCGCAGCGGGGCCGAGGGCAGAGAATAAGGGTTCGTGGAAGTTCCAGGCGTCGAGGCGGAGCCGATGCGCTGCTTGGCCGGGGCTCCGGTGCGGCGGAGCGGCGGAATCACGGCGGCGCAGTGGTTTTGCTCCGGCGCAGAGGGTGCGGGCGTGCCGCTGGGGTGCAGAGGTGGCGGCGGTGTGGTGAGGGTAGGGTTGTAGGGGGTGCGGGCGCCAATTAAAGCAGGCCCGAGCATCTTGGCGTGTGTGCCCGGCGCTGGCGTAGTGCGTAGATCGTGGGCGTGATACGGTGGAGGAAGCGGATCATAGCAACGGCTGTTGCGCGATCCCGGGGTTCGGGTGGGGAAACTTCTGGAAGGAGGGCATGCACGGGAGGCTGGCTAGTGGGTCCTGCAGAGCTAGGGTGGTAAACGGGGCAGCGGGTCGCGGCGCTGCGTAGCGGAGCAGAGGCGCGGGCGTCACGGCCAGGAAGAAGGAACTGCCATGTGGGGCCGCGGCGTCAGCGAGCGAGGGGGGCGCGCGCTTGCAGGCCTGAGCGGGGTTGGAACGGGCGACGCGGGACTGGGCTGAGCGCTGATTTCTGGGCCCGCGTGGGAGAGGGGCGCTCGGTGCTGGGCCGACCAGAGGAAGAGGGAGAGCGGACCGGGCCAGAGTGTGGGAAGGGAAAAGAGGGAAGGGTTGGGCTGCAGCAGGTTTGGGCTGGGTTGGGTTTCTTCCTTTTCTATTTCTTTCTCCTTTTCTAATTCAAACACAACTCCAACTATTTTAATTCAAATGAAATTTGAATTCAAACCCCTATGCAATCAACCAAGATAAAACATGCACCAGCATGAATGCAACAACGAATTTTAAACTTAGACAAATTTTAATTACTTGTGAGAAAATTAGATTAAATGAAAGACTAAACATAATAAACCTTTGAAAATTAAACAAAGCCAATTAAATTTATTACTAAATGCTGAAATTTAAACTAGGGTGTTACACCAGCCCATCCCAGGGGCGTGCATCAGATCGACACGGTCGACATGTTAGCTGCCAAGTTGGAACTTCTGATGAAGAAGCTAGAATCTGCGGACTAGGAGGTTAATCAGGTTTCGGAGTCTCGTATGACATGTGCAACATGTGGCGAGACTAGGCACTCGGGCACCTCGTGCCCCTTAACTCAAGAGGATGCGAACTTCGTTGGGATCAACAACAATCCCAACTCAGATTTTGTCCTCAGTAGGGTTGGAATTCCAAGCCCAACCTCCCCTTCAGTCAACAGCAAGGTACGAACTTTAATAATAGTTTTCAGCCCACATTAAAAGACCTAGTGTACGGCTAAAAACAAATCAACAATAATATTAGTAGGAAATTCTTTGCTAATGACAAGAACCTAGAGTCTATGGCTGCACAACTAGAGGGATTCAATTCTGTTATTAAGAACCAACTGAGCTTCAATAAAATGATAGAAACTAAAGTAGCTCAGCTTGCATCCTCATGTCCTAACGTTAACACGGGGAAACTACCCGGGCAACTGGAAGTACCCTCAAAGAGAATGTTAGTGCGGTGACCATGCGTGGTGGTAAGACCACGCAAGAGCCACCTATTCCAAAGGATGCAGGGAAGCAGCAGAAGACCATAACCGCTAGCCATACCAAAGTTGAAGACGAAGAGCAAGAGGAGGCCGTCGAATCAACCACACCTACTACCCAGGAATACCCTGTGGAACCCCCGAGAACTTCACGGGACTATCACGACACAATTGCCTTACCATTTCCGGAGCGGATAAGGAAGCCAGCGGCCGACGAACAATTCAGCAAATTCATCGAGGTAATCAAGAAGCTATATGTGAATATACCACTTCTTGACGCTATGCAGTGTAACACCCGGTTTATAAAAGGACATAAACCGAGCAATCATATACGTGCCAGGATCAAGTCACACGTATATACAACAGAATGAACAATATATCGTAGCACATATCACGAATAAGACATAATAAATCGAAATACGTATGTTATTTATTACATTAATGACAAAAATGTCTGATACAGCGGAAGCGAAGTACAAAATACGATAAAACTCTCCGAAGCTGAGCAGGGCGCCACAGGGACGTCGACTGGGAGACGAACACCTAGAAGTCCTCGTAGTCCTAGTAGTGCTGAGCGAACTCCCTCATGTTGGCAGGAACTGAACAGCAGTAGCGTAGCCAAGAGGAAAAAGTAGAGAAGAGGCAAGAGTGAGTACACAACTTGTACTCAACAAGTATAACACAAACTATGAGGCTCTAAGGTTGGCTGACTCAACTGCATTAGCTTTTAAGTCTTGGCAAAATTTTATTAAAACTAATTACTACAAGTTGATGAATTACCATTAACCCAGTTACATAGTAATTAATCAGAATTAATTCAGAAACTACTGAGTACCAAACCAAACCAAGCCACCCGGGGAAACCTGCCTCGTCAAAGGAAGATAACCCCACTAATCAAAAGGAGGATCTGGGCCGCTCATAACCGTGAGCACGGCTAGTATACCAGTTTTACACTCTGCAGAGGTTGCACATCTTTACCCACAAGTCGTGAGCTACGCCAGTTGTTCATCACACTTCCTTAGGTGAGATGGCTAGCGACTCACTACGAGGCCTTTACAAAGAATCTCGTTGGTAGGGAGTTACTGCGAGGGTGGATCGGCGACTATGGAGCAGGTCTAGTGGGCGTCAAGACACGAAGCACAGACGAGGCCACTCAGCACGAGGGCCATAGAAGCTTACCGCCCCTGCCCCGCAGGTAAGTTACTCCAAACCAAAAAGATCTAATTATTATGCCAAGTCTATCCCATTCTAGCCTTGTGGTAGTGCTGTTGTCCCAGGTTGTCGCTCTATGAACCGGTCCTTATGGAGAGTGGCCAACCCAGCACTAAGCACCGTGCTGGCCCCCTAAACCATGTTTCTACAAAAACCATATTTTAACGAGACGTGAGCCACCCAAGCACGAAGCACACAGGGCCACTCTCAGAATTAAATTTAAGTGAACCATTAATCAAATTAATTAAAAAGGACCATAGTGTGTTATAGCGCAACAACCTAGCACAACTAACCAAAATGCAACCCAAGGATATATATAAAGGATATAAAGTGGCTAGGAAATCCTTATAGGCATACAGTATTAAATGCAGTATGAAAAAATGTATTTAAAGTGATAGGTTGTTCATGTTACACTTGCCTTCCTCGTACTGCTCCTGCTGCTGCTCAAAGTGCTCGGAAGATGGCTGCTCCTGGTACTGGTACTGGGGCTCCTCAGATGGATCAACGTCTACTCACGAACACATGGCCAAAACAAAGCACAATAATAAGCATACAAGCAAACACTAACAAAAACTAAGAAACAGTACATCAATACATAAAAATAGCAAGAAAAACTAAGCCTAAACTGTTCTACACGTTACAACGATCGCGTGGACATAAAGAACGCTTAAAACGGAGCTAAAACGCGTAATCTAGGCTAAAAACAAGGTTCAGGGGCTTATTTGTAATAAAAACAGGGTTCCAGGGACTTTTCTGCTAAAACCGAGGGCCTAGACGTAATTAAACTATAGATCCAAGGTCTGACACGTAAAACTGCCAAGGGTGGACGGCGGGTTCAATTTTAAAGAAGCTCAGGGGGTTATCTGCTAAAAACAGGACCTCTGCGTAATTATTTTTGAATAAGATCGGACTGCGGGTTGATTTCGATAAAGGTGGGGGTCTCTTTAGAAAAATGGCCAGGCTGAAGCGGTATGCACGGATCTGATCCGTTGGATCACGATCCGGCGGCGGAGGAAGTAATGCTTCGCGATCTAATCTGCGCCGCAGAAAATGGATCCGACGGCCAGGACAAGCGGAAGCGCGGGGCGGCGGCGCTGGTCGCCGGAGCTCTCTGTTTCGCGGCGGCGACCTCGCCGGAGTTTGGCAAACAGCGCTGCGGGGCTTGATTCAACGCGGGTTTGGGTCAGTGAGCGAGCGTGCGCTACGGCGAGCTCATCCGGGCGAACTAGGGGGCGCGTGGGGGCTCTGACGTGGCTCGCAGCAGCGCCGGGCGGCGTTGCGCGGTCGCAGGCCCGCCGGCGTGCGATTGCGCGCCGGTCTGAGGGGAAACAGGGGGTAGAAGGTGTAGTATGGTGCTTTACCTCTGCGCAACGCGCAGGAGACGTGCAGAGAGGAGGAGCGGCGGTGCAGAGGTCTTGTGGCGGCGGCGCGGCAGTTCCGAGCTCGGCGAGGCGGCAAAGCGCGGGGAAACGGCGGCCTAGGCGTCCCTCTGGTCGTCTGGGCTCCACGGGTGGGCTCGCAGAGACTCCTGGGATCAAGACGAGACTCCTGCGGCGGTGGGTGGAGGCCGGGGGGTCGTGGCGTGATCAGTCCGCGGTGGCGCCGGGGAGTCTGCGTGGCGGAGCGAGCGGGCGGTGGTGCCGGGGTTTGGTGACGGCTGCAGCGTGGTGGTAGGGCATAGGGAGGGGTCACAGGGGTCAAATAAAGGTGGAGCCGGCACCTAGGCGTGCGCATCTGCGGTGAGAGCGGCGGGGATGGCGGCCTTGATTCCGTGCAGGGAGAACGGATCGTGATCCTGAGCTCGGGCTGCGAAGCTTCTGGAAAGCGGTGTGTGGAAGAGGCTGGCCCGTGGGTCCATGCACTAGTGCGGGGCGGAGCGGGGTGGGGAGGTCCACAAGGCAGCGGTCTGAGGCGCTGCGGAGCGGAGCAGATAGTTCGGGCAGGGATCGTGGGCAGAGGCATAGGAAAGGTCTGACTTGTGGGCCATCCTCATCAGCGGGAACGCGGTGCACTGAGCTGCGGCGTTGACGTGGAGTGGGAGTGGTGTGCTGCTGGCGGGTGGGCCTGCGCTCGCGCGTGAGTGGGCGACGCGCGTGCGGGGTGGGGGGGGGATGGCCTGCTGCGCTGGGCCTTGCGCCTCGTGGGCTGAGCGCGGGAGGAGGGAAGCTGGGCCGCGCGGTGTTGGTGCTGGGCTGCGAGCGGGGTGAGCGGCCGAGGAGGGAGAGGCCATGGGCTTGAGGAAAGGAGGGAGCGGGTCAGGCCGATTTTTGGGTTTGGGCTGGTTTGGGTGCTGGGTGAGGGCTGAGGTTTACATTTCTCTTTTCTATTTGCTATTTCAAACACCACTCAAACTAAACACCATTTGAATTCAAATTCAAATTTGAATCCAAACCTAGAACTCAAACAAAAGAACAATGCACCAGCATGAATGCAACAACAAGATTTGAACCTAGATAAAGTTTTAAATACTTGAGGAACAAAAAATTAGATTAAAGGCCATTCTAAACACAATAAACCTTAGAAATTTAAATAAAGCCAATTTAATTTATTATAAAATGCTGGAATTTAAATTAGGGTGTTACAGACCCTACCCCCTTAAAGAAATCTCGTCCCCGAGATTTAGCTGGGCTGGCTAGCAAAGAGATCTGGATAGGTCTTCCTCAACTCATCTTCTCGCTCCCATGTAGCCTCAGCTTCACTGTGGTGACTCCACTGAACTCTGCACATCTTGATGCGCTTGTTCCGAGTAACCCTCTCTGATGTCTCCAGAATCTTCACCGGATGCTCAGTATAAGTCAGATCTTCCTGCACATCTACTCCATCCAGTGGTGCCTGCTCCTCAGGTACTCGCAAACACCTCTTCAGCTGAGATATATGGAAGACATCATGGACTCCTGAGAGGCTAAGAGGTAACTCCAAGCGATAAGCAACTTCGCCTTTCCGCTCTAGCACCTTGAATGGCCCCACATACCGAGGTGCTAACTTCCCCTTGACATTGAATCTGCGGATACCTCTCATCGGAGACACCTTCAGGTACACATAATCACCAACACTGAAAGTCAGGTCTCTCCGTTTGCCATCTGCATAGCTCTTTTGTCTGCTCTGTGCAATCCTCAGATTTTCCCGCACAGCCTGAACCATCTGCTCTGCATCATCTATGATCTCAGGGCCAAAGAGCTGCTTCTCACCAATCTGATCCCAATAGAGAGGAGTCCTGCACTTTCTGCCATACAATGCCTCGAAGGGGGACTTCTTCAGACTGGCCTGATAGCTGTTGTTATATGAGAACTCAGCGTATGACAGGCACTTATCCCAACTAGTACCATACTGAATAGCACAAGCTCTCAGCATATCTTCCAACACTTGGTTGGTCCTCTCTGTCTGCCCATCTGTCTGAGGGTGATAAGCCGTACTGAAACGCAGCTTCGTATCCAACGAATCATGGAGCTACTCCCAGAACCGAGAAGTGAACTGAGACCCTCTGTCAGATATGATCTTCTTGGGCACACCATGTAAGCAGACAATCCGAGAGATGTACAACTCTGCGAGTCTAGCACCGGAGTAAGTAGTGTTCACTGGAATGAAGTGAGCAACCTTCGTCAATCGATCCACTACTACCCATATAGAGTTGTACCCTTTCTGAGTACGAGGCAACCCAACAATGAAGTCCATAGTGATTTCCTCCCATTTCCACTCTGGAATCTTCAAAGGCTGTAACAGACCTGCTGGCCTCTGATGCTCAGCCTTGACACGCTAACAGGTGTCACAAATAGCCACGTACTCTGCCACTAAACGCTTCATCCCATACCACCAGAAATGTTCCTTCAGATCATAATACATCTTCGTGCTGCCCGGATGAATAGAGTAAGCTGTATCATGGGCCTCACTCAGAATCAACTTCCGGAGATCCTTCACATCTGGCACACAGATCTGGTTCTTGTACCACAAGGTACCTTGATCATCCTCTCTGAAATGAGGAGCCTTGCCCTTCTTGAGCAACTCACGAATCTCATGCAGCTTCTCATCATCTTTCTGATGCTGCCTGATCTCTGACTCTAGAGTCGGTACTGCCTCAAATGCTGCACTGGAAGTATGATGCAAGAAGCCCAGACTCAACTACTCGAACTCCTCACATAACTCTGGAGGCATCTGGAAAGCCACGGCCATGTTGACATAACTTCTTCTGCTCAGAGCATCTGCTACAACATTGGCCTTGCCTGGATGATAGTGAATCTCCAGGTCATAATCCTTGACCAACTCTAGCCATCTTCTCTGCCGCATGTTCAGCTCATTCTGCGTGAAAATGTACTTGAGGCTCTTGTGATCAGTGTAGATATCACACCGCTGCCCATACAAGTAATGCCTCCAAATCTTCAGAGCATGCACAACTGCGGCTAACTCAAGATCATGAGTAGGTTAATTCAGCTCATGCCGACGTAACTGCCGTGAAGCATAAGCAATCACTCTGCCCTCCTGCATCAGAACACACCCAAGACCATCCTTCGAAGCATCACAATATACCGTGAACCTCTTCGTCTGGTCTGGCAGAGTCAGGACTGGCGCCGTAGTCAACCTCTTCTTCAGCTCATCAAAGGCCTTCTGATGCTCATCAGTCCATATGAATGCCACATTCTTCTCTAGCAAAGAAGTCAAAGGCTTTGCGATCTTGGAGAAATTCTCAATGAACCTCCGATAATATCCTGGTAAGCCCAAGAATGACCTGACTTCCTTTACTGTCTGCGGTGTCTCCCACTCTAGCACATCCTTCACCTTGCTCGGATCAACAGCAATGCCTCCCTGAGAGATAACATGACCGAGGAATGGAACCTCGTCAATCCAGAACTCGCACTTGCTGAACTTAGCATACAGCTGATGCTCTCTCAAGCTCTGCAATACGAGTCTCAGATGCTCCTCATGCTCTTCTTCTGTCTTGGAGAAGATCAGAATATCATCAATGAAGATCACCACGAAAACATCCAGATAGTCCATGAAAACCATGTTCATCAGATGCATGAAGAAAGCCGGGGCATTAGTCAAGCCGAAGGACATGACTATATACTCATATAGCCCGTACTTGCATGTGAATGCCGTCTTCGGAATATCCCCAGGACGGATCCTCAGCTGAAAATAACCCGAACGAAGATCAATCTTCGAGAATATACGGGCACCTCGAAGCAAATCAAAGAGATCCTCAATACGGGGCAGTGGATGCTTATTCTTGATAGTGACTGCATTCAGCTCCCGATAATCCACACACATCCTCTTCGAGCCATCCTTCTTATCTACCAGCAATAATGGAAAAGCCCAAGGAGAGAAGCTGCGACGGATATAGCCCTTGGCTAGCAACTCATCAATAGTCTTCTTAACTTTTTCATGCTCTATAGGTGCCATACGGTAGGGCCGCTTTGCAATAGGAGCTGTGCCAGGCAAGAGATCAATACAAAACTCAATGGCACGTTCAGGCGGCATACCTGGCAGATCATCCGGAAAGACATCCGGGAATTCAGACACCACGCGAATACCGTCCGTGGGTCTAGCCTCCATCTGATGAAGAAATCCAGAAGGCTCTGAAGCACTGACTGTCACCTCTTGGCCATCAGATGCTGACAAGTGAACTGTCCGCTGAGCACAATCAATACGGACTCCCCATCTGGTAAGGGTCTCCATGCCCAAAATCACATCTATCCCCGAGGAGTCAATAACTATCAAGCCAGTGCGGAATTCTACCCCCTTTATGACAATACTAACTCTGGAGCATATAGAACATGTACGAATCTGACCCCCAGGTGAGGTAACTACCATAGCTGTCCTCATACAAGAAACCGGTATACCATGCTGCTCGGCAAATGACTTGGAAATGAAAGAATGAGTAGCACCGGTATCGAAAAGCACTGTAGCGGGGTGAGAGTTGACCATGAACGTACCAATAACCACGTTAGGAGCCTCGGCCGCTGACTCGGCCGTCACGTGGTTCACCCGACCCTGTGCTGGCGCCCTGGGCTGAGCTGGGCGCCCCTGCTGTCCCGCCTGCGCCTTCCGGGGGCAAGTGTTGGCGTAGTGCCCCGGCTGGCCGCAGTGATAGCAGACGCATGCAAGTGTCGAAGCCTACTGTCCGGTAGGAGCTGCCGGACGTGGAGCCTGAGGTGCTGGCAGAGCTGGTGGAGTAGCACGAGCCGGAGGTGCCGGTAACCTCTGGCCCTGCCCCGCCTGCTGCTGCTGTCGAGGCGGGTACTGCTGCGGTGGCCTCTGCTGGTACTGCTGAGGAGGCCGTTACTGAGGCTGCTGGTACTGCTGAGGCTGCTGGAGGCGAGGACGAATGTTGCTGCCGGAAGCAACGGGGACAATCTTCCTCTTCTTGTCCTCTATCTCCAAGTGCTTGCGCTCAGTGTTGAGTGCGCTGTCAACCAGATGGTTGAAGTCGTCGAAGCGGAGGTTGAGTAGCGCGTACTGGAGGTAGTCCTCAAGGCCCTCCATGAAGTGCTCCTGCTTCTTGCGGTCATCAGCAACATCGGCAGGGGCGTAGCGAGCAAGCTGCAGAAAACGATCACGATACTCCGTGACCGACATAAGCCCCTGAAGTGACAAAGACAGATATATATCGAAAGATTAACTCAAGATTCATAAGGATAGAACAAGGGGGCATTAGCTCAAAAGAAACCGCAGAATGATTATATTTAAGATTACCTGCTTCAGTGCAAGGAACTCCTTCTGCTTCATCTTCATAACGCCCGCGGGGACGTTGTGGCTGCGGAACCGCTCTCGGAACTGGAGCCAAGTGAGAGCCTCGCGGTCGTGAACTGGGTGGGACTCCCACCACTCCAAAGCTGCCCCTCGCAGCTGTCCTGCTGCATACAGAACTCTCTCCCGATCATCGCACTGGGCGATGTCCAGCTGACGCTCCACTGCACGGAGCCAGTCGTCAGCCTGAAGAGGGTCGGACGTGTGAGAAAACGTCGGTGGGTGACCCCTCAGGAACTCAGCACGCCTGTCGCGAGGCTGCGGCGGTGGAGGAGGCGGAGGCTGAGTGTGAGCTTGCTGAAGAGCCTGAACAGTGTTGTTCAGGGTGGCCATCATCTGCATCTGGAGCTGGAAGTACTGCTCCGGAGTCAAAGGCGGAGGCATCGGGATCCCGGTCCCCTGGGTGTTCTGACCTTGGTTGTTCTGCCCCTGCTGGTCAGAACCACGCCTGGTGTTCACCATCTGATTTTGGACAAAAGATTTCACGAGTAAGGATATTTCAGGAATAAATTCAGATGGATATGATAACTCTTTGCGGAAAAAGACTCAGCCATGATAAAGTGGACTGTTTTACCCCCAACGATCTAACTCTTTTTATTAATTAATTAACTTAACATAAGAGTGATTTTTTTAAACAAATTTAAACTACTAAGCTATGCAATCATTCAAAAATCCAAATCAAACATGTAGCATAATAACAAGCAGTCAATTTTCACGACTTAGCCGAGTTTAACATACGACTCGACTAACACAACGCGTCGCGGAACGTGCTATCGTATTATTATAAAAGGGTCACCTAGCTAATACTCATGGTGGTCAGATGACTGATTCAGGCCAAAATCTACGAAAACTATTCTTTAGAGAGAGAAATCAAGGCGAGACGGGTAAAAGTCATAGGATTCAAGGGGTATAATAGTAAAATAGTTTTAGCAGACAAGGATTGGAGAGAAGAAGTCCTAAAACTTGACCAGTTCTATCTAGGCTTCGTCCTACAGTCGATACGGCTCTGATACCACTCTGTAACACCCGGTTTATAAAAGGACATAAACCGAGCAATCATATACGTGCCAGGATCAAGTCACACGTATATACAACAGAATGAACAATATATCGTAGCACATATCATGAATAAGACATAATAAATCGAAATACGTATGTTATTTATTACATTAATGACAAAAATGTCTGATACAGCGGAAGCGAAGTACAAAATACGATAAAACTCTCCGAAGCTGAGTAGGGCGCCACAGGGACGTCGACGGGGAGACGAACACCTAGAAGTCCTCGTAGTCCTGGTAGCGCTGAGCGAACTCCCTCGTGTCGGCAGGAACTGAGCAGCAGTAGCGTAGCCAAGAGGAAAAAGTAGAGAAGAGGCAAGAGTGAGTACACAACTTGTACTCAACAAGTATAACACAAACTATGAGGCTCTAAGGTTGGCTGACTCAACTGCATTAGCTTTTAAGTCTTGGCAAAATTTTATTAAAACTAATTACTACAAGTTGATGAATTACCATTAACCCAGTTAAATAGTAATTAATCAGAATTAATTCAGAAACTACTGAGTACCAAACCAAACCAAGCCACCCGGGGAAACCTGCCTCGTCAAAGGAAGATAACCCCACTAATCAAAAGGAGGATCTGGGCCGCTCATAACCGTGAGCACGGCTAGTATACCAGTTTTACACTCTGCAGAGGTTGCACATCTTTACCCACAAGTCGTGAGCTACGCCAGTTGTTCATCACACATCCTTAGGTGAGATGGCTAGCGACTCACTACGAGGCCTTTACAAAGAATCTCGTTGGTAGGGAGTAACCACGAGGGTGGATCGGCGACTATGGAGCAGGTCTAGTGGGCGTCAAGACACGAAGCACAGACGAGGCCACTCAGCACGAGGGCCATAGAAGCTTACCGCCCCTGCCCCGCAGGTAAGTTACTCCAAACCAAAAAGATCTAATTATTACGCCAAGTCTATCACATTCTAGCCTTGTGGTAGCGCTGTTGTCCCAGGTTGTCGCTCTATGAACTGGTCCTTATGGAGAGTGGCCAACCCAGCACTAAGCACTGTGCTGGCCCCTAAACCATGTTTCTACAAAAACCATATTTTAACGAGACGTGAGCCACCCAAGCACGAAGCACAGAGGGCCACTCTCAGAATTAAATTTAAGTGAACCATTAATCAAATTAATTAAAAATGACCATAGTGTGTTATAGCGCAGCAACCTAGCACAACTAACCAAAATGCAACCCAAGGATATATATAAAGGATATAAAGTGGCTAGGAAATCCTTATAGGCATACAATATTAAATGCAGTATGAAAAAATGTATTTAAAGTGATAGGTTGTTCATGTTACACTTGCCTTCCTCGTACTGCTCCTGCTGCTGCTCAAAGTGCTCGGAAGACGGCTGCTCCTGGTACTGGTACTGGGGCTCCTCAGATGGATCAACATCTACTCACGAACACATGGCCAAAACAAAGCACAATAATAAGCATACAAGCAAACACTAACAAAAACTAAGAAACAGTACATCAATACATAAAAACAGCAAGAAAACTAAGCCTAAACTGTTCTACGCATTACAACGATCGCGTGGACATAAAGAACGCTTAAAACGGAGCTAAAACGCGTAATCTAGGCTAAAAACAAGGTTCAGGGGCTTATTTGTAATAAAAACAGGGTTCCAGGGACTTTTCTGCTAAAACCGAGGGCCTAGACGTAATTAAACTATAGATCCAAGGTCTGACACGTAAAACTGCCAAGGGTGGACGGCGGGTTCAATTTTAAAGAAGCTCAGGGGGTTATCTGCTAAAAACAGGACCTCTGCGTAATTATTTTTGAATAAGATCGGACTGCGGGTTGATTTCGATAAAGGTGGGGGTCTCTTTAGAAAAATGGCCAGGCTGAAGCGGTATGCACGGATCTGATCCGTTGGATCACGATCCGGCGGCGGAGGAAGTAATGCTTCGCGATCTAATCTGCGCCGCAGAAAACGGATCCGACGGCCAGGACAAGCGGAAGCGCGGGGCGGCGGTGCTGGTCGCCAGAGCTCTCTGTTTCGCGGCGGCGACCTCGGCGGAGTTCGGCAAAAGGCGCTGCGGGGCTTGATTCAACGCGGGTTTGGGAAAGGGAGCGAGCGTGCGCTACGGCGAGCTCATCCGGGCGAACTAGGGGGCGCGTGGGGGCTCTGACGTGGCTCGCAGCAGTGCCGGGCGGCGTTGCGCGGTCGCAGGCCCACCGGCGTGCGATTGCGCGCCTGTCTGAGGGGAAACAGGGGGTAGAAGGTGTAGTATGGTGCTTTACCTCTGCGCAATGCGCAGGAGACGTGCAGAGAGGAGGAGCGGCGGTGCAGAGGTCTTGCGGCGGCGGCGTGGCGGTTCCGAGCTCGGTGAGGCGGCGAAGCGCGGGGAAACGGCGGCCTAGGCGTCCCTCTGGTCGTCTGGGCTCCACGGGTGGGCTCGCGGAGACTCCTGGGATCAAGGCGAGACTCTTGCGGCAGTGGGTGGGGGCCGGGGGGTCGTGGCGTGATCAGTCCGCGGCGGCGCCGGGGAGTCTGCGTGGCGGAGCGAGCGAGCGGTGGTGCTGGAGTTTGGTGACGGCTGCAGCGTGGTGGTAGGGCACAGGGAGGGGTCACAGGGGTCAAATAAAGGTGGAGCTGGCACCTAGGCGTGCGCATCTGTGGTGAGAGCGGTAGGGATGGCGGCCTTGATTCCGTGCGGGGAGAACGGATCGTGATCCTGAGCTCGGGCTGCGAAGCTTCTGGAAAGCGGTGTGCGGAGGAGGCTGGCCCGTGGGTCCATGCGCTAGTGCGGGGCGGAGCGGGGTGGGGAGGTCCACAAGGCAGCAGTCTGAGGCACTGCGGAGTGGAGCAGAGAGTTCGGGCGGGGATCGCGGGCAGAGGAAGAGGAAAGGTCTGACTTGTGGGCCATCCTCGTCAGCGGGAACACGGTGCACTGAGCTGCGGCGTTGACGCGGAGTGGGAGTGGTGTGCTGCTGGCGGGTGGGCCTGCGCTCGCGCGTGAGTGGGCGACGCGCGTGCGGGGGGGGGGGGGGGGGGGGGATGGCCTCCTGCGCTGGGCCTTGCGCCTCGCGGGCCGAGCGCGGGAGGAGGGAAGCTAGGCCACGCGGTGTTGGTGCTGGGCTGCGAGCGGGGTGAGCGGCCGAGGAGGGAGAGGCCATGGGCTTGAGGAAAGGAGGGAGCGGGTCAGGCCGATTTCTGGGTTTGGGCTGGTTTGGGTGCTGGGTGAGGGCTGAGGTTTACATTTCTCTTTTCTATTTGCTATTTCAAACACCACTCAAACTAAACACCATTTGAATTCAAATTCAAATTTGAATCCAAACCTAGCACTCAAACAAAAGAACAATGCACCAGCATGAATGCAACAACAAGATTTGAACCTAGATAAAGTTTTAAGTACTTGAGGAACAAAAAATTAGATTAAAAGCCATTCTAAACACAATAAACCTTAGAAATTTAAATAAAGCCAATTTAATTTATTAGAAAATGCTGGAATTTAAATTAGGGTGTTACATGCAGGTACCCACGTATGCCAAGGATATCAAGGATATTCTTAGAAACAAGCGAACACTACCCACCACTGAGGTCGTACAGTTAACGAAAGAGTGTAGCGCTGCTATACTCGATCCTCTCCTGGTAAGAAGAAAGACCCAGGCTGCCCCACCATCACTTGCTCGATCGGGGCTCAACATTTCTCAAACGTCCTCTGCGACTTGGGAGCAAGCGTTAGTGTCATGCCCAAGGTAGTTTATGACAAACGTAACCATCATGCACTTGCCCCTACTGCCATGTGTTTGCAGCTAGCAGACCAAATGGTCCGCTATCCCGTGGGAATAGCAGAAAATATCCCGGTGAGAATTTGGAATTTCTTCATTCTCGTCGAGTTCGTCGTACTCGACATGGAAGTCGATGCCAAGACGCCGCTCATCCTGGGCAGGCCATTCTTGAGCACAGCAAACGCACATATCGATGTCGGAGCTGGAGAGATCCAGCTCAACATCAATGGCCAGCAGGAGAAGTTCGCCTTCAAACCAAAGGTCGAACAATGCTCACAAGTCAAAGAGGTCCATCAGAAAAAGAAACTCGAAAAAGAGATGAAGAAACTGTCGCTTCGGAACATTGAAGCCCTTATCGCATTCGTGGAAAATCTGTGGATTTAGGAGGAGCTACAAATTCAAGAGGAAGCGAAGCTAATCAAGCTTCACAATAAGAGGAATGCCAAACAACGGATCCAGTGCAAGAAATTTCTGGAATCACAAGAAACAAAGGTCGAAACACGACCCACACCTAAGAAAGTGTGGCGGAAGAAAGTGTCATCGCCCAAGACTCCATCTGGCGACAATAATCAAACTGAAGGAATGGAGAGTCCGGCTCCGGACTCAAAATCCAAGCCCTTGCAATGAGGTACGTGGCACGTATCTATCATTTGCATTTCATATAGGATAGTTTAATTTTTCCTTGCATAATTTCCTTTTCATCATGCATAATCATGTTTGAGTTTCAACCAACACATGTTTAAAATTTGAAAGTTTTGCATCCTTAGAACTTCACAAAAAATTTTGAAAAATTTTGGCTGAGCACTAGGTCGACCGGCCCCACCTTCTTTCTGGCAGAGAGCAGGAGGGGATGGGCACCAGGAGTGATCACGAAGCAAGGATTAAAGGGGAAGCACTGAACGTGCAGGGAGCAGGCCGAGCGGCCCCATTCAGGCCGGCTGGCCGGCTCCTCCCCTCCGTTCGTGTCCCATCACCACCGACGTCGGCATCAATACTTGCAAGTCTAAACACTAGACCGAAGACATGGCTCAACGGCCGCCGCGCAGGAGCCGCCCGGCCTTTAATCTCTTCTCCCTTCCTTGAGTTTCTTTGCCTAATTAAGCTCTTTTGAGTTGATTAGGAGAAGAACTCAAGTGCTAGCTTGCCTAAAAACAAAATTTGAGTAGTAAATAGTGAAGTTCATAAACTAGAAAACACAAAAATATTTCCCTTCTAAATAAATTCATGGCTCGCTAAACATTGAACGTTTGTGGTGGTTTAACGCCCCGCAAGAACAACTAACGACTAACGCTAACCCTCCTCTTAACTTCTTGTTTCCTTCGAGTATTGCTCGTACTGACCTTTTGCAGGCACCATGATAACTTGAGCCAAGGAGAAGGTCAAGAAGGCATTCTCAAGAAGATCGAGAATCTCGCGGAGTTCGTCTTCTTCTCGGGATAATATGTCGGTCGACTCTGGTCACCGCTCACATGCTTCCCGGGAAGAAGAAGAAATTCCCGCAGTCCCAAGAAGCTGCTTCCGCATCAAGATTTTGACGATGGTCGAGCAGATCATCTACAAGAACGACTACGAGCGGCAAGCACTCGAGCTACTGAAGAGGCAAACCTATGCCCATGCCAAGAGGTTCGAAACCCGCTTCCTCATCATGACGGGACTTCTGCAAGACATGAACCAAGCCTTCACCACTGTCGGGTGGGAGAACTTCGCCGACATCGTCAAACCAGGTTCGCATCTCTTGACCATGGAATTTCTTATGTCTCTTACCGTTGAAGAAACCAGAACTGAAACTAAAGTTTACTTTCGGTTCTTTAACAAACATTTTGAAATGACTCTCCAACAATTTAGTGTTGCTTTGGGATTCAATAAAAGATGTATCTTAGACCCCAACACACTTGTTGAGCGTTATCAGTATGACCGTAGCTCTTGGTGGAGTGAAATTTCTAATGAACCCATGAGTAGTAAGAATAGCATAGTCTCAATTCATAATCCTACTCTGAGGTTTCTTGCCAAGTAGATTGCCATGGTTGTGCATTCTCACACATACCTTCGCCTCTGTAGCTTGCCTGAGCTGCAGTGTCTGTACGCTATGGCGAACAAGATTCACTTCTTGTCTGTCCGGAGCATGCTTGCTCATTGGCAGAAGATGATTATGGCCAAAATCCCCATCGACATAACCCCACTGGTCACCCGTGTGGCAAGGTATGTCAAAGCGATGGATGGCGCCGAAGTCACCTTCTTGCCTGAGACGGAGGCGTACAGATACGAGGTCGGTCTTGAGCATTTCGTGCAAGGGCACGTGATGCGGGAAGGGCCAGGGAGCTCTCTATTTATGTGTTATCCGAGGTACGATAGGGAGATCGAGCTTCCATGCCCAAGAGTCTCTCTCTACTCGGTGAAAAGTCTAACATTGCAGATGGAGAAGAGAGAACCTGCACGACGAAGTGTTGCAGGTCCACAGACGAGGAGCAGGACCCGGTGTGGACAAGCTGAAGCAGGTCCTTCACGATGGACACCCCCGGTCCATGCCTCAGCACAGCCGGGGCCGTCCACGGAGAACATGAGCTTCGAGGAGGCGTTCGATCAGTATAACTATGACCTGAACCAGGCTGGCAGCAGCGGATTCGCCGGTGGACAAGGACCGTACTACCCCGCAGGTTTGCATTCACCTTATGGTCCACAGGTGGGTCCCTCATCGTCAGCACGCTTCAACTATGAGGACCCGATTCTTCGGAGCATCACAGACCTTTCGAATCGCATCAGCACACTTGGTACACAGCAGCAGCAGATGCAGGGCACGATGGCACACAACACCCAGCTCACTCAAGAGAGCTGGGGGTTGACCTCAGCTTTGCAGTACGACATCTCAAACGTCTTCATCCACTTTGGGCTAGACTATCAGCAGTCCCAGCCATACCAGCCGTACCAGCAGCACCAGCCACCCGAACAAGAGAACAACGATGACGAGGTGGAGAACAATGACGACAACGATGAGGACAAGGATAATGATGAGGAGGACCCCGACGAGGGAGAGTAGGACTCCGATGAGGAGGACTGATCTTCATCGAAGCTTGGGGGGTCACACCGCCAGGTAAGTCATCGCACCCGTTCTTTCTATGCAGTTGCCATGCCAAAAAAACAAAAATAATAATAGTAGTAATAAATAAATAATCTCTTAACAAAAACCCCAAAAATATTTACATGCTTTGAATAAAATTTATATGAGTGGAAATCCGTGTAAGCTCTTACTTCGGAAATGATGAATAGTTGCTCTGTTTAAACTCTGTATGTGCCTCGTTTATAGCTTTTTACTCTCCTAGTACCTGATTTAGTTGGCACATAGTAGTTCCACTGAAAATTTAGTTGTGTGGAGGCATGAGTTTAATTTCTAAAGTCTAAGTTGTTGTGGGATTCGAGATAGCCCAAACCAGAATTTAAACTGCTTGCTCTAGTAGGGAACCCCTCGGAATTCTTTTAAAACTAAAATTTTGGTGAAGGTTTCCCGTGGTTAAAATGACCCATCCAGAGCCTTATATTGCATAAACCGTTTGAGCTATCTGAAGTTACTTTGAGCTTTGTCGAATGGTGCATCCACTTCGGGAATGGTACTTGCTGTCTACAGGTCTTTATCACACATAAATCCACCATTTGCTAGCCCAAACATAGGTGGCCTGTCAGTCACCCACTCCGGGTATTGACATCCACTTTTACCAGCTATGCTCCTCCGCAATCACCATCTCAAATACCTCAGTTCATTGCACAAAGCTTTCCATTCAAAACTCCAAAGAATTCAAGATATATCAGCAAAAGAGACCTGAATTAAAAAAAAGAGAGAAGCCCACTCTCTATTTCAAGTTGCAAATTATGGAGTCCAAATAAATTCAAATGGGAAGCCATCCACTCCATCCACTTCATACCCTCCAAATACCCCATGTTCAATGAGACCTGAATTTGGCTAAGTACCGACCTCGGCTTGGATCACCATTCGGCTAAGCAATACAGGTAACCAAGGTATGCATACATCTTCCTACCCATGAACTCCACATATGAGCTTTAGAGATAGGGAGAACATGGTCAGATATCTCGACCATAGGTGAGGATCATACACTTTGAGTGACTAAATAGTACCATTGGGAAACCTGAACCTCTTTTGAAAAATTCTTGCAAAAAATCCAAGATGGGAACCTGAACAGGTAGCATGGAACATTCCAGTGAAGGTTGTTCAGTCCAACAACCGCCCAAGACTGAGAGATGAAAAACAAATACGCCCCATCTTCCAGAAACCTTAGGTATGAGCCAACTTTTCATAAGTACAGACGGGAAGAGTAATATGCTGTGCATAAGGTACCTGCATGGGGGTAAACATTGATGCATCTCCTGATCCACCGAGCCTCAATTTAAGCTTTGCTCGAGGACGAGCAAAAGTTTAAGCTTGGGGGTGTTGACGGCCATAATTTCGCATTCTAAGCCATCAACTTCTCGGGAATAACATGAGCTTTACACTATGTTCCATTCATATTTTGTTTATTTCTAATGAGTTCCACAAGTTTTGGATGAGTTCTGATTGCAGGAGTAGGTGTACCAAAAATGAGCAGACATTGGCAAAATCCCAGGCCGGGCGGCCTCTCCTAGGCCGGCCGGCCTGGCACCTCCAAGGACATGACCCCAGCTTCGATCCAGTGGCAATGAGATACATTCATGAGGCTGTGAGTCGAGGGTTGGGCCTCGGTTCACTTGGATACACCGAAAGGCATTAACATTGGTCTAAAGACCCACAAAGCAGCCCAAGATCAAGAAGAATTCAGTGACCCACTTCCCTAGAGAATGCACAAGGGCAGAGCAAAGCCTCGGAAAAACTAGAGGCCGTGATGGGCCAGAGGGAGGCCGGCCGGCCTCCCCTAGGCCAGCCTGCATAGCACTTGCAACCGCGAAGCAAAACCAACTGCCAACCGACCCCAGGAGAAGATCAGAGCCATTATCCGAAAGGCGATGGCCACGTGGCGGCACCCCTAGGCCGGCCGGCCCCACTTGGAAGCCCCTTGGGCTGGGTCTTGGTGTGGAAGCAAAGCACAACCATCTTACCTGCTTACAACCGACGCTAACTGCAGTAACCGCCAGAACCGACCTTGGGAGGGCTATAAATAGAGGGCACCATCCATCACTTCAACACACACCATTGGAGCTCTTCCCTTTCACTTGTACTTTCTAGAGTAGGTTAGTAGCTTGGGAGTTAGAGTCGAGTCGATTCGAGCTTGCTCGGGATTCCGGAGTCGTTTGAAGTCTGGTATAGCTCTTGTATCTTTCTTTTGACTTTATTAATATAAGTTATCTTCTTTACTTTTCTGATTCAGCTTTACTTTCCATAGTATTTTATTTACTCAAGTCTGAATGTTCAGCTTGAGCACAGAAGTTGTCCTTTAGCTTAGGCTAAGTTATCTCTCTTAGTGATCGGGAACTTATCTTACGGGTTTTCTCGCCCGGACTAGAGTATCTCAAGTTAGTGCTCTAGGTTGAGGGGGATTTCTCTCGAAGGCCTCGAGAGAAATCCTAACACCGAGTGCAGACATGGTGTCTGACCTTAGTGTTAGCTAGAAAGTGTATTCCACCCCACGGAACCGTTGTGGTAGTCGGTAGGTGGTGATAGCCCTATCCGTCCTTTGTAGTCCACCACGTTCGGGTGTTTTCATAGCAGTAGTGCAGGTTGCCGTTGGACTCCCCTCTCATCCCTTTCTGAAGTCCCTCCTCTTCCAGCCGCCGAAGTAAGCTCTGCTTTCCCGAGAACTAGTTAGGTGTTTAGTCTGATCTAGAGAGGCTAGCTTGATAGTTCAGAAGTGTATCAGGTGTCTTATCTCGCTCGTTGTCCTCCCAGCTCTACCTCTCTAAGGATTAGAATCTCCGTGTGTCACTCGGTCATTGCCTGGCCATTTATCTCACTTACCTATCTGGCTTACCCCCATCTAGTCAGTCCGTCGATCAAGCTAGTACGGTTATCATTCAATTTACGATACTCTTTACCATAGTGCTTCCCTGAGGAAAAATACGATACCCTCGAATACCCCAAGGTGAAGTGCTACAGCGGTGATTCTTTGCGCTTGTAGAATATCTATTCTAATCGGGCATAAGAAACGCCAACAACCTACATGCCTGCATGCACACCGCCTGGATCTTTTGGAGCTTCTAGTCGACGCCTACTGCAGCTAGATCGGCCCGAGGCCATAACAAAGTACAAACTTGTTATTCCCATTAAGGGAATAATGATACTCGTATTCTAGAATAAAAGTTTCAAGAGGTTGGAGGCAGATTACAGTAATCACCTCGCAAGATCTCTTTTAGCATCTTGCAGAGAAATTTCTAATTCTCCCTGAATACGTTGTGACAAGATTAAGTCTCCTTACCAGAGATGTTATTCTTGGGCACCCAGAAACAGGCAACCCCAAGGATGTGACACAACAAGACTCAACCAGTCCATAGAGAACCTGCCTCATTGGAATATGCAAAGACATGATTTCCAGCCTGGATCCATCAAGAGAAGCAGGGTTGCAGGATGAGGTAGCAGGGACTTCTCTTGTCACTCGCAAGTTCTCTTCTAGCATCTTTTGTTGGAAAGGACTACATAAACTCCTGGAGGACGAGTGCAAGAACACCAAATGCAAGCCATGGCTTCTAAACGATGATGCTTCTGGCAAAAGCCTCTCTCCTTCCTTTTATAGCCACAAGGGACCTTACTGGAGGACAACCCATGACGCTACAGTGGAAGCATTCACGGATGCATTCAAGGATGCAATAATGCAGATTCTCCATACAGTAAAATCCCACGTGAGCATACAGTAAAGAGTCATACATCCCGGGTTTTATTTCTGAAGTTATTTCGGGTGCAATTAGTGTGGTGTATCCAATCATATCATTTTTCTGGGATTTTTTACCCGAAAAAGAGGTCTTTTCAGATACCGGATTTGATGAATCCTGTAGATATTCTGAAGAATAAAATCTGATGCCACATCTTAAATCCTTAATTCCAAATCTTTGCACGGGGGCTACCCGCAGTTTAAGGGATTTTGATTTAAGGCTCAGGGACTGCGGGATATGTGCATCAGAGATTTATTTTCCAAATTTTTTTGGAAAATATTGAAGGAAAAAGACTGAAGTGACCCTCAGCCTGATTCTGCGATTCAACCTTAGGCTCGGGGCTACTCCATATGGAGCGCGAGTACTTCGCGCACCATATATAATCAAGATTTTGGGGCTTGAGCACATCATAGCCTCGGAGCAAACGGAAGTACTTGGAGGACAACTCGACGTATCTGAAGAAAGATCCAGAAGCAACCACAAGGACGTTCTGACTACTTGAAGTACTCGAAGACACCCAGCCAAGTACTCGACACCTGCATGACTCGGCTACGAAGAGCTCGGGGGCTTGTCAGACCCGGGGCAGCGGGACAGCTAATAGGCATAGAATGTTCTAGAGTAAGGGATAGCTTATGGATGTACCTTACCTCTCTTGTAACTACCCGAATAGGTGTAGAACTAGCTGTAGTACAAAGGAGACTACCCGATCTTGTTGTAGTACGACTCCAACTGTACTCGGCTAGGACTTTCCATGTAACCCTGTCCCCCCCGGATATATAAGAGCGGGCAGTGAAACAGCCTAAAAATTTACCAAATAAAGCACGCGCTAAAATTATTTTCAAATCTCTATCATCGTTGAGCTCAAATCATTCCTAAACCCATAAGCCCTAATTCCCTGGAACCTTTTCCGACACCCGATTCCAATCCCCGTTCCATCTCTCGTTCCGCGCGCGCTCGCGACTACCACGCGTGCCCGACACCGCCGTGGTCGTCGCCGAAATTTCCGCCGCGAATATCTCTCTCTTTCCCCTTCTTCTTTTCCCCTTTTTCTTTCCCCTTTTTCTTTTCCCTCCCTCTCTCTCTCCTTCCCCTCCTCTACCGCGCTCCTACAAACCCGATGCACTGTGTGCCGCTCGCCGCCCACAACCCTCACCCCGGCCGCTCCCCGCTCCTGTCCACGCGCACACGCGCACCCCGCTCTCGGCCGTCCCCACGCGCGGCACGCGCACGTCTGCTGCCCACGCGCGCGCCCCTGGCCATGCGTGCACCACACGGCCGCGCCGCCCGCCGCTCGCAGCTCGACACCGGCCTCCCCCTACCACTACGCCTCGTGAGCTGCCGTGCCGCTCGCCTGCCTCGACGCTCGAACCCCCACGACCGCCAGCGAGCAGAACCACGTGCGTGCCATGCCTTCGATGCCGGCCGCTCCTGTGCACGCCCACGCGCAGCACGCACGGCACCGCTCGCCGCATGCCCCGCTCGCCGCCTGCCTGAGTTGTCGTGTCACCCTATGCCGACGTCGCTGCCCGCGCCACCGCTCCGTGACACCGACCAGCACAGCAGCCCGCCCCCACACCATTGAAGGTGCTCCGCCGAGCTCGCCGACCGACACCAACACGGCCACTGCTCCACCGCCTTACCTCACCTACAAATAGGCCCCCCCGCCTCGCCTCCGAGCTCCATAACAACCACCACAAGCCACGCCGCCCCCGTACCCCTCCTCTCCGGCCTTGCTGCGCCGCCACCCAGAGCCGCTATGGGCGCCGCCACCCGCCCTAGTCGCCCCACCTCCTCGCTGCGCCCCAGCCTGAACTGAGGTAGGGGATGGAGTCCCCTCTCTCTCCTCTCAATTTCCCCCCTAGCCCAGGCCGCCGCCAAGCACCGCAGTGCCGCCGCCGCGCATGAAGGCCGCCGGTCGCCTCCCGCTGCCATGGCGTCGCCCCTGCGGGCGCCCTCCTCGGAAATGGAGGAGGGGAATCGATCCCCTGAGCCGCCCTGCCCCTTTTCCCCTTCCTCCCATTTGCCACCGTGGCCCAGGGCCGCCGGCCAGGCGCCGCCGGCGACCGCCCCTCCCTTCCTCTGTTTCCTGTGGAGGGAGGAGGAAGAAGGTGGCTTTTTGCCACAAAACCCCCTGCCTTTTTCTCTATTTTATTAAGAACCCTCCCACCTCTCTAGTGCTTTTACAAAAGAGACCTTGCTATTTTTCTTATTCACAAATAAACCCTCCATCGTATAAACATTACTCTAATTATGCCCCTGGCCCTTTTCAGAGTAACCCGTGCATTTTTGGAAATTACAATTAAGTCCTTCCCTTTCCAAAACTAATTTCAAAGAAGTCCTCGAATCCCGGTTTAGCCCTAACCACTTCTTTAACTCGTCATTTCATGCTCCAAAAATCGTCCGATCGACCTGAAACTTTACCACATTATTGCTAATATACTTTTAACCATGCCATTAGAAATCCACCCAAAAATATTACTCCTGTCTCCATATCTTAATTGTTTCCGATTCGAGCTCAGCGATAAAATCTTTATTTCTTTTTCTTGATTGTGTGCTTGCTTGTGTGCGTCGTAGATCACGGTGTGAACGAGGGAGAACCCATCGACAAGCAGTACTGCGAGCAAGTGAATGAGGACCAGTTCTGCGACCCCGAACCCGAAGGACAGTACCTCGATTAGGACTTCTCGGAAGGCTTTGAGAACGGCAAGTTCAATCCCACCCTTTGATGCATGTTTTGTCCTAGTTTTTATAAACACAACCTATTGGCCTGTTCTACAAAACTGCATATGTTTTGATTGCTGAAAACATGGTTGGATAGCCACCCCTTGATTTGTTATAACCATTCCTTGACCACCTAGATTAATGTCTGAATATGATTTATTCTATTTGGATGTTAATCGCTGCTAGAACGCTTAGGGCCTTAAACACAGTACCACTTGTTTTATAAAGAAAATGCGTGAGTGTGTGTGGGAAGGGGAAACGTGGAATTTTCGAAAGATGAGTTTAGACGGGATGGATGGCACTTCTGTGTGAATTGCCAAATGGTGTGCTCGTGCCTGTGTGGTTGAGCAAGGAAGATAGATATCCATCTTATCACAATTAAGGACCGAGTTGGTGTGTCATCTCACCTAACTCCACTATCTTGCAAACCACTCGACTGTTGTATGGGCAACGTCTTAGCATAAACCCCACTAGTTAGTCTGATAGCCATCAGGACAGCTGAGAGCAACGGGTGATCAAGGAGAAGGGATTAGCCCTATGTGACTTATGCCCTGGTTAAACCTCAGTGATTGGTCAATGGCCCCTTGGTGGATCCCGTGATGGCTAGTCAGGTCTAGCTAAGGTGGGTAAT
Source organism: Panicum virgatum (assembly GCF_016808335.1). Taxonomy (NCBI): domain Eukaryota; kingdom Viridiplantae; phylum Streptophyta; class Magnoliopsida; order Poales; family Poaceae; genus Panicum; species Panicum virgatum. The sequence goes on along the minus strand of NC_053149.1, from coordinate 36,722,714 downwards.
GGCTTTGTTGGGATCTGCACCGACACTAAGGTGATCGAGTTGTGGTACCCTGCTTGTGGGTAAAGTTGCACACCTCTACAGAGTTAAAATCTATTCGAATAGCCGTGCCCACGGTACTGGGCGAGTTACGATTTGGTCACACAACTAGTATTTTCTTCTGGGAATGGATGGGTTGGCGTGAGTTGTTTTGGAAAAGTTTCTGGCACTTGTGCCATGTGCTACGACGTATGAGGAGTCCGGTAGCAATTTAAAAATTGGATCATGTGTGGATCAACCCTACGTATTACTCAGTGCATGATAATAGCTTTTGAAAACCCCTTTCTTTCGAATGAACTCATGCATAAAAATTAGCTTTCCGCAAATTAAACCCTAGCCTTATCCTTGGTTTACCCTGTGCATTATATTCTGTTTATACCCCCTCTGTGGGTGTGGTTGGACTTGCTGAGTACGTCTGTACTCACCCCATTCTTAATTTTTATAGAGGAAGGTCCAGACTTCGTTCCCGAAGATGTTGAGTAAGGGTTCCGTCCTGCACCCAACCTTGCCTATGGATAGGGTCACCCGCAGGAAGCTCCATATGGTGCAAGACTCTAATGACCTCTTCATAGTTAATGTCGTTGTGTGGGTTTTAGTTGTTATCCTCGCGATAGTGGCGCTTCCCTGCCCATTACCGCGTAGAGTTGTACGGTGATGTACCATCTGATGTAATAAATGTGTTATCAGCCTCCTGGGACTGATATTTGTATCACATTTAAGTCTTCTCTCATGAGGGGATGCTTCAGGTGGTATCAGAGCCGTTGGTTGGCCGTAGGACGTGACCCTAGGATCGAGACCCGTTTTTCGAGTCTTTCCACATTAGGACTTTCCTTGCTTAATCCTTTTTCCACTCATACACTCACCATTGACTCTTGCCCTATTCCAGATGGCTGACAATGGATAGAGTGGCGGAATCTGCCACGCAGAGCCCGGCCTTCCTAAGTTATTATTACTCAGCCTGGAACGCATCGGAGTGGTGGACCCACTAGAGTACTCTACCGGGAGTACGACTCCAGGGGCACTCTTCGGTGCGACATGATGATTTTTGTGGGAAAGAGCACCTGCTACCCTGACGTGGACCCCTGGTTCATCTCCACCACTGGCTTTCGCTTCCCTGACACCTACCGAAAGGCCGCTCGAAAAGCCCTGCGACGTCTGCATGTGGTCTACAAGCATCATCTTCAGCGGACTCCTATGGGATTTTTCCCGCCTACTGGAGGAAGAGGACACTCATGGATTGCCCGGATGAGAGGACTTGGGAGAGAAGAAGAAGACCTAGAAGATACGGTCTCCCACCTATGCATCTACCTCACCGGCCTGGATGAACTCTACCGCGAACAGGCGGAACAACTGAAGCACCAAATCTGCAGGATAGAAAAGGCAATCCAAGAAATGGAGGAACAACGGACCAGAGCCGTGCGAGCCAAGTATTCCCTAGCCACTCTCCAAGCCCAATGGCAAGAACATGAGGCTCATAGAGGAGTAGGAGGATGGATAGAAGAAGAACCCGAAGAAACCCATTGGGATAGGGGTACTCAGACCGAAGATGATGTGATGGAGCAGTGTCTTCCACCAAAGAAGCGCCCTATCCAGATCGAGGAAGAGTCCCCATGATAAGAGTAGCACTCCAAGCTAGAACCCCTATCCTAATAATCGTGTATCCATGGAAACTGTACCCCACCATGTTGTAATAATAAGTACCATCTATCCCCTTTGTACCCAAATATTTGTGCAAAACTTGTTCACTCTACCTTTGTTTTCAGATGGCTGTGGAAGGATGGACCCAGGGCAATTGACAAGCTACACCTGGCTTCCCCAGCCTCTTGATCAATGCCCTGGAAAGCCTTGGCGTTACAGAATGCCCAAAGTACTACAGCTGAGAGTACGAACACCATGGTACCCTCCGCTGCAGGGTGATCCTGGTCATCGCCAGAAGTGACCACTACCCCGACATCCAGCCATGGCGAGTGACCGCCACAGGGTTTAGGCACCAAAACACCTATCCCTTGGCCGTCAGGAAGGTGCTCCGTTATCTATGCCGGATTTTTGAAGGACACCTCGCCCCCACACCAATGAGGTTCTTCCCTCCGGCCATTAGAACCCAAGTTTGGGAAGCTCGTATGAGAAGCTTGGAACGGTGCCGCCATGAAGAAGACCCCCTGTACCAAGTGGCTACCTACCTAGCCTCCTTGGATCAGCTCTTTGATGAGCAAGCTAGCATTCTGAGAGAGCATACCCATTGAGCTGAGCAAGCAGAGCTCGCGGTAAGACTGCAACAAATCCGGGCAGCCCAAGCCGAGGCAAGAGCCGCAGCCACGGTCAGCAGCGAAGCAGTTGCCCAGGAGAGCCTCAGGCAGGCCCGGGACCGGCGTATGCAAGAATAGACCAGAAGTGGAACACCAGTCCCGGCAATTAGGGAAGACCATGTTCTACTCGGGATGCCCGTCATAGGATGGGGACCACTCTTGAGAACCCCACAAGCGCCGCCCGAGAACCCTGAAGGGTCTACTGCCGCCGTTGAAGGAGAAACTGCTGCGCAAGCCCTGGAAAATGGAAACCTAGAAGACGGCGAGTTGTCCGTTCCCCTGGAAGCACGTTCCGCCCCGGAAGAAGGCTCGCCCCGCGAGTAGCATGCCCCAAAGCCACCCCAGCCCCTCTGGATAAAGTTGTACCCTCAAGTGTGACCCTGTACCCGAACGTGTAGTACGCGTTTGGCCTTGTCCCAGTGTGTACCCCCTTTTGCTGTAATAAAGTTGTGTGTACTTGTTGTTTGCTAATTTGTGTGCTTGTTTTTAGTCTGTGTGTTTTTCGGCGGAAGGTAGATTCTGCCTTTTCAAAAATTCGAATTAAACAACTTAAACATCACTTAATCCTAATCCCAATCTCACTAAGACTCTACCCAATCTACAGATGGCTTCCCGAAGCGGTACGAGGGCCTCCCGCAACCGAACCCCTGCAGCCACTAGCGCAGGAGGACAGCCTGATGGACAGAACCCTCTTCAGGAAGAGCAGGAAGTGTGCCAGAACGGAGGAGGAAATCAAGGAGAAGTGCCACTGCCACCACCACCACCCCTCGGGGATTTGGCACAAATAATACACAATCAGACCCTCATACTGGAAACACTGGCCAATGCCCTCGTCAACAAGCGGCCACGACAGCTTTTCTGAGGACCAAGCCACCTACCTTTGCCGGATCAAGCAACCCCTTGGATGCAGACGACTGGCTGCATGTGATCCAGAGGAAGCTCGAGCCGTTCGAATGCCAAGATCGAGACAAAGTTCTTCTGGCAGCCCATCAACTCACCTTGACTGCCTTAGCCTAGTGGGAGAATTACTGTGCTGCTACCGAAGATGCCTCCACCATCACTTGGAAGGAATTTGTGAAGGAGTTCCGCCGCTATCAAATCCCCTCGGCCACCATGAAGCGCAAGGCAGATGAGTTTCGCGCACTGCAGCAAGGGAGCATGTCAGTAGAAGAGTACACCTACCAGTTCATGGAGTTGGCCCAATATGCACCAGAGGAAGTGGACAGTGATGAAAAGAAGCAGGACATGTTCAAGAAGGGACTGACCCTAGAACTCTGAACCTTGCTTACCCCTCAGATATACCCGACTTCAATACTCTGATGAACAAGGCTATTTTCACAGAAAGGGCCAAAGCGGAAGAAAGAAAGGATAACAAGCGCAAGTTTATGGAAATCAAGGCCCGCCAGCAGGACCGCTTTTAGAAACCAAGAAGCTTCAGCTATACTACACCAAGATCTCAGGTCCCAATGCAGTATAGGACCCAGTCTCAGGTGACAGGATCCCAGGTTCCTAACACACAGTTCCGGAGCCAGGCCACCATGAAGGCCCCGCAGAGCAATGCCAGCCAAGTCACCACCAACAACAACAATACTAGGGCTTGTTTCAACTGCCGTGAGACAGGGCATTACATTGCCAACTGCCCATATGCCAAGAACAAGCCTACTTCACCAGCCTTCTCCAACACGGTGAATGGGCCAAAGCCACCAGTGTCCGGAGCCAACCGAGTTCCCATCGGCAGCAACAACAAGGGCAACAACAACAGCCAGCAGCCTTATGGACGAGCCCGCATCAACCACATCAACGCGCAAGAGGCTCAAGGTGCACAAGGAGTGGTACTAGGTGAGTTCCTAATCAGCTCAACTCTGGCAACAGTATTATTTGATTCTGGAGCATCACATTCATTCATATCGTCAAGCTTTGTGGATAAGCATAAAATACCTACAGTACTACTAAAAACACCCCTATTAACCCGGACACCTGGAGGTGACATCAAGTGTCAACTAGGTTGTCTACGGGTAAGGATCAATTTAAGTGGGGTAGAATTTCTAGCAGACCAAGCAGTACTTAAGTCTAAGGGAATAGACATGATCCTTGGAATGGACTGGTTAAGCCTACACAATGGTCTCATAGGTTGTACTGACAAGGTGGTACACCTAACGAACCCAGAAGGAGTACAAGTGATCTGCCATACCCGGGGAAGTGGACCAGATCCAATGGTGTTTAGCATGGAAGTCAAGACCTTGGAAGAAGTCCCAGTAGTAAACGAATACCCAGATGTTTTCCCGAAAGAACTTCCCGGAATGCCACCAGATAGGGATATAGAGTTTGTCATCGACCTTGTCCCTGGAACCTCTCCTATAGCGAAGAGACCCTATAGGATGCCAGCCTCTGAATTGGCGGAATTAAAGAAACAACTGGAAGAGCTACAACGAATTGACTTCATCAGACCAAGCTCGTCGCCTTGGGGAGCCCCAGTCCTATTTGTCAAAAAGAAGGATGGGAGTATGAGGTTGTGTGTAGATTACCAGGCACTGAATGAAGTTACTATCAAGAATAAGTACCCCCTCCCCAGGATTGATGACCTTTTCGATCAACTAAAAGGAGCCAAGTACTTCTCCAAGATTGATCTGAGGTTAGGATATTTTTAGCTCAAGATTAGAGAAAGCGACATCCCAAAGACAGCTTTTGTCACCCATTACGGGCAGTTTGAGTTTACGGTGATGTCTTTTGGACTCACCAATTCACCGGCTTATTTCATGAATCTCATGAACAAGGTGTTTATGGACGAGTTATATAAGTTTGTCGTAGTCTTTATCGACGACATACTTATTTACTCCAAGAGTGTCCAGGAACACGAGCAACATATGCGGGTAGTATTGGAAAAGCTGAGAGTACATAAGCTATATGCCAAATTCAGCAAGTGTGAATTCTGGCTTGAGAAAGTAGCTTTCCTTGGTCATATTCTGACCGTAGAAGGAGTAGCAGTGGACCCTGAGAAGGTCGAAGCAATTTCCAACTGGCAGCAGCCAACCAATGTTAGTGAAATCAGAAGCTTTCTTGGATTAGCTTGGTATTATCGGAGGTTCATTGAAGGATTTTCAAAGGTAGCTCGGCCCATGACAGAGCTGCACATGAAGGATAAGAAATTCACCTGGACAGAGTCATGTGAAAGAGGTTTTCAAGAATTGAAGAATAGGTTGACGACCGCCCCAGTGCTGACCCTACCGGATATTCATCGAGATTTTGTCATTTATTGTGATGCATCCCGACAAGGATTAGGATGTGTCCTCATGCAAGACAGAAAGGTAGTAGCTTATGCTTCCCGACAGCTCAGGCCTCATGAGCAAAATTACCCAATACATGATCTGGAGTTTGCAGCCGTAGTGCATGCCGTCAAGATTTGGAGACACTATCTAATTGGAAATAAGTGTGAGATCTACACCGACCATAAAAGTTTGAAGTATATTTTCACCTAGCCAGATTTGAACTTAAGGCAAAGAAGGTGGTTAGAACTGGTTAAGGATTATAATGTGGAAATTCATTACCACCCTGGCAAAGCTAATGTGGTAGCCGATGCCTTAAGTCGAAAACCCTATGGACCCAAGGATGCCCATCTGCAAGAAGAAATGGCACAATTGAATGTGCACATTATCCCTCGAGGTTCCATTCGCAAGATGAGCATTCAACCCACTCTGGAGGACAAAATCAGAAAGGCCCAAAGTTCGGATAAGAACTTGATGGAAATCCGAATGCAAACTGGAGAAAATAAGGAACCGGATTTTAGAGTGGATAATGAGGGAACTTTATGGTATAAAAATAGGATTTGTGTGCCCAAGGAAGGAGACTTTCGACAGATAATTATGGATGAAGCCCATAACTCAGCCTACTCCATCCACCCAGGATCCACCAAGATGTATATGGATTTAAAACAAAAATATTGGTGGAAGGGAATGAAGGCGGATATTGCACGGTTTATCGCCCATTGTGATACTTGTCAAAGAATCAAGGCCGAACATCAGAAGCCAGCAGGATTGTTGCAACCCCTACCTATCCCGGTTTGGAAATGGGATGAGATAGGAATGGACTTAGTAGTGGGTTTGCCCAGAACACAGAAAGGACATGACTCCATATGGATTATAGTGGTCTGACTCACTAAAGCAGCTCATTTCATGCCCGTGCGGACCAATTATGGTGGAGAAAAGCTAGCTAAGCTTTATGTGGAAAACATGGTAAAGTTGCATGGTGTGCCTAGCAAAATTGTTTTAGATAGAGGGACCCAATTCACCTCTAGGTTTTGGAAAAGTTTGCATAAAGCCATGGGCACCAAATTGGATTTCAGCTCCGCCTATCACCCGCAAACGGATGGCCAAATAGAAAGGGTAAATCAGATCATGGAGGATATGTTGAGAGCATGCGCCCTTACCTATGGCAAGGATTGGGAGCAGAGTTTGCCATATGCGGAATTTTCATACAACAACGGTTATCAAGCAAGTTTGGGCATGTCACCATTCGAGGCTCTCTATGGAAGAAAATACAGAACTCCCCTGATGTGTTCAGAAGTTGGAGAACGTGCACTAGTCGGACCCACACTCATAAAAGAAGCAGAAGAAAGAGTGGCCAAGATTAGAGAAAAGCTGAAGGCCGCCCAGTCTCGACAAAAGAGCTACGCAGACAAGAAGAGACGAGAATTAATCTTCAACCCGTGAGAGTTCGTCTACCTTAAGGTTTCACCTATTCGGGGAACTCGAAGATTTTAGGTACAAGGAAAGTTGGCCCCTCGGTATGTTGGACCGTACAAAGTTCTGAAGAAAGTCGGAGCCGTAGCATACCGATTGGAGCTACCAGAAGGAATGTCAAATATACACCTGGTATTCCATGTATCCCAGCTAAGGAGATGTTTGAGGGTACCTGAGAAAGAGCATGTGCCAGAAGAAGAAATAGACCTACAACCAGACCTGCGATACCAGGAAGTACCTGTCAAGATTTTGGACACTGTCACTAGGAGGACAAGAAACTCCGAAGTATGGATTTGCAGAGTTCAGTGGAGCAGACACAGAGTAGAAGAAGCTACATGGGAGCGTGAAGATGCTCTGAAGAAAGAGTTTCCCCATCTCTTTAGGAACCAGCCAAATCTCGAGGACGAGATTCATTTTAAGTGGGGTAGGTTTGTAACAGCCCAAAAATTTACCAAATAAAGCACGCGCTAAAAATATTTTCAAATCTCTGTCATCGTTGAGCTCAAATCATTCCTAAACCCCTGAGCCCTAATTCCCCGGAACCTTTTCCGACACCAGATTCCAATCCCCATTCCATCTCTCGTTCCGCACATGCTCGCGACTGCCGCGCGTGCCCGACACTGCCGTGGTCGTCGCCGAAATTTCCACCACGAATCTCTCTCTCTCTTTCCCCTTTTTCTTTTCCTATTTTTCATTTTTCTTTTCCTTTTTTCTTTTCCCTCCCTCTCTCTCTCCCCTTCCCCTCCTCTGCCGCGCTCCCGCACGTGCGACGAGCCGCACACCACTCGCCGACCACCGCCCTCACCCTGGCCGCTCCCCGCTCCTATCCACGCGCACGCGCGCACCCCGCTCCCGGCCGTCCCCACACAGAGCACACGCATGTCTACTGCCCACGTGCACGCCCCTGGCCACGCGTGCAGCACGCGGCCGTGCCGCCCGCCGCGCCGCCCGCCGCTCGCAGCTCGACACCGGCCGCCCCCTGCCACTCCGCCTCGCTGAGCCGCCGTGCCGCTTGCTTGCCTCGACGCTCGAAACCCCTCGACCGCCAGCGAGCAGAACCACGTGCATGCCCCACCTTCGCCGCCGGCCGCTCCTGTGCACGCCCACGCGCAACACGCGCGGCACTGCTGGCCGCGCCTTCCGCCGCCAAGCATAGCGCCGCCTGCCCCGCTCGCCGCCTGCCCGAGCTGTCGTGTCACCCTGTGCCGACCTCGCCGCCCACGCCACCGCTCTGCGACGCCGACCAGCACAGCATCCCGCCCCCACGCCATTAAAGGCGCTCCGCCGAGCTCGCCGGCCGACACCAACACGGCCACCGCTCCACCGCCTTACCTCACCTACAAATAGGCCCCCCGCTTCGCCTCCGAGCTCCACAACCACCACCACAAGCCACGCTGCCCCCATGCCCCTCCTCTCCAGCCTTGCTGCGCCACCACCAAGAGCCGCCGTGGCCGCCACCGCCCGCCCTAGTCGCCCCACCTCCTCGCTGCGCCCCAGCCCGAACCGAGGTAGGGCATGGATTCCCCTCGCTCTCCTCTCCATTTCCCCTAGCCCCGGCCGCCGCCGAGCCCCGCAGCACTGCCGCCGCGCACGCAGGCTGCCAGTCGCTGCCTGCTACAATGGCGTCGCCCTTGCGGGCCCTGTTGAAGCTTCTTAGCGCCCCGATTTGTATACCACAAGCGCACGGTTCGTGTAGCTTTTCCCTTAGAGTATTCCCCCAAGGTTTATCAATCCACGGAACCAAAGATACAAGAAATAATCTACTAACATAGAGATTCCTTTGTGTTGAGATGGTGAAAAACGAATCTAATCTACTAAAACGACAAACACCGAAGGTAGCAAGAGAAAGTTAGAGATAACCAATCTAGATCACCTAGATCATGCATATGTTGTAGTTCCAGCTAGATGTAGTGCAGCAAGATAGATGTGAATCTCAATGAAAAGCATCTTTAAACCCAAAATATCCAATCCGATCCTTCGATACCCCCATCTACTAAAGAAACGCCCTGTCACGACGCCCCCCTTTGGACGAAAGCACCCAGAAGCAAGTCGAACCCCCTTTGGTAGTTCCGCCATGAACCTCTAGCCACCATGACTACAAGATCATGCTAAGCGATCTATCTCGATAATAGATCTAGGATGAAGCAAACCCAAAGAAAAGAACGAAATCGAAAGAGAGAACATGGTCGCTAAACATTCCGAATCACAAATAACTTCACCATGAATGATTGTACATCACAAGATCACAACCGGGGCCCTACCTTGATCTTGATGATCCTAGCTCCAGAACTCCGACGTGGTCTTCCTTGCAAGGTTCCCACGTCGGCTAGGGAAGCCCCTAGACAACTAGCATGACCCTCGGCTCTCCGAGAGGTGTCCCTCTATCTTCTCTGCTCCTTGGCGTCGTCTCGCGAATTGATATCTGCTTGAGCCTTGGGGAGGGGTCTTTAAATAGCCCTAAGAAACCCTAGGTCGAAGGGGAGGCCGAGAAGCCCTGGAAAAGGCCTGGGCCGGCCAGCTCAATGGGCCCAGGCCGGCCGGCCTGGCCCATTTCCTTACCGCATCGCGTCCTCCTTTCTCCCCAAGTCTTCTGGAGTCTTCTGGAGTTTATGCCTTTCACGATTGCACCCCGTGGGACGTCGTTATCTTCGAGATATCTTCGAGGAAAAGGATAGGATGGAAAATCCTTCCTTAAATCTCTCTTTGCTTTGCTTAGCCCCGAAGTATCTTGATCTTATCTTGTGGGCTTTGTCCTTTGGGCTTCATTGGAGGGTGGATGTGCATGAATGGGCCTCTAGTCTTCATGGCCTTTGGTCCTTTGTTCGGGTTTTGGCCTTCATCTTTCTTCGTGTCATCGCGTGATCGTGGGCCTCGTCATTTCATGCTCCAAAATTGGTCAAAAACCTACAAAAATGAAGTACCTCCAAAATATATGTGCAAATGCAAAAACGACCAATAATCGGGCCGAGGTTATGATGGTTAGTGATTTTGATATTAAATTCATGCCATTATCAAAGTTAAATAGGGGATAAAATGGATACTTAAGGAGCGCTAGCATTCCCCCCATGCTTAAACCTTGCTCGTCCTCAAGTAAGTCTTTGATAAAAATCAGTGTTGCCTTTCGGTGTCCAATCCCTGCACTTGATCATACACGAGAAAACACAATGCTCCCAAAAATATTTTGCAGTTAATAGTTCAAGTTGTAACCAGCTCTTAAATGTGGAAGGTAGATACAAGTTAAATGCTTCCCCACAATTATTAAGCACATGCTCTCAAAATTAAACAAGTCTCATAATTAAGAAAGTAAGTTCCATAAATAATGCTAAACCAAGATCAATAATTTAAACCTCATTGCAGTTTGCTCATGGAAACTCTCAGCTCATCTTGTCTCTCAAACTTGCTAGAACTTTCTCCTTTCTTTCTCTCATATGTATGTGTGAGGCTTTATCTGGAGCTCTGGAAAGGTTAGTCCTAACAAAAGATATTATAATCAAGATATTATGAAAACAAGAAATACTTCTTATGGATTTACCGAGACTCGTGAAAAAGGCCATTAGAAAATAATTTCTTTGTGGAGAGGGAGAGAATGGAACAGACACTTTAGATGGTGGACATGTGCAAATGGCAACGGTTGATCCCAAGGCACAACTGAAGTCCTTGTTATCGGATTGCACATGGTTGGAATAATTGAGTATAGAATAATCTTCAAAGTACTTGGAGTTTAATGAAGCAAATGGGACCGAGGAGCTTTTCATCATCATTCATTTTTTTCTTCCTTTCTTTCCCTTTTTTTCTTTCTTTCTTTTTGCTCCTCAGAACCGTTGGCAACATAATGCACTTACTCCACCTCCCCCCCATGCTTGAACGTTTGCTTGTCCTCAAGCAATGAAGTGATGATAACTTGATGGAGTGAGTGCACAAAACTCGTATCAATTCTCTGGACTCAACTTTGGAATTCAATGGGGCATCTCCTCGTAAAAGATTGAAGCCAACAGAGGAGGAAAAGGGGCAATCCCGCCGGCCTAGGGGTGTTGGGCCAGCCGGCCTACTGCTTGTAGGCCGCCACTTCTTCGGATTTTTCTACTGCGAACTCTTTGATGCTTCCCAAGCTTATGTTTTACTGAATTTTGCTCTTGATTCCACTGTTTTGTCGTTGAAATAATAATATATACTCAATATATAGTTTGTGGTCAAGGAGGTGTTTCGCAAAAAGATGTTTTTGGTTAAGGGTGGATATCCAGTGAGGTTTGCGATGTTCCCGGTATAGAAACTCACAATGCATGGATAGAATGGCTAGCAAAAGAGAGGTACACAAAAATATAGAATGGTCAGCTTCTTAGTCTCGTACCAAAGAAGATAATTCTTGAATTAATTCACCTGAAAATAAATCTTGCTCTATGGTTTGTCATGATATAACATTTAGGCTTTTAGAAGGGTAGAGCAATTGCAAAAGGTATCATTGACAAGGTTAGCTCAAAATTAAATCCGAATTAAATTTTCCTTGACAAGCTTAAGTAAGAGAGCAAGAATAGAAAGATGTGGGTCTTAATTTATCATAACCTCCACAATTGAATTAGCTGGCATTTAATTAATTTTTCAGATCATGTTAGGGAGAGCATTAGTTTAATCATGCATAAACCAAGCACAAGAAAGTAGACAAGGCGGCAACGATCATCATATTTTAACATGGCACAAACTTTCTATCATCATTACTAACCATAACATTAAAGCGTGGGTGATGCATTTATTTATCATGGTGATGAAAGCAAAAGAAAGCAAATTGCACAAATGCTGAAAAAATAAAACAGAAAATTGCTACGCACACACAAGTTTGCACACATGCTGAAAATAAATGAGAAGAAATAGAAAAATCCAAACCACACGTGCGAGCATTTTATTCATGGTCTTGTCATCGATCACTCTCCTTGATTGCCTCTTGCGTTGTATCCTTGGTCATAATATTGTTGAAATGCTCCTCCATTAAATTGTTCCGGTGGCGCTAGGCCTAGAAGTTCCATTTGATATGCAATTCCCGTGGTTCCCTCTTTTAGTTGGCTTGTGTGCCTCTGGATGGCGTCTATGTCTTCCATATTTCTTCTTGCATAGGCACCCATGATTCTCAATCCTTGTTCCGGATGGGGGAGGTCAAAAAATTGTGCTCCAAATGACGGGTCGGGCATCTCTCCTTGGTATGATGGGGGTGGGTAGCCATAGTTGCTAAATGGTGGGGGCGCCGGGTACACTGGTGGAGGCGCCGCCATAGCATGCCCCCATGCTTGATCTTGATTTCCTTCCCATTGACTCGTCCATCCTTACGGGTGTCCTTGTCCACTTGATGCTCCTTGAAATTCATTCCTCCAATAAGCGGAACTTGGTGGTGGAAGCTTTACTTCTAAATTTTCTTGTTGTGCCGACTCCGATGTTCCTTCAATCAACCTTCCTCTTTTTGTTTTCTTCACTTTTGCTCCAATGTTTTCAACTCGCCAATCGGTCCTTCCTCTTGCGAATAATTTAAGCCTTTGATCGGGGAGGGAAATATCCATCTCGGAAATAGTGAATCCCTTCTTTTCATCCCCTCCGATATAATGGCCTTGTCTCAAATGTTCAATCCCTATATCTCTTCCCGGGACATAATATTTTTGGATCACCGCTAACCCCGGATTCATGGCTCGGGCTATTAATGTAAGATAACACCCCGAACCAACTTCTCCTGTGCCGGATGATGCTTCACAAATCCACCTTTCAACCATGATGTAGGTGGGATCAATCACTTGCTTCTTCACCAATGCTGCATACATCCAATTCAATTCTTGGTCGGTGACCTTTGATTCTCTCATCCTCCCGAGAATTCTTTTGCTCACCCAAGAGTGGAATATTTGGAGGATCACATTACTTATATTCTTCCTTTGGCAGTTGACATCTTTTGCTATCTTTGTCCAAAACTGATTGAGCTCTCCATCTTCGACTTCCACCATTTCATTTGCATTGCTTTTGAACCCGAGCAAACTCCCTATTTCTCCATAGGTGATGACTTTTTCTTCATTCTTGAGCTGAAATTTCAGACATGGAACTTCTTCATCATCCACCACTTCCGTTGTTTTCTCCAGTGTCATGAACATCTCCAAAGCCACTTCTTCTTGCATGTCTACCGTAACACCATCGGAAAATAACTTCCAACCGATGTTCTCCAAGAGCTGGTAGATGTCATGATGGAATCCCAACTTCTCCAATGCTTCATCATCAAAATCATAATTTGCTCGCAGCCTTTCCTTCATGAACTTGAGCCTTTCTTCTTCTTCCTTCGACAAGATAATAAACCCATATTCTGAATTCTTGGGCTTGTATGGTGGTGGTGCGGATGACCTTGTCGAACGCCGTGGAGGAGGTGGCATCCCTTCGGTGTATCTCATGGAGGAGCTTCTCGCGTCTCTCATCCCACCAAGGAGCAACATGTCGCTTCTCGGTGCGGGGTTGTCTTCCTCCATGCTCCGCGGACACTCGGAGACCGAGTGCCTCCGCGAAGAACTTGCCAATGTGTCGGATGTTGATGAACGCGTCATTCTCCTCCCGGTGACGAACCTCATGATGCCACTCATGGTGACTCCTTGCTGCACACACTCAAAAACAAACACACCGGGGGTTTCTTGCTGGCGGGAGAACAATATATCGAAGAATGGTGCAAAATAGGATTTGTGGCGAATTTTCGGAGATTTTTGGAGTTGATTTTGGTGGACGATTTTTTCAGAACTCTAACTTATGTTTCTGGGTGAAGAACTTGAAGAACATAAGCAAGGAACTGAGTGTGGAGCATACCTGTGAAAGGGGAGCACCAGAGCACTTAAAAAGAGGCCAGGCCGGCCGGCCTGGGGCCTTGGGGCTGGCTGGCCTAGGGCATTCCTGGCCCTCCTTCACTTCGTCTTTCTCTGGTGGCTTCCTGGTGCAATTATTTGCTTCTATCCAGTACATCTTTCATACTTCGCACCATCCAAATCCCGTGAACCACTCTTTTTTTGCCTTTGATGTCCACTTGCAACATTATTTCTTCACTTTGTGTCATTCACCTTGTCCCATGCTTCATCATTCATCACATGGTGCCATCTTTGCTGAAAATCACATGTCCTTCCCATGTATGGCTGCTCCCTTCTTTGGATCATTTGCATGTGGTGGTAGGTAGAGAGCACAATTCCTTCCCGTGAACTCACTTTGATCAATGGATGTTAATCAAGCACATAAACCCTCTCCAAATCATGCTTAGATGTTGAATCCTCCTCTAACTTCGAAATTTCAGAATTAACTTAGAGCATGCAATGAGCTTAAATGAATAATTAGAGGGGAATTAAAACATGTTTACATTTGTAAGTCAAAAAATATTTCCTGACTACATTAATTTTGGTTGCACCGGAACCGTTCACTTTCATGAATTGATAGCAAACAATCTCGAATTCAACCGTGGGTCTTGGGTTTAGGTTCTAATTTTTTGCCAAAATGAGAGAGAAATTTTTGAAAAGGGAAAAGTTAGGAAATTTCTAGTCCTATTATAATGAAACTGAAAATTCTCTCTATGTTTGAGCGAACCTACACATCAAGAATTTAAATGATATAAACATAGCGCGGCTTTACTCTTGTCTTTTATCTCAACTTGGTCCGGCCGTCATGGAGAGGACGGTCGCCAAAAATAGGTATGGAATTTTGGATGTGGCTTTCTTAACAAGAGGCAAATAAATCATAGGATGGCTCATGTCATTGGTTTAAAATAAGAAATAACATCGAAATGACCGAGCGAATAAAATCCAAATCAAATTGTTCTACCGAACGACCAATTGTTCAAAAGTTTATCATGTCCTTGCGTAGCAAAATTCTCGACACACTTACCCAAATCTCTCGTGGGTTGTCCTCCCGGCAGCTTATTCTTGACTCGACGAACGGGTTGAACTCCCGGCAGCTTTATTCTTGACTCGACGAACGGGTTGCCTCCCTCAAAGCGCTTCGTTTATAGTCTGTAGCTAGACTTTCTTCTTCTTCACTTCGGACCAATGCTCGGTGATGGCGCTGCAGTCTTGGGTACCCACTTCCGCACAATCCTTGGTGCGGGTTTGTCTTCTAGGTTAGTCATCTTTTTGGTCTTCACAGGCGGGCTTTTAGCTTTCATCTTGACGGGTGCAGTGATCTTCTTTGTCGCGATGGACGCGACAACTTCTTTCTCCTTCTTCGCTTCCTTCTTGTTCGGCCCCTCCTCTTTCTTTGGCTTCTCCTCTGTGACACGGCGGTGAGGCGGAACATATTTGACATTGATCATGTTGCATACATCGATGCGTGGACGAAACTTGAACTAGCTTGTGGTGCCATTGATGTCGAACTTGATCTCCCCCTTGCCAACGTCGATGTTCGCCCTTGCGGTCTTGAGGAAAGGCCTCCCAAGTATGAGAGGCGCCTTGCTCCCTTCTCGCATATCGAGAATCACAAAGTCAACGGGGACTAAGTGTTCTCCAATCTTCATGGGCACGTCTTCGGCGATTCCCAAAGGATAGCGAACGGAATTGTCCGCTAACTCTAGGCACATAGCGGTGGGTTCCGGGTCCGGTAAGCTTAGCTTCTCGAACACGTTCTTTGGCATGACGCTCACACTTGCGCCGAGATCACAAAGTGCTCTTTCGAACATAAGAGATCCAATGGAACACGGGATGGTAGGACATCCGGGGTCCCTCTTCTTCTCAGGAGCTTCATTAGCGATTGCCACACTACACTCCTCGGTTAGCTTGACGGTGCTTGGTGGTATCTCGCGCTTGTTTCCCATGATGTCTTTGAAGTAGCGAGAATATGTTAGAACTTGTAGAGCATCCAAGAGCGGCATGTTGATGCTCAACCTACGTACCATGTCAACAAATTTGTTGAATTGCTCATCTTCATGTTTACCTTTGCGGTATCGTGGCCTTGGCGGTAGAATCTTGGTGTCTATATCATCTATTTCAAACTCTAGCTCTTCGGTGACTATCTCTGGCGTAGGAGTAGGCGCCTTCTCCTTGATGATGGTCTCCACTTCAACTCTTGGCTTAGGCTTCCTTGGTCCCGCCGTATGTTCGGGTTCTTTGGTCTCCTTTCCCGAGCGAGTTTGAATTGCCTTTGCCGTCTCTGGACCTTGAGGTTGCCCGGGCAATTTTCCTTCATTGCTAGATAAGCGTCCGGCGAGCTGGGCTACTTGCGTTTCTAGCATCTTCATCATGTTGAGTACTTGAAGGTTAGAGCTCCCGACCTCCGTCACCTTGCCGTCAATGTTCTCCAAGATCTTGTCCATAGCCTTGAACTTGGTGATGGTGTCCTTGTTGATCTTACCTTGCTCCTCCATGAACTCCTTCAATTGTATACGAAGAGGCACCGAGTTTTGTATGGAAGAGCTTGCATTAAATTGAGGTCTACCTTGCCCGTAGCGGAAGTTGGGTTGCGGGATCCATTTTCCCTTCTTCATGTAGTCGAGCATCTTGGCTTCCTCCGGGCAATTCTTTTGGACATGGCCGTACTCTCTACATTCTTCACATGTAGACCTTGCTTCGGCCGCCTTTAAATCAATAGCTTGGGCTTCTCTCTTTTCCACTTCCATCTTCTCCAACCTTCTCATGAGCGAGTCGATCTTCCCTTCTAGCACTTCTTCACGTTCCACTTGCAATACACTCTTCGCGGCACCCACGGCTTGGAGTGGTTGTAGGTGCCCCGATGATGCCCATGCGTCATTGTCCGCCACCTTCTTGAATAGCTTGAAAACTTGAGTCGGCGTGAGCTCAATGATCGATCCTCCTGCCAATGCGTCAATAATCCCCCTTGATGCAGTAGTGAGGCCTTGATAGAACTTCTGGACCACATCTTCCCTTGAGAACTTGTGATAAGGTACGGCGTGGATGTAGTCGTTGAAGCGCTCATAGGCTTCCGCAATAGTCTCCATCGGGGCTTGTGCGAATGTAGCAATCTTGTTGCGCAAAATTTGGGTCTTGCCCGGCGAGTAGAACTCCGTCATGAACTCCTTCATCAAGGATTCCCAATTTTGCACCGTGTGTGCCGGTAGAGAATGAAACCACTGCAGCGCTCTCCCAAGTAGAGAGAACGGAAAGAGCCTCGCTCTCATTTGATCTTGAGTCATCCCTTGCATGTCGAAGGTGCAGCATAGTTGGAGGAACGCTTGAAGATGTAGATTAGCGTATTCTTTCCCAGTGAAGGGCGAGCTTTGCACCATCCTTATGATTGAAGTCTTGATCTCGAATGGAACTCCGATGTTGTCCAGATTTTGAATTGGCAAGTCCCGAATGTCCGGACTGCATAGCTCTCCGATCGTATGCTCCTGCTCCGGTAGCGCCATCCCTTGGTGAAGTGGCGCCCCCTTTGGACTTGTTGGTGGAGTCTCTTGAGGTGAAGACGATGAACCGGCGACTTCTTCTTTTGGATCTACTAGTTCCGGCTTCCTTGATCATGCTTCTCGTCTCCTTTGCCTGTAAATTTTTTCTGGATCATCCACAAAATTTTCGGGTTTGTTGGAGAGGCTCCCGTCCATCTCCTGTTAGGGGTTAGTGAAAAGAAAAAATATATACGAGATCTAAAAGATGAATATACAAGATCTAAAACATAAAAGAAAAATAAAGCAAAATAAAGCAAAATAAAGCAAACTCTAGATTAGATTGATTTTCATGGAATAGATCCGTTTTTTTAGTTAGCACAAAAAAAATAAGAGATCTAAAAGGTCAAAAAGAAAAAAAATCAAGAAAAAGAAATATTTACAAATGCAAGTAAGATTGGATCTTAAATCGATGGTTCCCCGGCAACGGCGCCAGAAAAGCTTGTTGACGCTCCTTAGCGCCCCGATTTGTATACCGCAAGCACACGGTTCGTGTAGCTTTTCCCTTAGAGTATTCCCCCAAGGTTTATCAATCCACGGAACCAAAGATACAAGAAACAATCTACTAACATAGAGATTCCTTTGTGTTGAGATGGTGAAAAACGAATCTAATCTACTAAAACGACAAACACCGAAGGTAGTAAGAGAAAGTTAGAGATAACCAATCTAGATCACCTAGATCATGCATATGTTGTAGTTCCAGCTAGATGTAGTGAAGCAAGATAGATGTGAATCTCAATGAAAAGCATCTTTAAACCCAAAATCTCCAATCCGATCCTTCGACACCCCCATCTACTAAAGAAACGCCCTGTCACGACGCCCCCCTTTGGACGAAAGCACCCAGAAGCAAGTCGAACCCCCTTTGGTACTTCCACTGTGAACCTCTAGCCACCATGACTACAAGATCATGCTAAGCGATCTATCTCTATAATAGATCTAGGATGAAGCAAACCCAAAGAAAAGAATGAAATCGAAAGAGAGAACATGGTCGCTAAACATTTGGAATCACAAATAACTTCACCGTGAATGATTGTACATCACAAGATCACAACCGGGGCCCTACCTTGATCTTGATTATCCTAGCTCCAAAACTCCGACGTGGTCTTCCTTGCAATGTTCCCACGTCGGCTAGGGAAGCCCCTAGACAACTAGCACGACCCTCGGCTCTCTGAGAGGTGTCCCCTCTATCTTCTCTGCTCCTTGACGTCGTCTCGCGAATTGATCTCTGCTTGAGCCTCGGGGAGGGGTCTTTAAATAGCCCCAAGAAACCCTAGGTCGAAGGGGAGGCCGAGAAGCCCTGGAAAAGGCCTGGGCCGGCCGGTTGAATGGGCCTAGGCCGGCCGGCCTGGCCCATTTCCTTGCCGCCTCACGTCCTCCTTTGTCCCCAAGTCTTCTGGAGTTTATGCCTTTCACGATTGCACCCCGTGGGACGTCGTTATCTTCGAGATATCTTCGAGGAAAAGGATAGGATGGAAAATCCTTCCTTAAATCTCTCTTTGCTTTGCTTAGCCCCGAAGTATCTTGATCTTATCTTGTGGGCTTTGTCCTTTGGGCTTCATTGGAGGGTGGATGTGCATGAATGGGCCTCTAGTCTTCATGGCCTTTGGTCCTTTGTTCGGGCTTTGGCCTTCATCTTTCTTTGTGTCATCGCGTGATCATGGGCCTCGTCATTTCATGCTCCAAAATTGGTCAAAAACCTGCAAAAATGAAGTACCTCCAAAATATATGTGCAAATGCGAAAACGACCAATAATCGGGCCGAGGTTAGGATGGTTAGTGATTTTGATATTAAATTCATGCCATTATCAAAGTTAAATAGGGGTTAAAATGGATACTTAAGGAGCACCAACAGGCCCCCTCCTCGGAAATGGAGGAGGGGAATCGGTCCCCTGAGTCGCCCTGCCCCTTTTACCCCTGCTCCCACCCGCCACCGTGGCCTAGGGCCGCCGGCCAGGCGTCGCTGGCGACCGCCCCTCCCTTCTTCTGTTTCCCGTGGAGGGAGGAGGAGGAAGATGGTGGCTTTTTGCCACAAAACCCCCTGCCTTTTTCTCTATTTTATTAAGAACCCTCCCACCTCTCTAGTGCTATTACAAAAGACACCTTCCTATTTTTCCTATTCACAAATAAACCCTCCACCGTATAAACATAACTCTTATTATGCCCCTGGCCCTTTTCAGAGTAACCCGTGCATTTTTGGAAATTACATTTAAGTCCTTCTCTTTCCAAAACTAATTACAAAGAAGTCCCCGAATCCCGGTTTAGCCCTAACCATTCCTTTATCTCGTCATTTTATGCGCCAAAAATCTTCCGATCGACCTGAAACTTTACCATGCTATTTATAATATACTTTTGACTATGCCATTAGAAAACTGCCCAAAAATGTTACTCATGTCTCCATATCTTAATTGTTTCCAATTCGAGCTCAGCGATAAAACCTTTACTTCTTTTTCTTGATTGTGTGCTTGCTTGTGTGCGTCGTAGATCACGGTGTGAATGAGGGAGAATCCGTCAACGAGCAGTACTACGAGCAAGTGAACGAGGACCAGTTCCACGACCCCGAACCCGAAGGACAGTACCTCGATCAGGACTTCCCGGAAGGCTTTGAGAACGGCAAGTTCAATCCCACCCTTTGATGCATGTTTTGTCCCAGTTTTTATAAACACAACCTATTGGCCTGTTCTACAAAACTGCATATGTTTTGATTGCTGAAAACATGGTTGGATAGCCACCCCTTGATTTGTTATAACCATTCCTTGACCACCTAGACTAATGTCTGAATATGATTTATTCTACTTGGATGTTAATCGCTGCTAGAATGCTTAGGACTTTAAACACAGTACAACTTGTTTTATAAAGAAAATACGTGAGGGTGTGTGGGAAGGGAAAATGTGGAATTTTCGAAAGATGAGTTTAGACGGGATGGATGGCACTTCTGTGTGAATTGCCAAATGGTGTGCTCGTGCCTGTGTGGTTGCGCAAGGAAGGGAGATATCCATCTTGTCACAATTAAGGACCGAGTTGGTGTGTCATCTCACCTAACTCCACTATTGTGCAAACCACTCGGTCGTTGTATGGGCAACGGCTTAGCATAAACCCCACTAGTTAGTCTGATAGCCATTAGGAGAGCTGAGAGCAACGGGTGATCAAGGAGAAGGGATTAGCTCTGTGTGACTTATGCCCTGGTTAAACCTCAGTGATTGGTCAATGGCCCCTTAGTGGATCTCGTGATGGCTAGTCACGTCTAGCTAAGGTGGGTAATGGCTTTGTTGGGATCTGCACCGACACTAAGGTGATCGAGTTGTGGTACCCCGCTTGTGGGTGAAGTTGCACACCTCTGCAGAGTTAAAATCTATAAGAATAGTCGTGCCCACGGTACTGGGCGAGTTACGGTTTGGTCACACAACTAGTGTTTTCTTCTGGGAATGGATGGGTTCGTGTGAGTTGTTTTGGAAAAGTATCCGACAGTTGTGCCGTGTGCTACGGCGGATGAGGAGTCCGTTAGCAATTTAAAACTTGAATCCTGTGTGGATCAACCCTACGTATTACTCAGTGCAAGATAATGGCTTTGGAAAACCCCTTTCTTTTGAATGAACCCATGCATAAAAATTAGCTTTCCACAAATTAAACCCTTGCCTTATCCTTGGTTTACCCTGTGCATTATATTTTGTTTATACCCCCTCCGTGGGTGTGGTTGGACTTGCTGAGTACATCTGTACTCACCCCATTCTTAATTTTTACAGAGGAAGATCCAGACTTCGTTCCCGAAGACATTGAGTAGGGGTTCCGTCCTGCACCCAACCTTACCTGTGGATAGGGTCACCCGCAGGAAGCTCCGTATGGTGTAAGACTCCGATGAACTCTTTGTAGTTAATGTCGTTGTGTGGGTTTTAGTTGTAATCCTCGCGATAGTGGCTCTTCACTGCCCATTACCACGTAGAGTTGTACGGTGATGTACCATCTGATATAATAAATGTGTTATCAGCCTCCTGGGACTGATATTTGTATCACATTTAAGTCTTCTATCATGAGTGGACGCTTCAGGCAGGGACCCCCTCAAAAACAATCAACACCTAAGGCAATACAAACCACCACATAGGACGTAGGGTATTACGCAACTCACGGCCCGAACCTGTCAAAATCTTTGTGTTCCTTGCACCATCGAGTTCCAGAGCAGTTGGTCCCTACCTACAAACCTTACTGCTAAGAGTATCCCTGAGCAGTCTTGGCGGTAAACACCGACAATAGGTGTCCCGAAATCTCCTATGGCTGATGCTGCTAATTCACCCCCATGATCTACTTCTTAGTCGTGTGAGCTTCTCAATATAGCTGGAGTAAGGTGCCTTCCATGGTGGCTTTCCCTATCTCGCAGTATCAACTGCAGGAGTAGTAACAGCCAGCTGAGCTAGTTAGGTTTCTAGCATCTTGTTGAAGCTCAGCTAATTTTTAATAGTAGTGGAGAATCCATCCAACTTGGCTTGAATGGTCTCCAGGGACTTGTCATTGGTGGTCAGTTTCTTCTGAATTGTATCACTGATCTTCGTCTAACCATAGACTAACTCCATCAAGGTAGGCTAATAAGGATTGAAATTTGAATTTTCCATTCCGTACCTGATAAAATGGGCGTGGTTGGTTCCACCCCTGACCACATTGTGAACGAAACCCGTTGTTGTTGATAAACATTGCCTCTTCTTGGTTTTCTGGGCAATCATTGCCCAAGTGTCCAGTATTTCCACAGACCTCGCATGTCATACGAGTATCAAGGCTTGAAGTGTCTGCATATGAGCCTTGTCTTGTTGAGATCCCTCAAATTTCTTGAGGAGGAGATCAATTTTTGAAGCGAGCTTTTCTGTTTTACAAAGGAGAAGTAGTAGTGAACACATACCTATTCTCCAAAGCAAGTCCGGGGACCCAACAACTACTTCACTAGCCTAGAGTTACACAAGAGAGTGTTTGAGCTAGAGCTTCAACTTGGTGTGTCATATTCTCACACCCCCCTCATATATATAGAGGGTGCCAAGGGGGGTCTCACGCCCGATTTGTAGCACACCAGGCATGTTGAACTGACCTTAGGAAGGAACAAGGAAGGTTCCTACAGAAGGCTGAAGGTCGGTGGCTGAGTGGGCTGGTCGGCCGACCAAGGTGGTGGGCCGACGGCCCACTGGTCCCCACCACCTTCAATCTTCTCTGGTGGGTTGCCATGTTTCTTCTAACCTCTGTTCCACATGCCTGATCTTCAGTTATGTCGGTTTGATGCTGCATGTGGGCCCTTGGATCCATGTGAGCCAAAATTCTACGCTCTGATTGGTCGATGACTTTCTCCGTGGATCATAAGATGCTCACAACCTGCATTTTACCTCTTTTTCC
This sequence comes from Panicum virgatum, assembly GCF_016808335.1. Lineage (NCBI taxonomy): Eukaryota > Viridiplantae > Streptophyta > Magnoliopsida > Poales > Poaceae > Panicum > Panicum virgatum. The sequence goes on along the minus strand of NC_053149.1, from coordinate 36,699,895 downwards.
AATATTGCAAAATTTCTAAGAGCATAGTGGGTTTAGGCTTTATTTGGGATAAATATGCATATGAAATATTTAAACTCTCAAGATTTTCTGATCAAATTGATGCTTGAAATTGGTCTTTAACAAGCTTCAATACTAGGGCAATGTTGCCTTTTCTCTTTTCCTACTAAAGGGTTTTTGTGGAGCTCAAGGGTAGGATAAAAAAACTAGGCATACTTGCATTCCATATATTGTGAAGTTAAAGAGTGAATCCATTAAGAAACCAAATCATACAACTATGATCAAGATGTGCATGTGTAGGAAATGAATGGATGGTAGTATGAACTCCTTTTCATGATCCATCTCTCTCCTTTATTTTTCTTGGATATGGGCTTTTTTTACATGCCTTGTGAGCATGTGGCATACCTTCTTTGGGTATGCATTTTTTTATTTCTTTTTGCATAGCCCATACCCTTGATGGTAACTTTGGAGAGTGTGGTTATGGACAAACATGGAGTTTTATTTTGTGGATGGGTGGAGGATGGATGTTGCTAATTCCCAGTGTAGGAATTTCAAGAATGAACATGGGCATGGACGTGGTCTTGATCACACAAGTATGAAAAGATTCTTTCTAGGGTCACACAATTTGACAAAACTCAAATGAGATGACAAGCGGCATATGTATAAAAGTTTGCAACAAGTATTCATATGGCTCTGGTAGGTAATTATCACCCTCGAGCAACTTATTTTATTTTTGTGAAAATCAACACTCCAGACTTCCACAACTACAATATTCTATTGAGAGGCGGTCAAAAATACATTTTTAGAGGCAGTTATGGGCAACCGCCTATGGGCTATCGCCTCAGTGCGGTTGACCAACAACCGCCTCTTAACCGAAAAATAAAAATAAAAAAAGCCCGTGCAGCCGGTGCCACCGCCCGCCGCCGGCGTGCCCCGCCTGTGAACTCCGTCGCAGTGCCACGGCCCTGGATCCGGCTGCATCCTGCTCGCCGGGGCCGCCACTGCTCGCGTTCACAGGCCGCCGCCGCTCGCCCTCCCGGGGCCACTATCGGATCCCCCGCCGCTTGCGCTCGCCGGGGCCGCCGCAGCTCGCGCTTGGCGGCACTGGGGCCGGATCCGTTGCCGCTCTTGCTGCCAGGGCTAAATCCGCCGCCGCTCGGCCGCCAGGGCCGTTGCCCTGCCCTGGGCCACTGTTGCCGTCGCTGCTGCCGAGCGCAGCCCGCCCGCGGCCACCGCTACCGTCGCTGCTGCTGCGGCCGAGAGCGGCCCGCCGTGGCCGCCGCAAGCCGCCGCCGCCGGCCACCCGAGCTTGCGCGGCCAACCCACACGCCCCTCCTACTCGCAGAAGGCTTGATATGGTTGGAGGGAAGGACGGGGAACCTGTGGCCCATGCTCGGAGGGAGAAGGTATAGAGAGGGGCGGCGGTGGAGGAGAGGAGAAGGGAGAGAGGAGCCGCTGCTGCTGCTCGGCGAGAGGGAGAAGATAGAGAGAGGGGCTGCAGCGGAGGAAAGGGAGAAAAAAGGAGAGAGGTGCGGCTGCCGCTACTCGGGGAGAGGGATCTAGGGTTAGAATTTGAGTCTGAAATGGGCTCATTCATGGGCTTTAAGTGGGGTAGTCTATTAACTGAGGGAGGACATCTATAACGTGTCCGCCTCTGAAAATAGGGGCATTAACTGAGGCAGTCGAGTTAAACATAACCGCCTCAGTTAATCGATTGTCAGAGGTAGTTTCCATAATCGCCTCTGTTAATGTCGGGCATTAACAGAGGCGGTTATTTTTATGACCACTTCAGAGGCCTTTTTAAAGTGCCTCGCTTAATCTAGAAATGTAGTAGTGTTCAAGCAGCACTTAGAAAAGATCATGTTACTCTAATTACCATATCTATACTCACAACAACTTAGACTTGGATTAAACATGTGCAATCCATAAGATTTTCAGGTTTTTAGCAAGAAGGTTTATCAAGCCATCAAACTCAAATTCAAGAGAGCCCAAAGTAATAAATTAGACATGCAAACTAAGCAGAAAAGAGAAATTTTCATCTTTTCAACTCTAGAGAAGTCTAAACATTTTTATAAGCATATGACAAAAGAAATAAATATTAATTTTATTTTAGTACAACTAAAAGAAGCAGTAAAAGATAAGTTGACCTGGGGGAGGGGAACTCCCCCAAGCTAGCTCTTGGTTTAGGGTCCGATGAGCAGGACTTTTCTCCATACCTGATCAGGTCGAGGTTGATTCGTCCATACATGGAGAGGTAGTAGTGAACGATGATGTCTTCTTCTTGCGCCACACCTTCTTGGTCTTCTTTGGTGTTGTATGTGGCGCAGGAGAGAGATCCTTGGGTAGTTGGTTGTGTGTCTCCCAAGCTGATGCTGTCAGCGACTCACGAATGATCCCTTCCTCCTAGTCTGGTTCCGTTGGAGACTCACGGATCTCCCCTTCCTTCCAATCTGGTTTTGTTGGAGGCTCATGAATTTCCCAGTCATTCTAGACCGGCTCTGTTGGAGGCTCATGGAACTCCCAGTCTTCCCAGCCGGGTTCAGCGTACATCCCTTCTCTTTTGTTATCCTCATGAATCAGAAATAATTCTTGTTTTGGAACCAAAATTTCATGTTCTTTCCCATGATGAGGAGGCTGATCCTTCCTGTTCCTATGTCTATTATAGCTCTAGCGTCTCTCAAGAATGGTCGCCCAAGAATGAGAGATATCCTTAGATTTCCTTCCATATCGAGGACCATGAAATCTGCAATAATTAAGGTGTCCTTGACTTGTACCAGTAAGTTCTGAACAATACCCTCAGGATACCGAATGGTAGAGTTAGCCAGTTGTACGCACATTGTGGTATGGGAAAGAGAAGGATAACTTAAATTCTCAAATGTTTCCTTGGGCATAATGTTGACACTCGCTCCAAGATCACATAGAGTCTGCTCGAAGTGGCAATCAAAGATCGAGCAGCTAATCATTGGTGTCCTAGAATCTCCTCCGATTGATGCTGATAATTCACACCACGATCCTCTTCTTGGTCGTGTGAGCTTCTTGACATAACTAGAATAGGGTGCCTTTCTTGGTGGCTTCCCCTATCTTGTAGTTGCTGCATTGACACTATCTAGGGTAGTCTCTGGCTACCCTGGAATCTTCCCTAAACCAACTGCAGTAGTAGTAGCAACCAGTTGAGCTAGTTGGATTTCTAGCATCTTGTTAAAGCTCAGCTAATTCTTGATAGTAGTGGAGAATCCATCCAATTTGGCTTGAATGGACTCCAGGGACTTGTCATTGGCAGTCAGTTTCTTCTGAATTGTATCATTAAACTTTGTCTGACCATAGACTAAATCTCTCAGGGTAGGTTGATTAGGATTGAAATTTGTATTTCCATTGCCTCTTTGATAAAATGGGTGTGGTTGATTCCACCCCTAACCTCCTTGTGGACAAAACCCATTGTTGTTGATGAACATTGCTTCTTCCTGGGTTTCTGGGCAGTCATTGCATGAATGTCCAATATTTCCACAGACCTCGCATGTCATACGAGCATCCAAGGCTTGAATTGTCTCCATTTGAGCCTTGTCTTGTGTATAGCCCTCAAATTTCGTGAGGACGAGATCAATCTTTGTAGCGAGCATGTCTGCTTCCTTGACGGAGTGCATGCCCTGCTGACGTGATTGGACTCGATCATCGCTCCAACCTTGGTTGGAAACCATCTTCTCAACTAAAGATTTAGCTCTTTCATGGGTCAGTTAGAAGAAAGCTCCACCAGCAACAGCATCTACATTAGGGGTGGGCATAAAACCCGATACCTGAACCCTGAACCCGAAAAACCTAAACCCGAACCCGAAATACCCAAAAATTGAAAATCCCGAAGCTATTTCGGGTATCAAATCTGAAAACCCAAAATTAATTCAGGTTTAAAACCCCGGTACTCGAACAGCCCGAATAGCCCAATTATTCAGCCCAACACTAAATTCAGCCCAGCCCAAAGGCCAGACCCTCACATCCGGTAGGTAATCCTAGCTATTTAATGGAACCACCCAACAAACACCCTCGCTTCCCCACCCTCAACCTGCAGCCGCAAGCCAGCAACTCGCTCGGCCTCCCTGTCCAGATCTCGCGAGCCTTCGCGAGATGCCCGCAAGTCCAATTATACCTCTCTCCTCTCCTCCTCCCTCTTCACTCTCCAGCTCCTCTGCATACTACCTCGAGCTGCAAGCTCCATCTCCCCTGTTCGTCTTTGCAAGGATGAAGCCTGCACGCTTTAGTTGCTCCAATCCACTCCCTGTGCAGCAGCCAAGGGAGGGGGATTCACGCCAAGAAGTCCACAAAATCATTCAACTCCACTAGCATGAGCTATGCTTGATAGTAGCACGCCAGCACCACCATGCACCACTGCCTCCTGTGTGCTGTGATCTGCAATCTAGTTGCATAGTAATCGGGTTGTTCGGGGTTACCCGAAGCCGAACCCGAATTCTTGGGTACCCGAAATGTCGGGTTTTCTTTATTTCGGGCAAATTTTGGATAGCATTTTTCAAAACCTGAAATTTTTAAAACCCGAAAAACCCGACCCAAAAATTTCGAGTTACCCGAATGCCCACCCCTGATCTACATGATCACAGGTTGTCTAAGTCAGCCCGTCGTAGAAACTTTGAAATATGAGACAATTATCCATCCCGTGGTGCGGACACACTAGGATATACACCCGAAGTCGCTCCCAAGCTTGAGGAATGGTCTCATTGGACGCATCCTGAAAACTCGAAATCCTTCCACGAAGGGCATTGGTTTTGCCCATCGAGATGAACTTCGCGAGGAATGTCTTGGTGCAATTATCCCAGGTATTCACTGAACTCTTATTAGCATAGAACTCTCCCCAGAAGAGAAAACGGAAACAATAAGAGCCGGATAGCATCTTGCAAAACTCTCTTGATAACAAAAGTACTGCAAAGCTCCAGGAATTGCTGGAGGTGAGCGCTGGCATCCTCGTTGGCCTTGCCACAGAATCGGCTGGCCAGCACCATCATAATTAGGCCCGTCTTGATCTCAAAATTCTCTCCCCCAGTGCTAATACCTGGCCCGATAGGGAATTGCTGGCAGAAGGAGTAGCGTAATCACGAAGAGTCTTCTAAGCCATGGAGATGGAAGCAGATGGCGCACTAATGACTGGTGCTAACGTCGAGGGTGTACGCTGAGGAGGTGACACGAGGTCAAAATCTTCTTAAAAGCGACTCTAGATTTTGCGTGAAATTTTGTAGCAGATCAAAACCGATAATACACTACCCTGTTTTCATCACAACGTAGGAGAAAACAAGCCAAGTTAGCCTGTTTAGCAAATTGTAACACCCTAATTTAAATTTCAGCATTTATTAATAAATTTAATTGGCTTCATTTAATTTTCTAAGGTTTATTGTGTTAGACTTGCATTTAATCTAATTTTTGTTCCATAAGAAATTAAAATTTATCATAGGGTTAAAAATGTTTGTTGCATTCATGCTGGAGCATCTCTTTTATTGGTTTGTGTGCTAGGGTTGAATTCAAATTTGAATTTGAATTCAAATAGTTTGAGTGGTGTTTAGAAATAGAAAAGAGAAGGAAAAAGAGAAAAAAAACCAAAAACCCAAAGCAACCCAGCCCCGCCTGCCCTTTACTCCTTCCTAGCCCAACCCGCATCCCTTTCCCCTTCGGCCCAGCAACCCGCGCGCAGCCCAGCTAGCGCTCGCGCCCCTCCCTCTCACCCCGCCTGACACCGGGCCCCGCTTGCCAGCTAGTGCAGCCTCTCTCCAGCGCAGCGCCTTCACGCCCCCCTCCCGCACTCACCCAGGGCCCACTCGTCAGTGGCCATCTGAGCACGCCCGCTCCGCGCGTTCGCCCACTCTCTTCCCCGGTTTTCACCCGCTGACACTCCGGCCCCACACACCCCTTTCCTTCTTCTTCCTCGCGTCGCACCCCTGCTGCTGGACCACCGCACCGAGTTCCCAGCCGGACTCCTGCGCCGTGGATCGCCAGGCCTCACAGGTCCACTGGCCAGCCGCTCAGCACGCCACGTCCTCCTTCTAGAAGCTGCGCGCGGAGCCCGAGATCTCGCAGGGCAGTGGCTCGATCCGCTATCCCCGCACGGCACCAATCCCGGCCGCGATACTCGCCGGCCTTCCGTTCGTGGCACGCACGCCCAAACCCCTGCACGGCCTCCTTTATTTTGGCACCCTCGCGGCCCCTGAGCACCCACCTCGCCACACCATCGCTGCCACAGCACACCAGTGCCATCGCCCGCCCTTGCTGCGCCGAGTCCCCTGCGCCACCGTGGTTCGGCCGCCCCGCTGTGCCTCTGCCACCAATAATCCCCGCAGGAGCTTCGCCTGAGCACCAGGGACCTCTCCGAGCTTGCTGCCCCGGCCCTGGACCACGCCATCGCCGGAATCGAGCCAGACTTCAACTCCGGTGAGCTCGGACCGCCCTGACCACCGTGATTTCCTTCGCAGGACCTCCCTGAGTCAAGCCGTGGGACTAGCAGGCCCAGAGAAGCCCTGCTCCAACTTGTCCCCGAGCTCCGCCCCAAACGCCGCCGTGCAACCTCATCGCCGGCCTCCCTGCGACACCTCTCCGTCCAATTCCTTGCTCGGTGAGCACCATCGTCCCCCCTGCTCCGTTTTCGCTAGGTTTTATGGCCCCTGGTACACCCTAGGTGCCCAGGCACCACGCTCCGGCGAGCTCTGTCGCCGCCGAGCCGCCCTCGCCATTGAGAAGCCCTCTCCGAGCCCCGCACCGCCTGTCCAGGCCCACCGGTGCCTTACCCGTGCCACGCTCGTGCTCTAGGACCCAAATCCGAGTCGAATTAGGCCCCGAAACACCATTAACGGTGTTCTCTGACGAAGCCCCGCCGCGGGACCACATCGCCGACGAGTCCCGCCGCCGCCCGCGCCCCCAACTGCCTGCGGCCGCTCGATCTCGAATCCACGGCCTAGATTAGTTCTAGACCCGAGCCGCCCTGAGCCATCAGATCGAGATCCGACAGTCCCGATCTGAAGATACCGTTTCGGCCTGGATTTTTGTTAAAGAACCCCCCATCTTTCTTGATATCAACCCGTAGACCATCTCTTTTCAAAAATAATTGCAGTTTGGCCCAGAATTTAGCAAGCAGCCCCCTGAGCTTTTTAAATATAGAACCCGCCATCCTAGCTTGGTAATTTCGCGAGTTAGACCCCAGATCTAATTGTTAATTATGTTTTAGTCCTCGGTTTTGCCTAGAAACCCCGTGGAACTCCAGTTTTCTTACAAATAGGTCCCTGGAACTTGTTTTTGGCCTAGATTTTGCGTTTTAGCTCCGTTTTAGGCATTCTTTATATCCACGGGATCGTTGTAACACATAGAATAGTTCTAGCTTAGTTTTGTTTGCTGTTCTTATGTATTGTTGTACTGTTATCTAGTGTTATCCTTTGTTTGCATGTATGTTTATGTTGTTGCCTTGTTTTTGGCCTTGTGTTCGTGACTAGACGTTGAGCTACCGGAGGAGCCCTAGTACCAGTACCCGGAGCAGCCGTCTTCTGACCAGTTTGAGCAGCAGCAGGAGCTGTACGGGGAAGGCAAGTATAACATGAACACCACCTATCACTTTAAATACATTTTCATACTGCATTTTAATACTGTATGCCTATAAGGATTTCCTAGCCACATTTATCCTTTATATAATTACCTTGGGTTGCATTTTGGTTAGTTGTGCTAGATGCCACGCTATAACACACTTGGTCCTTTTTAATTAATTTGATTAATGGTATATGCAACTTAATTCTGAGAGTGGCCCGTTTGAGGGGCTCACGTCTCGTTAAAATATGTTTTGTTAGAAACTTGGTTTAGGGGGCCAGCACGGTGCTTAGTGCTTGGTTGGCCACTCTCCATAAGGACCGGTTCATAGAGCGACAACCTGGGACAACAGCGCTACCACAAGACTGGAATGGGACGGTCTTGGCTTACTAATTAGGTCTTTTTGGTTTGGAGTAACTTACCTGCGGGGCAAAGGGTGGTAAGCTTCAATGGTCCCTGCTCCTCCGGCTTGGTCTATGCTTGGTTTGCGCACCTGTGCTTGTACCCCGGTGAGGTGGGCCCCATCGTCGCCGATCCAACTCTTCGCGGTTACGCCTTACCAACAAGAATCTTTGTAACGGCCTCGTAGTGAGTTTGCTAGTCATCTCACCTAAGGAAGTGTGATGAACAACTAGCGTAGCTCACGACTTGTGGGTAAAGATGTGCAATCTCTGCAGAGTGTAAAACTGGTATACTAGCCGTGCTCACGGTCATGAGCGGCCCAGATCCTCCTTTTGATTAGTGGGGTTATCTTCCTTTGACGAGGCAGGTTTCCCCGGGTGGCTTGGTTTGGTTCTCAGTAGTAACATGATTAATTTTGATTAATTACTATGTACCTGGGTTTATGGTAATTCATCAACTTGTAGTAAATAGCTTTAATAAAATTTTGCCAATACTTAAAAGCTAATGCAGTCAGTCAGCCAACCTAAAGCCTCATAGTTTGTGTTATACTTGTTGAGTACAAGTTGTGTACTCACTCTTGCCTACACTACTCTTTTTCCTCTTGGGGACACTCTACTGCTGCTCAGTTCCTGCCGACGCGAGGGAGTTCACCCGAAGCTACCAGGACTACGAGGACTTCTAGGCGTTCATCTCCCAGTCGACGTCCCTGTGGCGCCCAGCTCAGCTTCGGAGAGTTTTTATCGTATTTGTACTTCGCTTCCGCTGTATCAGACATTTTTGTCACTAATGTAATAAATAACATTTGTTTTCGCTTTATTATATCTTTTTACGTGATATGTACTGTGATATACTATTCATTCTATTGTATATATGTGTGACTTGATCCTGGCACGTATATGATTCCTCGGTTTGTCCTTTTATAAACTGTAACACCCTAATTTAAATTTCAGCATTTATTAATAAATTTAATTGGCTTTATTTAAATTTCTAAGGTTTATTGTGTTAGACTTGCATTTAATCTAAATTTTTGTTCCTTAAAGTAATTAAAATTTTATCATAGGTTTAAAAATTTGTGTTGCATTCATGCTGGTGCATATTTTTATTTGAGTGTGGTTTGAATTCAAATTTGTATTTGAATTCAAACTTTGTTTGAATTAGAAATAGAAGAGAAAATGAATAGAGGAAGAAACCAAACCCAAACCCAGGAAAACCCAACACAACCCAGTCCGGCCCATCACCCCCCTTTCCTTTTTCCCGAGCCCAGCCCAAGGCAACCCAATCCTCTCCTTCCGCTCGGCCCAGCCAGCCCCCTCGCGGCCCACTCCTCCCTTCCCCTTGGGCCCGCTCATCAGCCCAGCACATGGCCCAAACCCCTCCACTGCGCCAGGCCCATCTTTCGCGGCCCCAGGGGACGCCAGCCCCGCGCCCCGCTTCGCAGCGGCCCAACCCGCACGGCCGCTCAGCCCCGCCCGCCGCGCGGGCTTGCGCCGCTGACAGACCGGGCCACCCTGTCAGCCCCGTCTCCCTCCTCCGCCTCCCCCGCGTCCGGCCGTAACCTCCGCTCCGTGATCCCCGGTGAGGCTTCCCTCTGGGGCACGCCTTCCCAAGATCACCGGGCCGCTTTATAAACGGCGCATCGCACCTCCCTGCGTCTCATCCCGTCCAACACCGCCACAAACCCTAGCCACCGCCGCCTTGGATCTCAGAGCAGAGCTCTGCGCCGCCGTGCTGCCAGTGCCCCAGACCTCTGCTGCCATCAAGGATCACCAAAGGATCGCCGCCTCGGCACCAGGAGCACCACCGGCCATCTCCTCAGCCCTCTACGCCGCGCCACACCCTGGAATTTCCCTTGGAGCCGCCGCTACAGGTAACACGGCCGCCGCCCCGATTCCTCGCCGCCGGCAATCCCCAAGCCTCCCTGACCCCTGGAACATCACCGCAGATCAACACTGAAGCTTTGCATGGGATCCAGTAGCCGGAGCACCCCTGCTGCAGCCTCGTCCGCAAGCTCCGCGTCGCCTCCGCCGCCGGTCCGCGCCGTCGCGCCCTCTGCACGACTTCCTCGGCAACCTTGCACCCCGGTGAGCACCAGTAGCCATCCCTCTATCCTTTGCGCACGTTGTTTTGGCTCGTAGCATGCCTTAGGAGTCCGGGCGTTGCGCGCCGGCGACATCCGCCACCCCAGTGTCGCCGCCGCCGCCGCGCATGGCGCCCCGCGCCTTAATCCCGTCCCCTTTGTGGCCAGGTGGGCTACGCATGCCCTGGTGTTGCTCCACGGCCAATTTTCGATCCAAACCAAGTCCGGCAGCCCCTGTTCCCCTTCTCCGGCCGCCCGCCGCCGCGGAGCAGAGCTACGGCGAGCCGTGCCGCCGACCGCACGAGCCCGAACCGCCCTGGCCGCCCGATCCTGAAACAACGGCCGAGATTAGAACCCAGTTATTTAGATCTGAACCGTCCGATCCAGATCCAAGCGCCTAGATCCAATCTTACTGGTTCGCCTGTCCTTTTTGCATAAGAGCCCTCGGCCTTTTACTGATTTAACCCGCAGTCCACCCCTTTTGAGAAATAATTACGGTTTGGTCCTGTTTTTAGCACATAACCCCCTGAGTTTCTTTAATATAGGACCCACCGTCCAGGTTCGTTCTTTTTGCGAGTTAGACCTTGAAGATTTAGTTTATTTACGTTTTAGCCCTCGGTTTTTGCAGAAAACCCCCTGGAACTTCAGTTTTCTTACAAATAAGCCCCTGAACCTTGTTTTTAGCCAAGATTATGTGTTTTTGCTCCGTTTTAGGCGTTCTTTATGTCCACGCGATCGTTGTAACGCGTAGAATAGTTTTAGCTTAGTTTTTCTTGCTGTTTTTATGTATTGATGTATTGTTTCTTAGTTTTTGTTGGTGTTTGCTTGTATGCTTATTACTGTGCATTGTTTTGGCCATGTGTTCGTGAGTAGACGTTGATCCATCTGAGGAGCCCCAGTACCAGTACCCGGAGCAGCTGTCTTCGGAGCAGTTTGAGCAGCAGCCAGAGCAGTACGAGGAAGGCAAGTGTAACATGAACAACCTATCACCTTTAAATACAATTTCATACTGCATTTTAATACTGTATGCCTATAAGGACTTTCCTAGCCACTTTATATCCTTTATATATACCTTTGGGTTGCATTTTGGTTAGTTGTGCTAGGTTGCTGCGCTATAACACACTCTGGCCCTTTTTAATTAATTTGATTAATGGTTTACTTGAATTTAATTCTGAGAGTGGCCCTCTGTGTGGATGAGTGGCTCACGTCTCGTTAAAAGATGGTTTTTGTAGAAACATGGTTTAGGGGGCCAGCACGGTGCTTAGTGCTTGGTTGGCCACTCTTCATAAGGACCGGTTCATAGAGCAACAACCTGGGACAACAGCGCTACCACAAGGCTAGAATGGGATAGACTTGGCTTACTAATTAGATCTTTTTGGTTTGGGGTAACTTACCTGCGGGGCAAGAGTAGTAAGCTTCAATGGTCCCTGCTCCTCCGGCTTGGTCTGTGCTTGGATTGCGCTCCTGTGCTTGTACCCCCAGGAGGTGGGCCCCATCGTCGCTGACCTAACTCTCGCGGTTACTCCCTACCAACGAGATTCTTTGTAAAGGCCTCGTAGTGAGTCGCTAGTCATCTCACCTAAGGAAGTGTGATGAACCTCTAGCGTAGCTCACGACATGTGGGTAAAGATGTGCAACCTCTGCAGAGTGTAAAACTGGTATACTAGCCGTGCTAACGGTTATGAGCGGCCCAGATCGTCCTTTTGATTAGTGGGGTTGTCTCCTTCCGACGAGGGAGGTGCCTCTCGGGGTTATCTTGGTGGCTTGGTTTTGGTTTGGTTTCTCAGTAGTAACATGTTTAATCTTGATTAATTACTATGTAACTGGGTTTATGGTAATTCATCAACTCGTAGTAAATAGCTTTAATAAAATTTTGCCAAGACTTAAAAGCTAATGCAGTTAGTCAGCCAGCCTAGAGCCTCATAGTTTGTGTTATACTTGTTGAGTACAAGTTGTGTACTCACTCTTGCCTCTTCTCTACTTTTTCCTCCTGGCTACGCTACTGCTGCTCAGTTCCTGCCAACACGAGGGAGTTCGCTCAGCGCTACCAGGACTACGAGGACTTCTAGGTGTTCGTCTCCCAGTCGACGTCCCTGTGGTGCCCTGCTCAGTTTCGGAGAGTCTTTCATCGTATTTGTACTTCGCTTCCGCTGTATCAGATATTTTGTCATTAATGTAATAAATAACATTCGTATTCACTTTATTATGTCTTTTTACGTGATATGTGCTATGATATACTGTTCATTCTGTTGTATATACGTGTGGCTTGATCCTGGCACGTATATGATTGCTCGGTTTATGTTCTTTTATAAACCAGGTGTTACAGAGTGGTATCAAAGCCGTATCGACTGTAGGACGAAGCCTAGATAGAACTGGTCGAGTTTTAGGACTTCTTCTCTCCAATCCTTGTCTGCTGAAACTATTTTACTATTATACCCCTTGACTTCTATGACTTTTTACCCGTCTTGTCTTGATTTCTCTCTCTGAAGAATAGTTTTCGTAGACTTTGGCCTGAATCAGTCATCTGACCACCATGAGTATTAGCTAGTGACCCTTTTATAATAATACGATAGCACGTTCTGCGACGCGTTGTGTTAGTCGAGTCGTATGTTAAACTCGGCTAAGTTGTGGAAATTGTCTGCTTGTTATTGTGTTACATATTTGATTTGGATTTTTGAATGATTGCATAGCTTAGTCGTTTAAATTTGTTTAAAGAAACTTACTCTCGTGCTAAAGTTAACTAATTAATAAAATGAGTTAGATCGTTGGGGGTAAAACAGTCCACTCTATCCTGTCTATTTCATCATGGCTGAGTCTTTTTCCGCAAAGAGTTATCATATCTATCTGAATTTATTCATGCAATATCATTACCCGTGAAATCTTTTGTCCAAAATCAGATGGTGAACACCAGGCGTGGTTCTGACCAGCAGGGGCAGAACAACCAGGGTCTGAACACCCAGGGGACCGGGATCCCGATGCCTCCGCCTTTGACTCCGGAGCAGTACTTCCAGCTGCAGATGCAGATGATGGCCACCCTGAACAACACTGTTCAGGCTCTTCAGCAGGCTCACACTTAGCCTCCGCCTCCTCCACCGCCGTAGCCTCGCGACAGGCATGCTGAGTTCCTGAGGGGTCACCCGCCGACGTTCTCTCACACGTCCGACCCTCTTCAGGCTGACGACTGGCTCCGTGCAGTGGAGCGCCAGCTGGACATCGACCAGTGCGATGATCGTGAGCGTGTTCTATACGCAGCAGGACAGCTGCGAGGGGCAGCTTTGGACTGGTGGGAGTCCCACCCAGTTCATGACCGCGAGGCTCTCACTTGGCTCCAGTTCCGAGAGCGGTTCCGCAGCCACAACGTCCCCGCGAGCGTTATGAAGATGAAACAGAAGGAATTCCTTGCACTGAAGCAGGTAATCTTAAGTATAATCATTCAGCGGTTTCTTTTGAGCTAATGCCCCTTGTTCTATCCTTATGAATCTTGAGTTAATCTTTCAATATCTATCTGTCTTTGTCACTTCAGGGAACTATGTCGGTCACGGAGTATCATGATCGCTTTCTTCAGCTGGCTCGCTACGCCCCTGCCGATGTTGCGGATGACCGCAAGAAGCAGGAGCACTTCATGGAGGGTCTTGAGGACTACCTCCAGTATGCGCTGCTCAACCTCCGCTTCGACGACTTCAACCATCTGGTTGACAGCGCGCTCAACACTGAGCGCAAGCACTTGGAGATGGAGGACAAGAAGAGGAAGATTGTCCCCGTTGCTTCCGGCAGCAACACTCGTCCATGCCTCCAGCAGCCTCAGCAGTACCGGCCTCCTCAGCAGTACCAGCAGAGGCCACCACAGCAGTACCTGCCTCGACAGCAGCAGCAGGCGGGGCAGGGCCAGAGGTTACCGGCACCTCCGGCTCATGCTGCTCCACCGGCACCGCAGGCTCCACGTCCGGCAGCTCCTACCGGACAGCAGGCTCAGGGACCCCCTCGCACCTGCTTTCACTGCGGCCAGCCGGGGCACTACGCCAACGCTTGCCCCCGGAAGGCGCATGCGGGACAGCAGGGGCGCCCAGCTCAGCCCAGGGCGCCACTTCAGGGCAGAGTGAACCACGTGACGGCCGAGTCAGCGGCCGAGGCTCCCAACGTGGTTATTGGTACGTTCATGGTTAATTCATATCCAGCTACAGTGCTTTTTGATACTGGTGCTACGCATTCCTTCATTACTCAGTCTTTTGTCGAGCATCATTGTATTCATACTAGCACATTAAAGAGGTGCCTGTTAGTATCTTCACCGGGAGGACAGTTGAGGTCTCACACTTACTGCCCGAGAGTCAGTGTTTCCTTGAGGGGAGTAGAGTTCTGTACTGATCTGATGGTGCTAGACACCAATGGCATTGATGTCATTCTGGGAATGGAGACTCTGGCCAAATGGGGAGTCCGGATAGATTGTGCTCAGAGGACAGTCTTGCTATCAGCTTCCAGTGGCCAAGAGGTTGTTATCAGTGCAGTAGAGCCTTCTGGATTTCTTCATCAGATGGAGGCTAGACCCACGGACGGTATTCGCGTGGTGTCTGAATTCCCGGATGTCTTTCCGGATGATCTGCCAGGTATGCCGCCTGAACGCGCCATTGAGTTTTGTATTGATCTCTTGCCTGGCACAGCTCCTATTGCAAAGCGGCCCTACCGTATGGCACCTATAGAGCATGAAGAAGTTAAGAAGACTATTGATGAGTTGCTAGCCAAGGGCTATATCCGTCGCAGCTTCTCTCCTTGGGCTTTTCCATTATTGCTGGTAGATAAGAAGGATGGCTCGAAGAGAATGTGTGTCGATTATCGGGAGCTGAATGCAGTCACTATCAAGAACAAGCATCCACTGCACCGTATTGAGGATCTCTTCGATCTGCTTCGAGGTGCTCGTATATTCTCGAAGATTGATCTTCGTTCGGGTTATTTTCAGCTGAGGATTCGTCCTGGGGATATTCCGAAGACGGCATTCACCTGCAAGTACGGACTATATGAGTATACGGTCATGTCCTTCGGCTTGACTAATGCCCCGGCTTTCTTCATGCATCTGATGAACATGGTTTTCATGGACTATCTGGATGTCTTTGTGGTGATTTTCATTGATGATATTCTGATCTTTTCCAAGACAGAAGAAGAGCATGAGGAGCATCCGAGACTCGTATTGCAGAGATTGAGAGAGCATCAGCTATATGCCAAGTTCAGCAAGTGCGAGTTCTGGATTGACGAGGTTCCATTCCTCGGTCATGTTATCTCTCAGGGAGGCATTGCTGTTGATCCGAGCAAGGTGAAGGATGTGCTAGAGTGGGAGACACCGCAGACAGTAAAGGAAGTCAGGTCATTCTTGGGCTTAGCTGGATATTATCGGAGGTTCATTGAGAATTTCTCCAAGATCGCGAAGCCTTTGACTTCTTTGCTGGAGAAAAATGTGGCTTTCGTGTGGACTGATGAGCGTCAGAGGTCCTTTGATGAGCTGAAGAAAAGGTTGACTACGGCGCCAGTCCTAACTCTGCCAGACCAGACGAAGAGATTCACGGTGTATTGTGATGCTTCGAAGGATGGTCTTGGGTGTGTTCTGATGCAGGATGGTAGAGTGATTGCTTATGCTTCACGGCAGTTACGTCGGCATGAGCTGAATTATCCCACCCATGATCTTGAGTTAGCCGCAGTTGTGCATGCTCTGAAGATTTGGAGGCATTACTTGTATGGGCAGCGGTGTGATATCTACACTGATCACAAGAGCCTCAAGTACATTTTCACGCAGAATGAGCTGAACATGCGGCAGAGAAGATGGCTAGAGTTGGTCAAGGACTATGACCTGGAGATTCACTATCATCCGGGCAAGGCCAATGTTGTAGCAGATGCTTTGAGCAGAAGAAGTTATGTCAACATGGCCGTGGCTTTCCAGATGCCTCCAGAGTTATGTGAGGAGTTCGAGCAGTTGAGTCTGGGATTCTTGCATCATACCTCCAGTGCAGCATTTGAGGCAGTACCGACTCTAGAGTCAGAGATCAGGCAGCATCAGAAAGATGATGAGAAGCTGCAGGAGATTCGTGAGTTGCTCAAGTAGGGCAAGGCTCCTCATTTCGGAGAGGATGATCAGGGTACTTTGTGGTACAAGAACCAGATCTGTGTGCCAGATGTGGAGGATCTTCGGAAGTTAATTCTGAGTGAGGCCCATGATACAGCCTACTCTATTCATCCGGGCAGCACGAAGATGTACTATGATCTGAAGGAACGTTTCTGGTGATATGGGATGAAGCGTTCAGTGGCAGAGTACGTGGCTATTTGTGACACCTGTCAGCGTGTCAAGGCTGAGTATCAGAGGCCAGCAGGTCTGTTACAGCCTTTGAAGATTCCAGAGTGGAAATGGGAGGAAATCACCATGGACTTCATTGTTGGATTGCCTCGTACTCAGAAAGGGTACAACTCCATATGGGTAGTAGTGGATCGACTGACGAAGGTTGCTCACTTCATTCCAGTGAACACTACTTACTCCGGTGCTAGACTTGCAGAGTTGTACATCTCTCGGATTGTCTGCTTACATGGTGTGCCCAAGAAGATTATATCTGACAGAGGGTCTCAGTTCACTTCTCGATTCTGGGAGCAGCAACATGATTCGTTGGATACGAAGCTGCGTTTCAGTATGGCTTATCACCCTCAGACAGATGGGCAGACAGAGAGAACCAACCAAGTGTTGGAGGATATGCTGAGAGCTTGTGCCATTCAGTACGGTACTGGTTGGGATAAGTGCCTGTCTTATGCTGAGTTCTCATATAACAACAGCTATCAGGCCAGTCTGAAGAAGTCCCCCTTTGAGGCATTGTTTGGCAGAAAGTGCAGGACTCCTCTCTATTGGGATCAGATTGGTGAGAAGCAGCTCTTTGGCCCTGAGATCATAGATGATGCAAAGCAGATGGTTCAGGCTGTGCGAGAAAATCTGAGGATTGCACAGAGCAGACAAAAGAGCTATGCAGATGGCAAACGGAGAGACCTGACTTTCAGTGCCGGTGATTATGTGTACCTGAAGGTGTCTCTGATGAGAGGAATCCGCAGATTTAATGTCAAGGGGAAGTTAGCACCTCGGTATGTGGGGCCATTCAAGGTGCTAGAGCGGAAAGGCGAAGTTGCTTATCGCCTGGAGTTACCTCTCAGCCTCTCAGGAGTTCATGATGTCTTCCATATATCTCAGCTGAAGAGATGTCTGCGAGTACCCGAGGAGTAGGCACCACTGGATGGAGTGGATGTACAGGAAGATCTGACTTATACTGAGCACCCATTGAAGATTCTGGAGACATCAGAGAGAGTTACTCGGAACAAGCGCATCAAGATGTGCAGAGTTCAGTGGAGTCACCACAGTGAAGCTGAGGCTACTTGGGAGCGAGAAGATGAGTTGAAGAAGACATATGCATATCTCTTTGCTAACCAGCCCAGCTAAATCTCGGGGACGAGATTTCTTTAAGGGGGTAGGGTCTGTAACACCCTAATTTAAATTTCAGCATTTATTAATAAATTTAATTGGCTTTATTTAAATTTCTAAGGTTTATTGTGTTAGACTTGCATTTAATCTAAATTTTTGTTCCTTAAAGTAATTAAAATTTTATCATAGGTTTAAAATTTTGTGTTGCATTCATGCTGGTGCATATTTTTATTTGAGTGTGGTTTGAATTCAAATTTGTATTTGAATTCAAACTTTGTTTGAATTAGAAATAGAAGAGAAAATGAATAGAGGAAGAAACCAAACCCAAACCCAGGAAAACCCAACACAACCCAGTCCGGCCCATCACCCCCATTTCCTTTTTCCCGAGCCCAGCCCAAGGCAACCCAATCCTCTCCTTCCGCTCGGCCCAGCCAGCCCCCTCGCGGCCCACTCCTCCCTTCCCCTTGGGCCCGCTCATCAGCCCAGCACATGGCCCAAACCCCTCCACTGCGCCAGGCCCAACTTTCACGGCCCCAGGCGACGCCAGCCCCGCGCCCCGCTTCGTAGCGGCCCAACCCGCACGGCCGCTCAGCCCCGCCCGCCGCGCGGGCTTGCGCCGCTGACAGACCGGGCCACCCTGTTAGCCCCGTCTCCCTCCTCCGCCTCCCCCGCGTCCGGCCGTAACCTCCGCTCCGTGATCCCCGGTGAGGCTTCCCTCTGGGGCACGCCTTCCCAAGATCACCGGGCCGCTTTATAAACGGCGCCCCGCACCTCCCTGCGTCTCATCCCGTCCAACACCGCCACAAACCCTAGCCACCGCCGCCTTGGATCTCAGAGCAGAGCTCTGCGCCGCCGTGCTGCCAGCGCCCCAGACCTCTGCTGCCATCAAGGATCACCGAAGGATCACCGCCTCGGCACTAGGAGCACCACCGGCCATCTCCTCAGCCCTCTACGCCGCGCCACACCCTGGAATTTCCCTTGGAGCCACCGCTACAGGTAACACGGCCGCCGCCCTGATTCCTCGCGGCCGGCAATCCCCAAGCCTCCCTGACCCCTGGAACATCACCGCAGATCAACACTGAAGCTTTGCGTGGGATCCAGAAGCCGGAGCACCCCTGCTGCAGCCTCGTCCGATAGCTCCGCGTCGCCTCCGCCGCCGGTCCGCGCCGTCGCGCCCTCTGCACGACTTCCTCGGCAACCTTGCACCCCGGTGAGCACCAGTAGCCATCCCTCTATCCTTTGCGCATGTTGTTTTGGCCCGTAGCATGCCTTAGGAGACCGGGCGTTGCGCGCCGGCGACATCCGCCACCCCAGTGTCGCCGCCGCCGCCGCGCATGGCGCCCCGCGCCTTAATCCCGTCCCCTGTGTGGCCAGGTGGGCTACGCATGCCCTAGTGTTGCTCCACGGCCAATTTTCGATCCAAACCGAGTCCGGCAGCCCCCGTTCCCCTTCTCCGGCCGCCCGCCGCCGCGGAGCAGAGCTCCGGCGAGCCGCGCCGCCGCCCCCACGAGCCAGAACCACCCTGGCCGCCCGATCCTGAAACAACGGCCGAGATTAGAACCCAGTTATTTAGATCTGAACCGTCCGATCCAGATCCAAGCGCCTAGATCCAATCTTACCGGTTCGCCTGTCCTTTTTGCATAAGAGCCCTCGGCCTTTTACTGATTTAACCCGCAGTCCACCCCTTTTGAGAAATAATTACGGTTTGGTCCTGTTTTTAGCACATAACCCCCTGAGTTTCTTTAATATAGGACCCGCCGTCCAAGTTCGTTCTTTTTGCGAGTTAGACCCTGAAGCTTTAGTTTATTTATGTTTTAGCCCTCGGTTTTTGCAGAAAACCCCCTGGAACTTCAGTTTTCTTACAAATAAGCCCCTGAACCTTGTTTTTAGCCTAGATTATGCGTTTTAGCTCCGTTTTAGGCGTTCTTTATGTCCACGCGATCGTTGTAACGCGTAGAATAGTTTTAGCTTAGTTTTTCTTGCTGTTTTTATGTATTGATGTATTGTTTCTTAGTTTTTGTTAGTGTTTGCTTGTATGCTTATTACTGTGCATTGTTTTGGCCATGTGTTCGTGAGTAGACGTTGATCCATCTGAGGAGCCCTAGTACCAGTACCCGGAGCAGCCGTCTTCGGAGCAGTTTGAGCAGCAGCCAGAGCAGTACGAGGAAGGCAAGTGTAACATGAACAACCTATCACCTTTAAATACAATTTCATACTGCATTTTAATAATGTATGCCTATAAGGACTTTCCTAGCCACTTTATATCCTTTATATATACCTTTGGGTTGCATTTTGGTTAGTTGTGCTAGGTTGCTGCACTATAACACACTCTGGTCCTTTTTAATTAATTTGATTATTGGTTTACTTGAATTTAATTCTGAGAGTGGCCCTCTGTGTGGATGAGTGGCTCACGTCTCATTAAAAGATGGTTTTTGTAGAAACATGGTTTAGGGGGCCAGCACGGTGCTTAGTGCTTGGTTGGCCACTCTCCATAAGGACCGGTTCATAGAGCGACAACCTGGGACAACAGCGCTACCACAAGGCTAGAATGGGATAGACTTGGCTTACTAATTAGATCTTTTTGGTTTGGGGTAACTTACCTGCGGGGCAAGAGTAGTAAGCTTCAATGGTCCCTGCTCCTCCGGCTTGGTCTGTGCTTGTATTGCGCTCCTGTGCTTGTACCCCCGGAGGTGGGCCCCATCGTCGCTGACCTAACTCTCGCGGTTACTCCCTACCAACGAGATTCTTTGTAAAGGCCTCGTAGTGAGTCGCTAGTCATCTCACCTAAGGAAGTGTGATGAACCTCTAGCGTAGCTCACGACTTGTGGGTAAAGATGTGCAACCTCTGTAGAGTGTAAAACTGGTATACTAGCCGTGCTCACGGTTATGAGCGGCCCAGATCCTCCTTTTGATTAGTGGGGTTGTCGCCTTCCGACGAGGGAGGTGCCTCTCGGGGTTATCTTGGTGGCTTGGTTTTGGTTTGGTTTCTCAGTAGTAACATGTTTAATATTGATTAATTACTATGTAACTGGGTTTATGGTAATTCATCAACTCGTAGTAAATAGCTTTAATAAAATTTTGCCAAGACTTAAAAGCTAATGCAGTCAGTCAGCCAGCCTAGAGCCTCATAGTTTGTGTTATACTTGTTGAGTACAAGTTGTGTACTCACTCTTGCCTCTTCTCTACTTTTTCCTCCTGGCTACGCTACTGCTGCTCAGTTCCTGCCGACACGAGGGAGTTCGCTCAGCGCTACCAGGACTACGAGGACTTCTAGGTGTTCGTCTCCCAGTCGACGTCCCTGTGGTGCCCTGCTCAGTTTCGGAGAGTCTTTCATCGTATTTGTACTTCGCTTCCGCTGTATCAGATATTTTGTCATTAATGTAATAAATAACATTCGTATTCGCTTTATTATGTCTTTTTACGTGATATGTGCTATGATATACTGTTCATTCTGTTGTATATACATGTGACTTGATCCTGGCACGTATATGATTGCTCGGTTTATGTTCTTTTATAAACCGGGTGTTACATAAACCGGGTGTTACAGAGTGGTATCAGAGCCGTATCGATTGTAGGACGAAAGCCTAGATAGAACTGGTTGAGTTTTAGGACTTCTTCTCTCAGCCTTGTCTGCTGAAACTATTTTGCTATTATATTCCTTGAATTCTAAGATTTTTACTCGTCTTACCTTGATTTCTCTCTATAGAATTAGTTTCCGTAGATTCTGGCCTGAAGAAAATCATCTGACCATCATAGGTATAAGCTAGATGACTCCTTTATAATAATACGATAGCACGTTCCGCGACGCGTTGTGGTTAGTCGAGTTGGATGTTAAACTCGACTAAGTTGTGAAATTGTATGCTTGTTATTATGCTACATGTTTGATTTGGATTTTTGGTTGATTGCATAGTTTAGTAGTTAAATTTGTTTAATGAAAATAATATTAAGTTAAAGTTAATTAAATAATAAAACGAGTTAGATCGTTGGGGGTAAAACCGTCCACTCTGTCCTGTCTACTTTATCACGTCTAAGTCTTTCTTGCAGAAAAATATCGTATCCATCTGAATTTATTTCTGCAATATCCTTACTCATGAAATATTTTGTCAAAAAAATCAGATGGTGAACACCAGGCGTGGTTCTGACCAGCAGGGGCAGAACAACCAGGGGCAGAACAACCAGAGTAGTGGGATCCCGATGCCTCCGCCTCTGACCCCGGAGCAGTACTTCCAGCTCCAGATGCAGATGATGGCTACCCTGAACAACACTGTTCAGGCACTTCAGCAGGCTCACACTCAGCCTCCGCCTCCTCCACCGCCGCAGACCCGCGATAGGCGAGCTGAGTTCCTGAGGGGTCACCCGCCGACGTTCTCTCACACGTCTGACCCACTTCAGGCAGACGACTGGCTCCGTGCAGTGGAGCGTCAGCTGGACATCGCCCAGTGCGATGATCGAGAGCGAGTCTTGTACGCAGCAGGACAGCTGCGAGGGGCAGCTTTGGACTGGTGGGAGTCGCACCCAGTTCAGGACCGCGAGGCTTTCACCTGGATCCAATTTCGGGAGCGGTTCCACAGCCACAACGTCCCCGTGGGGCGTTATGAAGATGAAGCAGAAGGAGTTCCTTGCACTAAAGCAGGTAATCTCAGATATAATCATTCAGCATTTCCTTTTGAGCTAATACCCCCTTGTTCTATCTTTTTGAGTCATGAATTAATCCTTCGATATATATATATATATCTGTCTTTTTCACTTCAGGGGACTATGATGGTCACGGAGTATCGTGATCGTTTTCTGCAGTTTGCTCGCTACGCCCCTGCCGAGGTTGCGGATGACCGCAAGAAGCAGGAGCACTTCATGGAAGGTCTTGAGGACTACCTCCAGTATGCGCTGCTCAACCTCCGCTTCGATGACTTCAACCATCTGGTTGACAGCGCACTCAACACGGAGCGCAAGCACTTGGAGATGGAGGACAAGAAGAGGAATATCGTTCCCGTTGCTTCCGGCAGCAACACCCGTCCTCGCCTCCAGCCGCCCCAGCAGTACCAGTAGAGGCTGCAGCAGTACCCGCCTCGACAGCAGCAGCAGGCAGGTCAGGGCCCGAAGTTACCGGCACCTCCGGCTCGTGCTGCTCCACCAGCTCCACCAGCACCTAAGGCTCCACGGCAGGCAGCTCCACCTGCCGGACAGCAGGCTCAGGGACCCCCTCGCACCTACTATCACTACGGCCAGCCGGGGCACTACGCCAACTCTTGCCCCCGGAAGGCGCAGGCGGGACAGCAGGGGCGCCCAGCTCAGCCCAGGGCGCCACTTCAGGGCAGAGTGAACCACGTGACGGCCGAGTCAGCGGCCGAGGCTCCCAACGTGGTTATTGGTACGTTCATGGTCAATTCATATCCAGCTACAGTGCTTTTCGATACTGGTGCTACGCATTCCTTCATTACTCAGTCTTTTGTCGAGCAACATGGTATTCGTACTAGCACATTAAAGAGGTGCCTGTTAGTATCTTCACTGGGAGGACAGTTGAGATCTCATACTTTCTGCCCCAGAGTTAGTGTATCCTTGAGGGGAGTAGAGTTTAGTACAGATCTGATGGTGCTAGACACCAAGGGCATCGATGTCATTCTGGGGATGGAGACTCTTGCTAAGTGGGGAGTCCGGATAGATTGTGCTCAGAGGACAGTCTTATTGTCGACTTCCAGTGGTCAGGAGGTTACTATAAGTGCAGTGGAACCTTCTGAATTTCTTCATCAGATGGAGGCTAGACCCACGGATGGTATTCGCGTGGTGTCTGAATTCCCGGATGTCTTTTCGGATGATTTGCCAGGTATGCCGCCTGAACGCGATATCGAGTTTTCTATTGATCTCTTGCCTGGCACAGCTCCTATTGCAAAGCGGCCCTACCGCATGGCACCTATAGAGCATGAGGAAGTCAAGAAGACTATTGATGAGTTGCTAGCCAAGGGCTATATCCGTCGCAGCTTCTCTCCTTGGGCTTTTCCATTGTTGCTAGTAGATAAGAAGGATGGCTCGAAGAGAATGTGTGTCGATTATCGGGAGCTGAATGCAGTTACCATCAAGAACAAGCATCCACTACCCCGTATTCAGTATCTCTTCGATCTGCTTCGAGGTGCTCGTATATTCTCGAAGATTGATCTGCGTTCCGGTTATTTTCAGCTGAGGATCCGTCCTGGGGATATTCCGAAGACGGCATTCTCTTGCAAGTACGGGCTGTATGAGTACACGGTCATGTCCTTCTGCTTGACTAATGCCCCGGCTTTCTTCATGCACTTGATGAACATGGCTTTCATGGATTATCTGGATGTCTTCGTGGTGATCTTCATCGATGATATTCTGATCTTCTCCAAGACAGAGGAAGAGCATGAAGACATCTGAGGCTCGTGTTGCAGAGATTGAGAGAGCATCAGCTGTATGCTAAGTTCAGCAAGTGCGAGTTCTGGATTGACGAGGTTCCATTCCTCGGTCATATCATCTCCAAGGGAGGTATTGCAGTTGATCCGAGTAAGGTGAAGGATGTGCTCGAGTGGGAGACACCGCAGACGGTGAAGGAAGTCCGATCATTCTTGGGCTTAGCAGGATATTATCGGAGGTTCATTGAGAATTTCTCCAAGATCGCAAAGCCTTTGACTTGCTTGTTAGAGAAGAATGCGGCATTTATATGGACTGATGAGCGTCAGATGGCCTTCGATGAGCTGAAGAAGAGGTTGACTACGGCGCCAGTCCTTTCTCTGCCAGACCAGAGCAAGAGGTTCACGGTGTACTGTGATGCTTCGAAGGATGGTCTTGGTTGTGTTCTGATGCAGGAGGGCAGAGTGATTGCTTATGCTTCACGGCAGTTACGTCGGCATGAGCTGAACTATCCCACTCATGATCTTGAGTTAGCCGCAGTTGTGCATGCTCTGAAGATTTGGAGGCATTACTTGTATGGGCAGCAGTGTGATATCTACACTGATCACAAGAGCCTCATGTATATATTCACGCAGAATGAGCTGAACATGCGGCAGAGAAGATGGTTAGAGTTGGTCAAGGACTATGACCTGGAAATTCACTATCATCCGGGTAAGGCTAATGTTGTGGCAGATGCTCTGAGCAGAAGAAGCTATGTCAACATGGCCGTGGCTTTCCAGATGCCTCCAGACTTATGTGAGGAGATTGAGCAGTTGAGTCTGGGTTTCCTGCATCATACTTCGAGTGCGACATTCGAGGCAGTGCCCACTCTAGAGGCAGAGATCCGGCAGCATCAAAAGGAAGATGAGAAGCTACAGGAGATCCGTGAGTTGCTCAAGAAGGGCAAGGCTCCTCATTTCAGAGAGGATGATCAGGGTACCTTGTGGTACAAGAACCGGAGCTGTGTGCCAGATGTGAAGGATCTCCAGAAATTGATTCTGAGTGAGGCCCATGATACAGCTTACTCTATTCATCCGGGTAGCACGAAGATGTATTATGATCTCAAGGAATGTTTCTGGTGGTATGGGATGAAGCGTTCAGTGGCAGAGTACGTGGCTATTTGTGACACCTGTCAACGTGTCAAGGCTGAGCATCAGAGGCCAGCAGGTCTGTTACAGCCTTTGAAGATTCCAGAGTGGAAATTGGAGGAGATCACTGTGGACTTCATTGTTGGATTGCCTCGTACTCAGAAAGGGTACAACTCCATATGGGTAGTAGTGGATCGTCTGACGAAGGTTGCTCACTTCATTCCAGTGAACACTACTTACTCCGGTGCTAGACTTGCAGAATTGTACATCTCTCGGATTGTCTGCTTACATGGTGTGCCCAAGAAGATCATATCTGACAGAGGATCTCAGTTCACTTCACGGTTCTGGGAGCAGCTTCACGATTCTTTGGATACAAAGCTACGTTTCAGTACCGCCTATCATCCTCAGACAGATGGGCAGACAGAGAGAACCAACCAAGTGTTGGAAGATATACTGAGAGCTTGTGCCATTCAGTACGGTACTAGTTGGGATAAGTGCCTGTCATATGCTGAGTTTTGCTACAACAACAGCTACCAGGCCAGTTTGAAGAAGTCCCCCTTTGAGGCATTGTATGGCAGAAAGTGCAGGACTCCTCTCTATTGGGATCAGATTGGTGAGAAGCAGCTCTTTGGCCCTGACATTATAGAAGATGCAGAGCAGATGGTACAAGCTGTGCGGGAAAATCTGAGAATTGCACAGAGTAGGCAAAAGAGCTACGAATATGGCAAACAGAGAGACCTGACTTTCAGTGTTGGTGATCATGTATACCTGAAGGTGTCTCCGATGAGAGGAATCCGCAGGTTTAATGTCAAGGGGAAGTTAGCACCTCGGTATGTTGGTCCATTCAAGGTGCTAGAGAGGAAAGGCGAAGTTGCTTATCGCCTGGAGTTGCCCACCAGCCTCTCAGGAATTCACGATGTCTTCCATATATCTCAGCTGAAGAAGTGTCTGCGAGTACCCGAGGAGCAGGCACCACTGGATGGAGTAGATGTGCAGGAAGATCTGACTTATACTGAGCATCCGGTGAAGATTCTGGGGACATCAGAAAGGGTTACTCGGAACAAGTGCATCAAGATGTGCAGAGTTCAGTGGAGTCACCACAGCGAAGCTGAGTCTACATGGGAGCGAGAAGATGAGCTGAGGAAGACATATCCAGATCTCTTTGCTAGCCAGCCCAGATGAATATCGGGGACGAGATTCCTATATGGGGGTAGGGTCTGTAACACCCTAATTTAAATTTCAGCATTTATTAATAAATTTAATTGGCTTCATTTAATTTTCTAAGGTTTATTGTGTTAGACTTGCATTTAATCTAATTTTTGTTCCATAAGTAATTAAAATTTATCATAGGGTTAAAAATGTTTGTTGCATTCATGCTGGAGCATCTCTTTTATTGGTTTGTGTGCTAGGGTTGAATTCAAATTTGAATTTGAATTCAAATAATTTGAGTGGTGTTTAGAAATAGAAAAGAGAAGGAAAAAGAGAAAAAAAAAACCAAAAACCCAAAGCAACCCAGCCCGGCCTGCCCTTTACTCCTTCATGGCCCAACCCGCATGCCTTTCCCCTTCGGCCCAGCAACCCGCGCGCAGCCCAGCTAGCGCCCGCGCCCCTCCCTCTCACCCCGCCTGACACCGGGCCCCGCTTGCCAGCCAGTGCAGCCTCTCTCCAGCGCAGCGCCTTCACGCCCCCCTCTGGCACTCACCCAGGGCCCACTCGTCAGCGGCTCTCTGAGATCGCCCGCTCTGCGCGTTCGCCCGCTCTCTTCCCCGGTTTTCACCCGCTGACACTCTGGCTCGACACACCCCTTTCCTTCTTCTTCCTCGCATCACACCCCTGCCGCTGGACCACTGCGCCGAGTTCCCAGCCGGACTCCTGCGCCGTGGACCGCCCGGCCTCACAGGCCCACTGGCCAGCCGCTCAGCACGCCACGTCCTCCTTCTAGAAGCTGCACGCCGAGCCCGAGATCTCGCAGGGCAGCGGCTCGATCCGCTATCCCCGCACGGCACCAATCCCGGACGCGATTCTCGCCGGCCTTCCATTCGTGGCACGCACGCCCAAACCTCTACACGGCCTCCTTTATTTTGGCACCCTCGCGGCCCCTGAGCACCCACCTCGCCACACCATCGCCGCCACAGCACACCAGCGCCATCGCCCGCCCTTGCTACGCCGAGTCCCCTGCGCCACCGTGGTCCGGCCGCCCCGCCGCGCCTCTGCCACCAATAACCCCCGCAGGAGCTTCGCCTGAGCACCAGGGACCTCTCCGAGCTTGCTGCCCCGGCCCTGGACCACGCCATCGCCGGAATCGAGCCAGACATCAACTCCGGTGAGCTCGGACCGCCATGGCGATTCCACGCCGCCGAAGCACCTTGGACCACCCTGACCACCATGATTTCCTTCGCAGGACCTCCCTAAGTCGAGCCATGGGACTAGCAGGCCCGGAGAAGCCCTGCTCCAACTTGTCCCCGAGCTCCGCCCCAAACGCCGCCGCGCAACCTCGTCGCCGGCCTCCCTGCGACACCTCTCCGTCCAATTCCTTGCTCGGTGAGCACCATCGTCCCCCCTGCTCTGTTTTCGCTAGGTTTTAGGGCCCCTGGTACACCCTAGGTGCCCAGACACCGCGCTCCGGCAAGCTCTGTCGCCACCGAGCCACCCCGCCGTCGAGAAGCCCTCTCCGAGCCCCGTACTGCCTATCCAGGCCCACCGGTGCCTTACCCGTGCCACGCTCGTGCTCTAGGACCCAAATCCGAGTCGAATTAGGCCCCGGAACACTGTTAACGGTGTTCTCCGACGAAGCCCCGCCGCGGGAGCACATCGCCGGCGAGTCCCGCCGCCGCCCGCGCCCCCAACTGCCTGCGGCCGCTCGATCTCGAATCCACGACCTAGATTAGATCTAGACCCGAGCCGCCCTGAGCCATCAGATCGAGATCCGATGGTCCCGATCTGAAGATACCGTTTCGGCTTGGATTTTTGTTAAAGAACCCCCCATCTTTCTTGATATCAACCCGCAGTCCATCTCTTTTCAAAAATAATTGCAGTTTGGCCCAGAATTTAGCAAGCAAACCCCTGAGCTTTTTAAATATAGAACCCGCCGTCCTAGCTTGGTAATTTCGCGAGTTAGACCCCAGATCTAATTCTTAATTATGTTTTAGTCCTCGGTTTTGCCCAGAAACCCCTTGGAACTCTAGTTTTCTTATAAATAGGTCCCTGGAACTTGTTTTTGGCCTAGATTTTGCGTTTTAGCTCCGTTTTAGGCGTTCTTTATATCCACGGGATCGTTGTAACACGTAGAATAGTTCTAGCTTAGTTTTGTTTGCTATTCTTATGTAATGTTGTACTGTTTCCTAGTGTTATCCTTTGTTTGCATGTATGGTTATGTTGTTGCCTTGTTTTTGGCCATATGTTCGTGACTAGACGTTGAGCTACCGGAGGAGCCCCAGTAACAGTACCCGGAGCAGTCGTCTTCCGACCAGTTTGAGCAGCAGCAGGAGCAGTACGAGGAAGGCAAGTATAACATGAACATCACCTATCACTTTAAATACATTTTCATACTGCATTTTAATACTATATGCCTATAAGGATTTCCTAGCCACATTTATCCTTTACATAATTACCCTGGGTTGCATTTTGGTTAGTTGTGCTAGATGCCGCGCTATAACACACTTGGTCCTTTTTAATTAATTTGATTAATGGTATATGCAACTTAATTCTGAGAGTGGCCCGTTTGAGGGGCTCACGTCTCGTTAAAATATGTTTTGTTAGAAACTTGGTTTAGGGGGCCAGCACGGTGCTTAGTGCTTGGTTGGCCACTCTCCATAAGGACCGGTTCATAGAGCGACAACCTGGGACAACAGCGCTACCACAAGACTGGAATGGGACGGTCTTGGCTTACTAATTAGGTCTTTTTGGTTTGGGGTAACTTACCTGCGGGGCAAAGGGTGGTAAGATTCAATGGTCCCTGCTCCTCCGGCTTGGTCTATGCTTGGTTTGTGCACCTGTGCTTGTACCCCGGTGAGGTGGGCCCCATCGTCGCCGATCCAACTCTTCGCGGTTACGCCTTACCAACGAGATTCTTTGTAACGGCCTCGTAGTTAGTTTGCTATTCATCTCACCTAAGGAACTGTGATCAACAACTAGCGTAGCTCACGACTTGTGGGTAAAGATGTGCAACCTCTGCAGAGTGTAAAACTGGTATACTAGCCGTGCTCACGGTCATGAGCGGCCCAGTCCTCCTTTTGATTAGTGGGATTATCTTCCTTTGACGAGGCAGGTTTCCCCGGGTGGCTTGGTTTGGTTCTCAGTAGTAACATGATTAATTTTGATTAATTACTATGTAACTGGGTTTATGGTAATTCATCAACTTGTAGTAAATAGCTTTAATAAAATTTTGCCAATACTTAAAAGCTAATGCAGTCAGTCAGCCAACCTAGAGCCTCATAGTTTGTGTTATACTTGTTGAGTACAAGTTGTGTACTCACTCTTGCCTACTCTACTCTTTTTCCTCTTGGGGACACTCTACTGCTGCTCAGTTCCTGCCGACGCGAGGGAGTTCACCCGGAGCTACCAGGACTATGAGGACTTCTAGGCGTTCGTCTCCCAGTCGACGTCCCTGTGGCGCCCTGCTCAGCTTCGGAGAGTTTTTATCGTATTTGTACTTCGCTTCCGCTGTATCAGACATTTTTGTCATTAATGTAATAAATAACATTCGTATTCGCTTTATTATATCTTTTTATGTGATATGTGCTGTGATATACTGTTCATTCTGTTGTATATATGTGTGACTTGATCCAGTCACGTATATGATTGCTCGGTTTATGTCCTTTTATAAACCGGGTGTTACACAAATGAATATCCATTTTCATTTTGTTCATAACCTTGCCTACAGAATTAACCTATGCCTTCCCCGGTAACGATGCCAAAAATAGTTGTTCGTATTTTGTAACGTCTACTTCAGATACATGGTCATTCAGCCAGAACCTTGACATTTCATAGAGCCATTACTGGAAACAAAGCTATCATGAACCATGAATCATTCTACAAGCAGACGGAATAGTATTTTGAGGTGTCATTTATATTTCCGCATGGAAGGCGGCGACTAAATTGTGTAGGTAGGAAAATGAACTTATCTTAATGGAACCTTGGGCATAAAGTTGACACTCGCTCCACGGTCGTATGGAGCCTTCTCGAAGTGGCAGTCGAAGATCAAGAAGCTGATCATCGGGGTTCCAAGATCCTCTTTGATGGATGCTATTAATTCACCCCACGGTCCTCTTCTTGGCTGTCTGAGCTTCTATACGTAGCTCGTGAAGGGTGATCTCCTTGATGGCTTACCCCATCTGGTGATCATTGCATTGACACTTTCTAGGGTGGACATGGGTTGCCCCGAAATCTTCCCTATGTTGACAGCGGGAGTAGCAGTAGCCAGTTGAGCTAACTGAGTCTCAAGCATCTTGTTGAAACTCAGCTCATTCTTGATGGTGGTGTAGAATCCATCCATCTTGGCGTGAATGGTCTCCAGGGATTTGTCATTGGCGGCAAGCTTCTTCTGGATTGATTCATTGATCGTTGCTTGGCCATAGACAAGATCCCTCAAGGTAGGTTGGTTAGAATTAAATGATTTTGAATTACCATTACCTCCTTGGTAGAATGGTAATGATTGATTCCACCCCTAACCTCCTCGAGGATGAAACATGTTGTTGTTGTTCAAATACATTGCTTCTTCTCAAGTTTTCAGGCAATCATTACCTGAGTATCTGGTGTTCCCGCAGACTTCGCACATAATGCGAGTATCTAAGGCTTGAAGTGTCTGCTTCTGAGCCTTGTCTTGGGAAGAATACTCAAATCTCTTGAGGAGGAGATCAATCTTGGCAGCGAGCATGTCTATCTCCTTGATGGTGTGCATGCCCCGCTGACATGGTTGGTGTCATTCATCGCTCCACCCTTAGTTGGACATCATCTTCTCAATTAAGGATGTATCTCTTTCAGTGGTCAATGAGAAGAAAGTCCACCAGCAGCAGCATCTATATGATCACGGGCTATTTGAGTCAGCCCATTGTAGAAGTCCTGAAGAATGTGCCAATTATCCATTCCATGGTGCGGACACGGTGTTGGTGTCTCTTATGCTCAATATAGATTGGTATTCCGCAAGCGCACAAAATCACCGGTGTAGCATTTCACCATGGAGTATTCCAGGGTGTCATGAAAATTCTCAAGAAAGCATTATGGTTAAAGTGTATCGTGAATCGTAATGACAACCTTTACTGAATCTATGAACCGACTAATTCAGCAAGGATAAGCCAGATAAATCGATAGGATAAATTGCCAGGCAATGACCGTTTGACACTACAGGAGACTCTATACCTTAGAGAGGTAGCAGCTGGGAGGACAATGAGTGAGAAAGGACACCTGATACACTTCTAAACTACTGAGTTAGCCTCACTAGACAAGACCTAAGCTTCTTCCTTGGTGACGAGAACCTGGAGCTTACTATGGCGGCCTCAGAGAAGGACTTAGACTGTGGAGAGAAGGGAGTCCAACGACAGTCGGCAACTACTGCAATGAAAACAACCGCCTACCACTTGCCGCCTACCACTGCAGTACCGTGGGGTGGAACACACTTTCTACCTAGCACTGAGTTAGACACCATGTCTGCACTTGGTACTAGGATTTCTCTTGAGGCCTTCATGAGAAATCCCCCTCAACCTAGCGAACTAACTTGAGGTCAGTAGTCCGGGCGAGAAAACCTGTAAGACAAGCTACGACAAAAAAATATGATAACTTAAACTGAACTAGAGGTAATTACTTCTGCAGACAAGTACTCGTACTTGAAAAGTTAAATGACTTGCGAAAAGTAAAGCTGACTCGAAGTAAATAAAGAAGATTATTTATATTAATAAAGTCAAAGAAAAAGATACAAGAGCCCCAAGCTCCAGGGAATATTGTGGGGGTGATTGAAGCTGTACCGAAATGGGCCATCTCAGAAGTGTGTGCGAGTGCTTCCCAGGTCTCGTCGGGAAGTGGCGTACCGCAGGAGCAGCTAAAGTTTGCATTCAAGCTGCTGGGGGTAAGTAGTCGAATATGTCAAGTACTTGTTTGTAGATCGAGTAGTATATATTGATCATTTTGTTTTACTTCTTGGCAGGAAGCGTCGGGGCAAGAGGGTAACCAGGCCCAAGATGATTCAGAGCTGAATGCTATGAGAGAGCGAGTGAAACGCTCTCATCCGAGAAGACTGCCCTACAGGAGAAACTTAAGAAACTCTCCAAGACCAAGAAAGGTTAGTGACGGAGGTAGATCTATGTACCTCCCTGCCAAGTGGGGTCCCCGAAACCGGGAGACTACCCTGCTCGGTGACTCGGCTACAACTACTCGGCGTGCGGGACTCGGCCGTGCGCGGAAAGGATTCTTAGAGGATCAGGACGAGAGACTCAACTAGAGACCTGAATATCTAGGGATCTTAACCGACCTTCTTCCTTGTAAAACAACCCGAGTATATGATTCCTTGTACCCCTACACCTCCTGGTCTATATAAAGGAGACGTAGGCCGACCCATAGACTCTCTGCACTTTTCGCAACATCCTGCAAAACCTAATACAACCCCAAACACAGGATGTAGGGTATTACGTTCATCGCGGCCCGAATTTGTCTAAATCCACGCGTCTTCATGTTACCATCGAGCTCTTGGTCCTGAGATCCCCATCCTGAAACTCTACTGCCGGGTACACCCCTGGTGGACTAGCCGGAATAACAATCCGACAATTGGCGTGCCAGGTAGGGGACTCAGCGCTCACACGTCGAGTTCAATGGCAGCCAACACCGGCGTCGCCTTCTCCGCCAGCGTCACCGCCCAGATGGAGGCGACGGTCGGCTTCTCCTTCACCTTCGGAAGCTTCTCGGAGGTTACGGTTCCCAGGAACCCCGCTTTCGACTATCCTGTCGCCGAAGGCAACGTCGTCGCCGGGGTTAGATCCGATCTAACCCCCCAAGCGCTTGACGCCTCTCGGATTCCCGAATCCGAGTGCTACGATGTGGCAGCCATGTCAACCAGGGTGACCCATCGGCTTGACGAATCTGCTGACGACCTGGTCTTCCAGATAGATCGCGTTAGTAGATCCATCACCGAGTGCATTCGACTCGGCGAATTCGCGCTTCGCCATCGGGACGACCCCGACCGCGTTCTCCGTGAACTCGGCAATGCTCCCACCAAGACCAGATCTGATCTGGTCACTCCAAGATCTGCCTCGCTCAGGGTTCCCGAACCCGAGGCAGACTCCGCCACGATCACTTCTTCCAGAATGACCCGTCGTCCAGCCAGATCAGTTGACGATCTTATCTCTTAGATAGATCTAGTCGGCAGATCCATTGCAGAGTGCATCAGGCTCAGCGAGGATGCACTCCATCACCATGACGACTCGGATCGGATCCCCTTCGGGCTCCGCAATGCAGCTGCAATGTACTCGGATCAGATCCGAGTGCGACTACCCGACCCAGCAACCCTCGGTCAGATCCGATCTTACCCGACTTCGGGAGAGGAACTTGGCTTCCAACACGCCTCGTTCACCCTTCCACCCAACCACTCTTCTGCGACGGAGCATCGCCGAATCTTCATCGTCTCCGACGACTCCGACACTCATGAAAACAAGACTGATGAGGAGAAGGCCGAATGACTCCGCCGCAATGATGTCCACGCCGACATGAGGCGCAATGACGAGGCCATCGATCGGGACAACCGCGACCTGGAGAACGCCGAATGTCGTAACCCTAGGAATCGGTGTTCACAGATCCGGCCCCGCAACCTCGACGCCGACTTCGTCCTCAACTACAACAGCCAAGACGTCTTCGCTACGCCATCGGCCAACCTTGCCGCAGTGTTCCATGTGCTCGAGGGTCTTCAGGAGAACCCTGAGATTGTCAAGGCCCATGCTCGCCTGCACGTGGCCGCCACGCAAGCTCAGCAGCTACGGGAGGACAACTAGTTTAGTGTGCTGTTTTTATTTATTGATGTACTGTTTCTTAGCTTTTGTTAGTGTTTGCTTGTATGCTTATTGTTGTGCATTGTTTTTGGCCATGTGTTCGTGAGTAGACGTTGATCCATCTGAGGAGCCCTAGTACCAGTACCCGGAGCAGCCGTCTTCTGACCAGTTTGAGCAGCAGCAGGAGCAGTACGAGGAAGGCAAGTATAACATGAACAACCTATCACTTTTAAATACATTTTCATACTGCATTTTAATACTGTATGCCTATAAGGACTTTCCTAGCCACTTTATATCCTTTATATATATCCTTGGGTTGCATTTTGGTTAGTTGTGCTAGGTGCCGCGCTATAACACACTTGGTCCTTTTTAATTAATTTGATTAATGGTATATGCAACTTAATTCTGAGAGTGGCCCTCTATGTTGGCATAAGTGGCTCACGTCTCGTTAAAATTGGTTTTTGTTAGAAACATGGTTTAGGGGGCCAGCATGGTGCTTAGTGCTTGGTTGGCCACTCTCCATAAGGACCGGTTCATAGAGCGACAACCTCGGACAACAGCGCTACCACAAGACTGGAATGGGACGGTCTTGGCGTAATAATTAGGTCTTTTTGGTTTGGAGTAACTTACCTGTGGGGCAGGGGCGGTAAGCTTCTATGGCCCTCGTACTGAGTGGCCTCGTCTGTGCTTGGTCTGCGTACCTGTGTCTTGACGCCCACTAGACCTGCTCCATAGTCGCCGATCCACCCTCGCGGATACTCCTTACCAACGAGATTCTTTGTAAAGGCCTCGTAGTGTGCTTGCTAGTCATCTCACCTAAGGAAGTTTGATGAACAACTAGTGTAGCTCACGACTTGTGGGTAAAGATGTGCAACCTCTGCAGAGTGTAAAACTGGTATACTAGCCGTGCTCACGGTCATGAGCGGCCCAGATCCTCCTTTTGATTAGTGGGGTTATCTCCTTCCGACGAGGGCGGTGCCTCTCGGGGTTACCTTGGTGGTTTCGGTTTGGTTCTTAGTAGTAACATGATTAATTTTGATTAATTATTATGTAACTGGGTTTATGGTAATTCATCAACTTGTAGTAAATAGCTTTAATAAAATTTTTCCAAGATTTAAAAGCTAATGCAGTCAGTCAGCCAACCTAAAGCCTCATAGTTTGTGTTATACTTGTTGAGTACGAGTTGTGTACTCACCCTTGCCTCCTCTACACTTTTTCCTCTTGTTCTTTTGGGGACACACTACTGCTGCTCAGTTCCTACTGACGCGAGGGAGTTCACCCGGAGCTACCAGGAGTACGAGGACTTCTAGGCGTTCGTCTCCCAGTCGACGTCCCTGTGGCGCCCTGCTTACGAGAGCTTCTCGTATATGTTTTTACGCTTCCGCTTACTCTGTATCAGACATTTTGTCATTAATGTAATAAATAACATTCATACTCGCTTTATTATATCTTTTACGTGATATGTGCTGTGATATATTGTTCATTCTGTTGTATATACGTGTGACTTGATCCTGGCACGTATATGATTGCTCGGTTTATGTCCTTTTTATAAACCGGGTGTTACACGCGCCCACTCAAGTCATCACTCGACACGACCCCACAGCGAAGACGGAGAGGTCAACCAAGGCGATCTCCGCCTCCAACTCAACCAACAAGACATGTGTCAGTGCGTCAACAACCGTAACCGCCAACGCGACGCCGCCGAGCGAGAGCGACGCTGCCAGTACGACGAGGAACACGGCGACTCCGACATTGACTACCAGAACAGCGGTCGCAGGGGTGACAACCGCCCACGACATCCTCGCCGCGACAACGACCCCGGCAATGACCTCGACGGCTTCTCCGCCTTCTCTCGCCCGCTCCGGGCCATCCAGTGGCCCGCCACCTTCAAGCCTACTGGGATCGAGAAGTACGATGGTGAGTCGGACCCCAAGACGTGGCTGTGCACCTACTCCATCGCCGTCCGAGCTGCCCGCGACGACAACGACATCATGGCCGCCTATTTCCCGGTCATGATGGGTCCCCAAGCTATCAACTGGATCGAAGCACTTCTCGCCGGCTCCGTCAACAGCTGCCAGGATCTCTGCAGCACCTTTGTTGGCACTCCTTAAGTACCCATTTTACTATATGATTAGGAGTTGTTTTGGTAATTCTTGGGGATGATTCATGTACTAACCCGCCAGTTGGCACCCGAACTTGACCGTTTTCAATTTTGTCCAGGATTTTGGATCATGTTGCATTTTGACAGGAAATTGGACATTTTCGGAGATGTTTTGACGCATGGTTACAACTGGGCTAAGATGACGAATAAGAGGAAGAGGCCACATGCGAAAGATGGGACCGAAAGGGGCCAGAAAGGGCCCAGGCCGGCCGGCCTAGAGCCCTTGGGCCGGCCGGCCTAGCCCATTTCGGAGCCCAATCGGTCTCAGTTTTCTTCAGCACGAAGTATGCGTCAACCCTAATCTATGTTTTACCAAAACCACCGACCATATCTGCCTATAAATACCCCGAAGCCGCCGTCAAAGAGGGGGCATCTAGAGGATCGCATCGAGAGGATCTAGAGAAGAGCATCCAGAGATACATTCGAGTTTGACACAAGAGAAAAGCGAACACCGGAGGCCTCATCATCCCTCAGCGCCGCTGCAAGTTGGAGGACAGCAAGTGATCCATCCCTTGCCGGAGATTTCGTCACCATGATCGACTACGCTTCGCTTAGCTTCATGGGGTAAAGTCCTCGTTTGTTCATGGGGTTGTAAGGAGATCTTGAGTTGTAATTGCCGAATCCTTTATGAGATTGATCTATCACGATTCTTGTTGATGATGTTTTGATGCCTAATAGTTCGGGACTTGGCTTTGGGTTTGCTTTGCTCTTGCATAGTTTACTTAGATTACATCAACTATCGCGTTCTTGTCGATTCGTTACCGATTATCCTCGTGTAGTGACAGTATGCGGGAGGGAAAGGTTTTGATCTTGGAACACACATTTGGTAGATTAGATCCGTTCTTCGTTGCTTGGCGATTACATCTCTAGTGATCCTAGACCCTATGGACAAATACTCTTCATATCTTGTGCACACACCTACCATTGCTCACTAGTCTAGATTAGATTAGATTGGTTAGATTAGATCTATTTCACACTCATACACTCAATATAGATCTTTTACCAACATCATTAGTGCTTAGTTAAGCATAGTAATACACTTGTTCCGTGGATTGATAAACCTTGGGGGAATACTCTAAGGGAAAAGCTACACGATCCGTGCGCTTGCGGTACATAAATTGGTGCTCTAAGGAGCGTCAACAAGCTTTTCTGGCGCCGTTGCCGGGGAACAAGCGATTTTGCTACATTTAACTTTGTATTAATTTTGTTGGTTACTAACACCTAACCTTTTTCCCTAGAAAATTTTTGTTTTCTTGTTTTTGTTTTGATTGTCTAGATGGCCCATCTTATTCAACACGTGGAGGAAGGAGAAAAATCACTAAGGGATTATGCAAGCCCGCGATCGGAGGACTTCGACATGCAAAAATCAGATTCGGTGTTGCGAGCCACCGAGTACGAGATCAAGCCTCAAATCATCAAGATGGCAGCGGCAAACCCCTTTAGAGGAGATGAGACGAACAACCCATATAGACATATCAAGTGGTTCACAATGCTATGCAACACGGTACAACAAGACGGAGTTCCGCTAGCTTGGTTTAGATGGAATCTTTTCCCATACTCACTTGCGGAAGAAGCGAGAAGATGGTTTGCACTTGCATCCTTCGAGGTAAAAGGAAATTGGGATGACTTGATGAAGAAATTTTGCGAGCGGTTCTTTCCGTTAAGCAAGGTTCAACATATTCGGAAGCAAGTGATCAACTTCGCGCAAGGAGAAGAAGAAGGGATAGATCAAGCATGGGATAGATTCAATGGATTGATTGAACAAGGACCGAAGCTCGGATTTTCCGGTGAAGTACTCTTGCATACCTTTTATTTTTCCCTAACCCCCGAGTGCATGCAATTTGTTCAAATGTGTGCAGGAGGAGATCTCATGGAGAAAACACTCACGGAAGCCGCCCAACTCCTACAAAAAATCAGCAAGGGTGGGGCCATGCGAAGAGATTGGGAAAAACGATGTTCGGCAAGCTCCGAGGAAGAATCTCAAGTGTGGGTGCTTGCTGGAATTTTCAGAAAAGAGGCATCGGAAGCGAGGGAAGAACAACCGAAGCATGGGAAAGTCATAGAGACAATCCACGATGAAGAAGCATCGATCCAGAGTGCAACGAAAGATGACCCGGAAAAGAAAGGAAGAACCATGGGCACCGCCAAATCGCTAAGGGAATTCGAGCAAATGGATTGGATACCAATTGACTTCGGAAGATTGTTCGACAAAGCAAGACCGCATCCAAATCAGCGAGGAATGGCGAAGGTGATAGCGGAAGACTTCCCACCGGATAATCACACGAGATATACATTTGGCAAGGAATCGGCCGGTGATATTATTCGGAAACTTTTTGAAGAAAAAGAGGAAGAGATTGACTTGGACGAAGTGTTGGAGGTCAAAAAGATCATGGGTGTGAAATCGGAATCATCACCCTACGTGCACATAGCCCAAGTATATGCAATCAGAAGCGATCAAGGTGAAGGTAATCCATCACCCACACCTCGTGTTGATTGCATGATAGACGGAACAAAATATTGCAATGTTCTATGTGACGTTAGCACCAATGTAAGTGTGATGAGTTCCAAGGTTTATGTTGAGCTTTTTAATGAAACACCAAACTTAGATGCTACAATCATTAAATTGATCATGGGAGATGGTAGATTAATCAAACCACTAGGAATGCTTAGAAATTTAAATGTTGCTATAGCGGGTAAAAAAATTCCTACCGACTTTTTTGTGATTAATGCTAGTGATGATGAGCATGAAGGCATAATCCTTGGAAAACCCTTTCTCAAATTAGTAAATGCTGTTCTAGATGTTGGAAAAGGGATTGTCACTTTTGATCTAGATGGAGAGAAGCGCTTATTTGAATTTCATTCAAAACCGTCTTTTGCTTCACCTCTACCTCTTGATAACGAAGAGGTAGAGAGCATTCGTTCCATTGATTCTTTCAGGGATCCTCTCCAACACGCTTTGGAGAATGGAGACGCTCAAGATGATCAAGACGGAGAACTAGTGGAAACAATGGAAGAGTTGAAGCCGCAACACGGGAATTTGGAGGAAGAAAAATTTGAAGACATTGGAGAGTTAGATCAAGAAGAGGATGGAGCGCCCGATGTTGAGATGAAGCCACTCCCCAAGGGATTGAAATATGAATTTTTGGGAGATGGCAAGACTTTTCCGGTGATTATTAGCAACGAATTGAGCCCGGAAGAGACGGAGAAGTTGCTGAATTTATTGAAGAAGAACAAAAAGGTGATCGGCTACTCGATTAACGACTTGAAAGGTATTAGCCCCGCTTTTTGCACACATCGTATACAACTCGAGGAGCAATACAAGCCGGTCGTAGAACATCAAAGAAGGTTGAGCCATGCTATGCGTGATGTGGTGAAGAAGGAGGTTATTAAATTGTTGAATGCCGGAATAATATACCCCGTGCCACATAGTGAATGGGTAAGCCCCATGCATTGCGTTCCGAAGAAAGGAGGACTCACGGTTGTGAAAAATGAGAAGGAGCAACTGATACCGCAAAGAACCATCACAGGATGGAGGATGTGCATCGATTATAGAAAATTGAATAAGGCAACAAGGAAGGATCATTTTCCACTACCATTCATCGACGAGATGCTAGAAAGGTTGGCAAAGCATTCACACTTTTGTTACCTTGATGGATACTCGGGATTCTTCCAAATACCAATTCATCCGGATGATCAACACAAGACCACGTTTACTTGCCCGTATGGAACTTTTGCATATCGGAGGATGCCTTTTGGATTGTGCAATGCGCCCGCTTCTTTTCAAAGGTGCATGATGGCTATATTTTCAGATTTCATAGAAGAGATTATGGAGGTATTCATGGATGATTTCTTGGTGCATGGTACTAGCTTTGATAATTGCTTGGCAAATTTGGAGAAAGTTCTTAAAAGATGTGGAGAGGTTGATCTTGTGCTTAATTGGGAGAAGTGTCATTTCTTGGTCATGTTATCTCCGAGAGAGGGATAGAGGTGGACAAAGCAAAGATAGAAACCGTGGAGAAATTGCCACCACCTACGGACATCAAATCTTTGAGGAGCTTCCTCGGTCATGCCGGAATCTATAGAAGGTTCATAAAGGATTTTTCAAAAATCACCAAGCCATTGACACAACTTCTCCAAAAAGATGTGGAGTACAATTTTGATAGTGATTGTCTTCACGCATTTCGAACACTCAAGCAATCCCTCATAAGTGCTCCTATCATGCAACCTCCGGATTGGAATCTACCTTTTGAAATCATGTGTGATGCAAGCGACTACGCCGTAGGAGCCGTTCTTGGACAAAGGAAAGAGGGGAAGGTAAATGCTATCTACTACGCAAGCAAGACTCTCAATGAAGCCCAATTTAATTATGCAACAACAGAGAAAGAATTGCTTGCCGTGGTATTCGCCTTCGAAAAATTCAGATCATACATAGTAAATTCAAAGGTGATAGTTTATACCGACCATGCGGCAATCAAGTATCTCTTGTCCAAGAAAGATGCAAAGCCACGCTTGATTTGATGGATCCTATTGCTACAAGAATTCGATGTGGAGATAAGGGACAAGAAAGGGGCAGAAAATGTTGTGGCCGACCACCTATCAAGGATGAACCATGGAGATGATGGAAAAGAACCTATCGAGGATCAAATGAGAGATGATCACCTATATAGAATTCTCGATAAAGATAGTTGGATGAATGAAATAATAAGGGCAATAAAAGGGATGCCCTTGGATCACTTTGACAAGAATGCAAAGAAAAGAGTGATCGCGGAAAGAAGAAAATACTATTGGGATCCACCATACTTATATAGATATGGAGAAGATGGAGTCCTAAGAAG
The DNA here is from genome assembly GCF_016808335.1 of Panicum virgatum. NCBI lineage: Eukaryota > Viridiplantae > Streptophyta > Magnoliopsida > Poales > Poaceae > Panicum > Panicum virgatum. Next base: position 36,658,969 of record NC_053149.1, on the reverse strand, counting down.
ATGCATACCGAGGGAGGAACGTGAAGAAGTTCTAAGGAAGTGTCACTCGTCGGGATATGGAGGACATTATGGGCACTTTAGAACTCAAGCTAAGGTATGGGCTAGTGGATTCTATTGGCCCGAGATGCATGAAGATGCAAAAAGATTTGTTTCGACTTGTCCGGAATGCCAAAGGATGGGGAATATCTCACAAAGGAATGCCATGCCATTGAACTACAACTTGCAAATAGATCTGTTTGATGTCCGGGGAATCGATTTCATGGGACCATTTGTGAACTCACATGGATTTGAGCATATATTGGTGATGGTGGACTATGTTTCAAAGTGGGTTGAAGCTATGCCATGTCGGAAGGCATCAACGGAGGAGTCCACGCACATGATTAAATCGATAATCTTCCCTCGATATGGCGTCCCGAGAATCTTGATAAGCGACGGAGGAACACACTTCATGGGCAAAGACTTTGGTAAATGCTTGAAGAAATTAGGAATTGAACATAGAGTGTCCACGGCTTATCACCCCCAAACAAACGGACAAGCGGAAACTTCGAACAAGCAATTGAATGATATGTTAAAGAAGACCGTGGTAAAAGGAGGAAAAGATTGGTCGAAGAGACTAGATGATGCACTATGGGCATATCGTACGGCACACAAAACTCCGATTGGTATGACACCTTATCAATTTGTTTATGGAAAAACATGCCACTTGCCGGTTGAGCTAGAACATAAGGCATACTGGGCGATGAAGGAGATGAACTTTGATGCAGAAACCGCTGGAATTAAAAGGAGAATCCAAATAAGCAAATTGGAGGAGTTAAGATTGAAAGCGTACAATAGTGCATCAATTTACAAAGAAAGGATGAAGAGGTGGTACGACAAACGATTACAAAACAAGGAATTCAAAGAAGGAGACAAGGTCCTACTCTACAATTCAGGATTCAAACTCTTTGGCAAAGGAAAATTGCAAAGCAAATGGGATGGACCATACGTCGTACACTCAGTTTCACCCACGGGAGCGGTGACAATCATGGATGTGAAAGATGACCAATATGTGGTGAACGGACAGCGACTAAAGGTATTCTTGGAGCCCGACGTCATACCCCTTCATTACAACGACATATACACCATGGAGGAGGAACCGGAACGTCAAGCCTAACGACGTTAAGCAAGGTAAGTTTGTAAATATTCTCTTTTAGATTTTATTTTCATAGTTTTATTTTTATTTTGGACGAACTTTGAGTAAAACATAGGCTTCTAATTTATTGATGAGCACCTCGGAAAAAGTTGGAGTCCAGGGGGGCCGAAAAACCCCCTGGGCCGGCCGGCCCAACACCCCTAGGCCGGCCGGCCTGAGGCTCCTCGTGTGCGATTCAGTCTCGATTTTTGGTAGGTACGAGATAAGGAAATTTCAAACCTGTGCCTTATAGATTTTGCATGCCAAAACCGAAGAGATATTGGACTTCTCGTCCAAGTCTTTTCGGGACATAAATAGAGGCGCGGGTTAGATCTGTTCTCTCATACTTTTCAATCTACACCACCACCTCGTGAGAGACATCGACAATGGCCGGTCTAGCGAGCGCAAGAGCTATGATTGAAGCGATGGAGATCAATGAGAGGGGCATGACGCCCGACACCCCCACGCCAAGGACGCCTAGCCCCATCTCGGCAACCGGTGCGCAGCCCCTCCTTGTCGAAGCAAAGCGATGTGAAGCGAAGGCCCCTCCGAAGAAATTCAATACTCAAGCAAGGATGAGCGTCGGAGGGAAGGGCCTTCAATGGTGCAACGAGAAGCTAGCTCAAGCCCAAAGGGTGGTCGTCATCAGCAGTGACGAAGACGAAGGCGAGAAGTGACAAGACAAAAAGCCACCCATGCCTAGGCGTTCCTTGCGCCTCCTCGGAGTTAAAAGAAAGAACTACATTGAGCACACCCCGGAGCCGAAGGATTATGCGGGGGACAGCGATTGGGAGAGCATCATGAGCCCTAGTTCATGGGGCGCCACCAGTCGTGACTACGATGATGATTGGCCGGGGTGGGCCGAAGAGGAGAGAAGGGAGGAAGACGACCCCTCCGAAGGTGACAGCGGCAAGAAGAAGAAGAAGGACGACGACGAGCCCGAGGACGATAGCCCCAACCGCAGCGGGCATCACTCCGGGTGCTGTTTCAAGTGCCGCAATGAAATCACGGATCTCCGCGCCACCATCGATAGGTGTCACGATCAAATTGTGGCAATGGATCGAAGGATGGACGACATCGAGAGCTTGGTTGAGAGAGACTACAACTTGTCCGCAACATAAGGAAGTTATTCGGGATGGTCGGAGATCTACAAAAGCAAGGAGGAGGGCGCCCTAGATGCAATTGCCCTAGGTGTCGTTGAGAACACCGACGAGCGTCACACCCGTCTTTTATATCATTGCGACGAGGACGCCGCATAATCTAAGCATGGGGGGAGGTGTGACGACTCGTAGATCGAATTTTGGTCTTTGTTTACTCGAAAGTTCATCGTGTGTGTGTCTTTAATTCTGCATGTGTGAGAGTCATAGTTTAGCGTTGAGTGCTTTATTTTTCGCATGTGTGAGAGTGAGTCTTAAATTAGTGTTGAGTCATGAAAACAAAATAAAAAGAGTCTTTGTTTTTTGTTGGATCGTGCATTTTATTTATGCATTCAGTTTTACTTTATTTTCTTTAAAGCAATTGTTCACGAGCGTTGTCATGAAAATTATTTCGTATTTGTGGAGCTTAGTAAATTATTCGTCCATGTTAATACACACACTTGAGCTTTGATCTAGCACTTGGTTTTTATTACGTTTGCGAGTAAGGCATGATTTGGAGGATTTTAATTTCATAAAAATAATAAAACCCCTACAAACATAAGGTTGATCAAGTTCTTGGCAAATTGAGAGTAAAAATCCTATCATCCACAAGCTATATTCGTTCTACCATAAGTATTGGATGTACATTGAGTTGAGTTAGGATTTCTTTCTCTTGGGAGTTTTAATTTCGAGCAATGATCATGTCCGTATTTTTCATCTCTGAATTGCTAGCCACGTCAATATTCAGTAATGAGAATTCCTCATTGGAACAACTCATGAGATCTACCGGATTCCAAAACCCGAACCCGAGATTTTCTTGTTTATTATCGTCTTCCTTGACCACAACCCAATTGTGAGGATACGTTCTGTTTCTGCGCGTGATTTATATAAAACATAATTTTGGGACGAAGAAAGGAAGGAGTACTGGAAAGATGGACCGAAGCCGAGCTGGGAAAGCCCCAGGCCGGCCGGCCTACACCCCTTGAGCCGGCCGGCCTAGGCCCCTCTGGCCTCGGCTCGGGCTCCAAAAATTCAGGGAGCCACTTTGGAGATTTTCCTATCTATGTTTTATAGAAAGTGTCCTATGAAAAGGTTCAGAGAAGAGAAAGAAAATTCAGGAGAAAGAATGAAAAAAATGTATGAGAAGAAAAGAATAAATGAAAGGATTCTATGGTTAGAGAAGTGCAAAGAGATATCACCTTGTTGTTTGAGAACAATATCCTCAATTCCAACCATGTGCAATCCGACAACGAGGACGATGCTTGTGCCTTGAAGTCAATCTTTTTGTATGCCTTTGCACATGTCCACCATTCTAAATCTTCTTACCCTTGAACCCTTTACATTATGGAGAAACTCTCATGATCATTGGCTCAGAAGGTAAGCAATCATTAGAAGGTTTTCTTAATTTGACAATATATGTATATACTTTGCTAAGCCTCACCTATAGCCCCACTTTATACTTGAGAGACTTTTGGGAGATGAGAGTTTGCAAATAATAATAGGATAGCCACTTATATCGAGAGACATGAAAGGACTTGTGCAAGAATTTTTTGTCTAACCTTTGTTGCAGGGTATTTTGCTTCTAAAAACTAAAAAAAAAGAAAAACCTCCAAGGATGGCAAGAAAAGCAAGTGTTATCGATATTCAAGTTGCCGGCTAAAGGTAAGAGTCGTGGAGTAATATTGGATGAGTTTTTAAACGCCCATGATATGATTATCCTCGCTGCTCCTCTGACCTTTGTTTGAAGAAATATTGTTAGACTTGTTTGCATAAGTAAATTTTGCAGTTCGAGAACTCCTGAGCAACCCTTGGAAGGATTTGATGATTTGATTTGCTCGAGGACGAGCAAAAGCTAAGCATGGGGGGAATGTTGGTGCTCCTTAAGTACCCATTTTACTATATGATTAGGAGTTGTTTTGGTAAATTCTTCGGGATGATTCATGTACTAACCCGCCAGTTGGCACCCAAACTTGACCGTTTTCGATTTTGTCCTGGATTTTGGAGCATGTTGCATTTTGACAGGAAATTGGACATTTTCGGAGATGTTTTGACGCATGGTTACAACTGGGCTAAGATGAGGAATAAGAGGAAGAGGCCACACGCGAAAGATGGGACCGAAAGGGGCCAGAAAGGGCCCAAGCCGGCCGGCCTAGAGCCCTTGGGCTGGCCGGCCTAGCCCATTTCGGAGCCCAATTGGTCTCAATTTTCTTCAGCACGAAGTATGCGTCAACCCTAATCTATGTTTTACCAAAACCACCGACCATATCTGCCTATAAATACCCCGAAGCCGCCGTCAAAGAGGGGGCATCTAGAGGATCGCATCGAGAGGATCTAGAGAAGAGCATCCAGAGATACATTCGAGTTTGACTCAAGAGAAAAGCGACACCAGAGGCCTCATCATCCCTCAGCGCCGCTGCAAGTTGGAGGACAGCAAGTGATCCATCCCTTGCCGGAGATTTCGTCACCATGATCGACTACGCTTCGCTTAGCTTCATGGGGTAAAGTCCTCGTTTGTTCATGGGGTTGTAAGGAGATCTTGAGTTGTAATTGCCGAATCCTTTATGAGATTGATCTATCACGATTCTTGTTGATGATGTTTTGATGCCTAATAGTTCGGGACTTGGCTTTGGGTTTGCTTTGCTCTTGCATGGTTTACTTAGATTACATCAACTATCGCGTTCTTGTCGATTCGTTACCGATTATCCTCGTGTAGTGACAGTATGCGGGAGGGAAAGGTTTTGATCTTGGAACACACATTTGGTAGATTAGATCCGTTCTTCGTTGCTTGGCGATTACATCTCTAGTGATCCTAGACCCTATGGACAAATGCTCTTCATATCTTGTGCACACACCTACCATTGCTCACTAGTCTAGATTAGATTAGATTGGTTAGATTAGATCTATTTCACACTCATACACTCAATATAGATCTTTTACCAACATCATTAATGCTTAGTTAAGCATAGTAATACACTTGTTCCGTGGATTGATAAACCTTGGGGGAATACTCTAAGGGAAAAGCTACACGATCCATGCGCTTGCGGTACGTAAATTGGCGCTCTAAGGAGCGTCAACAACCTTCGTCCAGTACTACCAGGCATCTTGCCCGGGTCCCAAGACCAGATGGGATCTGGCCAGTGTTGTGCAGCAACTGGGCGAGTCCCTCCGCAACTACATCAAGAGGTACTTTGCTAACTGTAATACCATTACAGAAGCTGATGATAGGGACGTCATCCTCTACTTCAACGAAGGCCTCCACAATATCGAATTGTGGAGGAAGATGTTCCAGACCTACCCCAAGACCGTGGGCAACATGATGACGATCGTCAACAAGCACGCCGACATGGAGGAAGCTGAGCGGGCTCGCCGCCGGCACAAGAACGACTACTCCGAGCATCCCCCTCAGCGGGAAAACCGCTCGGAACACCGCCGTGATGACCGCCCACCTTGCCAACGGAAGAAACACGACTGCGTCGAGTCCTCCAAGAACCAGGACCGCAAGCGTGGCCCCGAGAACACCGTCGCCATCGCCGAAAAACCCCAGTTCCGCTCCACCCTCAACCAAGCGGACCTGCATCGACTCCTGGATGGCAAGTGTCCTTGGCACAAGGACGCAAACCACACTGCCCGGGAGTGCCGAGCACTCTCCAACTGTGTTATCAAGGACGACGACCCCACCACGACGACCGCGACAGACCGGGTGGTTCCAGAACCACCCGGGCGCTCCCACAAAGGCGGAATTCACCCAGGCGAGATGATGACGAGCAGAGGGAAGACTCCCCAGGGAACTTCCAGGAAGAAGATAGGGCCGTCAACTTCATATATGGTGGCCCTAGCAAGCCAGCATGCCGGCGCAAGCTCAAGCTGGACGACAGAGAAGTCAACCTAGTGTTCAAACACCCGCTTGAACCCCTCCGGTGGTCGGAAACGCCGATAACCTTCGACCGCTGCGACCACTGGGTCCACCTGCCCAGGCCGGGTGCCTACCCCCTTGTGGTCAGCCCTGTGGTAAGCCAGGTCCGCCTGGTCAAAGTACTCGTCGATGGTGGCAGCGCCCTCGACATCATCTTCGCCAGCACGCTGCAGAGCATGGGCTACGACATGGCATCCCTGGTCCCATCTGACCAGGCTTTCTACGGCATCATCCCCGGAGCTAGGTCGACCCCGGTCGGCCGGGCCACCCTGCCGGTCACCTTCGGCACCCGCGACAACTATCGCACCTTCGGTACCCTATATATATATTTCTAGCCGAGTTCTAACCGTTCTTAACTTACGTAATCGTGGTTAGTGTACTTGCAGAAAATTGATAGATATATATTCATTGAACCTTTCATGCCAGCACCCATGAAAGCGTTCCCATACATTACCGCTCACTAATAGTTGGTATATTGGCAGCACCTCAAGTAAGCCACTGCTTGAGGGCAGCGTTCGGCTTGCATCACCGACGGGAAGGTCAAGCTCTCTCAGTTGACTCAGGATCCTTACTGTCTTACCTTAGCATAGGTGCGTCGTTACAAATGTAAAATACTGAATTTAAATTACTGAAAGGAATGTGCTGGAAGTTAGTTATAATTAAACCATAAGTTAGATAGCCACCTAGTAACTCCCATAATTTTCCCTAGGGCTTTACGTACTATGCACGATCCTTAGCGAACCAACGTATTTTCCAAACGCGATTGTGTGGCTACGTTTTAAGGAAAACTTTTGAAATCTTGTCGCACTCTCAGGTGTGCGCTTTCTTCAGCTCTGATACCAGCTGTGGCAGAACCACCCGAATTAATCCGGCTCAAGTGCGCTAACCATCACCATAAAGGTAATCCCGGCTAACACGCACTTCAAACGGAGTAATCCGACAGTCCAGTCGGGTAGAGTCCCGATAAAACCACCTGAGCTGCATTCGAAACCCAAAGCTTACATGCAACTCACACGAAGGTGAGTCCGGAGAGTACAACATTTCACAAATTCTTACATCACAGAGTCTTAACTTAAATATTACAAACCGAGTTTGAAATCTTAAAAAGGTACTTGAAATTCAAATTGAAAGTAGTTCAGAGTTCAACTGCAGCGGAAATAAAGCGAGTTCTAAACGACGATACAAGATGTCATGATGAATCCCGTACATGACATCACTCGGCATTGTCATCGTCGGCCGGAGTCGAATCCCATTCCACCGACCAACCAGGGGTAAAGTACACGGCCAAGTCAAGCTAACTACCTGATCTTCAAACGTATCACCTGAAAACAAAGTTGAGCCACAAGCAAGGCTGAGTATACTAATACTCAGCAAGGCTTACCCGACTAAGGGTATACTTAGCCCTTAATCTAGACATGCAAGGCTTTTGGCTTGAGGGGTTTGTTTTGCCGAGAAGCATTAAAGAGTAGATCCTTAATTTCAGGTTTTAGCTTCCAAATTCTAGTTCAATTAACCATCCTAGGTGAGCATCTATCCAATAGCATACATGGTGGGAAACAATTATCTTTCATCATCCAAACAACCATATTCATCATCAACATCTTTCACTTCTTACTGTATGTGGCAAAAGGGTTAAGAAGTCTCAATATCTGTGAGAGACGGACGATTCGAATTGAATTTGTTAACCTGGCCAGGCAGACCTAAACACACGCATGGGAACAGAGTCACCCACGCAACAGTTCCCTTCAATTCCCGCTTCACGGGACAGGCCCACCGCCCTCAAGTACAGCAGTATGATGACTCTGTACTCGCCATTAGCTAGATGTGAACGAGTTCAAGATGGTGGGGAGTATGTTCCGGCCTCGATTCAATCCAGTACTTAAGCTTACCGATTACCATATTCTCGGCATGTGGTTAGTACGTTCAAATGCTTAACCACCACTACCACACACTGCGGCGTTATCCATTTTCACTAAACAGACGGGGCATCACAAGTACCACAGCCCCGCCCGTGAGCCTTATAGTTGCAGTATGTAGTGGACATACAATTCCTATAAATTTCGCGAGTGACAGGAAATCACTCGACTTCTACCGAACCATTAGCCTAGCCAACTAGCGACCTAAACCAACTAGTGTTCAAGCATAGGTACCTAGGATCATGCAAATAAGGTTTCAATCAACTCCTGTAAACGTAAATGCACAAGTATATAGAAATATAAGCAGTTGCATAAATCTACAATAGATAGGAAATGCTCCGGGGCTTGCCTTGCTAAGCAAAATTAGCCTTAGGCTCTTCCGAACTTTGGTTCGGGTCTTCGGCGGCTTCAGTTAGATTAGCTTGGGCTTCACGCTGCTCACTCTCGGACTCCGGCACCGGCTCGTACGTACTGTCGGCAAGAGTAGTCGTCGAATCAACACGAGATGCATATGCATGAGTTTACGTGATGATCTCAATTCATGATTTAATTCACTATAAAGTTGCAAACCAACACAATTCCAGTTAAGTTGGAGATTATGTTCTCTTTATTGGGCAATCGTTTATAGAGTACTATCTAACATGATTTTATTCATAAAAGGACTAGGAGTTTGTTGTCTTTCATTTTCTTGACATGTAGAAATGGTATTTTTCTTAATTAACACTATACTAACATGTAACGCCATAACTAGGGTTACATATACTTTCTGGCACTGAAATTTTTATGCAAGGTACATATCTGAGTAACATGCCTACTGTGAAATTTTTAGCTAATTTCATTGAGCATATTAATTATTAAAAAGACATTAAACAGCTACTACTAGGAGCAAGATTCATTTATACAGAACAAACCATACAATTAAAGATGCTACAATTTTTACTGAGGATTCCTACTCTTATGTGGCGTCTACTGTTAATTTTTCAGATTTTATGGAGTAGTAAACATATCATGAAAAATAGAGAAACATATAGCTGTATGGATCAAAACTAATTTCCATAGACTGTTACACTAATTTCTAGAGGCTCAAACTTTACCAGAAGGATTTAGTACTCTAATAGAAGCTCTAGTAAAAATATGAGATTTTTTTCTATATAGAGAAACTATTTGTCTTTATTTAGTACATTTCTTCCTACCATAAATTATTTGGATAAGTTTGACTTAAGTAAAAATTTCCAAACTTTTTCTGAGGAATACATGAATCACAATAGAGCAACTGTAAAAGTTTCAGCTAATTGATATTAGCAGAACAATTTGTATAAATAAAAATATTTATCCTAGGCATAAAGCAAGGTCTATTAAAATCTATAGCTAGATTTGTCATATGGTCATGAAACTTTTACACCAAGCTACTCTATTTTCTACTATACCACTATCCAAAAATCACAGCCAGAACATGTATACAACATGAGATACAAATAAAATCTACTTATGTTTTTATTTTAAATAGAGAAAAAATATTGAGAAAATGAAAAGTGCATGTAACAAAGGTTGTAGATCTAGTCACAAGGATTCCAGAACAGTTGATTTTGCATTTTTCCGATTTTCCTACGAATTTATATCGATTTTACAAATTCGCTGTTTTTGAAAAGAAAAAGAAAAACAAAACCGGCTCTCGCATATATACCCCTGGAAAGTTTTGGGGACTTGCAAATAGGTCCCTGGCCGGACTTGGAGCAGGGGAGACGTCGGGCGGCCGAAATCCGGCGAGGTCACTCGCCGGCAGCGACGGGGAAGTGGGGGATTAGCACCAGGGCCTCAAGTGGAACCCGTAGGTGGTCTCGGTGTGCGCGGAGGCTGTAACACCCTAATTTAAATTCCAGCATTTAATGATAAATTTAATTGGCTTTATTTAATTTTCTAGGATTTAATTTGTTTAGCTTGCATTTAATCTAATTTTGTTCCACAAGTAATTAAAATTTTGTCTAAGTTCAACATGCATGTGCATTCATGCTGGTGCATTGTTTTATTTGGTTGAGTGCTAGGGTTTTGAATTCAAATTTGAATTTGATTTCAAATAGTTTTGAGTTGAGAGGGAAAAGGAGAAGAGAAAAGAAATAGGAGAAGGAAATCAGAAAGACCAAAACCCAACTCAGCAAAACAACCCAAACCCAGCAGGCCCGTTTCCCCTCGGCCCGCTCACCCCGCTCGCAGCCCAGTGCCAACACCGCGCGGCCTAGCTTTCCTCCTCCCGCGCTCAACCCGTGAGGCGCAAGGCCCAGCACAGCAGGCCATCCCTCCGCACGCGCGTCTCGCGCTCACGCGCGAGCGCAGACCCACCAGCCAGCAGCACACCGCTCCCACGCCGCGTCAACGCCGCAGTCTAGCGCACCGCGTTCCCGCTGACAAGGATGGCCCACAAGTCAGACCTTTCCTCTTCCTCCGCCCGCGATCCCCGCCCGAACTCTCTGCTCCGCTCCGCTTCGCTCCGCTCTGCTCCGCTCCGCTCACCTCGCCTCCCCGCTGCGCTGTGGACCTCCCCAACCCGCAGGACCCACCGTCCAGCGCCCTCCTTCTAGAAGCCGCTCGGGATCACGCCGAGCAGCGCATCTCCCACGCTCGCGCAACAACCCAAGAATCCCCGGCTGAGATTTCCGTCGGACTTCCTCCCCGGAAGCGCACGCCGAGATCCCGGTCGCCTCCTTTAAACGCCTGCGACCCCCCCTGCTCCCTCACACGCCATGCCGCCGCCACCTTCGCTCTCCAGCGCCGCCTGCAACCCTAATCCACACACCCCGCCCCTGCTCCACCGCGCAGAACCCCTGCGCCACCGTGCTCTCGCCGCCCCGCTGCACCACGAGCCAACACGGAGTAGGTCCTTACTTAGGAGCTTTGGATGTTCTTTTTCAATACATAGGTGAACATGAGACTCTCGACAACTACTCAGGGTACTAAGGAAAAATTGTTGTCTCGAGCAAGCGAGTAGAACCCGTCAAGTACTCGAGGCAACAAGTAGTGTGATTCCCTCAGTGGTCCAAGCAAGCGGGAGACTCGTGTCGACCTTTTAGAGTATCAATAACTTAACTATGCTCCTTGGGGAATTTTCCTAGTTGACCAGTTAGGATGGACCTCGCTTGGTCACCCAAGAAGCGTACAACTTTTATGAAGATATCCCCGACTACTCGATCCAGCGAGTAGCATGTCCTATACCAGGACTGGATTGGTTTCTAAAATAGAACTATTAGAATGAACTCGGTCGAGTTAACCAAGATGAAAATATTTTAGAAATATCCCAAACTTACTCGAGCGAGGCGAGTAAGGTGTCCTACCCAAGGACTGGAGTAATCTAATCAACAAGTCTGTTAGGGTCAACCTCGTTAGGTTACCCAATACAAAAATGTCGAAAGAATATCCAAAACCTACTCGAACCATCGAGTATGATGTCCTAACCAAGGACTGGAGTAACTCTTAGGACAAGTCTGTTAGGATGAACCCCGTCGAGTTATCCAAGACAAAAATGTCGCAAGAGTATCCAAAACCTACTCGAGCTAGCAAGTAGGGTGTCCTTAACCAAGGACTGGAGTAATCCTTAAGACAGGTCTGTTAGGATGAACCCCGTCGGGTTATCCAAGATGAAAATGTCAAAAGGATATCCAAAACCTACTCGAGCAAGCAAGTAGGGTGTCCTAACAAAGGACTGGAGTAACTCTTAGGACAAGTCTGTTAGGATGAACCCCGTCGAGTTATCCAAGACGAAAATGTCGGAAAGTATCCAAAACCTACTCGAGCCAGTGAGTAGGGTGTCCTTAACCAAGGACTGGAGTAATTCTTAGGGCAGATCTATTAGGATTAATCCCATCGGGTTATCCAAGATGAAAGTGCCGAAAGGAGTACTCGAAGTAAACCATAAAAACTACTAGGTTGCTGCTCTAGTGCTGAGCGTGGCTCAAAGTGGTATTTATGATGGGGTATGGGTCAGATGAGCGACAGCCAAGTAGTCGATTAATGAGGGAATCATCTTTTATTGAGGGTTTGCCGAAATTAAAAAGATTATAAAATGACAGACTCTGACTCTTAAGACCTACCCTTTGCCCGTTAGACGTGAGCAATGGTTTACATAGCTGAAAAAAGTATTCACTGGTAAACTAATCGATATAGTAGTCGAATAGATTATTGGTAAGGTCTCCTTTAGGAGTGGCACCCCAAGGTCCTTGCAGAGCGAGTTGCACTCAAAGATCGTATGAGAGCTCTTTGGATGCACGAAGCACTTGCGAAGGATTTGCCGAAATTAAAAAGATTGTAAAATGACAGACTCTGACTCTTAAGACCTACCCTTTGTCCATTAGACGTGAGCAATGGTTTACATAGCTGAAAAAAAGTATTCACTGGTAAACTAATCGATATAGTAGTCGACTAGATTATTGGTAAGGTCTCCTTTAGGAGTGGCACCCCAAGATCCTTGCGGAGCGAGTTGCACTCAAAGATCGTATGAGAGCTCTTTGGATGCACGAAGCACTTGCGAAGGAGCGTCTTGTTGATTCTGTCTCCGCCAAGAGATGTTTCTCCATGAGGTTGGGTGCGCGGCTTACCCTGGGGACGGGCACTTGTCGGCTTGTGCTTCTTGAAGGATGCGGAAGCATTTGTTGGGACTCTGTAGTTGGAAGAAGGGTTGTAAGCCTCTATTTCCTCACGCTCCTTTTTCCTTGAAATGATGACGTTGCGCGCATCGCGACCAACATTGATCACATTGCGGAGGTCGCAGTTGGAGTAGTCGTAGTTGTCGCCTTGCTGTTTCTGCTGGCGATTAGCGAGGCGCTGGCGCTTGAACGCCCTCTTCTGGTTAAGCAGGCGACGACGCTCATAAAGATCTTCTGCTAGGTGCTGCTCTTCCAATTGCACAGTGACCGTCACTGCTAGAGAAGGTGCAGGTGGATCTTGCTTGGTAGTAGCTTGGGCTTCTATGATCGTGGGGGAAGTAGTTTCCATGTTGTCGGAAAGATACTCGTCGAAATCATCAGAATTGTAGTCGTCGAGGTTGAGACGCTCCGTGGAGTCATCCTCAGGTTCATGGACTTCAAAGATGCGAACCATGAGGATTTCACGGAAAAGATCTTGGATTACTTGGTCTTATTTACTTTAGGTCGGATCTAGAGGAGTGCTCTGCTGGAAGGGTAGATCTGTTGGCTGAGAGCCGGAGGTGTTAGGATCTTGTGTCTCCTTCAGGCGCACTGTCCATCCTTGCGGTGTTGCATATATGACCAAGTTTGGGAGGGAGTCCTGATCGGACTTGGAATTCTTAGTCGAGTTGGACTCGATTTCTTTGCTGTATTGGATTAGATCGTCCAGCTCATCTTCCGAGTTGGAAGAGTACTCGGAGTCGGAATCGGTTAGTCCACCGATTTTAGTGTATGTGTGCTTTGGGTGAGCGAGAAGCGGAATGCCCATCTCTACGCGGAGGGCGTTCTCGTTCATCCAATGCAGCCATGATTGCGTGGGAGTCAGTCCTTCAGGCTCCTTTATCTAGGCTTTGTCGAAAATCGACTTGCTGGATTATTCTGTAGCTTTGGATTTTTGCTTTTCAAGTTTGGCCAGTTCCCAGAGTGTCAGCATACTGGGGTGGATGGGCCATAGTGTCCATGAATAAGTCGACGTTATCTGACCAATCTTCGAGGTCGTTGAATGGTTCAAAGTTGTTGAGGCTGTTCATGAACTGATCGAAGTCCTGATCGAACAGGGATTCGTCTTGTTGAGGAATCCGACTGTGAGCAGGTTTCGGTGAAGGATTCTGAGGTTTCTTGGAGAAAGACAGTCCCATCCGAACAAGCCGGGGGTTTGTCTTTCCAGATGCCCTGCAGATTCCTCCTCCCGATCTCTGCTTCTTATTCTGTAGAGTACTTTCAGCTATCTTAATGTAGTCGACGAGTGTAGAGTATACTCGATCGATGTAACACTCCAATTTAAATTTCAGTATTTAATAATAAATTTAATTGGCTTTATTTAATTTTCTAGGATTTTTTATGATTAGTCTTGCATTTAATCAAATTTTATTTCACAAGGAATTAAAAATTTTCTAGGTTTAAACATGTTTGTGCATTCATGCTGGTGCATAGTTTTATTTTGGTTGACTGCTTAGGGTTTGGATTCAAATTTCATTTGAATTCAAATAGTTTGAGTGGAGTTTGAAAAAGAAAAGGAGAAAGGAAAATAGGAAAAACCAAACCGGGCCGAATCACTCTCTCTCGGCCCAGCAGCCCAGTCCCGCTGGCCCAACCCACTCCCCTTCCCTTTCCGCGCTCGCCCCGGCCCAGTCCAGCGCCAGCAGCCAGCTCCCATCCTCGCGCGCCCGCACGTCACCCGTTCCCTCCTCCGTCTCGCTGGCGTCCCGGCCCCACCTGCCGATGCCACTCGTCCGCTCGTCAGCGCCCCTGTGCCACTAACCGCCTAGGCCCACGCGCTAGCCCTCCTGTTCGCCGCGCGTTCGCTTCGCCCGCTGCCCGCTCTGGCCCACCAGTCAGGCCCTTCTTCCCCGCCGTAATGCCCGCTCGCGCCCTCGCCCACGCAGCTCGGCCCCGCTCACCCCGTCTCTGCCCGTGGATTGACCTCGACCCCGCAGACCCACCGGACAATCGCCCGCACACCCGGATCCTTCTAGAAGCTCCACCCGAGCCCGTATCACGCCAGGCCGTTGCACGATCAGCTCCTCACGCACACGGATCGCAGCCGCAATCACCGCAGCGCCCCCGCCCGGCACGGCCGCCCAAGATCCCCGGACCCCTCCTTAAGTGGCTCGTGACCCCCTCCTGCGAGCCACGATGCCACACCACAGCCGCCGCACCAAACCCTAGCCGTCGCCTCCGCATTGGTCCGCCGCGCAGAGCTCTCTGCGCCGCCGTGGAGACGCCGACCCGCAGCCCATTAGCCCCTGACAACCCCTGCCGAAGCTTCGCCGTAACTCCAGCAAGCCCCCTGCAGCCCTTGCACCGGCCCTAGCCCTTTGCATCGCCGGAATTGTGCCGGACTGCCCGAAGGTGAAGGTTCCTGCGCCGCCGCGATTTCCTCGCCGCCGGCGATCCCTGAGCCCCCCTGACCCCCGTGCCATCTTTGCAGGAACCCTGCGCATCGATCCGTGGAGCCAAGGAGTCCCGAGGACCCCGGAGCAACCTCTCCTCGAACGCCGGTCGACGCCACGCCGCCGGACTCCAACGCCGGCAACTCTGCCCGGCCTTCCAGTCTGATTCCACGCACGGTGAGCACCACCCCAACCCCCTGATGTTTTTGCGCTAGATGCCGTAGGCCGTGAGCACCACCCCAACCCTCTAGGTGCCAGCACACTGCACGCCGGCGACCCAGCGCCGCCGTGCCACGGCGAGCCCTCGCTGCGCTACACGAGAGGCCCTGCAGAGCGTACCAAAGGGTGTGCCGCGCCTTGCGCGTGCTCCCTAACCCCTTTGCGAACACACCCCGGCACTGACACAGCATGAACGCCGCACGCCGGCGGGTTACCGATGCCCAGAGCCGCCGCTGCCGTCGCAACCGCCACTCAGAACCATGCCGAGCCCAGCTTAGAGCCCAGGCGAATCACGCATGCCGCGTAGTCCATCCTAGACTCAAAGCCCGGTTGATTTGACCCCCGGAGGGCCGAGTTCGGCCATCTCCGGTGAGCCTCCGCCGCGGGAGCGTCGTCTCCGGCGACTCGCGCCACCGCCCCGCGCGCCCAACCGACCTCAGCCGCCCAATCTTGATCCAACGGACAGAAACACCCGAGCCCGAGTCAATCCAGGCGGATAACAGTAAGCCTTGGTGTTTTTGCTAAAGAGACCCTGCGTTTTCCGGAAATTAACCCGCGGTCCTAACCGGTGTAAAAGTAATTACATCCAGGCCCTGTTTTATTCGCTTAGACCCCTGAGCTTTCTAGATTTTGAACCCGCAGTCCAGCCCGGTTGTTTTAGCCGCGTTCTAGCTCCGTTTTAGGTGTTCTTTATGTCCACACGATCGTTGTAACGCGTAGAATAGTTCTAGCTCAGTTTTGGTTGCTGTTTTTATGTATTGTTGTACTGTTTCTTAGTGTTTGCCTTTGGTTGCATGTATGTGTATGTGCTGGACTTGTTTTGGTGTTGCGATCGTGAGTAGACGTTGATCTATCTGAGGACTACCAGGAGCCATCTTCAGGGCAGTTTGAGCAGCAGGAGAACTTTGAGGAAGGCAAGTATAACATGAACACCACCTATCACTTTTAAATACATTTTCATATTGCATTTTAATACTGTATGCCTATAAGGACTTTCCTAGCCACTTTATATCATTTATATATATCCCTTAGGTTGCATTTTGGTTAGTTGTGCTAGGTGCCGCGCTATAACACACTTGGTCCTTTTAATTAATTTGATTAATGGTATATGCAACTCAATTCTGAGAGTGGCCCTCTGTGCGGTGTACTTGAGTGGCGCACGTCTCGTTAAAATATGTTTTGTTAGAAACATGGTTTAGGGGGCCAGCACGGTGCTTAGTTCTGTGTTGGCCACTCTCCATAAGGACCGGTTCATAAAGCGACAACCTGGGACAACAGCGCTACCACAAGACTGGAATGGAACGGTCTTGGCTTACTAATTAGGTCATTTTGGTTCGGGAGTAACTTACCGACGGGGCAAGAGGAAGGGTGAGCTTCAATGGTCCCAGCGCTACGAGGCTTGGTCTGTGTTATCTTGTACCCCCTCGAGGTGGGCCCCATCGTTACGGAGCCTGAATCCTTAGCGGTTACACCTTACCAACGTGGTCCTTTGTAACGGCCTCATAGTGTGCTTGCTAGCCATCTCACCTAAGGAAGTGTGATGAACAACTAGCGTAGCTAACAACTTGTGGGTAAAGATGAGCAACCTCTGCAGAGTGTAAAACTGGTATACTAGCCGTGCTCACGGTCATGAGCGGCCCAGATCCTCCTTTTGATTAGTGGGGTTAACTTCCTTTGATTAGGGGGGTTCCCCAGGTGGTTTGGTTTGGCATAGTTCTCAGTAGTATCATAATTAATTCTGATTAATTACTATGTAACTGGGGTATGGTAACTCATCAACTTGTAGTAAATAGCTTTAATAAAATTTTGCCAAGATTAAAAGCTAATGCTGTTGAGTCAGCCAACCTTAGAGCCTCATAGCTTGTGTTATACTTGTTGAGTACAAGTTGTGTACTCACTCTTGCCTACTCTACTCTTTTTTCCCTTGTTCTTTTTGGGGATACTCTACTGCTGCTCAGTTCCTGCCGACACGAGGGAGTTCACCCAGAGCTACCAGGAGTACGAGGACTTCTAGGCGGTCGTCTCCCAGTCGACGTCCCTGTGGTGCCCAGCTTCGACGAGAGTTTACGTATATGTTTTTACGCTTCCGCTGTATCAGACATTTTTGTCATTCATGTAATAAATAACATTCGTACTCACTTTATTATATCTTTTTATGTGATATGTGCTGTGATATATTGTTCATTCTGTTGTATATACGTGTGACTTGATCCTGGCACGTATATGATTGCTCGGTTTATGTCCTTTTGGAAATCGGGTGTTACAGAGCGGTATCAAAGCCATATCGACTGTAGGACGAATGCCTAGATAGAACTGGTCGAGTTTTAGGTCTTCTTCTCTCTAAGCCTTGTCTGCTGAAACTATTTTGCTATTATATTCCTTGAATTCTAAGATTTTACTCGTCTTGCCTTGATTTCTCTCTATAGAATAGTTTCCATAGATTCTGGCCTGAAGTAAGTCGACTGACCATCATAGGTGTAAGCTAAATGACCCTTTATAATAGTGCGATTGAACGTTCTGCGACGCGTTGTGTTAGTCGAGTCGTGTGCTAAACTCGACTAAAGTGTGAACTTTTGAATGCTTGTTATTATGCAAATGTTTGATTTGGATTTTTGGTTGATTGCATAGCTTAGTAGTTAAATTTGTTTAATGAAAATCTGTCTTAAGTTAAAGTTTAATTAATTAATAAAATAAGTTAGATCGTTGGGGTTAAACTATGCACTCTATCTTGTCTACTTTATCATGCCTAAGTCTTCCTTGCAGAAAGATATCATATCCGTCTGAAATTATTTCTGCAATATCTTTGCTCATACATCTTTTGTTCAAATTAGATGGTGAACACCAGGAGCACCGGTTCCGGTTCTGGCCAGCAGGGATAGAACAACCAGGGTACAGGAATGCCGATGCCTCCACCCTTGACTCTGGAGCAGTTCTTCCAGCTCCAGATGCAGATGATGGCCACCCTGAACAACACTGTTCAGGCACTGCAGCAGGTCCACGCTCAGCCGCCGCCTCCGCCTCCACCACAGCAGCCCCGCGACAGGCCCGCGGAGTTTCTGAGGGGTCACCCGCCGACGTTCTCCCACACGTCTGACCCACTCTAGGCGGACGACTGGCTCCGTGCAGTGGAGCGTCAGTTGGACATCGCCCAGTGCGATGATCGGGAGCGTGTCTTGTAAGCAACAGGACAGCTGCGAGGGGCAGCTTTGGACTGGTGGGAGTCCCACAGGATTCAGGACCGCGAGACTTTCACCTGGATCCAGTTCCGGGAGCGGTTCCGCAGCCACCACGTCCCCGCAGGCGTGATGAAGACGAAGAAGAAGGAGTTCCTTGCGCTTAAGCAGGTAAACTCAGATATAATCCTTCAGCATTTCCTTTTGAGCTAAGACCTCTCTTATTCTATCCTTTTGAAACAGGAAAAGCTAAGCTAATCCTTCATCATACATCCTTCTTTTTCACTTTGGGGGACTATGACGGTGACGGAGTACTTTGACCGTTTCCTTCAGCTCGCTCGCTATGCCCCTGCCGAGGTCGCGGATGACCACGACAAGCAGGAGCACTTCATGGAGGGTCTTGAGGACTACATCCAGTACGCACTGCTCAACCTCCGCTTCGGCGACTTCAACCATCTGGTTGACAACACGCTCAACATAGAGCGCAAGCACCGGGAGATGGAGGATAAGAAGAGGAAGATCACTCCAGTTGCTTTCGGCACCAACACCCGTCCTCGCCTCCAGCTGCCCCAGTAGTACCAGCAGCAATAGCAGTACCGGCCTCCCCAGTAGTACCAGCAGTGGCCGCAGCAGTACTCGCCTCGACAGCAGCAATAGGCGGGGCAGGGCCCGAGGTTTCCGGCACCTCCGGCTCGTGCCGCTCCCCCAGCTCCGCCAGTAACTCAGGCTCCACGTCAGGTAGCTCCTCCTGCCGGATAGCAGGCTCCAGCACCTCCTCGCGCGTGCTATCACTGCGGCCAGCCGGGGCACTACGCCAACTCTTACCCTCGGAAGGCGCAGGCGGGACAGCAGGGGTGCCCAGCTCAGCCCAGGGTGCCACTTCAGGGGAGGGTGAACCACGTGCAGAGGCGGAGCTACCCATCACGCAGGGTGGGGCAGCTGCCCCAGCTAACTCCAAAACAAGTAGTCAATAGTTACCAGTTAAAACACAAAACTGCGCATGGTCTAGTGGTAAGAGGTGCACATGTTGTCTAAATGAGATAGAACCTTAAATAGTGGAGTTTTTCTCTCTTCCTTGACCTTACCAATCTGTGTTTCCTCTTTACCCAGCTCAGATGTCAGCAGAACAAAAAGATCTTGGAGACAGTGCAATGGGTGATGGTGAGAAAACTTGCCAGTGTTGCCAATTCTATGGTGTTCCTTGTCATCAAGTTTGTGCAACTGAAGATGAAGCCACAACTAGGAGGAACCAGAGGTTGTTCTCCAGTACAAAGAGAAAGAGGTCTCGTCAAGAGCAGCTAGCAGATGATTCCCTTTTCCTTGATGGTCCATCGTTCGATGAGCTACAGACCATCTAGAAGAGAAAGGATCATGAGTGCTCTGGAGATACACAGGTAAAGAACCAAGCACTCTATGATTATGTTGATGGGTTGACTATCACTATGAATGTGATCCAGCCACACAGCCGCAAGGAGTCCAAAGAGCAAGCAGCAGAAATAATACAAGATGTGATGTTAAGTTCACAAGGAGGTCAACCAATTAGCGCCATTCACCATCACCGTATGTGCTACAAATGCGGGCAAAAAGGTCATTATGCCAAAAGTTGTCCAGCACCTCAGGCTCCACGGCAGGCAGGACAGCAGGGGCGCCCAGCCCAACCCAGGGCGCCACGACAGGGGAAGGTGAACCACGTGATGGCCGAGTCTGCGGCCGAGGCTCCTAACGTGGTTATTGGTACGTTCATGGTCAACTCTCATCCAGCTACGGTGCTTTTTGATACTGGTGCTACTCATTCTTTCATTTCCAAGTCATTTGCCGAGCAGCATCGTATACCAGTTTCATGTATGAGGACAGCTATGGTAGTTACCTCACCTGGGGTCAGATACACACATGCTCTATATGCTCCAGAGTTAGTATTGTCATAAGGGGGGCAGAATTCCGCACTGGTTTGATCGTCATTGATTCCTCAGGGATAGATGTGATTTTGGGCATGGAGACCCTTACCAGATGGGGAGTCCGTATTGATTGTGCTCAGCAGACAGTTCACTTGTCAGCATCTGATGGCCAAGAGGCGACAGTCAGTACTACAGAGCCTTCTGGTTTTCTTCATCAGATGGAGGCTAGACCCACGGATGGTATTCGCGTGGTGCCTGACTTTCCGGATGTCTTTCCGGAGGACTTGCCAGAAGAAGGGAGAGGAGTTGATGAAGACCTATCCTGATCTCTTTGCTAGCCAGCCCAGAATCTCGGGACGAGATTCCTGTAAGGGGGTAGGATTTGTAACACCCTAATTTAAATTTCAGTATTTAATAACAAATTTAATTGGCTTTATTTAATTTTCTAAGGTTTATTGTGTTTAGTGTTGCATTTAATTTAATTTTTGACCCTCAAGTAATTAAAATTTATCATAGGTTTAATTTTGTTGTTGTATTCATGCTGATGCATAGTTTTTAATTGAGTGAGTGTGGTTTGAATTCAAATTTGTATTTGAATTCAAACTTTGTTTGTTTGTTTTAGAAATAGATGTAGAAATAGAAAAGGGAAAACCAAAACTCAAACCCAAAACCCAGCCCAAAAATCCCAAACCCAGCAGGCCCACCTTCCCTTTTTCCTTTCCCGCTCAGCCCAGCCCGCACGTCCCTCTTCCCTTTCCCCGAAGCCCAGCTCGCCCTTCGCCCTGAAGCCCAGCAAACCGCACGGCCCGGCCTCTTTTTTTTTCCTTCTCCCGTGCAGCCCGATCCACTGCTCCGTCGCGGAGTCGCTCGCACCCCCTCTATCTCGCTGACAGCACCGGGCCCGCACGCCAGTGTCGCCCCGCGCCCCGCGCCCGCACCGCACACTCGCCCGTAGGCCGGCTGACAGCTCTGGCCCGCGTGTCAGCCTCCATCCGCCCGCGCCTGCGCGTCACCCGCTCACCCTGCGCCCTCGCTGACCGCCCAGTCCCACGCGCCAGCGCCCCTCTTCCTTCTTCTTCCCCGCGACGACCGGTCTCTGATCCACTCCGCCCTGTTCCGCTCCGCTCGGGCCGCCTCTGCGCTGTGGGCCACCCTGGCTCTTGCAAGCCCACCGGTCAGCGCCACCGCAACCTCCTCATCTAGAAGCCATGCTCCGCGCCCGGGATCACGCCGAGCGGTTGGCGTGATCCGCTTTCCCCGCCGAGTAGCACCCGGCCGTGATCTCCGCCTTGACAGCGCCAGGCACGCACGCCCAGGAACCCGGGGTTCCTTTATTTGGTGCCCGCGGACCCTCCTGCGCCCCATTCCCATCTACGGCCGCCGCCCCGAAACCCAGCGCCGCTGCCCTGTTCCGATCCGCCGTGCCCCGTGCGCTGCGCCACCGCGAAACCACCGTCCAGCAGCACCTCCGCCCTTGCCAAGCATCCCAGGAGCCTCGCCTTGCCGCCAGGACGCCCCTCGAGCCCTCCATACTCGACCACACCCCTTGCATCGCCGGAATCGCGCCAAGCCCCCAATTCCGGTAATCACCGAGCTCCAAGCAATTTCTCACCACCGGTCACTCTCTGGTCCCGCTGACCCCCTGGTTTGCTCCGCAGCTTCGCCTCGAGTCCTGCCGTGAGGTCCAGAAGCCCGGAGATGCCTTCCTTCGACCCCACCCTCGAGCTCCGCCCAGCGCCGCCGCCGGTCCTCGTCGCCGGCAACCCTGCGCTGCTACTTCGGCCACCACGAGCCATCGGTAAGAGCCCCCGTGCCTTCCCGATCCTTTTGCGCTGGATGTAGTAGGCCGTAGCGCCCCCTAAGTGCCGGAGCACCACACGACCGGCGCTTTGCCGCCGCCTGCATCGCGACCTCGCCGTGGCAAATCCTTTGTGTTGCGTTTTAGCCGTGCGCGTGCCTCGCGTAGGCCCTGCGCACGCGCGTAGACCCTTTCCAACCCCGGCCTGAGCCTAGCAGAGCGCGAACGCTCGCTCGCCGGCGGGCGCCGCCGCAGAGGCCCGCCCCACCGCCGCGCACGCCGTCCCGAGCTCCAATCCCCCCGTCCTGAGCACGCAGGTGGACCACGCGTGCTGTTCTTGAGCTCCTAGGCCAAATCCCGGGCCAAACCATGCACGGGAGCGCCATTTTGGCCTGCTCGGGCGAACTCGCCGCCGCGGAGCCGCGCTCCGGCGACCTGCGCCGCCGCCCCACCCGCCAAGCCTGCCCTGGCCACCCGATCAGCAGTCGACGGTCTAGATTAGATCTAGAACCAAGCCGCCTCGAGCCATTAGATCAAGATCTGACGATCCACATGCGAAGATACCGGTTCGCTGGCCTTTTTGCTAAAGAGCCCTCGGGCTTTCGCTGAATCAACCCGCGGTCCTGATCTATTCAAAAATAATTACAGTTTGGCCCAAAATTTTTGCACAGGCCCCCCTGATCTTTTTAGATATATAACCCGCCGTCCACAGCTGGCTTTTTCACGAGTTAGACCCTAGAGTTTTAGTTTAATTATGTTTAGGCCCTCGGTTTTTGCAGAAAACCCTCTGGAACTTAGTTTTTCTCGCAGATAAGCCCCTGAACCTTGTTTTTAGCCTAGATTATGTGTTTTTGCTCCATTTTAGGCGTTCTTTATATCCACGCGATCGTTGTAATGCGTAGAATAGTTTTAGACTAGTTTAGTGTGCTGTTTTTATGTATTGATGTACTGTTTCTTAGTTTTTGTTAGTGTTTGCTTGTATGCTTATTATTGTGCTTTGTTTTGGCCATGTGTTCGTGAGTAGACGTTGATCCATCTGAGGAGCCCCAGTACCAGTACCAGGAGCAGCCATCTTCCGAGCACTTTGAGTAGCAGCCAGAGCAGTACGAGGAAGGCAAGTGTAACATGAACAACCTATCACTTTTAAATACATTTCCATACTGCATTTTAATATTGTATGCCTATAAGGACTTTCCTAGCCACTTTATATCCTTTATATATATCCTTGGGTTGCATTTTGGTTAGTTGTGCTAGGTTGCTGCGCTATAACACATTCTGGTCCTTTTTAATTAATTTGATTAATGGTTTACTTGAACTTAATTCTGAGCGTGGCCCTCTGTGTGGATGAGTGGCTCACGTCTCATTAAAAGATGGTTTTTGTAGAAACATGGTTTAGGGGGCCAGCACGGTGCTTAGTGCTTGGTTGGCCACTCTCCATAAGGACCGGTTCATAGAGCGACAACCTGGGACAACAGCGCTACCACAAGGCTAGAATGGGATAGACTTGGCTTACTAATTAGGTCTTTTTGGTTTGGAGTAACTTACCTGCGGGGCAAGAGTAGTAAGCTTCAATGGTCCCTGCTCCTCCGGCTGGTCTGTGCTTGGTTTGTGTACCTATGCTTGTACCCCTGTGAGGTGGGCCCCATCGTCGCTGACCTAACTCTCGCGGTTACGCCTTACCAACGAGATTCTTTGTAAAGGCCTCGTAGTGAGTCGCTAGTCATCTCACCTAAGGAAGTGTGATGAACAACTGGCGTAGCTCACGACTTGTGGGTAAAGATGTGCAACCTCTGCAGAGTGTAAAACTGGTATACTAGCCGTGCTCACGGTTACGAGCGGCCCAGATCCTCCTTTTGATTAGTGGGGTTAGCCCCTTCCGACGAGGGGGTGCCTCTCGGGGTTCACCTTGGTGGCATGGTTTCGGGTTGGTTCTCAGTAGTAACATGTTTAATCTTGATTAATTACTATGTAACTGGGTTAATGGTAATTCATCAACTCATAGTAAATAGCTTTAATAAAATTTTGCCAAGACTTAAAAGCTAATGCAGTCAGTCAGCCAGCCTAGAGCCTCATAGTTTGTGTTATACATGTTGAGTACAAGTTGTGTACTCACTCTTGCCTCTTCTCTACTTTTTCCTCTTGGCTACGCTACTGCTGCTCAGTTCCTGCCGACACGAGGGAGTTCGTCCAGCGCTACCAGGACTACGAGGACTTCTAGGTGTTCGTCTCCCAGTCGACGTCCCTGTGGCGCCCTGCTCAGTTTCGGAGAGCTTTTACCGTATTTTTTGTACTTCGCTTCCGCTGTATCAGACATTTTGTCATTAATGTAATAAATAACATTCGTATTTCGATTTATTATGTCTTATTCGTGATATGTGCTGTGATATACTGTTCATTCTATTGTATATACGTGTGACTTGATCCTGGCACGTATATGATTGCTCGGTTTATGTCCTTTTATAAACCGGGTGTTACACTGGTTCACTCCTGTTTCCTTATTTTTGAGTGTTATTTTCAAATCAATGTAATATATAATTATATATAATATATTACACTAGTATTTTTTTTGCTATTCTCTAATGAGATATATCCTCTTAGATTTATTACACATAGTCACATATAATCATATATTACACTAACTCATTTGTTCTTCAAATTTACAAGTTGATATTGATTGAATTAATGGATTATATTAATAATTTATTACACTAGTATTTTTTTGCTATTTTCTAATGAGATATATCCTCTTAGATTTATTACACATATTCACATATAATCATATATTACACTAACTTATTTGTTCTTCAAATTTACAAGTTGATATTGATTGAATTAATGGATTATATTAAGGTGGTATTTTCTGCTATCCTCTAATGAGATATACCCTCTTAAATCAATCTTTTGATTTATTACATAGTAGATATTCATGTATGTCTTATGCAATGTCATTAAAAAAATGTGCTTATAGTGATTTAATATTTAGATTTATTACAGAGTAAATATTCATGTATTCTATACGATGGGAGTTGAGATCCCATATTGTTTGCCCCCCGAGTCAGTATAGCCATAAGGGGGGCAAAGTTCAATGCTAATCTGATGGTGCTAGACACTAAGGGTATTAATGTGATCTTGGGAATCGATACTCTTGCCAAGTGGGGAGTCAGAATTAATTGTGCTCAGCGGACAGTTCACTTGTCAGCATCTGATGGCCAGCAGGTCACAGTCAGTGCTTCAGAGCCCTCGGGGTTTCTTCATCAAATGGAGGCTAGACCCACGGACGGTATTCGCGTGGTGTATGAATTCCCGAATGTCTTTCCGGATGATCTGCCAGGTATGCCGCCTGAACGCGACATTGAGTTTTCTATTGATCTCTTGCCTGGCACAACTCCTATTGCAAAGCGGCCCTACCGTATGGCACCTATAGAGCATGAGGAAGTCAAGAAGACCATTGATGAGTTGCTAGCCAAGGGCTATATCCGTCGTAGCTTTTCTCCTTGGGCTTTTTCGTTGTTGTTAGTAGATAAGAAGGATGGTTCGAAGAGAATGTGCGTCGATTATCGGGATCTGAACACAGTTACCATCAAGAACAAGCATCCACTGCCCCGTATTGAGGATCTTTTTGACCTACTTCGGGTGCTTGTGTATTCTCGAAGATTGATCTGCGTTCGGGTTATTTTCAGTTGAGGATCCGTCCCGAGGATATTCCGAAGACGGCATTCACCTGCAAGTACGGGCTGTATGAGTACACAGTCATGTCTTTCGGCCTGACTAATGCCCTGGCTTTCTTCATGCACCTGATGAACATGGTTTACATGGATTATCTGGATGTCTTTGTGGTGATCTTTATTGATGATATTCTGATCTTTTCCAAGTCAGAGGCAGAGCATGAAGTTCATCTAAAGCTCGTGTTGCAGAGATTGAGGGAGCATCAACTGTATGTTAAGTTCAGCAAGTGCGAGTTCTGGATTGACGAGGTTCCATTCCTCAGTCATATCATCTCCAAGGGAGGCATTGCAGTTGATCCGAGCAAGGTGAAGGATGTGCTCGAGTGGGAGACACCGCAGACGGTGAAGGAAGTCTGGTCATTCTTGGGCTTAGCAGGATATTATCGGAGGTTCAATGAGAATTTCTCCAAAATCGCGAAGCCCTTGACTTCTTTGCTAGAGAAGAATGCGGATTTCATATGGACTGATGAGCGTCAGATGGCATTCGATGAGTTGAAGAAGAGGCTTACTACAGCACCAGTCCTTACTCTACCAGACCAGAGCAAGAGGTTCATGGTGTATTGTGATGCTTCGAAGGATGGTCTTGGTTGTGTTCTGATGCAGAAGGGCAGAGTGATTGCTTATGCTTCACGGCAATTACATCGGCATGAACTGAACTATCCCACTCATGATCTTGAGTTAGCCACAGTTGTGCATGCTCTGAAGATTTGGAGGCATTACTTGTACGGGCAGCAGTGTGATATCTACACTGATCACAAGAGCCTCAAGTATATTTTCACGCAGAATGAGCTGAACATGCGGCAGAGGAGATGGTTAGAGCTGGTCAAGGATTATGACCTGGAGATTCACTATCATCCGGGTAAGGCCAATGTTGTGGCAGATGCTCTGAGCAGAAGAAGCTATGTCAACATGGCCGTGGCTTTCTAGATGCCTCCAGAGTTATGCAAGGAGTTTGAGCAGTTGAGTCTGGGTTTCTTGCATCATACTTCGAGTGCAGCATTCGAGGCAGAGCCCACTCTAGAGGCAAAGATCCGGTAGCATCAGAAGGAAGATGAGAAGTTGCAGGAGATTCGTGAGTTGCTCAAGAAAGGCAAGGCTCCTCATTTCAGAGAGAATGATCAGGGTACCTTGTGGTACAAGAATCAGATCTGTGTGCCAGATGTGAAGGATCTCAGGAAGTTGATCCTGAGCGAGCCTCATGATACAGCGTATTCCATTCATCCGGGCAGTACCAAGATGTACTATGATCTTAAGGAACGATTCTGGTGGTATGGGATGAAGCGTTCCATTGCAGAGTATGTGGCTATTTGCGACACCTGTCAGCGTGTCAAGGCTGAGCATCAGAGGCTAGCAGGTCTGTTATAGCCATTGAAGATTCCAGAGTGGAAATGGGAGGAGATCACTATGGACTTCATTGTTGGGTTGCCTCGTACTCAGAAAGGGTACAACTCCATATGGGTAGTAGTGGATTGTTTGACGAAGGTTGCTCACTTCATTCCGGTGAACACTACTTACTCCGGTGCCAGACTTGCAGAGTTGTACATCTCCCGAATTGTCTGTTTGCATGGTGTGCCCAAGAAGATCATATCTGACAGAGGATCGCAATTCACTTCACGGTTCTGGGAGCAGCTCCATGATTCATTGGATACGAAGCTGCGCTTCAGTACCGCCTATCATCCTCAGACAGATGGGCAGACAGAGAGAACCAACCAGGTGTTGGAAGATATGTTGCGAGCCTGTGCTATTCAGTATGGTACTAGTTGGGATAAGTGCCTGTCGTATGCTAAGTTTTCCTACAACAACAGCTACCAGGCCAGTCTGAAGAAGTCCCCATTTGAGGCATTGTATGGCAGAAAGTGCAGGACTCCTCTTTATTGGGATCAGATTGGTGAGAAGCAGCTATTTGGCCCTGACATTATAGAAGATGCAGAGCAGATGGTACAGACTGTGCGGGAGAATCTGAGGATTGCACAGACTAGGCAGAAGAGCTATGCAGATGGCAAATGGAGGGACCTGACCTTCAGCGTTGATGATTATATATATCTGAAGGTGTCACCGATGCGAGGAATCCGCAGGTTTAATGTCAAGGGGAAGCTAGCACCTCGGTATATTGGTCCATTCAAGGTGCTAGAGAGGAAAGACGAAGTTGCTTATCGCCTGGAGTTGCCTACCAACCTCTCTGGAGTGCATGATGTCTTCCATATTTCTCAGTTGAAGAAGTGTCTACGAGTACCTGAGGAGCAGGCACCACTGGATGGGTTAGATGTGCAGGAAGATCTGACCTACACTGAGCATCCGGTGAAGATTCTGGAGACATCAGAGAGGGTTACACGGAACAAGCGCATCAAGATGTGCAGAGTTCAGTGGAGTCATCACAGTGAAGCTGAGGCAACATGGGAGCGAGAAGATGAGCTGAGGAAGACTTATCCAGATCTCTTTGCAAGCCAGTCCAGCTGAATCTCGGGGACGAGATTCCTATAAGGGGTTAGGGTTTGTAACACTCCAATTTAAATTTCAGTATTTAATAATAAATTTAATTAGCTTTATTAAATTTTCTAGGATTTATTATGATTAGTCTTGCATTTAATCTAATTTTATTTCACAAGGAATTAAAATTTTTCTAGGTTTAAACATGTTTGTGCATTCATGCTGGTGCATAGTTTTATTTTGGTTGACTGCTTAGGGTTTGGATTCAAATTTCATTTGAATTCGAATAGTTTGAGTGGAAAACCCAAACTGAGCCGAATCACTCTCTCTCTCGGCCCAGCAGCCCAGTCCCGCTGGCCCAACCCACTCCCCTTCCATTTCCGCGCTCGCCCCGGCCCAGTCCAGCGCCAGCAGCTAGCTCCCATCCTCGCACGCCCGCATGTCACCCGTTCCCTCCTCCGTCTCGCTGGCGTCCCGGCCCCACCTACCGACCCCACTCGTCCGCTCGTCAGCACCCCTGTACCACTAACCGCCTAGGCCCACGCGCCAGCCCTCCTGTTCGCCACGCGTTCGCTTCGCCCGCTGCCCGCTCTGGCCCACCGGTCAGGCCCTTCTTCCCCACCATAATGCCCACTCGCGCCCTCGCCCGCGTAGTTCGGCCCCTTTGACCCCGTCTCTGCCCGTGGACCGACCTCGACCCCGCAGACCCACCGGACAATCGCCCGCACTCCCGGATCCTTCTAGAAGCTCCACCCGAGCCCGGATCACGCCAGGCCGTTGCGCGATCCGCTCCTCACGCACACGGATCGCGGCCTCAATCACCACAACGCCCCCACCCGGCACGACCGCCCAAGATCCCCGGACCCCACCTTAAGTGGCCTGTGACCCCCTCCTGCGAGCCACGACGCCACACCACAGCCGCCGCACCAAACCCTAGCTGCCGCCTCCGCATTGCTCCGCCGCGCAGAGCTCTTTGCACCGCCGTGGAGACGCCGACCCGCTGCCCGTTAGCCCCTGACAACCCCCGCCGAAGCTTCGCCGTAGCTCCAGCAAGCCCCCTGCAGCCCTTCCACCGGCCCTAGCCCTTTGTGTCGCCGGAATTGCGCCGGACCGCCCGAAGGTGAAGGTTCCTGCGCCGCCGCGATTTCCACACCGCCGGCAATCCCTGAGCCCCCCTGACCCCCATAGCGACCTCTCCTCGAACGCCGGTCGATGCCACGCCGTCGGACTCCAACGCCGGTGACTCTGCCCGGCCTTCCAGTCCGTTTCCACACACGGTGAGCACCACCCCAACCCCTTGATCTTTTTGCGCTAGATGCCGTAGGCCGTAGCGCCCTCTAGGTGCCTGCACGCTGCATGCCGGCGACCCAGCGCCGCCGCATCACGGCCAGCCCTCACTGCGCTACGCGAGAGGCCCTGCAGAGCGTACCAAAGGGTCCCTAACCTTGCGTGTGCTCCCTAACCCCTTTGCACACACACCCCGGCACTGACACAGCATGAACGCCACACGCCGGCGGGTCCCCGACGCCCGGAGCCGCCGCCGCCGTCGCAATCGCCACTCAGAACCATGCCGAGCCCAGCTTAGAGCCCAGGCGAATCACGCATGCCGCGTAGTCCATCCTAGACCCAAAGCCCGGTCAATTTGACCCCCGGAGGGCCGAGTTCGGCCATCTCCGGTGAGCCTCCGCCGCGGGAGCGTCGTCTTTGCCGACTCGTGCCGCCGCCCCGCGCGCCCAGCCGACCTCACCTGCCTGATCTTGATCCAACGGCCAGAAACACCCAAGCCCGAGTCAATCCAGGCGGATAACGATCAGCCTTGGTGTTTTTGCTAAAGAGACCCTGCATTTTTCGGAAATTAACCCGCGGTCCTAACCAGTGTAAAAGTAATTACATCCATGCCCTGTTTTATTCGCTTAGACCCCTGAGCTTTTTAGATTTTGAACCCGTAGTCCAGCCCGGTTGTTTTAGCGCTTTAGCCCTCGGATCTTTTCAGTTCTTACATTTTAGTCCCTGGTTTTTGCGGAAAACCCCTAGAAACTCTGTTTTTCTTGTAGAAAAGCCCCTGGATCTTGTTTTAAGCCTAGTTTTCGCGTTCTAGCTCCGTTTTAGGTGTTCTTTATGTCCACGCGATCGTTGTAACGCGTAGAATAGTTCTAGCTCAGTTTTGGTTGCTGTTTTTATGTATTGTTGTACTGTTTCTTAGTGTTTGCCTTTGGTTGCTTGTATGTGTATGTGCTGGACTTGTTTTGGCGTTGCGATCGTGCGTAGACGTTGATCTATCTAAGGAGTACCAGGAGCCATCTTCAGGGCAGTTTGAGCAGCAGGAGAACTTTGAGGAAGGCAAGTATAACATGAACACCACCTATCACTTTTTAATACATTTTCATACTGCATTTTAATACTGTATGCCTATAAGGACTTTCCTAGCCACTTTATATCCTTTATATATATCCCTTGGGTTGCATTTTGGTTAGTTGTGCTAGGTGCCGCGCTATAACACACTTGGTCCTTTTAATTAATTTGATTAATGGTATATGCAACTTAATTCTGAGAGTGGCCCTCTGTGCGGTGTACTTGAGTGGCTCACGTCTCGTTAAAATATGTTTTGTTAGAAACATGGTTTAGGGGGCCAGCACGGTGCTTAGTGCTGGGTTGGCCACTCTCCATAAGGACCGGTTCATAAAGCGACAACCTGGGACAACAGCGCTACCACAAGACTGGAATGAGACGGTCTTGGCTTACTAATAAGGTCATTTTGGTTCGGGAGTAACTTACCGACGGGGCAAGAGGAAGGGTGAGCTTCAATGTTCCCTGTGCTATGAGGCTTGGTCTGTGTTATCTTGTACCCCCTCGAGGTGGGCCCCATCATTGTAGAGCCTGAATCCTTAGCGGTTACACCTTACCAACGTGGTCCTTTGTAACGGCCTCGTAGTGTGCTTGCTAGCCATCTCACCTAAGGAAGTGTTATGAACAACTAGCGTAGCTCACGACTTGTGGGTAAAGATGTGCAACCTCTGCAGAGTGTGAAACTGGTATACTAGCCATGCTCACAGTC
Source organism: Panicum virgatum (assembly GCF_016808335.1). Classification (NCBI taxonomy): domain Eukaryota; kingdom Viridiplantae; phylum Streptophyta; class Magnoliopsida; order Poales; family Poaceae; genus Panicum; species Panicum virgatum. Next base: position 36,627,475 of record NC_053149.1, on the reverse strand, counting down.
ATGAGCAGCCCAGATCCTCCTTTTGATTAGTGGGGTTATCTTCCTTTGATTAGGGGGGTTCCCCGGGTGGTTCGGTTTGGTATGGTTCTCAGTAGTATCATAATTAATTCTGATTAATTACAATATAACTGGGGTATGGTAACTCATCAACTTGTGGTAAATAGCTTTAATAAAATTTTGCCAAGATTAAAAGCTAATGCAGTTGAGTCAGCCAACCTTAGAGCCTCATAGTTTGTGTTATACTTGTTGAGTACAAGTTGTGTACTCACTCTTGCCTACTCTACTCTTTTTTCCCTTGTTCTTTTTGGGGATACTCTACTGCTGCTCAGTTCCTGCCGACACAAGGGAGTTCACCCAGAGCTACCAGGAGTACGAGGACTTCTAGGCGGTCGTCTCCCAGTCGACGTCCCTGTGGTGCCCAGCTGCGACGAGAGTTTACGTATATGTTTTTACGCTTCTGCTGTATCAGACATTTTTGTCATTCATGTAATAAATAACATTCGTACTCGCTTTATTATATCTTTTTACGTGATATGTGCTGTGATATATTATTCATTCTGTTGTATATATGTGTGACTTGATCCTGGCACGTATATGATTGCTCGGTTTATGTCCTTTTGTAAACCGAGTGTTACAATCGACCCCTGAGAGCATATCACCTGACCGTTCCGGTGGTGGGTTCAATGCTTCTGGGTTCTGCTGTGTTTTTGATGAGCCAAGAGCAGATTCTGCAAGCTTGATGCACCCCTCTATCGATCGTGAAACTCTATCTACTCCATCGAGTAGTTCTGAGTTGTTGATCTTGGAGCATTTGATTGACTTGAGATAAGTCAGGTACTTTCCGAGGGTTTCGGAAAAGTGAGGTTTGTCGGAGTCAAAGTTTGTGTCGAACTTGACCAACCCAAGAGATCGAGTTGGAGTTGACATGTTTTCTGCTTTATCCAAGCTAAGCATGAGTAGAACTCTTTTTTCGTCGAGATCCGCGGTCTCGCAGATTTCGGCGGGTTGGTTGATGGTTTTCATCTTAGGTGAGTTGGGCGTGACAAGGTGGCTAGAGAAGCCGCCCGATCCATCAGCCGTGCAAGCTCAGGAACCGAAAACAAGGGTTGTGCCCTCAGGCACACTGTTGGCGTCGCTTGATACGGCAATCGAATTCGCCGATGAACTCGCCAAATCCCCTACCTGGAGCGCCAACTGTCGGTGTTTACCGCCAAGCTTGCTCAGGGATACCCTTAGCAGTAGGGTTTGTAGGTAGGGATCGACTGCTCTAGAACTTGATGGTGCAAGAAACACAAAGATTTAGACAGGTTCGGGCCGCGAGTTGCGTAATACCCTACGTCCTGTGTTGTGGTTTGTATTGCCTTAGGTGTCGATGATATTTTGAGGGGGCCCTGCCCGCCCTTATATATCCGGGGGGGCAGGGTTACATGGAAAGTCCTAGCCGAGTACAGTTGGAGTCCTAATACAACACAATCGGGTAGTTTCCTTTGTACTACAGCTAGTTCTACGCCTATTCGAGTAGTTACAAGAGAGTTAAGGTACATCCATGAGCTATCCCTTACTCTTGAAGATTCTATGCCTATAAGCAGTCCCGCTGCTCCGGTTCTGACATAGGTGCTCCTAGGCAGCAACGCCCGCAAATGTCTAGGGGTGTTCAGGTATTTCATGAAGCATGGATAAATCTGCAAGCTCACGGAATATCGTTGCAACATTTTACCCTGGAGTATTCCGAAGTGTAATTTATATTTTCATAGGGAAGGCGGCGGCTAGTGTGTGCAGGTAGGTTGATGAACTAATCTCAATTGGATATTCAATTGCATAAACAGGGGTAAGATAAATGATGGATAGAGATAGTGTGACACACAAGTTCATACTCAGCTCAAAATAAGATAAAGGCATGAAGAAAGGAAGAAGTTAGTAGCTCCGGTTTTAATGTACTTAAGTTAATTATATAGTTTATATTGCACTTTATACCATACACATGATTATCCTAACTTTAGTCAACCTAGTTCTACCAGGAGATCGCTTACGACCTACAGACGAAGTTGTACGACCGTTACGGTACTTTATGGACCTTCTAGCCCCCGAACCAAACGTCGAGGATTACGATATCACAAAATAGGTCTACCACCACCTACAAATAACCTCTACAAACCGTAGGAAAGAGCAACATCCAACAATACTTAATTAACTTAAACAACATGTCTACATTAATAAGTGATTCTCTAGTATCCCGTGCGGAGACACTATGTTTCGGATGGACAGACATCATACTAGAGCAAACTTTCGAATACTCGAATGGGTACCGGTGTACTAAAGCTAATTGTCTAATCAGGCAAATCATATAGCAATAATGTAAACTAATCAAGAAGTATATATCTGACACTGTAGGATATAAGTCATGTGAATATAAATAATTATAAGATAAGTCTATTATAAACGACCGAGAATTACAAAGGAGAGCTAGAGATGTACTCATACAGAAACTCCTGAGCAACCTCGGGGATCCGAAGACTACTACTTTCAGCCTAAACTCCACTAGCCTAAGAACTAAACAAGAGAGGAAAGCTTGAGCTTCAACTTGAGGTGGTCCCTATTCTCAACCCCCTCTCATATTTATATGAGGGAGCCATGGGGGTGCACGGTGCCGAGCTATAGCTATTCCTTGCCAAACTGCCATCAGGGACCAATGGGGAGCTGCCACATCGAAGATTTGAGGCGGTGGGGCCCATGGGCTGGTCGTACGACCGGCCTGGTCAGCTGAGCAGGCCAAGGCGCCAACCGACCTCAGCTTCGACTGAGGGGCTCCCATGTGTCCCCTTACTCCTTTGGTACGTGGGTAGGTCGGTTTCCAGCTCTGGTAGGGTCTTTGATCCATGTGATGATACGTGTCATGCTCTGGTTGGTTGCTGATTTTTACCTTGGATCAATAAGTGCTTGCAACCTGCATTTTAGCTTAAATTCAACGTTGCATTTTTTTCTAGAGGCATAGTGGGTTTTGGCCTTATTTTTGGTAATTATACGGGTAAGAAATGGAAATTCTCATGATTTTTTATCAATTTGAGGCTTGAAAACCGTCTCCAGCAAGCGTCAACACTTAATCAAGACAAGATAAGTGCGATTCTATCACATCCAGCAAGAGATCAAGTTGATGCAGCCTTAGAAGACATAATAGGAATCCATAACTTGAAGATGAATGAGACGAGGTTACAGTGATGCGTCGATAATCAAAGCCTAGAGCACCTGAGGATGGCGATGCTTCGAAACTTTATAAATCCAATGCCTCAATTTTTTTGATCACCTCATGATCTCAATATCTTGGCTTTTCTAATACTAGTAATTTTAGAGCAGCTCCAGCGTGATCTTTGAGGGGGTGCTCCAAAGCACCAGCATCACTTTTTCTAGGTGCCACACGTTGGAGGACAGGGTGCTAGCAGTACCATCTTAGAGCAACTCCAAGAGATTAGATAAAATTCATAGCTAAATGACTATGTAAAAGAATAGGTAAACAAATAAAAAGCTAACCAAAAGGTTGGAGAACCAACAGCTTAGTTAAGGCGAGCTCCAACGGAGCCCCGGACAGCTCCCCCCACCCTACGTAGGGGGGGCTTTGGGGGGAGCAGCGCTCCAACAGCTCCCCCTAAAGCGCCCCCTGCGTAGGGGGAGAGATGAAACTCCCCCCACGTATGGGGGGAGTTGAAACTCCCCCTATATCTTTAATCACATCATTTCTTCGCGATATTAATCCCGTTTGAGCCCCGTAACACGATGATAATGTGTATTATGACAGTACAAATACTGTATGATTTTTTTAAAATTCAAAAATGTTAAATAAATAGTTAGTTAATGAGTGATAGTATATAGGGGGAATAGATATGGGGGGAATGGTTGGAGAGAAGGGGTTATAGGGGGAGGAATCTTTTGGAGGGAGGTAGTAAAATATAGTAAATAGTACGTTTGGGGGGAGTTGTATGGGGGGAATGGTTGGAGAAAGCCTAAATCCCACTCTTCATATACTCTCCTTTTCGTGGGTCCCGCCTGTCAGTGTCCCATCCTCCACATCATCTCCTCTGTCCTCCCTCTCCACTCCCGTCGTCAAGCTCCCTCTCCACTCCCGTCGTGCCGCCCCCCTCCTCCCACAGCCGCACAGCCAGGGCGAGCTCGGTGCTGGAGGTCCCCGCGCGGGAGGAGCTGCGCGGCCTCACACGCGGATCTCGGCGCTGAGGGGGAGCTCGAGCCGGAGGTCCCCGCCGGGATGAGCTGCGCAGCCTCGCGCATGCGGATCTCGGCGCCGAGAGGGAGCTCGTGCCGGAGGTTCCCGCCGGGAGGAGCTGCGTGGTCGTCGAATCGGCCGCCGCCGCCGTCGAATCGGTCGCCGCCGCCGCTGTTGATTCAGCCGTCATGACCGCCGATTCGGCCGCTGCCGCCAACGTCGGAGCTCGGGGAGACGTCGAAGATGAGCTCAGAGCTCGGGCCGAGGGGCCAGGGGCGAGGGCCAAGGTGGATACCGATCGGAGCGGGCATGTATCCTTGCCTCCCGAGAAACCGGGAATGGCTACTGGGATAGATAATGAGGATGTTTGCATAAACTGTTAGATTTTGTTTTTGTAGGTTTTTCTTCTTTTTTACCTAATCAAATCCATTTACATAAGCTGTTGGAGTTGCTCTCAGTAGCTATGCTTGCTTTTGCACATGGTGCTGCAAATAAAATGTGTTTTCTACTCATCACTTCTACTTTACTATGCATGGGAGGGAAGCACGACCGGCGCCGGCATCGTCGATCCCGACCATCTCTGGTGGTCGGCTTCCGGCGGACGCCGAGCGGCGGCGCGGTTGCCGACCTGCAGCTTTGACGGCGCACTGTGCTCTCAGCAGTGAGCTAGGCTCTTCATGATGGGGGCATGAGGAATCGTATACGGATCCAGCGTCTCATGCTAGCTCCAGCACCTCATCGGTCGGAGAATGACGCGACGGTGGATTAGGCGGCGCTCTCAAAGAAGGATCGTTTTCTGGCCATGGAGCATATGAAGAGGGTCTCTGTGATGGTGCAGGCAGCCACGACGAGACCTGGCCCGCATGTCCATGGAAGGGAGGACTCCAGTGGATCCCGGTTCTGGGCTTTGGAGACAGAATCGGACTCCAGTGATGTTGATTCGGATGCGTCGATTAATACGCCGGATTTTGTTAAGCGAGCGCAGGAGGTGGGTTTCACAATCCCACAGATGTTGAATGCAAAGAAGGAGCTCGATGATTGCACAAGTGTAGAGCAACCGAAGGAAGGTACAATGGCCAAGAAAATCATCGATGCCATGGTTCGCCATCGGGAGGATCGTCGACCATGGCGAGGTCGTCTTCCGGCACCGAGAGTCTCTCCACCATTAACTTTGGGAGATGTGCTGGCTTCTGCAGAGGTATGTCGTAAGCCATCTTCTTGCTTTCTTCGTAACTCAAGGATCCGTGTCTCTCCGTCCACGATTTCCACTCCGGCAAGAGCCTCACCGGTGCCGAAGATGCTGCAGCCATCGAGATCCACTTCATGCGGTGATCTCGGGCGGGATTTGGCGAAAACAACGGTGGCCTTTACTTAGCTATTTTCAAATTTGAAATGTGAGATGGGCCCCAATCCATCGAAAGGCCCAAAACGTATGTGGCTCAGACCATCGGTGCCGTATCGGCCTACTGCTGGTCTCGCCGCATTGTTTTCTCATACAGGCACAAGGACTCACAACCCTAGAGCTCCTCATTCCGCGGTCTTTCGCAAATACGCGATCTCCTACATAGCAGTCACGCGTTCTGCCATGGAGAACAACGGATCAATCCCAGGAGCTCAACGGGGTGCTGCTGCTGCTAACCAGGGATGGGGACGGAGTAATGGTCGGGCCGGCTTCGTTGGCCGTGGCGGCTTCCAACAGCCTACTTTTCATCCCGGTTATGACGGCAGCAATGATAGCCAAGGCAGGGGCCGTTACAATGGTGGATATCGCAATCCGGGCGGTCGATCCAGTGGGCGCAGTTTCGGAGGACGATATCGTGGTGGCTTGATGGGCAGGAATGGCCGAGGTGGACACTTGAGAAACGCTAGTACCCAGTTGGGACAGAACCAAGCTAGTGCTGGCGGCATGGCAACGGCATCTGCCGAACAAACCGCGCAGGCAGCGGCCTTGTTGCAGCAGGCCTTTGTGGCGATGCAAGCATCCACGGTTGCAGGGGCCAACACATCCACAGGCCAGGTTGAGCAGGTTGATCCTTTATCAAAGGCTATACCTAGTGCAGATAAACCCGACTCTTCGGCGCAGGGTGCTATGAAGGGTAGCGGCAAGCCTCCTTATTGCTATCGGTGCTACACCAAGAGCCACAAGATGGATGATTGCACAGCGGAGCTGTACTATGAAATTTGTGTTGTGATGAGCACGCCTTGCTACGGTGCCCCATCTACCGTTCGATACAGCCCGACACAAAGAAAGCTACTGCCTTCACTATGCCATGCAGCTATGTTGTTGAAGGTCTTAGCTTTTACTATATCAACCCACCTGAAAATTTCAAGATCAAGGTGGAGTGCAAGACAGCAGTGATCAGAGTAACTGGAGGCCCACTCACATCGGCCAATGTGACTTTAGAGATGGAGAGGTTGTTCCAGGAGGATGGCGTTGGATTGTGGAGGAGACCAGTACAAATACTTTCAGAACCGTGTTTCCGTCCAGGTCGGAGCTGCAGCGCATGGTGGAGTGGGGTGTGTTACATACAAAATTCCCAGGAACAACTTTGAAATTTGAAGAAAGCAGGGGTCGTGATGAGGTCAAGTATGTGATGCCCAAAGTGTGGGTGCAATTCACAGTGCTGGCAAAGGAGCTGCGTGAATTTGTGATCATTTGGGTGATCGGCTCAATCCTTGGCGTGTCAAAGGCAGTAGATATGAAATTCACAAGAAAACATAATATATGTCGCCTCCAAGTGCTTGTTCTAGACCCCAACATCATACCACAGTTCGTGGATGTAGTGATCGGGGATTATCTTTATGGACTCTAATTCAGTGTTGAGGAGAACATAGATGAAAATAATCCTGAACCTGGGTTCAACGACATTGGGGGAGAGAATAAGGGAGATGATCACAATAGGACAACGCACCAGCTAATGGTGGCAAGGGCAAGGATGTGAATAAGGATAGTGTTGGGAAAATAGACAACTGTAAGTTTAAATTCCGAACTAGATTTATCATGACGAGAATTAAACCTAGCATGCATGACTCTAATATACTAGACAGTACGTATATCATAAACAAGATCTCAGAAAACATGATTATGAAACAGATCTGATCACAAAATACGTACTGTGCGGGAGCCGCCGGGAAGACGAAAGGTGCAGACGAGACGAAGACGGTCCTTTGAACGGAGCGCAGCAACTGGCGTTGCAGACGATGGTACGCCACAGCTCCTAACTTGGACGGAGGACGAGCCATGGCGAAGAAGATGAGCAGTCGCGCTTAGCGCTTCCCAAAAACCTTATTCGCCCTCTCCCGGTGCAGGATCACAAGAGCGAGCGGTTCCGGAGACATGCTCTCCCGTTCGCCGGTGCACGCCGGCGCTCGGGATGAAGAAGACTACGGTGGCGACACAGCAACGAGAGGAGGCAAAACCCTAACTCAGATTAGATCTTTTTATGAATTCCCAAACCTTGGGGACTCTATGTATAACGATCTATGGTGCACTTTTTCCATGAGCGAGGTGGTCCGTATTTAAAGGGAGAAAAACCCCTACACCCTCGTCCATTAGCAATACGGGACTAATAGATCGTGTACCTCCTCTTAGCGCTAATGGGCCTTTGAGATTTATTAGGATTATTTATATGGGCCAAGCCTAAATCTAACAATCCCCCACCAAATCTCAAATACTCATTTATAGATTTTGCCTGTTTCTCACTACTGTTTGATATACCAGTGTTTTAGTGAGGACTGTTAAGTTGAACTCTCACCTAGAGTTCCAAGCTACACTTATCCACAACTTGAACAATAGACTACGCCTTGAATTGCAAGTTTGGTGCGAACAAGTTTCACTCAAAGTCATAACCAGTACATGGCTGCCAGTAGCCTTCTCCGCGGGTGGAGCATATACGTCGTACTCCCTGGTCTCTTCATGAGTTTACTAGAGATCACCCAAATCTCACAGACTGCGACATTAGACAGTCAGACTCATATAGGTGTGTTCTTTCAAGAATGCTCTGTAGGACAGCACCTTTGCTCATTAGAGCCAACAAAAACACATTAAGTCAAATAGCCAACCTGCCTTACAGCAACTGAGAGTATTGCATCTTTTCTTAGAGAGGGTTTAACCATTACTCTCCTCAGTTCACCATCAGCTTGTTCTCCCCATGTCCTAATTCACGAGATCTCTGATCACATAGGTTGGGTTACCACTGTGGCAACTTATACGGGTCTCATACCCATCTCCCTTGATGCACTATCTATCACATTCCGTGATAATCCTTTTGTAAAGGGATCTGCCAGGTTTTTGTCTGTTTGAATATAAGTCACACTTATCACTCCGGAGTTTATCAACTTCCTGACAGACTTCAGTCATCTTTTAATATGTCTTGATGACTTTGCATTATCCTTAGCACTGTTCACTTTGACTATCACCGTTTGATTGTCACAGTTCATAAAGGATGGCCGGCACTGGTTTCTCAACCACAGGCAAGTCCATCCAGAGCTCATGCAGCCACTCTGCCTCAACAGTGGCTGTGTCCAAAGCAGTAAGTTCTGCTTCCATGGTTGACCGCGTCAAAATGTCTGTTTGCAAGACCTCCATGATATCGCACCACCTCCAAGGGTAAACACATACCCACTCGTGGCATATAGCTCATCAGCGTCAGATATCCAGTTTGAATCACTATATCCCTCAAGCACAGCAGGGTGCCCAGAATAGTGAATCTCATAACTCATAGTACCTGCTAGATATCACATAACCCTTTCAAGTGCATGCCAATGATCAGTACCCGGGTTTGACATGAACCTGCTCAATTTGCTCACAGCAAAAGATATGTCGGGTCTCGTTGCGCTAGCTAAGTACATAAGTGAACCAATAATCTGCGAATATCTCAGTTGATCTTTGGCAATTTTCCTATCCTTTCTCAACATCACACTAGGGTCATAAGGTGTTGGAGAAGGCTTACTGTCGATATAGTCAAAACGACTCAAGACCTTTTCCACATAATGGGATTGTGAAAGAGTAATCACATTCTCAACCTTAATAACCTTGATGTTAAGGATAACATCAGCTTCTCCTAGATCCTTCATATCAAAGCTCTTTGAAAGAAATGACTTGACCTCATTGATCACATCAATGTTTGTGCCAAAGATCAGTATGTCATCCACATACAAGCATAATATCACTCCTCCACCCTCACCATAGCGATAGTACACACATCTATCAGCCTCATTAATGACAAAGCCTGCATAAGTTAAAGTTCTGTTGAACTTCTCATGCCATTTCTTAGGTGCTTGTTTCAACCCATACAAAGACTTCAAAAGCTTACACACCTTGTTTTCTTGACCTTTCATTACAAATCCATCAGGCTGATCCATGTAGATCTCCTCATCCAAATCTCCATTTAGGAAAGCTGTCTTAACATCCATCTGATTAATGATAAGACCATATGAGGCAGCCAAGGAAATTAATGCTCGAATAGTGGTCAATCTAGCGACAGGTGAATAAGTATCAAAGAAGTCTTCGCCTTCCTTTTGTGTGTACCCTTTAGCAACAAGCCGAGCCTTGTACTTGTCAATAGTACCGTCAGGCTTAAGCTTCTTCTTGAATATCCACTTACATCCTACTGGCTTGTAGCCATAAGGTCGTTCAGTGAGCTCCCATGTTCCGTTAGAAAGAATTGAGTCCATCTCACTTTGGACTGCTTCTTTCCAATCATCTGCATCTGAAGATGCATATGCCTCTGCAATGGACGTGGGAGTATTATCCACAAGGTACACAGTGAAATTGTCACCAAAGGATTTTACAATCCTTTGTTTCTTGCTCCTTCTAGGAGCTTCACTGTCATCCTTCTCTAGGACATGCTCATGTTCATCGGATTGTTCAGAAGACTCGATAGGTACTACAGGTTGAGGAGTTATCTCTATCAAAAATCTAGAATTGCTATGCATATCTTTCATAGGAAAAATATTCTCAAAAAATGTTGCATCACGAGATTCCATAATAGTATCAACATGCACATCTGGTATCTCAGATTTAACCACTAAGAATCTATAAGCAATGCTCCTCTGAGCATATCCTAGAAAGACACAATCCACTGTCTTAGGTCCCAACTTGCGCTTCTTTGGAATACGCACATTAACTTTCGCTAAGCACCCCCCACGTGCGCAGATAAGATAGTGATGGTTTTCTCCCATTCCACATCTCATATGGAGTTTGATCTTGATTCTTGTTTGGAACTTTATTCAAGACATGACACGAAGTCAATACAGCCTCCCCCCACCATGCCTTAGAAAGACCAGCTGTGTCTAACATGGAGTTAACCAAGTCAGTCACCGTGTGGTTTTTCTTCTCGGCAATCCCATTTGATTCGGGAGAATAGGGAGGCGTCCTCTCATGAATAATTCCATGCTCCTCACAGAATTCATCAAATATTTTGGGAAAATACTCGCCACCACGATCTGACCTTAGACGCTTGATCTTTCTCTCTAGTTGATTCTCAACTTTAGCTTTATAGATTTTAAAGTAGTCTAATGCTTCGTCCTTAGTTCACAACAAATAAACATAGCAAAATCTAGTCGCATTGTCAATTAACGTCATGAAATATCTTTTCCCACCTTTTGTCAACACACCATTCATCTCACATAGATCAGAATGTATGAGTTCTAGAGGTGCCAAGTGTCTCTCCTCAGCAGCCTTGTGAGGCTTCCGAGGTTGCTTTGATTGCACACAACTATGGCACTTAGAACCTTTAGCAATGGTGAATTTCGGAATTAAACACATGCTGGAAAGCCGAGACATCAAACCAAAATTAACATGACATAAACGTGAATGCCAAACACTAGCATCATCACTAACGTTGCCACAAATATAGTTCACCGACTTATTATAAAATTCAGCAAGAGAAAAGCGGAACAAGCCTCCGCAATCATAGCCTTTACCAACGAATTGTCCATGTTTCGACACGGCAAATTTATTGGACTCTAACACTACCTTAAACCCGTCCTTGCATAGGACTGACCCGCTGACCAGATTCTTGTTGATAGTGGGCACATGCTGTACGTTCCTCAGCTGCACGATCTTCCCCGAAGTAAACTTCAGATCTACCGTGCCAACACCATGAACAGAAGCATGTGAACCATTCCCCATCAGCACGGAGAAGTCCTGGACGGTCTGGTAAGAAGAAAACATAGAGATGTCAGCACACACACATGAACATTAGCACCCGTATCAAGCCACCAACTCGTGGATTGAAAAACTGAAAGAACTGTAGGTAAATTACCGTACCCATCTCCAGTGTTGCTTATGGTCACCATGTTGACATCCTTGGACTCATTTGCTTTCTTGGCCCTGCGGTCCGCCCGATCTGGGCACTCCTTGGAGAAGTGTCCAAGCTTACCACATGCATAGCACTTTTCCAAAGCCTTGTTCTTCTTCTTCTTGAAGGTAGTGGTCTTGTTAGGCTTGTTGTTCCCTTTGTTCTAGCCATGTGGGAACTTTTGGACCAGGTTGGCGCTGGACTGGCCTTGATCTCCTTTCTCAGGCACGTCCTTCTTCCGAGCCTTCTCCTCAACATCAAGAGTCGCTATCAGATTTTCAACTGATATTTCCTGTCTCTTGTGTTTCAGAGTTGTGCCGAAGTTCCTCCACTGGGAAGGCAACTTTGCAATAATGCATCCAGCCACAAACTTGTCGGGAATAGGACACTTAAGGAGATCAAGATCCTTGACAATGCACTACACCTCATGCGACTGTTCCACCACAGAACGGTTATTCATCATCCTGTAGTCATGGAAACTCTCCATGAGGTACAGTTCATTGCCCGCATCTGTTGCATCATACTTAGCAACCAGAGCATCCCACAGCGTCTTCGCCTCTGTCTCATCAATGTACACACGGACTAATCCGTCTGACAATTGCTAATGATACATCCGACAAAGAGATTATTGGCCTCATCATACTTCTTCTGCTCTTCAGCAGTAAGTACGCCCTCAGGCTTGCCAAGTCTCATGTCCCAGATGTGCATAGCAGTAAACCAGAGGCGAACCTTGGACTTTCAGATCTTAAAGTTCACGCCAGTAAACTTTTCTGGCCTCAGTGACTCAGCGAAACCAGCCATTGTTAAATCAACAGATTGCCTATAATAAGGTTTTTGGATTGTTGGAAAAATAGACAACTGTAAGTTTAAATTCCGAACTAGATTTATCATGACGAGAATTAAACCTAGCATGCATGACTCTAACATACTAGACAGTACGTATATCATAAACATGATCTTAGAAAACATGATTATAAAACAGATCTGATCACAAAATACGTACTGTGCGGGAGCCGCCGGGAAGACGAAAGGTGCAGACGAGACGAAGACATTCCTTCGAATGAAGTGCAGCAACCGGCGTTGCAGACGACGGTACGCCGCAGCTCCTGACTTGGACGGAGGACGAGCCGTGGCGAAGAAGATGAGCAGTCGCGCTTAGCGCTTCCCAAAAACCTTATTCGCCCTCTCCCGATGCAGGATCACAAGAGCGAGCGGTTCCGGATAACTGTTCTCCCGTTCGCCGGTGCACGCCGGCGCTTGGGATGGAGAAGACTACGGTGGCGGCGCAGCAACGAGAAGAGGCAAAACGCTAACTCAGATTAGATCTTCTTATGAATTCCCAAACCTTGGGGACTCTATGTATAACGATCTATGGTGCACTTTTTCCATGAGGGAGGTGGTCCGTATTTAAAGGGAGAAAAACCCCCCTACACCCTCGTCCATTACCAATACAGGACTAATAGATGGTGTATCTCCTCTTAGCGCTAATGGACATTTGAGATTTTTTAGGATTATTTATATGGGCCAAGCCCATAAATCTAACAGATAGTGCGCAGCAAAACAACACCAAAGGAACTGCACCGAAACTGAACTCGGCTACAACTGTTGGGTCGCGACCTGTAGCACCGGCGGCGTGATTCCTGGGCTGACCTCGGTGCCGAAGCTAGACGTGCACATGAAGGAAAATTTGGTCAACCGGTAGGGTGCAGCCCCTGCAACCCCGGCGGAGCTAGTGGACATCCCAGAAGCGACGGGTTGAGATTCGCTGTAGCAAGCGTTAGGTGGACACCAGCGAGGTGGTGCTGCACCAGGCCTCAAAGTTGAAGGCCGGCAAGGATACTGAGATCCAGTCTACTAAAGGTGACACATGCAATTCCTCTTCGTTTTTACCTTATCCTGAGAAGTATATTCACTCTACCTTCAGTAGCATTGGTATTAATATAGGATCTGATGATACTAGCATTAGGAACTCAATTTCAAATTTGAAAAAGGTAGAAGAAGACAAGATGCATGAGTCCCATAGCATAGACTGGAAATTAGATATATTAGATAAAGAGGAAAAGATTATGGCTGAGGAAGAAGAAGTAGACACTTATATTTTAAATCATCTATGCGGGGAAATTATGGATGAGGTAATGGATGTTAGCAGTAATCTTAAAGATTTTACTGTGCCACTATCCAAAATCAAACTTCATAACTCTAAAGGCAAGAAAGTACAAGAGACAAGGGTGTCTAAAAAAATCTAATTTATCTAAATGAAGGGTGTATTTTGGAACAGTGACGGGTTTCGAGACCCTAAGAAACATAGATTTATCTCGGATTTAATAAAGGAACACAATTTGAGTTTTATTGCTATTTCAGAAATAGGAAGGAGAAGCTTTACTGATCCTTTCCCAAAAAATCTGTGTAGTGGTAAAAATTACCTTTGGCATGTGAAAGAACCTAAAGGTCGGTCAGGTGGTATTTTACTTGGTATTGATCTAGAGGTTTTTGACATTGGCGCAATAGATGAAGGAGACTACTCTGTAAAATTTCGCTTGTGCAATAAAAATGATAGCTTCAAGTGGGCGTTGGTAGTAGTCTATGGTCCTGCGCAAACTGAGTTCAAAGAGAATTTCTTAACAGAATTAGTTCATATATGTAGCCATGAGCGATTTCCACATTTAATTGGTGGCGACTTTACTATTTTAAGAAGCCCCAAGGAAAAGAATAATGATACTTATGACCATTGTTGGCCTTTTCTTTTTAATGCTATAATTGACGGTCTTAATCTACGGGAGCTAGAGATGTCGGGTAGGCAATACACATGGGCTAATTCTTTACAAATGCCGACTTATGAGAAGCTGGACAGAATTTTAATGGCAACGGAGTGGGAAGAACAATTTCCACTCTCAAATGTCATTGCACTCACGCGTGATATCTCAGACCATACCCCTTTATTGTTGAATACGGGAGACTCATCTTCGAATTCTAGCCAAAGCCAGTTCAAGTTTGAATTGGGATGGCTTCTTCGTGATGGCTTCATGGACATGGTGAAGGAGGTTTGGGAGAGTGTGGATCTTGGTTCCACTCCCATGGAATTCGCCAACACTTATGGGGTTGGGCCAAGAATACAAGTGGTGCACTTAAAAAGGAAAAGAAAAATATTCTAGACAAACTGGATAGTCTGGATAAAAAAGCGGAAACCTCTATTTTATCCCCACAAGAGGTTGATCTAAAACACTACATGAAGAACATACTGGCAGAAATGCTTAGAGGGGAAGAAATTAAGTGGTACCAGAGAGCAAAAGTTAAGGAGTTACTAGAAGGTGACTCGAACACCAAGGACTTTCAGCTGATTGCTAATGGTAAACACAGGAAAACGAGGATATGTCAGTTACACGATGGGGACCATATAATAAGGGGTGATGAGCAACTAAAGAAATACATCACCACATATTATAAAGGTCTCTTCAGTCCACCAGATAATAATAATTTTAACCTGGATGCGACTCGGATAGATGATATTCCCCAAGTAACAGATAATGAAAATGAGATCCTAACTTCAGAGTTCACAGAAGCGGAGGTGAGAGAGGCTATTTTTCAAATGGAACATAATAAATCACCAGGGCCTGATGGTTTTCCGGTTGAATTCTATTTCCATAAAGGAGAATTACCTCTCTACAGCCTCAACTTTGGAACAATTATCTTACTCCCAAAGTTTAATGAAGCTATCAAAATTCAGCAATATAGATCCATCTATTTGATTAATGTTATCTTTAAATCTTCACAAAAGTGGCTACTAATAGAATCTCAATGGTGGCATAGAAGGTTATTAGTCCTACACAGACTACTTTTCTTCCTGGTAGGAATATCATGGAGGGGGTCGTTGTTTTACACAAAACCATCCATGAACTACACAGGAAAAACAAAGTGGAGTCATTTTCAAAATTGATTTTGAGAAAGCTTATGACAAAGTAAAATGGAGTTTCGTCCAACAAACACTGAGAATGAAAGGTTTCTCACATAAATGGTGTGAATGGATTGAATCTTTCATCCAAGGGGGTCATGTGGGAATCAAAATCAATGATCATATAGGACAAAACTTTCAAACTTTGAAATACCTGAGACAAGGTGATCCACTATCACCCATTTTGTTTAATATTGTTGTCAACATGTTAGCTATCCTAATAAACAGAGCTAAGGATGAGAGTCATATTGCGGGGATTGTTCCTCATCTTGTAGATGGCAGCTTGCCTATCTTGCTGTATGCTGACGACACCATCCTTTTCATGGACCACAATATTGAGAAAGCAACTAACATGAAAATGTTATTATGTGCTTTTGAGCAATTATCAGGCCTTAAAATTAACTTCCATAGGAGCGAAATATTTTGTTTTGGACAGGCTAAAGAGTTGGAACAACAGTACTCACAATTATTTGGTTGTCAATCTGGGAAGTATCCTTTTAGATATCTTGGCATTCCAATGCATTTTAGAAAGCTTAGCCATGCAGATTGGAGGATCGTAGAGGATAAGTTTGAAAAACAAAATAAGTAGTTGGAAAGTGGAGCATATGTCGGTAGGAGGACGTCTCATTCTAATAAATTCAGTCTTAACTAGTTTAGCCATGTTTATGTTATCCTTTTTTGAAGTGCCAAAAGGGATACTTGAAAATTTGGATTACTATTGGTCAAGGGTTTTTTTTGGAAATCTAACGAACATAAGAAGAAATATTGATTACCCAAATGGAGTATTCTATGCCAGCCAAAAGAAATTGGCGGGTTAGGCATTAAGAACCATTATATACAAAATAGGTGCTTGTTAAGTAAATGGCTTTTTAAATTTATCAATGAAGAAGGAATTTGGCAAAGTTTATTAAGGAACAAGTATTTAAAGAACCAGACTATCGCTCAAGTGGAAAAGAAACCGGGGGACTATGGCTCCTTCCAATTAAATAAGGGTAATCAAATATGTTTTTGGGAGGACAAGTGGTTGGGCAATATGACACATAGAGAGCAATATCCGACTCTTTATAATATTGTGCGGAAAAAGCATGCGACTTTAGCATCAATATTTGATACTGTACCTCTCAATGTATCCTTTAGAAGAACTTTGATAGGTCATACACTTTTTTATGGCATGATTTGGTTGCTCGCATTAGTCATGTTCATTTAAATGATAATGCTGATGTCTTTTGTTGGAATTTGAATCAATCTAGTATATTCACCGTTAGCTCAATGTATAGTGCACTTATTAGCAATGATAATGTACAATTTGACAAACATTTGTGGAAACTAAAAATGCCCCTTAAAATTAAAATATTTATGTGTTACTTAAAGAGAGGTGTTATTATTACTAAACACAATCTAGAAAGACGGAATCGGAATGGTAACAAACAGTGTTGTTTTTGTTCTAGTGACGAAACTATTCAACATCTCTTTTTTGATTGTCATGTCGCCAAGTTCTTATGGAGAGCTGTACAGTTTGCCTTTGATTTACATCCACCTCAAACCATTACTAATTTGTTCGGTAATTGGCTTAGGGGTGTTGGAAAAAAGTTAAAAAGACAACCGTTAGTAGGAGCATCTGCTTTATGTTGGGCCATTTGGTTTAGTAGGAACAATGTGGTGTTGATAAATCTCCAATTAAAACTTATTTACAGGTACTATATCGGGGTAACTATTGGCTCAGATTCTGGGCACAGTTACAAAGGCATGATGAAGATAAGGAGGCGGTTCAGCAGGCATGTCAAACCATGGAGGTTCTAATCATGCAGTTATTTGCCAACAATAAATGGGGGTTTAGTAATAAGATTGGTTCTTAATAAGCATCCTCATCAAACTTTTGGGTTGGCTATGTTGGTTTTTTATCCTGACAGTGTGATCGCAGATGGTGTGCTGCAAACCTTGTAATAAGCGGTTGTAGCCTCTTTTGAGGCCAAGGCTGGGTACTTTTTTCTCATTATCTAAAAAATGCATGGGAGGGAAAAGCTGACAATCATAATTGTTTACAGGATAAAAGGTTGCTTTAGCTTTATGTTATATGTTGGAGCATTTTGTCTTAGCTAGCACCTGGTGACATGTCCAGCTTCAAATTTTTTGCAATGGCTATACGCTGTTGCTCCTCTTAGGCTGACTCCAACAAGGAGATGCAAAGCTATTTATGTGTCTCCTAACACACTGTGCATCACCAATTTGGTGTCCAACAGACCATGCATACCCAGCAGGCATTTTGCATCGGAGGAGAGAGGCGAGCTAAAAATGCGTTCCCTCTCTCCTCTGATGCATTGCCTCCGCCGCAGTTCGAGGAGAGCGTTCCCCGCCCCTACCCCCGGCCCCGAGGCTCGCCGCCACCAAGCGCTCCCCGCCCTCGGACCTCGCCGCCGTCGAGCAATCCCCGCCCTCGCCCCCGCGCCCGGGTTCGCTGCCACCGCCGCCGTGGCTCGCGGAAACCGCGCCACCGCCGAGCTGCTCCCACGCCGAGTAGCAGACCAATCCCCGTCCCCGCCACCGGGTTCGCCACCACCGCCGCCGAGCTGCTCCCACGCCGACCTCGCCGCCATCGCGGAGCAGGACCGGCTCGCCGCCGCCGGGGAAGCGCCGAGGCCGGCGCGGCGGAGGAGGCGGGCCCGCGCCTATCGTCCCTTCCGTGCCGCTCCGCCGTGCTAGAGGAGGACGGAGCCATCCCGTCGTGCTCGCTCTGCCGCGCCGCCGTCTCCTCCCGCACCCGCAGCTCCTCCACCGCCTCCGAGCCGCCATGGCCTCCGCGCCGCCGCGCCGCCTGACTCCGCCTCTAGGGGAAGGATGCCGGGGGATCCGCCCCTCCCCCGAGCGCACAGTTGGAGGTGGTGGTCGGGGCCGAGCGGCACTGGCGGCCGCATAATCTTGCATCCCCGGCGCCGTGCCAGGTGGCGGCGGTGTTTGGCGGGCTACGGGGTTGGAGGAGGAGGTGCAGGAGGTGGGCTCGGTGGTGATTTGAGGAAGGTGTAGCAGAGGCCGTGGATCTGGCCGGAGAAGCTCGGCTCGAGCTTGCCTCTATCTGGAGGAAGAAGAAGAAGCAGAAAGGGAGAAGGAGAAGTCGTTGGGGGATGAAAACGCGAAGGAAATGCCTTTGCTCATTGCTGTTGCCCATGTGAACGAACGAATAAACACTGTACACAGAAGACAAATGCCAATTTGCCTCCCAAAATGCCTCTTAATGTTGGACTCGGTCTTATGGCAATACAAAGCTTAATTGGAATCATCAGCCACCAACGTACCGTCAGCATTTCTTTATTGACTATAAAATTGTTCCATCCATCACTGGGCCTGGATCAGGGACTGTATCTTGGGTCCCTCGTGTAAGCGGAAGCGCTTTCCCGTCCGTGGGATTTGGGAAGTCCACGCACCGTCCTCGTCCTTATCCGTATCAGTCCGTGTCCGTCAGTCCCCGCTCGCCACTGCTCTCTTGCCTCTGGTCTGATCGGATCAGATCACCCGCCACCCCATGGCCGCCGACCGCCGCTTCAAGATCTTCGCGGCCGCCGACGGCTTTGGCCAGCCGCTCAAGGACGCCGTCGTCGCGCACCTCCGCGCGCACCCGGCCGTCGCCGAGGTCGTCGACCTCGGCGTCGACAAGTACTACGCCGCCGCCGCAGCCGTCGCCCGCCAAGTCTCCTCCTCCGATTCGGCCGGCGCCCCCGAGGTCCGCGGCGTCGTCGTCTGCGGCACGGGCGCCGGCGTCTGCATCTTCGCCAACAAGTACCCGCGCGTGTACGCCACGCACTGCGCCGCCCCCGCCGACGCCGTCAACACCCGCTCCATCAACGCCTGCAACGTCCTCGCGCTCTCGGGGATGGCCACGCCGCCCGATGCCGCCGCCGCCATCGCGGACGCCTGGCTCGCCACGCCCTTCCGCGCCCCCTGCCCGGCCTCCGGCGACACGCCCTGGCCGGAGGACATCCAGCGGTTCTTCGACACCGCGCCGGACGAGATGGCCGCCATCCCCGAGGCCGAGGGCGCCCCCGACTCCGCCTGCGCCATCTGCTGCCTCAGGAACGGGATGGAGTTCGAGCCGGTGGGGATAATGCCCGGGAGCGAGATGCGGATCGTGCGGGAGAGCCCCACCTCGGCGTACGTACGGTTCAAGGCCGGCAGCGTGGAGCCAGCGCACCACCACACCTTTGGCCACGACCTGGTGGTCATCAAGGGCAAGAAGAAGGTCTGGAACCTCACCAAGGAGGAGAGCTACGACCTGGTGGACGGAGATTTCCTCTTCACTCCGGCCGGGGACGTGCACAGGGTGAAGTACTTCGAGGACACGGAATTCTTCATCCGATGGGATGGGCACTGGGACATCTTCTTAGATGAGGATCTCGACACCGCACGTAGTGCGATTGATGCAGAGCTTGGAGCAGGCAGCAACGGCAAGTGAGGTGACTGCATCTTGTGCGGTAATGGCAATGCTTCTGAAGTTACATGCCCTCATTATCTTGGTCTTGCAAAGTTGCGATGTTGGTTGCTATATATAGTTGTTTTGTCATCTCGGTTTGCGATGTTGTGCATTATGATGATAGCAAACTGTACAATACAATGACTGAATAAAACTGCATATGCAAGGTTGCTAGTCGTGGTTGTTCTTGGAACTGGTTTCATGTTTATGGAAGCTATATGTTTTATGTCATTGTTGTTGAGTCACCCTGTGATGTGCTAATTTCATTAGCTGTGTTATTTGTGACTTTCAACATCCAAGATGTGTTAAATACTGATGATTCAATCGCTAAGAAAGAGACCAAAATGATTAGTGGAAAACAACCCCTTGGAGCGCAACCTTATCTGAGTGCTACTTATTGAGCACCACCATTCCTTTTGATGCAGTTCTTACTTTTTTTTTGTGTGATGTGCTCCATCAAATCGAGCCTTACTCATGTGCTGTCCGACTTTTTTCTTAAGGCTGCTTTTTTTTTAATAAACTATGGTTTGTCGGATCAGGTTAATAGATGTGGAAGCATTAGGGGTGTTAATTAATGACCCTTAGGTGCACCTCCAATCGTCTTTAGTTCAAAATTTTGTACTACTTCTACAAAATGAAATCACATTTTGAAATATTAGTAAAAAACTTTGAACTAAAGAAAGTTAGAGGTACACCTAAGGGTCACCAATTAACACCTCTAGGAAGCATTGCCTCTTCATCGAGAAAAAAGAAAGAAAGATGTTGAACAGTAGAAGCATTGCAGTTTAGTAATTCTTTTAGTAATTCTGATCTCAACTGTGAAGTAGCGAACCAGAGATTTCTATATCACCGAAATTACGATGGTCTCGTTATCTTCTTTGATATCATTTAGCTTACACTTTCAAATTGGATTAGATACATTAGCATTATTTGCTCGACATGGTTAAAGGCCTTTTCAGTCCATTAAATCCATGATTCTTGATACTACATGGAAATAGGAAATATTATATTTCCTAGTTGATGCCTTTCTCAAAGAAGATCCAAGTTGACTTTGTTACGCAAAGTATGTAATCCAAAGGAGCAGTACATGGAAAACGAAATATTGCTGGAACATATTGTCTGATCTAGCAACCCTTGATCAAGTAAACATTGCACGGTGAAGCCCTGTCGTCACCCAACGTGGTGCGGCATCGCGCCCACCGTACTGCTTGCTCATCCTGGAAGCCGAACTGCCGAAGCCCACCTCCAAAGCGGACCCCGCCGTGCCGCCGGTCGCTCTCCATGCGCTCCTGGAGGGCGGCAGGCAGAACCGGCCACCCCGGCGATGCAGTGGCGGTGAGGATCTTCTCCCCTCCGGGCTCGATGCAGGATGGCCCGACGTTCGCCATGGCGATGGTGGTGCCGGAGTAGGACACCTCCATCGCGGCTCGTCCGCTGGTGTGTCCTGAGGAGGCTGTAGGTGCTCTTGGCGCGCAGCGTCACGTTGAACGACGGTGGGGCCGGCGGCCAGGCCGAGCCCGGTGCCGACGACGGGCTCCATGGAGAACTTGATCCTCCCGGCCTCCTGGAGCGTCCTGAAGGCCACGAAAGGCGCGAGGAAGATTGTCGTTGGTGCTATCAGCACAACGAAAAACGGGGAATCTATTCATCGCGCGTGCGAGTGCGAGCGATCCTATCGCAGAAGGAGGAGCACCAACGGCGCCGAAAGAGGATGAAGAAGAAGCGCCGCCACTGTTCATCTTCCTTGCGGAGACGAGCGTTCCGGAGAGGGGTGGGGGTGGGGGTGGTCGGCCGGGGGTGGGAGGTTGGGGGAGCAGCCGCCGGCGAGGTCGCCGGCGGCCGTGGTGGTGGAGGGCGGCGGCGGACCTTTAGGATTTCGGGTTGCCGGGGCTTCCAATGGCCGACGACGGTAGAAGAGGGAGCCGGGGGCGGCGGAGGACCGGCAGCGACGATGGTTCGGCCGGCGGAAGGCAAGGCGGCGCGGGAGCGCCGCCGGCCGGGCAGGGCAGGAGCCCCGGTGGGCGGTGTCTGCGGCGGGGGCGAGAAGGCGGCGGCGGCGGCGCGACAGCGAACTTGGTTAGGGTTGGAGGCGGTGGAGGGTGGCGGCGGAGGCGCCGAAGCCGAGGGAGGTAGGGGATTGCGGGGGTGCGACGCTGGAGAGGCCCTGTTTGTTTCTGTTTTCTGGATCTCGTTTTGCTGAGAATAAGGATTCTGAGATAACCCAGCTGCTTGGAGAATCAGCTGTCTGGATAAGCTGGGTATTTGGCAATCTTGATTATTTTGAGTCGATTCTCTGAGTTGAGTGGTAAAATGTCTGAAATATCCCTGAGGCTGATGATATCTCATTTTTTCTGAATACGAGCGGAATTCAATAAGACTTATATTTTTTAAGTATCTTGACTACGTAATTATATTATAATTAGGTTAAATATATATATCAATATCATAAATATACCAAAAGATATACCCATGTATTACGCTACATATATATATCTTTGGTGTAGACAAATGGATCTCGATTTATTCCTTGCTTATGTCATGATCTATTGTACTTGCTACCACAAAAGAAACAGAATACTGCATAAAAAAATCTATTTGCAACAGTTTCACAAGAAAAAGAATAGCTCAAATCCTATGCAGGGGCGCTGGTCGGGGTGGGAGGGCAGAGTCCGGGTGGGGGGTGTGCTGGCGGGAGACGGATTCAGTCACTTGTCACAAAGTAAACTGGCGCTAAACGACAAGGAAAACCACTGTGTCGATAGTACTGTAGCATGTACAGTATCAAAATACTGTTCCACGGGTACTGTTCACGCAGATCTGTTCGTCGATCACGAAATGGACGGCTCTCAAGAGGTGGCAAGTTACCGGAACAGTGCTCAGTGACTTGGCTTGAGCAAGTTACTGAATCTCAATCCTGGCGGCTCCGTCCGGGGTGCAGGGAGTCCAGGCCCCTGTGGTTTTCTCCCCTGTTACTTTGACCGCTAATTACGGTGTCAAACAAATTCAGTTTACAAAATCAACTTCAGAATCCCCACGCTAGTGACCCTGAATAATCTAATGCGATCTTTGACTGCGCGATTAGATGATGGTACTGTAGCATCACTGTAGCCAGTCATCGATTAATTACCATCATTAGATTCGTCGCGAAAAGTTACACACATCCTTAAAAAGGTTTTGCAAATAGACTTCATTTAGTACACCATGCATGCGAGATTCTTTTTTTGGGAAGTGTGCGCGCTAGAATTCTTGCGGAACCAAACAAAGCCCAGGTCGCAGGAACGGGCGGCGATCGAAGGGGCAGGGGCACTAATTAGGATGCCGCGGCGCTGCTCCAGATCAAGGAGAGGCGGTTCCAAGGCCGCCGGTGCAGCTCCGATCGGGGAACGGCGGCACAGCTCCGGTCCATGATGGCAGGGCGGCGGCGCAGATCTACTCTGGAGAGGGCATGGCGGCCCGATTTTAGGGGAAGGCGGGGCGCAGCAGGGATGGCAGGCGGTGGGGAGGGGCGCTGGGTCAGGCAGAGATGGGGAGAGGCGGGGTAGGCGTGGAAAAGACCTACCGATTCTCAGAAAAGCACCCCCGAGCCCGCAATGTAGAAAATCATCATTCATGTTGTTTCTCGATTCGCTGGTAAGCTACTTTCCAGGTAAGCGAGAAATAATCGAGGCGTTTAGGTGGAATTCTTGCTTATTTTCATCTAGAATCTACTTATAAGCGGAAACAATCAGGCCCAAAGTGCGACAAATAGACGCCCCCATAAAAATGGTGGCCACCCAGATATTGTTGATGGGGAAGCATGGCCCCTCATCATATCCAGTCAGAGTTCTGCTGTCCATCGTTAGTTTTAAGGCATTTGCCCTTCTGCAGGGGAAGGGAGGAAGGTGCACATATAACTTGACGAGAATCCTACACCGAGAGCCCTCTCGATTTAAGATTAAATCGAGAACCCTCCAACTTACATCCATCTCCACACACGAGAAAGTAGACGGGGGTGATAAGAAAGTAACAAAACCAGTGTTAGACCTTCTTCTCCGGCGACGGGCGGGCGGTAGGTGGGCGGGGCGGTCGGCGGCGTGGTCGCCGCCGGCCGCGGGTGGTGGTGGAGGCCGCCGGGGTTAGGGTTCTGGGGTTGGGGTTGTGGGGAGGGCTCCATGACCGTCGGCTTTAGAGGGATGGCCGTGGGCAGCGGCCGGCCTGGTGGAGGAGGCGGGTTGTGGGCGGCGAGGCCGGCGGCGACGGCTCCGCCGGGCGGGTGGTGGAAGACATCCGGTGGCGCGGGGTCGGTGGCGGGGGCGAGCGGTGGTGGCGGGCCGGGTTGGAGGGGAGGGGAGGGGGCGGCGGTCCTCGCGCGATGCCGGCGAGGGGGAGGTCGGTGGCGGGGGCAGAGGGAGGTGGCAGGCGGATGGAGCAGAGCAGTGGACGGCAGCGCACATGATGGTTGGGCGAGGAAGACGACTGATTTTTTTTTTTGACGATTGGAGGGCGGAGTCGAACGGATAAGAGGATGGGGGCTCTCGCTGGATGCTTAAAAGGGAGAGGGCTCTCTCCGTAGATGCCTCCATAACTTGATCAGGCCATTATATATTGTCACAACACAATCAAATTGCACGCGCGCATCCGATGCAAATACAGGGTCCTTGTCGAAGACACCCAACCCGTTTTGCCATCATCGTGGCGGTTCAACCCGTCATTGGATTCGAACTCGATCAAGATGGCAGCTTCCGGCAAGACCGAGGCGCTCGCCGCCGACGACAAATCGCGAGAGGTCATCGTCGCCGTGCTGCTCTGCTGCGGCATGCCTGCATCACTGCCGTGATCGGAACCATGACCTGGGTGACGACTGACGAGCATCACGACACCGGCGGACCGGCCGACACGTCCCCCAGCTTCTCCGTCATGGTGACCGACACCAGCAGCCTCGACCCGCTGCTGCTCGGCCTCGCCCTCCGTGCCGACAACCCCATGGACTCGAGGATCTGTCGGGAGAACGCCGCCGTCACGGTGTCCTACGGCGGTCTGATCCTGGGCTTGGGCCAGGGGCAAGACTTCTGCGTCGCGATTCCATTACGGCGATCGCGCGTCACATTCCTGGCGTGCGACGAGCTGTCTCCGCGCCCTCCGGAGTCCGGACTCCACGTGACGTCAGACTCCACGCACCCACGTGAGTCGTGACATTTCACCCACCTCCATGTGAGTGACGTCACAAATATTTATTTTTTCTTTTCATTTTTTTTGTTTTTCTTTTACGTTCCATAAGTGTTGTTAATTTTTTCTTTTCTAATTTTTCCTTTTTTACCTTTTATATGTCTAAAGTTTTTTTGACAATTTTTATAAGGAAATCATACTAAAAAATTATACCCAGACTTGTGCTTAGAAGTTGCATGATAAATTTGTGCGTACAAAAGTTGTATGAGAAATCTTCTAGATAACATCTCTCATACAATTTGTACTGAAAAGTTATCCTCTATAAGTTATTTTAGAAAACTACACATTAAATTTTGTATGCACTGTGAAAGTTGTGCTAAAAAATATTAATTTCAAATTATTAAGAAAAAATTATACGTAAAAGTTATGTACAACATAAAAAGTTATAATACGAATCTGGCTTCAGTGAAGGTGTGCAAAAAATTATACTCGCAAATTATATTTATAAGTTATAATTTTCTAAATTTGGAAAGTTGTGCGAAATAATTTATTTTCTAAAAAGAAAAGTGATCCCTGTCCGAAATCGTGCGCGAGCAGCGCTGCTGGTGCGCGCGGATTAGGAGGACCCCTTCTGCGTGGAGAAGCGGGCTGCGGGAGACCATGGAGGTGGAGGCCGCGCTGCTGCGCGCCGACGTGGTGCTAACCCACGACCTGCGCAGGAGCATAGCGTTACGAGCCGCGCGCCGGCGAGATGGAGGTCTTGGTGGAGCTGAGGATGCTGCTTCTGAAGGAGACCACGACTGCCAGCACTGCGCGCGCGACTAGAGGTGGTAAAGGGTTTAACATTTTGAACTATAAAATCTAAAGACCGGACCTTAAAAGGATTGGGTTCTAATTTTATGTAATTTTAAACTAAAAATTTTAAAAGTCTTATTGGGCTGTGAAGAGACTACTAGAGCCATGACCCATTATCACCCTTATGCGCGACATGTTCCAGTACTCTCGCGTGAGGCCGGGGCAGGGGTGCGCGCCGTGCCATTGTCACGCTCTAGAAATTACCCAAATATCAGAGTCATTTGGGGGCAGTAATTAATACAGGAATCATACTCATGTTGCGGTAAACTTGAATTGCACCGAGCTTTTGCATAAAAGCGACGGACGAAGTAGCAACGCCTCCGCGCTCGCCCACTGCCAGCAGCCAACAGGACGGCCCCTCTGACACGTGGACCCACCACTAGCGGCGTTGACTTGTATGGGGTCTGCTCAAAAACCTACTATTCAGCCTTGCTTAGGCTTAGTTTGGAAGCCCAAATCCCCACAGGCATCCCGTCGATTTCCAAGGTCGGCAGCCCACGCGGAATTTTTCCTAACGAAGCCCATCATACGCTTTTGGAAGCTTTGTGCGTGGGGTTTTTTTTTTTTGCCCGGGTAAGCCCAATTTCCCGCCTTTTTTCATTTTCATATTTTAAAAAATAAAATTTTAAAAATATATATCGAATAGGGAAATTTTAAAAAATAATGCCTGTCGCCACCCTAATGGGCGACTGTCACGCCGACGAGACACCATCCAGTGGGCGACAGGACCTAAATGTAAAAAAAATTACATTTAGGTCCTGGCGTCTAGGGTGCATTAAACAGTGAATTTGTAAAATTAATATACAATCGTAGAAAAATTGGAAAAATACAAACTCAACTGTTCTAGATTCTATAAAATAATATCTACAACTTTTGTTACATAAAGTTTTTCATTTGATCAATGTATCTAAATCAAGAAAAAATAGTTCTTGTACCTAGAAAAATATGAAATAATTCATTTGGTCTAGTTGTGCTTATCTAAAATTTACCAAACTTTTTTATAGCTCTTAGGAAATAAAATAATGGTACTGTAAAAGTTATGGCTTCTAATACTCAGTATAGCAGCATGGATAAATAACCCATTTAAACTAGACATATTGCAAGATCTAATTTAAAAACTTATTCTAGAAATGTTTTCTGGGCCTACTAATTTTGTACAAGCCTATGCTCACCATATGCAACACTCTGGCTAAAGATGACATGCATCCAAAGGATGGATCTTGAGATTTAAATAAAAGTGCATTAAACTGGTATTTAAAATAGAGTAAGATATATTGATCAAATGAAAAACTTTATATAACAAAAGTTGTAGATCTGGTTTCATAGAGTCCAGAACAGTTGAGTTTGTATTTTTTTTATTTTTCTACGATTTTATATCAATTTTACAAGTTCACAGTTTAATGTGCCCTGGGCGCCAGGACCTAAATATATTTTTTTTAACATTTAGGTCCTGTCGCCCATTGGATGGGCGACATGCACCCTGTCGCCCATTAGGGGGCGATAGGCACCCATTTTTAAAATTTCCCTATTCGGCATATATTTTTAAAATTTTATTTTTTTAAAAAAATATAAAAATGAAAAAAGCGCGCCCAATTTCCCGTGGAAGCTGGCCCGGCCTCTAGACAACGGGCGGCGCTCCCCCTCCATCGTCTCGCTCGCGAGTCACGCGAATCCGCGAGGAGAACGCCGCCGCCGCCGCCTAGATCTCCTCCGACCTGCTTCTCCCTCCGGTGTTCCTGCAGCCAACTCCTCCTTTGCATCAAGTGATTCCCCTCTCCCCGTCCCCCTGCATCTCCTTGCCCCCACGCTAAGGTTTCTCCTCTCCTCTCCTCACACCTTTTCTTGCAGATCCTGCAAAAAATCGCGGTCGGGAGAGCCCTACGGCGGCTGTGAGGGACCCGACGTTGAGCTCCGGGGCCACTTCGTCGGTATGTACGCACTCCTCCGCATCGCCCCCCGCACGCACACGCACCTGGGCACACGCACCTCCGCAATTTTGCTTTGTAGGCTCTCTAGTCTCTACTGAGGATTAATTAATGTTTCTGAACAAAGCCTTTTTGCGTGCATGACGAGCTGGTTCCTGTTAATTAGACATGCATTACGGGCTGGAAAGGTTGCTTAATCTAGCTAGTTGGGTCAGATCTTTGATTCGAGTTCTTTGTATATATCATCACATTCTTTGTATATATCATCACATTCTTGCTCATCGATCCTGTCCTGACTGGAATGTCCTGAGTACAAGGTTGATAATAGCTTTTGTTCTTTTCATTTTTTTACATTACAGCTTCATCTATAGTCTGCCAGCTGCTAGGAAGTTCTGTTTTCTTGTTTTGATATGTATAATTTAGAAATGTAATTCTCACTTTGGTGCAGCCTAATCTGATTACAGCATATGCAAGTTGATTATGTAGTTCCTTATGGAATTAATTCCCCAAAGAAAAGAACTTTTTTCGTTGTTGCAAATGTTTGGTATATTCCTTCCTAATGTCCGTCAATGAGTATGAAACGCTCTGGTTATGTATGTGGACTGGGTATGATGGTCCGGAACATGGTTCAGACTCACCTAAATGAATATTTTGAAATGAAATCTAGAGGCCAGACGTAGGCATTAAAGAACCAAGCTGAGAGGTTGAATCAGCCGGCACTGCATGAGCAGAAGCGTCACTTCCTGTTATAACTCAATTATGCAGATATGCATAATAACATCTTCAGTTTTCTGATATAGATGCCTCTGACACCATCTTTGATTAACAAATCTACTGGTGATCAAAGTCTAATACACCAGATATGCATAATAACTTTTTTAATCTTTCTGCTTGCGTGAAATGTTAAACTTTAATATTTATTTTTCGAAAGATAAACTTTAATATTTACAACCTTCTGTTTCTATTTGTTCAAAGATCTGTTGATGGTACTCTGACAACACATAATTCTCTCCGTGATGCATATATCTTCCCACATATTCTTGTCTTGAGGCAGATTTTGGTAACCACCTGTATTCACTAATGCTAGCAGTATAAAAACAATCATAAATTTGATACTTATTATTTGCTTCATCTTTTTAAATCTCACTGATACACCTGTGTGGATCATGACAGGCAAGGAATGTTAGTGTTGATCTCCACCGTTTGGGCCCAACGGACCAAACGGGCCTTGACTCGCGCCCTGATCGGGGGCGCCCAGTCCATGGAAGGCTGGTGGGCCCCCGTCGCGCAGCACACATATAAAAGGAAGAGGTGGGGGTCAGTGGCACACAGTCCAAAGATCGTCGCCCTTTGCCCCACCGATAGAAACCCTAGCCGATCAGGGATGTGCTGAAGCGACGGGAAGCACCACCGGCTCGCCGTCGCCACTGCACCGACCGTCGCCGCCAAAGAGCGGATCCTCACCACCGAACCAGAGATGCCGAATCGAGCTCCAGTGGCAGCGAGGGTTTTCTCCGTCTCTCTCTCTGTGTTCTTGTTTTCCTAGATTAGGACCAATTGTAACTCGTGAAGAGAAAAGTTGTACAGAAACCCCAAATGATCTATTCACTGGTGATCCTAAAGTTTCACATTGGTATCAGAGCATATATATAATTTTTAACAGATGGAACCCAAATAAAGAGATTTACTGATATGCCATATTTACAAAAGATGGCAAAATCTGGGGGAGCATGGTATGTAGATACCTAAGACTTGAAGAGAAGCGGGAATGCATGCCCACTTCGATGATTCAAGAACAAAAATTTTCTCACTCTGTAACACCCGGTTTATAAAAGAACATAAACCGAGCAATCATATACGTGCCAGGATCAAGTCACACGTATATACAACAGAATGAACAGTATATCATAGCACATATCACGTAAAAAGATATAATAAAGCGAATACGAATGTTATTTATTACAATAATGACAAAATGTCTGATACAGCGGAAGCGAAGTACAAAAATACGGTAAAAGCTCTCCGAAGCTGAAGCAGGGCGCCACAGGGACGTCGACTGGGAGACGAAGCACCTAGAAGTCCTCGTAGTCCGGGTAGCGCTGGACGAACTCCCTCGTGTCGGCAGGAACTGAGCAGCAGTAGCGTAGCCAAGAGGAAAAAAGTAGAGAAGAGGCAAGAGTGAGTACACAACTTGTACTCAACAAGTATAACACAAACTATGAGGCTCTAGGCTGGCTGACTCAACTGCATTAGCTTTTAAGTGTTGGCAAAATTTTATTAAAACTATTTACTACGAGTTGATGAATTACCATTAACCCAGTTACATAGTAATTAATCAGAATTAATTATACTACTACTGAGAACCATACCAAAACCAAGCCACCAAGGTAAACCCCGAGAAGCACCTCCCTCGTCGGAAGGAGATAACTTCACTAATCAAAAGGAGGATCTGGGCCGCTCATAACCGTGAGCACGGCTAGTATACCAGTTTTACACTCTGCAGAGGTTGCACATCTTTACCCACAAGTCGTGAGCTACGCCAGTTGTTCATCACACTTCCTTAGGTGAGATGACTAGCGACTCACTACGAGGCCTTTAAAAAGAATCTCGTTGGTAAGGCGTAACCGCGAGAGTTAGGTCGGCGACGATGGGGCCCACCTCCGGGGGTACAAGCACAGGAGCGCAATCCAAGCACAGACCAAGCCGGAGGAGCAGGGACCATTGAAGCTTACTACTCTTGCCCCGCAGGTAAGTTACTCCAAACCAAAAAGATCTAATTATTACGCCAAGTCTATCCCATTCTAGCCTTGTGGTAGCGCTGTTGTCCCAGGTTGTCGCTCTATGAACCGGTCCTTATGGAGAGTGGCCAACCAGGCAGTAAGCACCGTGCTGGCCCCCTAAACCATGTTTCTAAAAAAAACATCTTTTAACGAGAAGTGAGCCACTCAAGCCACACAGAGTGCCACTCTCAGAATTAAGTTCAAGTAAAACATTAATCAATTTAATTAAAAAGGACCAGAGTGTGTTATAGCGCAGCAACCTAGCACAACTAACCAAAATGCATCCCAAGGTATATATAAAGGATATAAACTGGCTAGGAAATCCTTAAAGGCATACAGTATTAAAATGCAGTATGAAATTGTAATTAAAAGTGATAGGTTGTTCATGTTATACTTGCCTTCCTCGTACTGCTCTGGCTGCTGCTCAAAGTGCTCGGAAGAAGGCTGCTCCTGGTACTGGTACTGGGGCTCCTCAGATGGATCAACGTCTACTCACGAACACATGGCCAAAACAATGCACGAAAATAAGCATACAAGCAAACATTAACAAAAACTAAGAAACAGTACATCAATACATAAAAACAGCACACTAAACTAGTCTAATACTGTTCTACGCGTTACAACGATCGCGTGGATATAAAGAACGCTAAAAACGGAGCTAAAACGCATTTTCTGGGCTAAAAACAAGTTCTAGGGGCTTATTTGTAAGAAAACTGAAGTTTCAGGGGGCTTTCTGCTAAAACCGAGGGCTAAAACGTAATTACTGAAAAGATCCAGGGGCTAACACGCAAAAGGACTAAGCCTGGACGGCGGGTTCAAATTCTATAAAGATTAGGGGCTAAAGTGTTAAAAACTGGACCTGGATATAATTATTTTTCAACGCGCTAGGACTGCGGGTTGATTAAAGAAAACTCCAGGGTCTCTTTAACAAAAACGCCAGGGTGAACCGTTATCTTTGGATCTCAGCCGTCGGATTGAGATCTGGTGGCTTAGATCTAATGCAACTCTGATCTAATCCCGAGCGTCGAAACCGGATCGAACGGCTCGGACCTAACTGGGCGCGGGGCGGCGGCGGAGCTCGCCGGGGAAACCTTTCCCGCGGCGGCCTGGCTTGGGAGCTTGCCGGAGATGCCCAATCCGGCGCTCCGGGGGCCAATCCGAGTGGGGCTTTGGCCTGGGATGGAGTACGCGGCATGCGTAATCCACCTGGGCCTCGTGCGCGGGGAGGGGAGGCTCGGGGCGGCGTGTGAGGCGGTGGTGGCGGGCCTACGCGGCGGTGACGCCGGTGTGCGCGCGCGCGCTGTGCTGGGCTCGGGTCCGGCCGGGGTTTGGTCGAGGAGCGAGCGTGCGGCCCGGCGAACTCGTCCAGAGGCCCTTGGAGGCAGGTAGGGGCGCTGGCGTGGCGTGCGGCCGTGCAGAGCGGCACTGGCGGCCGTGGTTTGCCGGCGGCGGTGTTCTGGGCGCGGACGGGGGCTACGGGCCTAAGAGATCTAGCGTAAACGAAACAAGAAGTCGGGCAGAGGCTCACCAAGGTGTTGGATCGAAGAACGAGTCCGGCGCAGGGGGTCGACGGCGATGTCCTGCGGCGGAGCTCAACGGAGCTCGCGGAGGAGGATGCTGGGGGTTGCGTCTGGCTCCTAGTTCTCCACGGGCATGTGCGAAGGTGCTCTGCGATCCCAGGAGAAGGGTTAACATGGCTGGAGGATCACCGGAGTTGGGCAATGGCACGGAGCCGGGCTCACCTGCAGCGGGGTTCGGGCCGAAATTCGGCGTGCACCCGGGTCAGGATCGGACAAGGAGACTCCGGGGAGTTTCCAGGCGTCGAGGCGGAGCTGTCGCGCCGCTTGGCCGGAGCTCTGGTGCAACGGGGCGGCGTGGCCGCGGCGGCGCAGAGGAGCGGCGCGGGGCGGAGCAGGGCGTGGCGCAGCGAGCTGGGGTTTGGGGGCGGCGAAGGGAGTGGATGGGGTGCGAGGGGGGGTGCCTTGGGCCCCTTTTGTAGGGCGGCGGCCAACCTGGGCGTGCGCGCCCGGGGTTGGGAAACCGGCGAGATCCCCGGCGGGAGTCGCGGGCGGGCGTTGCGGGAGGAAGGCGACGGGGCTGACCGGTGGGGTCCCGGCGCAGCGAGACGGGGCGAGCGCGAGCGGGGTGCCGCTGGCGGGTGGGACCGGCAGGTCGGGCGGGCGAGGCGCGCGCGATGCGGGCCGGGCGCTGGCGAGCGGGGTGACGCGGGGGCGCGCTGACGAGCGGGCCCAGGCGGTGCGGGTGAGAGAGTGGGGAGCGGTTGGGCCGCTCGCGGTGAGCCAGGCCGGGGAGCGGGCTGGGCTGGGGTCTGGCTTGCGGGCCTGCGTGGAGAAGGGCTGAGGCGCGTGGGCTGGACCGCCCGGGAAGGGAGAGGGAAGTGGGCCGGGTTGTTTTGGGTTGGGTTTTCCTTTTTCTATTTCTATTTCTATTTATAAACCAATCAAAGTTTGAATTCAAAATTGAATTTGAATTCAAACCACACTCAAATAAAATTATGCACCAGCATGAATGCAACAAAAATTTAAACTTATGATAAATTTTAATTATTTTACTATTATACCCCTTGACTTCTTTGACCTTTTACCCTTCTGCCTTGATTTTTCTCTCTGAAGAATAGTTTTCGTAGATTTTGGCCTGAATCAGTCATCTGACCACCATGAGTTAGCTAGGTGACCTTTTTATAATAATACGATAGCACGTTCTGCGACGCGTTGTGTTAGTCGAGTCTATTGCTAAACTCGGCTAAGTCGTGAAAATTGTCTGCTTGTTATTATGCTACATGTTTGATTTGGATCTTTGAATGATTGCATAGCTTAGTAGTTTAAATTTGCTTAAAGAAAACCACTCAGATGTTAAAGTTAACTAATTAATAAAATGAGCTAGATCGTTGGGGGTAAAACAGTCAACTCTACCCTGTCTACTTTATCATGTCGGAGTCTTTTTCCGCAAAGAGTTATCATAACCATCTGAATTCATTCTTGCAATATCCTTACTCGTGAAATCTTTTGTTCAAATCAGATGGTGAACACCAGGAGCACCGGTTCAGGTTCTGGCCAGCAGCAGGGTCAGAACAACCAGGGTACCGGGATCCCGATGCCTCCGCCCTTGACTCCGGAGCAGTACTTCCAGCTCCAGATGCAGATGATGGCTACCCTGAACAACACCGTTCAGGCTCTTCAGCACGCTCACACTCAGCCTCCGCCTCCTCCACCGCCGCAGCCTCGCGACAGGCGTGCTGAGTTCCTGAGGGGTCACCCGCCGACGTTCTCTCACACGTCCGACCCTCTTCAGGCTGACGACTGGCTCCGTGCAGTGGAGCGTCAGCTGGACATCGCCCAGTGCGATGACCGTGAGCGCGTCTTGTACGCAGCAGGACAGCTGCGAGGGGCAGCTTTGGACTGGTGGGAGTCCCACCCAGTTCACGACCGCGAGGCTCTCACTTGGCTCCAGTTCAGGGAGCGCTTCCGCAGCCACAACGTCCCCGCGGGCGTTATGAAGATGAAGCAGAAGGAGTTCCTTGCACTGAAGCAGGTAATCCTAAGTATAATCATTCAGCGGTTTCTTTTGAGCTAATGCCCTTGTTCTATCCTTATGAATCTTGAGTTAATCTTCCGATATCTATCTGTCTTTGTGAATTCAGGGGACTATGTCGGTCACGGAGTATCGTGATCGCTTTCTTCAGCTGGCTCGCTACGCCCCTGCCGAGGTTGCGGATGACCGCAAGAAGCAGGAGCACTTCATGGAGGGTCTTGAGGACTACCTCCAGTACGCGCTGCTCAACCTCCGCTTCGACGACTTCAACCATCTGGTTGACAGTGCGCTCAACACTGAGCGTAAGCACCTGGAGATGGAGGACAAGAAGAGGAAGGTTGTCCCCGTTGCTTCCGGCAGCAACACTCGTCCTCGACTCCAGCAGCCCCAGCAGTACCAGCCTCAGTACCGGCCTCCTCAGCAGTACCAGCAGAGGCCACCGCAGCAGTACCCGCCTCGACAGCAGCAGGCAGGTCAGGGCCCGAGGTTACCGGCACCTCCGGCTCGTTCTGCTCCACCGGCACCGCAGGCTCCACGTCCGGCAGCTCCTACCGGACAGCAGGCTCAGGGACCTCCACGCACCTGCTTTCACTGCGGCCAGCCGGGGCACTACGCCAACGCTTGCCCCCGGAAGGCGCAGGCGGGACAGCAGGGACGCCCAGCTCAGCCCAGGGCGCCAGCACAGGGCAGGGTGAACCACGTGACGGCCGAGTCAGCGGCCGAGGCTCCCAACGTGGTTATTGGTACGTTCATGGTTAATTCATATCCAGCTACAGTGCTTTTTGATACTGGTGCTACGCATTCCTTCATTACTCAGTCTTTTGTCGAGCATCATGGTATTCATACTAGCACATTAAAGAGGTGCCTGTTAGTATCTTCACCGGGAGGACAGTTGAGGTCTCACACTTACTGCCCGAGAGTCAGTATTTCCTTGAGGGGAGTAGAGTTCTGTACTGATCTGATGGTGCTAGACACCAAGGGCATTGATGTCATTCTGGGAATGGAGACTCTGGCCAAATGGGGAGTTCGGATAGATTGTGCTCAGAGGACAGTCTTGCTATCAGCTTCCAGTGGCCAAGAGGTTGTCATCAGTGCAGTAGAGCCTTCGGGATTTCTTCATCAGATGGAGGCTAGACCCACGGACGGTATTCGCGTGGTGTCTGAATTCCCGGATGTCTTTCCGGATGATTTGCCAGGTATGCCGCCTGAACGCGCCATTGAGTTTTGTATTGATCTCTTGCCTGGCACAGCTCCTATTGCAAAGCGGCCCTACCGTATGGCACCTATAGAGCATGAAGAAGTTAAGAAGACTATTGATGAGTTGCTAGCCAAGGGCTATATCCGTCGCAGCTTCTCTCCTTGGGCTTTTCCATTGTTGCTGGTAGATAAGAAGGATGGCTCGAAGAGGATGTGTGTGGATTATCGTGAGCTGAATGCAGTCACTATCAAGAACAAGCATCCACTGCCCCGTATTGAGGATCTCTTCGATTTGCTTCGAGGTGCTCGTATATTCTCGAAGATTGATCTTCGTTCGGGTTATTTTCAGCTGAGGATCCGTCCTGGGGATATTCTGAAGACGGCATTCACCTGCAAGTACGGGCTATATGAGTATACAGTCATGTCCTTCGGCTTGACTAATGCCCCGGCTTACTTCATGCATCTGATGAACATGGTTTTCATGGACTATCTGGATGTCTTCGTGGTGATTTTCATTGATGATATTCTGATCTTTTCCAAGACAGAAGAAGAGCATGAGGAGCATTTGAGGCTCGTGTTGCAGAGATTGAGAGAGCATCAGCTGTATGCCAAGTTCAGCAAGTGCGAGTTCTGGATTGACGAGGTTCCATTCCTCGGTCATGTTATCTCTCAGGGAGGCATTGCTGTCGATCCGAGCAAGGTGAAGGATGTGCTCGAGTGGGAGACACCGCAGACAGTGAAGGAAGTCAGATCTTTCTTGGGCTTAGCTGGATATTATCGGAGGTTCATTGAGAATTTCTCCAAGATCGAGAAGCCTTTGACTTCTTTGCTGGAGAAGAATGTGGCTTTCGTATGGACTGATGAGCGTCAGATGGCCTTTGATGAGCTGAAGAAGAGGTTGACTACGGCGCCAGTCTTGACTCTGCCAGACCAGACGAAGAGGTTCACGGTGTATTGTGATGCTTCGAAGGATGGTCTTGGGTGTGTTCTGATGCAGGAGGGCAGAGTGATAGCTTATGCTTCACGGCAGCTACGCCGGCATGAGCTGAATTATCCTACTCATGATCTTGAGTTAGCCGCAGTTGTGCATGCTCTGAAGATTTGGAGGCATTACTTGTATGGGCAGCGGTGTGATATCTACACTGATCACAAGAGCCTCAAGTATATTTTCACGCAGAATGAGCTGAACATGCGGCAGAGAAGATGGTTAGAGTTGGTCAAGGACTATGACCTGGAGATTCACTATCATCCGGGCAAGGCCAATGTTGTAGCAGATGCTCTGAGCAGAAGAAGTTATGTCAACATGGCCGTGGCTTTCCAGATGCCTCCAGAGTTATGCGAGGAGTTCGAGCAGCTGAGTCTGGGTTTCTTGCATCATACCTCTAGTGCAGCTTTTGAGGCAGTACCGACTCTAGAGGCAGAGATCAGGCAGCATCAGAAAGATGATGAGAAGCTGCAGGAGATCCGTGAGTTGCTCAAGAAGGGCAAGGCTCCTCATTTCAGAGAGGATGATCAGGGTACTTTGTGGTACAAGAACCGGATCTGCGTGCCTGATGTGCATGATCTCCGGAAGTTGATTCTGAGTGAGGCCCATGATACAGCTTACTCTATTCATCCGGGCAGCACGAAGATGTACTATGATCTGAAGGAACGTTTCTGGTGGTATGGGATGAAGCGTTCAGTGGCAGAGTACGTGGCTATTTGTGACACCTGTCAGCGTGTCAAGGCTGAGCATCAGAGGCCAGCAGGTCTGTTACAGCCTTTGAAGATTCCAGAGTGGAAATGGGAAGAAATCACTATGGACTTCATTGTTGGTTTGCCTCGTACTCAGAAAGGGTACAACTCCATTTGGGTAGTAGTGGATCGTCTGACTAAGGTTGCTCACTTCATTCCAGTGAACACTACTTACTCCGGTGCTAGACTTGCAGAGTTGTACATCTCTCGGATTGTCTGCTTGCATGGCGTGCCGAAGAAGATTATATCTGACAGAGGGTCTCAGTTCACTTCTCGTTTCTGGGAGCAGCTCCATGATTCGTTGGATACGAAGCTGCGCTTCAGTACAGCTTATCACCCTCAGACAGATGGGCAGACAGAGAGAACCAACCAAGTGTTGGAGGATATGCTGAGAGCTTGTGCCATCCAGTACGGCACTAGTTGGGATAAGTGCCTGTCATTTGCTGAGTTCTCATATAACAACAGCTATCAGGCCAGTCTAAAGAAGTCTCCCTTCGAGGCATTGTATGGCAGAAAATGCAGGACTCCTCTCTATTGGGATCAGATCGGTGAGAAGCAGCTCTTTGGTCCTGAGATCATAGATGATGCAGAGCAGATGGTTCAGGCTGTGCGAGAAAATCTGAGGATTGCACAGAGCAGACAGAAGAGCTATGCAGATGGCAAACGGAGAGACCTGACTTTCAGTGTCGGTGATTTTGTGTATCTGAAGGTGTCTCCGATGAGAGGAATCCGCAGATTCAATGTTAAAGGGAAGTTAGCACCTCGGTATGTGGGGCCATTCAAGGTGCTAGAGCGGAAAGGCGAAGTTGCTTATCGCCTGGAGTTACCTCTCAGCCTCTCAGGAGTTCATGATGTCTTCCATATATCTCAGTTGAAGAGGTGTTTGCGAGTACCCGAGGAGCAGGCACCACTGGATGGAGTCGATGTCCAGGAAGATCTGACTTATACTGAGCACCCGGTAAAGATTCTGGAGACATCAGAGAGGGTCACTCGGAACAAGCGCATCAAGATGTGCAGAGTTCAGTGGAGTCACCACAGTGAAGCTGAGGCTACATGGGAGCGAGAAGATGAGCTAAAGAAGACATATCCAGATCTCTTTGCTAGCCAGCCCAGCTAAATCTCGGGACGAGATTTCTTTAAGGGGGTAGGGTCTGTAACACCCTAATTTTAAATTTCAGTATTTATTAATAAATTTAATTGGTTTTATTCAAATTTCTAAGATTTATTGTGTTTAGTTGGCATTTAAATCTAATTTTTGTTCCTAATTAATTAAAATTTATCATAGGTTTAAATTTTTGTTGCATTCATGCTGGTGCATAATTTTATTTGAGTGTGGTTTGAATTCAAATTCAAATTTGAATTCAAACTTTGTTTGAATTAGATTAAGAAATGGGAAGAATAGGAAATAGGAAAGGAGACCCAAAACCCTCAACCAAACCCAAACCTCACTCTAACCCGGCCCAAAAACCCACCAGCCCAAGCCCAGTCAAACCCAGCCAAAACCCGGCCCGTTCCTCCCTCTCCCTTCCCGCGGCCCAACCCCGCGAGGCCCAGCGCGCCCCGCTCGGCCCGCGTTGCTCGCGCAGCAGCCCGAGCCGGCCCATCCCGGCCTGCGCCCGCGTCACCCCCACTCGCCCCGCGCGTCGCCTCCCGCCTCTGACCGAGCGGCCCTGCTGCAGCATGGCCCCACACGCCAGCGCCCACTGCCCCAGCGCCGCTGACAGCCCGGCCCCCCATGTCAGGCCCTTCTCTCCCGACGCGCCCGCGCCAGTCACGGCCGAAATCGCCGGCCGTGATCCTCGCGGCACCCTTCCCTGGGCACGCTCGCCGAGATCCGCGGCCAGCCCCTTTAAACCACCCCGCGACCCCTGCGCTCTCACCCTCCCCGCTAGCGCCGCCCCAAGCCCCGGTTCCACCCCCCCACGACCTCCGCGCCGGAGCAGAGCCCCACGCCGCCGAGGCCTCGCTGCTCCGCCACGCCTCAGCCCTCCCAGAAGCGCGCAGCAGCCTCGCCCCGTGCCCAGGCACTTCCCCGAGCCCGCGGCCCTCTGCTCTGACCTCTTTAGCGGCCGGGATTTTCCCCGGAGCGCCACCGCAGGTATTTGACCCGCCTCTCGATTTCTCGCCACCGGCGACCCCTGAGCCCCCCCTGACCCCTGGACAACCTTCACAGCGTTGTCACTCATCCACCTGTGGAGCTTGGGCGACCGGAGGAGCTCCACAACGCCCGGCCCCCGTGCACAGCGTCGTACGCCGCCGCTCGCCATCAACGCCGGTGACCCCGCGTAGCAGCTCCAGCGGTCTTGGACCCTCGGTAAGCACCCCGAGGCCTCCTTGTTCGGTTTCACTAGACTTTGCAGGGCGTAGCACCTCATTAGGTGACCGAACGCCCGCTCGCCGGCGAATCTCGCCGGGCAGAGCCGCTCGTGCCGCCGCACACGTTGCCCAGAGCCCTACCAAGCCCAGTCTAGTGCCCAGGCAAGTTCGCCGTGGCGCACTGCCCATTCCAGACCCACGCACGGGTCGAATTGACCCCGGGAGTGCCAGATCGGCAAACCCCGGCGAGCCCTACCGGCACAGCGCCGCCGTTGCCGCTGGACTCGCTGCTCTAGTCAAGGCTGACCCGCACACTAGGCCTTAGTGCATTACACATGCCACGCTCTTTCGTTTGGACCTGACCACAGCCTGTGAGGACCCCTAGAGCGCCGGAACGGCCAACGCCGGCGACTCTGCGGCCGCGCGCCGCCGCGCTCCGTGACTTCCGCCGCCGCCGTTGATCACGTTCGTCCTGGGTCGTTCGATCCAAAATCAACACTCGAGATTAGATCCCAAATCCCATCGAACCAGAGCCACGAGATCTCGATCCGACGGCCCTAATACGCACGTAACGGTTAGCCCTGGCGTTTTTGTTAAAGAGACCTCCACCTTCCTTGAAATCAACCCGCAGTCCACCTTTATTCAAAAATAATACCACTCAGGTCCTGTTTTTAACGTTTTAACCCCTGAGCTCTTTAGAAATAGAACCCGCCGTCCAGTTAGGGTCTTTTTACGCGTTGGCCCTCGGATCTTTCTGGTTTTTACGTTTTAGTCCTCGGTTTTAGCAGAAAACCCCCCTGGAACTCTGTTTTTCTTGCAAATAAGCCCCTGAACCTTGTTTTTGGCCTAGAATACGCGTTTTAGCTCCGTTTTTAGCGTTCTTTATATCCACGCGATCGTTGTGACGCGTAGAACAGTATTAGAGTAGTTTAGTGTGCTGTTTTTATGTATTGATGTACTGTTTCTTAGTTTTTGTTAATGTTTGTTTGTATGCTTATTTTCGTACATTGTTTTGGCCATGTGTTCGTGAGTAGACGTTGATCCATCTGAGGAGCCCCAGTACCAGTACCCGGAGCAGCCGTCTTCCGAGCACTTTGAGCAGCAGCCAGAGCAGTACGAGGAAGGCAAGTATAACATGAACCACCCATCACTTTAAATACATTTTCATATTGCATTTTAATACTGTATGCCTTTAAGGATTTCCTAGCCAGTTTATATCCTTTATATATATCCTTTGGGTTGCATTATGGTTAGTTGTGCTAGGTTGCTGCGCTATAACACACTCTGGTCCTTTTTAATTAAATTGATTAATGTTTTACTTGAACTTAATTCTGAGAGTGGCACTCTGTGTGTCTTGAGTGGCTCACTTCTCGTTAAAAGATGTTTTTTTAGAAACATGGTTTAGGGGGCCAGCACGGTGCTTACTGCCTGGTTGGCCACTCTCCATAAGGACCGGTTCATAGAGCGACAACCTGGGACAACAGCGCTACCACAAGGCTAGAATGGGATAGACTTGGCGTAATAATTAGATCTTTTTGGTTTGGAGTAACTTACCTGCGGGGCAAGAGTAGTAAGCTTCAATGGTCCCTGCTCCTCCGGCTTGGTCTGTGCTTGGATTGCGCTCCTGTGCTTGTACCCCCGGAGGTGGGCCCCATCGTCGCCGACCTAACTCTCGCGGTTACGCCTTACCAACGAGATTCTTTTTAAAGGCCTCATAGTGAGTCGCTGGCCATCCCACCTAAGGAAGTGTGATGAACAACTGGCGTAGCTCACGACTTGTGGGTAAAGATGTGCAACCTCTGCAGAGTGTAAAACTGGTATACTAGCCGTGCTCACGGTTATGAGCGGCCCAGATCCTCCTTTTGATTAGTGAAGTTATCTCCTTCCGACGAGGGAGGTGCTTCTCGGGGTTACCTTGGTGGCTTGGTCTTGGTTTGGTTCTCAGTAGTAGTATGATTAAACTTGATTAATTACTATGTAACTGGGTTAATGGTAATTCATCAACTAGTAGTAAATAGCTTAAATAAAATCTGCCAACACTTAAAAGCTAATGCAGTTGAGTCAGCCAGCCTAGAGCCTCATAGTTTGTGTTATACTTGTTGAGTACGAGTTGTGTACTCACTCTTGCCTCTTCTCTACTCTTTCCTCTTGGCTACGCTACTGCTGCTCAGTTCCTGCCGACACGAGGGAGTTCGTCCAGCGCTACCAGGACTACGAGGACTTCTAGGTGCTTCGTCTCCCAGTCGACGTCCCTGTGGCGCCCTGCTTCAGCTTTGGAGAGCTTTTACCGTATTTTGTACTTCGCTTCCGCTGTATCAGACATTTTGTCATTATTGTAATAAATAACATTCGTATTCGTTTTATTATATCTTTTTACGTGATATGTGCTATGATATACTGTTCATTCTGTTGTATATACGTGTGACTTGATCCTGGCACGTATATGATTGCTCGGTTTATGTTCTTTTATAAACCGGGTGTTACAGATACGTGCCAGGATCAAGTCACACGTATATACAACAGAATGAACAGTATATCATAGCACATATCACGTAAAAAGATATAATAAAGCGAATACGAATGTTATTTATTACAATAATGACAAAATGTCTGATACAGCGGAAGCGAAGTACAAAAATACGGTAAAAGCTCTCCGAAGCTGAAGCAGGGCGCCACAGGGACGTCGACTGGGAGACGAAGCACCTAGAAGTCCTCGTAGTCCGGGTAGCGCTGGACGAACTCCCTCGTGTCGGCAGGAACTGAGCAGCAGTAGCGTAGCCAAGAGGAAAAAAGTAGAGAAGAGGCAAGAGTGAGTACACAACTTGTACTCAACAAGTATAACACAAACTATGAGGCTCTAGGCTGGCTGACTCAACTGCATTAGCTTTTAAGTGTTGGCAAAATTTTATTAAAACTATTTACTACGAGTTGATGAATTACCATTAACCCAGTTACATAGTAATTAATCAGAATTAATTATACTACTACTGAGAACCATACCAAAACCAAGCCACCAAGGTAAACCCCGAGAAGCACCTCCCTCGTCGGAAGGAGATAACTTCACTAATCAAAAGGAGGATCTGGGCCGCTCATAACCGTGAGCACGGCTAGTATACCAGTTTTACACTCTGCAGAGGTTGCACATCTTTACCCACAAGTCGTGAGCTACGCCAGTTGTTCATCACACTTCCTTAGGTGAGATGACTAGCGACTCACTACGAGGCCTTTAAAAAGAATCTCGTTGGTAAGGCGTAACCGCGAGAGTTAGGTCGGCGACGATGGGGCCCACCTCCGGGGGTACAAGCACAGGAGCACAATCCAAGCACAGACCAAGCCGGAGGAGCAGGGACCATTGAAGCTTACTACTCTTGCCCCGCAGGTAAGTTACTCCAAACCAAAAAGATCTAATTATTACGCCAAGTCTATCCCATTCTAGCCTTGTGGTAGCGCTGTTGTCCCAGGTTGTCGCTCTATGAACCGGTCC
Organism: Panicum virgatum; assembly: GCF_016808335.1. NCBI lineage: Eukaryota > Viridiplantae > Streptophyta > Magnoliopsida > Poales > Poaceae > Panicum > Panicum virgatum. Next base: position 36,584,559 of record NC_053149.1, on the reverse strand, counting down.
TTATGGAGAGTGGCCAACCAGGCAGTAAGCACCGTGCTGGCCCCCTAAACCATGTTTCTAAAAAAAACATCTTTTAACGAGAAGTGAGCCACTCAAGCCACACAGAGTGCCACTCTCAGAATTAAGTTCAAGTAAAACATTAATCAATTTAATTAAAAAGGACCAGAGTGTGTTATAGCGCAGCAACCTAGCACAACTAACCAAAATGCATCCCAAAGGTATATATAAAGGATATAAACTGGCTAGGAAATCCTTAAAGGCATACAGTATTAAAATGCAGTATGAAATTGTAATTAAAAGTGATAGGTTGTTCATGTTATACTTGCCTTCCTCGTACTGCTCTGGCTGCTGCTCAAAGTGCTCGGAAGAAGGCTGCTCCTGGTACTGGTACTGGGGCTCCTCAGATGGATCAACGTCTACTCACGAACACATGGCCAAAACAATGCACGAAAATAAGCATACAAGCAAACATTAACAAAAACTAAGAAACAGTACATCAATACATAAAAACAGCACACTAAACTAGTCTAATACTGTTCTACGCGTTACAACGATCGCGTGGATATAAAGAACGCTAAAAACGGAGCTAAAACGCATTTTCTGGGCTAAAAACAAGTTCTAGGGGCTTATTTGTAAGAAAACTGAAGTTTCAGGGGGCTTTCTGCTAAAACCGAGGGCTAAAACGTAATTACTGAAAAGATCCAGGGGCTAACACGCAAAAGGACTAAGCCTGGACGGCGGGTTCAAATTCTATAAAGATCAGGGGCTAAAGTGTTAAAAACTGGACCTGGATATAATTATTTTTCAACGCGCTAGGACTGCGGGTTGATTAAAGAAAACTCCAGGGTCTCTTTAACAAAAACGCCAGGGTGAACCGTTATCTTTGGATCTCAGCCGTCGGATTGAGATCTGGTGGCTTAGATCTAATGCAACTCTGATCTAATCCCGAGCGTCGAAACCGGATCGAACGGCTCGGACCTAACTGGGCGCGGGGCGGCGGCGGAGCTCGCCGGGGAAACCTTTCCCGCGGCGGCCTGGCTTGGGAGCTTGCCGGAGATGCCCAATCCGGCGCTCCGGGGGCCAATCCGAGTGGGGCTTTGGCCTGGGATGGAGTACGCGGCATGCGTAATCCACCTGGGCCTCGTGCGCGGGGAGGGGAGGCTCGGGGCGGCGTGTGAGGCGGTGGTGGCGGGCCTACGCGGCGGTGACGCCGGTGTGCGCGCGCGCGCTGTGCTGGGCTCGGGTCCGGCCGGGGTTTGGTCGAGGAGCGAGCGTGCGGCCCGGCGAACTCGTCCAGAGGCCCTTGGAGGCAGGTAGGGGCGCTGGCGTGGCGTGCGGCCGTGCAGAGCGGCACTGGCGGCCGTGGTTTGCCGGCGGCGGTGTTCTGGGCGCGGACGGGGGCTACGGGCCTAAGAGATCTAGCGTAAACGAAACAAGAAGTCGGGCAGAGGCTCACCAAGGTGTTGGATCGAAGAACGAGTCCGGCGCAGGGGGTCGACGGCGATGTCCTGCGGCGGAGCTCAACGGAGCTCGCGGAGGAGGATGCTGGGGGTTGCGTCTGGCTCCTAGTTCTCCACGGGCATGTGCGAAGGTGCTCTGCGATCCCAGGAGAAGGGTTAACATGGCTGGAGGATCACCGGAGTTGGGCAATGGCACGGAGCCGGGCTCACCTGCAGCGGGGTTCGGGCCGAAATTCGGCGTGCACCCGGGTCAGGATCGGACAAGGAGACTCCGGGGAGTTTCCAGGCGTCGAGGCGGAGCTGTCGCGCCGCTTGGCCGGAGCTCTGGTGCAACGGGGCGGCGTGGCCGCGGCGGCGCAGAGGAGCGGCGCGGGGCGGAGCAGGGCGTGGCGCAGCGAGCTGGGGTTTGGGGGCGGCGAAGGGAGTGGATGGGGTGCGAGGGGGGTGCCTTGGGCCCCTTTTGTAGGGCGGCGGCCAACCTGGGCGTGCGCGCCCGGGGTTGGGAAACCGGCGAGATCCCCGGCGGGAGTCGCGGGCGGGCGTTGCGGGAGGAAGGCGACGGGGCTGACCGGTGGGGTCCCGGCGCAGCGAGACGGGGCGAGCGCGAGCGGGGTGCCGCTGGCGGGTGGGACCGGCAGGTCGGGCGGGCGAGGCGCGCGCGATGCGGGCCGGGCGCTGGCGAGCGGGGTGACGCGGGGGCGCGCTGACGAGCGGGCCCAGGCGGTGCGGGTGAGAGAGTGGGGAGCGGTTGGGCCGCTCGCGGTGAGCCAGGCCGGGGAGCGGGCTGGGCTGGGGTCTGGCTTGCGGGCCTGCGTGGAGAAGGGCTGAGGCGCGTGGGCTGGACCGCCCGGGAAGGGAGAGGGAAGTGGGCCGGGTTGTTTTGGGTTGGGTTTTCCTTTTTCTATTTCTATTTCTATTTATAAACCAATCAAAGTTTGAATTCAAAATTGAATTTGAATTCAAACCACACTCAAATAAAATTATGCACCAGCATGAATGCAACAAAAATTTAAACTTATGATAAATTTTAATTAATTAAGGAACGAAAATTAGATTAAATGCCAACTAAACACAAAAAAACCTTAGGAAATTTAACTAAAGCCAAAGAATTTATTAACAAATACTGAAATTTAAATTAGGGTGTTACATACCCTACCCCCTTAAAGAAATCTCGTCCCGAGATTTAGCTGGGCTGGCTAGCAAAGAGATCTGGATATGTCTTCTTCAACTCATCTTCTCGCTCCCATGTAGCCTCAGCTTCACTGTGATGACTCCACTGAACTCTGCACATCTTGATGCGCTTGTTCCGAGTGACCCTCTCTGATGTCTCCAGAATCTTCACCGGATGCTCAGTATAAGTCAGATCCTCCTGGACATCGACTCCATCCAGGGGTGCCTGCTCCTCGGGTACTCGCAGACACCTCTTCAGCTGAGATATATGGAAGACATCATGAACTCCTGAGAGGCTGAGAGGTAACTCCAGGCGATAAGCAACTTCGCCTTTCCGCTCTAGCACCTTGAATGGCCCCACATACCGAGGTGCTAACTTCCCTTTGACATTAAATCTGCGGATTCCTCTCATCGGAGACACCTTCAGATACACATAATCACCGACACTGAAAGTCAGGTCCCTCCGTTTGCCATCTGCATAGCTCTTCTGTCTGCTCTGTGCAATCCTCAGATTTTCCCGCACAGCCTGAACCATCTGCTCTGCATCATCTATGATCTCAGGGCCAAAGAGCTGCTTCTCACCGATCTGATCCCAATAGAGAGGAGTCCTGCATTTTCTGCCATACAATGCCTCAAATGGGGACTTCTTTAGACTGGCCTGATAGCTGTTGTTATATGAGAACTCAGCAAATGACAGACACTTATCCCAACTAGTACCATACTGAATAGCACAAGCTCTCAGCATATCCTCCAACACTTGGTTGGTTCTCTCTGTCTGCCCATCTGTCTGAGGGTGATAAGCTGTACTGAAACGCAGCTTCGTATCCAACGAATCATGGAGCTGCTCCCAGAACCGAGAAGTGAACTGAGACCCTCTGTCAGATATGATCTTCTTCGGCACACCGTGCAAACAGACAATCCGAGAGATGTACAACTCTGCAAGTCTAGCTCTGGAGTAAGTAGTGTTTACTGGAATAAAGTGAGCAACCTTCGTCAGACGATCCACTACTACCCAAATAGAGTTGTACCCTTTCTGAGTACGAGGCAATCCAACAATGAAGTCCATAGTGATTTCTTCCCATTTCCACTCTGGAATCTTCAAAGGCTGCAATAGACCTGCTGGCCTCTGATGCTCAGCCTTGACACGCTGACAGGTGTCACAAATAGCCACGTACTCTGCCACTGAACGCTTCATCCCATACCACCAGAAACGTTCCTTCAGATCATAATACATCTTTGTGCTGCCCGGATGAATAGAATAAGCTGTATCATGGGCCTCACTCAGAATTAACTTCCGAAGATCATGCACATCAGGCACGCAGATCCGGTTCTTGTACCACAAAGTACCCTGATCATCCTCTCTGAAATGTGGGGCCTTGCCCTTCTTGAGCAACTCACGAATCTCCTGCAGCTTCTCATCATCTTTCTGATGCTGCCTGATCTCTGCCTCTAGAGTCGGTACTGCCTCAAATGCTGCACTGGAAGTATGATGCAAGAAGCCCAGACTCAACTGCTCGAACTCCTCGCATAACTCTGGAGGCATCTGGAAAGCCACGGCCATGTTGACATAACTTCTTCTGCTCAGAGCATCTGCTACAACATTGGCCTTGCCCGGATGATAGTGAATCTCCAGATCATAGTCCTTGACCAACTCTAGCCATCTTCTCTGCCACATGTTCAGCTCATTCTGCGTGAAAATGTACTTGAGGCTCTTGTGATCAGTGTAGATATCACACCGCTGCCCATACAAGTAATGCCTCCAAATCTTCAGAGCATGCACAACTGCGGCTAACTCAAGATCATGAGTAGGATAATTCAGCTCATGCCGACGTAACTGCCGTGAAGCATAAGCTATCACTCTGCCCTCCTGCATCAGAACACACCCAAGACCATCCTTCGAAGCATCACAATATACGGTGAACCTCTTCGTCTGGTCCGGCAGAGTCAGGACTGGCGCCGTAGTCAACCTTTTCTTCAGCTCATCAAAGGCCATCTGACGCTCATCAGTCCATACGAAAGCCACATTCTTCTCTAGCAAAGAAGTCAAAGGCTTCGCGATTTTGGAGAAATTCTCAATGAACCTCCGATAATATCCAGCTAAGCCCAAGAAAGATCTGACTTCCTTCACTGTCTGCGGTGTCTCCCACTCGAGCACATCCTTCACCTTGCTTGGATCAACAGCAATGCCTCCCTGAGAGATAACATGACCGAGGAATGGCACCTCGTCAATCCAGAACTCGCACTTGCTGAACTTGGCATACAGCTGATGCTCTCTCAATCTCTGCAACACGAGTCTCAGATGCTCCTCATGCTCTTCTTCTGTCTTGGAGAAGATCAGAATATCATCAATGAAAATCACCACAAAGACATCCAGATAATCCATGAAGACCATGTTCATCAGATGCATGAAGAAAGCCGGGGCATTAGTCAAGCCGAAGGACATGACTGTATACTCATATAGCCCGTACTTGCAGGTGAATGCCGTCTTCGGAATATCCCCAGGACGGATCCTCAGCTGAAAATAACCCGAACGAAGATCAATCTTCGAGAATATACGAGCACCTCGAAGCAAATCGAAGAGATCCTCAATACGGGGCAGTGGATGCTTGTTCTTGATAGTGACTGCATTCAACTCCCGATAATCCACACACATCCTCTTCGAGCCATCCTTCTTATCTACTAGCAGCAATGGAAAAGCCCAAGGAGAGAAGCTGCGACGGATATAGCCCTTGGCTAGCAACTCATCAATAGTCTTCTTAACTTCTTCATGCTCTATAGGCGCCATACGGTAGGGCCGCTTTGCAATAGGAGCTGTGCCAGGCAAGAGATCAATACAAAACTCAATGGCGCGTTCAGGCGGCATACCTGGCAGATCATCCGGAAAGACATCCGGGAATTCAGACACCACGCGAATACCGCCCGTGGGTCTAGCCTCCATCTGATGAAGAAATCCAGAAGGCTCTACTGCACTGATAACAACCTCTTGGCCACTGGAAGCTGATAGCAAGACTGTCCTCTGAGCACAATCTATCCGAACTCCCCACTTGGCCAGAGTCTCCATTCCCAGAATGACATCAATGCCCTTGGTGTCTAGCACCATCAGATCAGTACAGAACTCTACTCCCCTCAAAGAAACACTGACTCTCGGGCAGTAAGTGTGAGACCTCAACTGTCCACCCGGTGAAGATACTAACAGGCACCTCTTTAATGTGCTAGTATGAATACCATGATGCTCGACAAAAGACTGAGTAATGAAGGAATGCGTAGCACCAGTATCAAAAAGCACTGTAGCTGGATATGAATTAACCATGGTGTGTAGATCGAGATTGGGAAGGATCCGGACTCGGATCTAAAGCAACAGAAAGATCTCGATCTTGGATCGAGAACAAAGAAAAGAATATCGATTTCGAATAGGAAAGAAATGATGACTCGCCGGCCGGGAAGGCCACGCCAACGCACGGCCATGCCTCAGCTCGGGCGTGCAGGGCACCGTCGCAAGGCTACTCGACGGCGGAGCGCTCAGCCCAGGGCGAACGCTCACATCAGCGAGGTGCCTTACGGCGGTGCCGCCAGTCTCCTTCTATGACCATCTTGGGTGCCTGCCGTCGTCGCTGCTGCAGTGGCTGTGGTGCGCTGCGGGATCAGAAAAGAACCGGGAAGGAGAGAAAAGAAAGAACGGGCTCGGGGCCGCCGGCCATGGCGCGGCGATCAGACCGGCCAGCGTGGTGTCAAGAGGCCACCGACGGCGCCGCAGGACCCGAGCTGGGACAGAAGGAAATGGGAAGGGAGGCGCGAGAAAGAAAGGATGCCTCGGGGTCGCCGGCCACACCGGCGTGACTGCCGCTTGGAGGAGCGCCGGTAGGAGAGCACCAGGCGGCGGCGCCGCCGGCTCGGAGCGGGCGCAGAGAAAAGGAAAGGAGCGAAATGGATTAGGGTTTTAGGAAAACAAGAACACAGAGAGAGAGACGGAGAAAACCCTCGCTGCCACTGGAGCTCGATTCGGCATCTCTGGTTCGGTGGTGAGGATCCGCTCTTTGGCGGCGACGGTCGGTGCAGTGGCGACGGCGAGCCGGTGGTGCTTCCCGTCGCTTCAGCACATCCCTGATCGGCTAGGGTTTCTATCGGTGGGGCAAAGGGCGACGATCTTTGGACTGTGTGCCACTGACCCCCACCTCTTCCTTTTATATGTGTGCTGCGCGACGGGGGCCCACCAGCCTTCCATGGACTGGGCGCCCCCGATCAGGGCGCGAGTCAAGGCCCGTTTGGTCCGTTGGGCCCAAACGGTGGAGATCAACACTAACATTCTCCCCCTTGATCTCATCTCGTATTTTAACTTATCTCAATCTTTACTTTCTTCATTCTTGATTCTTTATCTACCTACTTCATTACAGATAGTAAGATGGTGCTTACAGAGCATATATATAATTTTTAACAGATGGAACCCAAATAAAGAGATTTACTGATATGCCATATTTACAAAAGATGGCAAAATCTGGGGGAGCATGGTATGTAGATACCTAAGACTTGAAGAGAAGCGGGAATGCATGCCCACTTCGATGATTCAAGAACAAAAATTTTCTCATGCCTACTGATGTTCTGTTGCCATTTGGCAAAAGGAGTAACATCAACCCTATACAAAGTAAAGAAAATCAAATGGAGGTTGTTCACCTCATTTGAGGAAGTCACAAGAATTCCATGGGTTAAGAACATGGAAAAAGAAATGATTCCTAAAAGAGCCATCACAGTATGTTATGATGGACCTATAAAACGCAATGTGTTTCCAGAAGGAATGTTGAAAGATATAAAGCAAAATTTGTGACAAAAGTTTTAGTCAAAGAGAAGAAAGAACATACGGGATACCACAATAGTAAATTCATTTATGGATTGAAGAAAGCCACGAGATGGTGGTATCTAAAGCTTAAATGAAACAGTATGAAATTTTGGGTTTCCAACAGATTGAGGAGGACAATAGCTTTTAAGAAAAGTTAAAGAATGGGGAATTTGATTTCCACATCTTAAATAAAGATAACATCCTACTTTCTAGTGGTGGTGTTAATATGTTATTATAAATAAAGAACTCTTGTCCTCAAATTTTGATATCAGTGATGGGTTTTTTTTTTCATTCTACGAATTGAAACTCATCGAGATAAAAGGAAGGGGTATTTTGGTTACAACAAAGGCATACTTGGAAAAGATTTTAAAGAAATAAAGTATGCATATGAGTAAACCTACGCCTGTTCCTATCGTCAAGGGTAATGGTTTTGGGAACCTTAATGTTACAGGAATCAATGTGAAACAGAAATAGTCCCATATGCTTCAGCTGTTGGAAGCTTTATAAGCGCGCAAGTAAAGAACTTACCCTGACATAGTTTTGTGTATCCGGGTTATTTTGGCAAAAGTACAATCCAGAGATAGATCACTGGAATTGAAATTGAGAAAATTGGCCTCATGCTAAGTTGGAAAGATCAAGTACTCTCAAAAGGTTGTGAGTACAAAAGTAGAACTTGTGAAATATGTAGCGAAATCCACAATTGTCGCTAACTTTCACATTTGGAGGTTTTGTGTGGAAAAGCTCCAAAACAAAGCAATTATGATTAATGTGATGCAATGATATAGTATAGCATGATACGAGGCCAAGGGACAGGCAAAATGGTTAAGGGAACCTGTACCCGGAGTTGATAATGGTTGACAACAGCAATAACCATTAAAGTATTTTGCTCCTATAACAACGAGTCAAGTGTGGTGCCAAACACATTGACACAAAGTTATACGTTGTAAAGGAGAAAGTCCGGAATCATGATGAAATGCATTGTGAGTATAAATGACAGAAAGTGTCTGCGGATCAAAGGGGGTGTAGCTCATATGGTAGAGCGCTCGCTTCGCTTGCTAAAGGCTTGCCGCCCAGTGTGTACAGAGAACACACAGTCGACATGGGTTTATGGTATAGCCTATGTTTTCCGGACGATAAAGGGCCCAAAGTTAAAGTATCTATTTCAGAACCGAGAGGTGTGTTGTAGCTGTTAAGTCCATCGGCTATTGACCGTGACGATGAGACATGCTCATATGCACTAATCTGTAATGAAGTAGGTAGATAAAGAATCAAGAATGAAGAAAGTAAAGATTGAGATAAGTTAAAATACGAGATGAGATCAAGGGGGAGAATGTTAGTGTTGATCTCCACCGTTTGGGCCCAACGGACCAAACGGGCCTTGACTCGCGCCCTGATCGGGGGCGCCCAGTCCATGGAAGGCTGGTGGGCCCCCGTCGCGCAGCACACATATAAAAGGAAGAGGTGGGGGTCAGTGGCACACAGTCCAAAGATCGTCGCCCTTTGCCCCACCGATAGAAACCCTAGCCGATCAGGGATGTGCTGAAGCGACGGGAAGCACCACCGGCTCGCCGTCGCCACTGCACCGACCGTCGCCGCCAAAGAGCGGATCCTCACCACCGAACCAGAGATGCCGAATCGAGCTCCAGTGGCAGCGAGGGTTTTCTCCGTCTCTCTCTCTGTGTTCTTGTTTTCCTAGATTAGGACCAATTGTAACTCGTGAAGAGAAAAGTTGTACAGAAACCCCAAATGATCTATTCACTGGTGATCCTAAAGTTTCACAAGGAAGAATGCTGCTATATTCGACAAGTAACAAGGATGAATGATGAATCAGAAATCTCAACTCTTCCATTTTTTGGATGCATTCTCCTGAAGGGAATCGATCTATTTTTGGTGTCAGTTTCATATGATGCTGAAAGCACTAGGAGGACGTAGTGCTTGAACGATATTGTATTCTAGTTATGCCCATCTCTATTGGATGATGACATGAATAGATTGGCGGTAGTCTATTCTATGATCTCAACGTGCTCCTGAATCCTGAATTCATGATGCAACAAATTTATTATGATTTTATCAAGCATTTTATGTGTTTTCCTGAATTTTCAGAGCAGCTTTTTTATTTGTTTGAATTTTCTAGTATTTTCTTGAATTTCCTTGATTTTTCCATGGGCAAACAATTCCCTTCCTCCCAAATCAGACGCGGGGATCACCAGCCCGCAGGGGAGGGAGTGCCCCAGGGGTGGGAGCGACAGGTATTTCCCCGCGGGGGGGGAGGGGGAGCCTTGCCCCGGGACATCACCCCTTGGTTGCCAAACTAGCCCTTAAGGTGGCAGAAGCTCCAAATCAAATACATTTTACCTCGAATTAACGATTTCGTGCAACAAAGCGAGAAAAAATAAAAGAATGTAGAGTATCAGATTTCTTGAGCCATACAACATGTTACGATCTAGAACACGACGAATGTAAAAGAAGAAAAAATAAAGGAGGGGGGTAAGATTAAGAAGGCCCAGCGCAGCGGTGATCCAACAACAGCAGGAGGAAGACCAAATTTCGGCAACAAACGATGGCCGCAACCGAGGACCACGACGCCGCAGCCGCGCTGGCCGTGTTCCACGAGTCCCGAACCGGCGTCCGCGGGCTCGTCGAGTCCGGCGTCACCGCGGTGCCTCCGATCTTCCTCACCTCCGCCACGCCGTCGCCGCCGTCACCGGCGACTACGGCGTCCGCCATCCCGGCCGTTGACCTCTCCCTCCCGCGCTCGGACACCGTGGCGCTCGTCCGCGCGGCGGCACGCTCCTGCGGCTTCTTCCACGCCATCAACCACGGCGTCCCGGCCGGCGTCGTCGACTCCGCGGTATCCGCGGCCAGGGCGTTCCACGAGCAGCCCCGCGCCGCCCGGTCGGCGCTCTACTCCCTCGAGCCCGTCGGGGCCGTCACCTACTCCACCATCCCCACCAACGCGCCGCAGAAGGGCGCGCCTCCCCTCCCATGGCGCGACTCGCTCCGTGTCCGCTTCGGCCCAGGGGAGGCCCCCGACCTCGGCTGCCTCCCCGCGGCCTGCCGGGGCGCGCTGCAGGAGTACCAGCGCTCGCTGACGGGGTTCGGCAAGGAGATGGCCGGGCTGCTGTCGGAAGCGCTCGGCGTCGGGACGGAGCGGCTGGAGCAGGCGATGCAGGTGGAAGGCTGGCTCATGGTGTGCCACTACTACCCGCCGTGCCCGGAGCCGGCGCGGGTGGTGGGCAGCCTTGAGCACACCGACCCCAGCTTGTTCACGGTGCTGGCACAGGACGGAGTCGGCGGGCTGCAGGTCCGGCGTGACGACGGCTCCGGTGGCGGTGGAGAGTGGGTAGACGTGGCGCCGGTCACCGGGGCGCTTCTGGTCAACATCGGGGACGTGCTCAAGGTACAACCTTTGGTGTTCGTCTACTAATTAATTATAATAGCTGTTTGCAAGTAAACAATTACAAGACCAGTGAAAATGAACATATTTATAATAGTTATTTTTGAAGTTGTTGAATGTGGATTTTCAAGATGTTTAGTTCAGACGTGTTGTACTCTCAACAGACGGTTCATTTTTCTAGTAATTAGAACTTTTGAGGTGGGCGAGTAGTAAGAAAGTTAAGGTTTAGGATGCAGAAAGTTAGCCTAACTGCAGATTTCAAAAATTCTTTTATAACGTGTCTAATAGGTTGGATTTATTGGTATAGAGCTGTGTGCCTACTAGCCTAACCATGTGTATGATTAGTTTTCCTAGCTTGCCTGTCATTTAGTTATACGGATTTCTCAAGTCACATAACAATATTATGGTTAAATACTTCCTCTGATTCAGAATACTTGCTTTTTTAGCCTCCTTCATATATCTCCGAATCCACTTTCATTTTTCAACAATTAAAGTGCTTTACATTTTCAGATAAAATTTCAATTGTCTACCAGATACACCAGCTAGGGGTTTTAGTGCTTACTACGTGCCAGAGAGTCGTTAAGTGTTGTCCATTTTTACCAGGCAACCCCAAGAAGGCTGCTAGAACGCTACGCTTTGTACATTTGTTGCACTTACTAATCTTTTTGTTCACATACACATTGCAGAATATGTCAGCGTAAATTGCACATTACTTTGGCATGTAACCTTCCATGGGAGCTCAACAATACGAGTAGATTGGTCTCGATAAGTGTTTTTACGAAAGTATATTTTTTTACTTTGCTTTGCAATATATTGCAACGAAAACTAAAAGCTAAGATTCTATTTTAGAGACTTTGCTATGTTCAAAATATAATTTATTTGTGACCACAATGATTAAATGTTGTGCCTGCTGGCAGGTGGTTTCCAATGATGAATTAAACAGCGTGGAGCACAGGGTGGTTATCAAATCCACACAAGATGCCAGGGTCTCCATTGCCCTCTTCTTCAATCCTGCCAAGCGTGACAAGTCCGACCTTTTTGGACCTCTCCCGGAGCTGGTGACATCAGAAAAGCCTGCACTGTACCGGAGTTTCACAGTGCCGGAGTTCATGAATTCAAGGAGGGAACACGGTCATATCGGATCGTCCATCGAACAATTCAAGGTGAGCTCGAGTCAATAGTCCGGAGGGATGTTGATGAGTTTGGTGATGAAGCAAGCATGCTTGCACTTTATGTCTGTCAGGATAACGTCCGGTTAATTTCCTTGCGCAAGGAAACGAATAAGATTTACTTATTCATTGCTAGTATTGTAAATATGTGACCATCAGACAAGGCAAGCAGCAGTTAAGCTAAGCTCAGCTCAGGCTCATAAGTAAGAACAGAATTACCCACATGACCAATTCCTAATACACAATTACATGCACGCAACATACATGGATGATCCTTTCTAACTGGAGTGCAAACGATGAATTGGTCAGAAACGATAATATAACAATATTATTTACTCGCAAAATACACAGCAAAAAGAAAACCGCTGCATAATTTGATTCCCTTTATATTTCCCCCCTACTCGATATAGTTTAGGCCATTAAACCACTCAGCGATCTGGTAGCTGATGGCCATCGTCTACAACTATGCTGGACAGCTCCTCAGGGTCAACCGAGCTGCTGTTGGCCACAGCTGGCTCACCCCCACTCTCCATGCTCTCGTGCCGGACTGGACGGAGCAGCAGCCCCTGCAACCGCACCAAGTAGCTTTGCCCAGCCGGCTGTGACCTCACGTATCTAGTCGCTGCAGTTGCTGTTGTTACATCGCTGGCACTGGCGGATGGATGATCTGGTTCGCTGGTTGACCGAAGATTGTTCAGTGCGCTCAGGTCCAAGTTGGGGAAGACGGAGCATCGGCACCGTGGGCACTTAACATTCAGCCGGAGCCATTGGTCGATGCACTCCACATGGAAATTGTGCGCACATGGGAGCCCACGCACCTGCATGGATATGCATCAGATCGGACCTGTGAGCATATATAGCAACTAACAGATCGATGGATCTCCATTTAAGGCTTTAAGCAGTGTTTTAAAGGTGTCGCCTAGGCATCCAGGCGCACCCAGCTCGCCTTGGGTTACAGTGGCGCCTTGTCGCCTAGGCGTCCAGGCGTACTCAGCTCGCCTCGCCTCGCCTTACCGCCTTTAAAACACTAACTTTAAGAGTTGCTTATGACTACCGATGCATGACGTAGAGAGCAATCGCGCTTCACCTCATTGCCAACATGAAATTCTTCAAGGCAGATGGGACATTCACTGCAGTCGGTTGGAACAGCTTTCAGCCTGAATTTCGGAAGTTCTTGAATCAGTGCCTCAACTGCTTCTCTCTGCACAAAAAGGACCCCTCAATTCAAGAGTGAAAATTGGTTCAAGGAAAATTTTATTCGAAAATAATGCTAGCAAAAAAATGCAGAAATAAGATGAGATAATTGGTGCTGCAATGATGTTCCATAAGTGGAATTAGAAGAGTTTCACTCTACTTCCATAGGATTAGAAGAGCGCACTAGGACATTTCAGACATATACAAGCAACTAATGCATCTCCGGCTTCAGCATTGACTGGCACCAGATGTCAGATCCAACAACAAAATGATGTCCCTGTCTTCACTAAAAATCCTATTAGAGTACTACTGAACAATGGTACAAATTTCCTTAGCTTTTAGCCCTTGAGCAGTTCTGATCTCTCTGTCGAATTACCACATTGCTCCTTTTGTTCATAGACAAGTACAGAATGCTTATTGCTAATAATCAAGAAAAATGCATAAATTTGCTAAGCTAAACCTGTTCAATGACCAAACCAACAACTAATAAGCTGCACAACCATTGGATCGACAGCTAAGCATATAAGAAAATAATTTAGCCATATATTAAAAACTTGCACAAGATTAACCAAATCAACTCACCTGAGCTGCAGTTAAGTAAAGACCTGGATGATATGCTGTATCTTGGCCCACTCTCATTTCCAGGCCAACAGCCTCAAATGCCCAGTCAGGAACACGGATCATATCAACCAAAATCTGCATGGATGAACACCATATTAGATACCATACCACCAGAATAAGTACAGGCATAGATTGTGTAACAAAGTAAACCTGTGCATTCAACCAAAACATACAATCTTCCACCAGAACTACAGACAGTTTGGACATGGTAGAAAAACAAAACACTTAGGCGTAGCTACACCTATATGGCTATATCTGACTCATGAATATGTTCAAAAAAAATCCCAATAAATTTCAAATAACAAGTTCAAGTATAACGTGTAATAAAGTATCATGGGGGAATGTATGTTGAACTAAACATGTAAACACTGACAAAGATGTAAAAAAAGATTTTGTACTTTAGAACTGCTTGTGTCAACAACTCATTTTATATTTGTAACAGGTCGTATAGAAAATAGAGGGAAGCAGTACCCCATATTCAGAGACAGGAATTCCCTGCTGTGCCCTTTGTTGAAGTGCGTGCCTTCGGTTTAGCCACTACAAAAAAAATCATTAATTCTCCATGAACTAGCATCTTCTCAAATGATCCTCAGAACAATTAAAGCCAGAGTAGTAACAAGTCAATAGCATTATGCCACCTTCCAATGGGCATACACTTCTATTAAGTCAAATGAACACGCTTTTATCAGTATGTCATACTGCACACCAATAGTCAAAGTGAAAACTGAAAATGTGCATGAACAGCTTTAGTGTTTTATAAGTATGTGATAGATGTGTACTTTATGGTGTGGAGCCCTAGTGATTACACATATATCAAACACAGTTGCATGTTGACCACAGGTAGATACTCATCAGTATATCAAGGTTATATACTTTACACAAGAGCAGTGATTCCAATGAAGCATCAAAGTTGTTAGCGCACAGTTCAGACCTGTACAGTTTTGTCCATCAGAATAGAACCCATCAATGCCCCTTCTGAACTAATACTAATAATGTGGCATGTAAACTTCATGCCTAAAGTAGCTCAATATAATTTTATCTAATGAACAGCACATGTGAATATATCATGACTAAATAACAGTTATCTACAGTTTACACGCACTGAACTTAATCTAAACAACTTCAGTCCAAGAAAGATCAAGTCGCAATATGCATGTATAGTTCAACAGTTGTCCTCTCAGTCCAAAAAACTAATATTCTTCTAGGAAGGGCATATGCAATATCACTGATGGATAAGCATTTTCAAATGTATATACGAATTTCATAGTAATACCTTTCCAACAGCAACACAAGCAATACAGGCGAGTCCACAGTAACTGAACAGCAGCCATATCAGGAAGCCCCATTTTTGTCCTTCCTCAGGCAACTACAGAGGGAAAAAATGCATTTAGTAGAACTCGATATACATGGTGATACAAATAGTACCCATATAAAGAATATGAGAACTCACGCAGCCTCTTGCAGTGCTAAACCACAATGTTCCTATCACAGTCCAAACCCAAAGAAAGGGGTATAAAAGTAGTACAAGAACTGAAAGGACAATTATTCTTCCACAAAAGCGAGCATATCTCTGTTGCCATCCGAGATCCCTACAGTTTTCAACAAAAAAATATATAAAGGAATTAACCAACAGCCATACTTCTGCAAGGTTCAGCTTGTCATTGGTTGTGGGACAGACAAACAAGACAAAGTTAGAAACATATAACAACTGTATGAGAACGAAAAATATAGAGTAGCAATTATTATCGTAGGAAAACGGAAGGTCAAGAATGTGTCATGCGCCACGATAAATCATAAAAGGCTGTGTTACATAATTACTTTGCTCAAAAGAACACTGTAACTCAAATCTTTAGAATCATGCATCTGAAAGCAATCAACTGCCATCATATAGACTATGCTATTAAAAGGTTTGATTTGATTCTTAAACACCATATGCTGGAAAACTGAGATATCCAAATTTAGAATATTTCGTTAGCTGATAGAAATTTGAGAGTGCTTTGGACAAAACAAAATTGAGAAATCCTAAGGAACCCAATACTTTTATTGATTCTAAATGGCTTAACCGTAAACTACAATGTTATCCACTGGGTTGTCTTCCCTGGGAGGGCGACACGGGCGGCCCCCTGCCCAGCGCCGCCGCCACAACCCTCCAGAGCTCCTCTTCTCCTCGCCGCCGCCGGAGCCGGCTAGGAAGGCGGTGGCGGGGCTCCCTCCTTTCTTCCACAGGACAAGGCATCGGCCATGGCGGCAGCCATGGTGCTGTCGACCATGGAGGCGGCGGTGGCCAAGGCTGCCGGATCCGGAGTCCCGGAGGCCGGATCCGGTGCCACCGGGGGCTGATCTACGCGGCCATCCGACAGCACCAGTGGGGGCGGCAGGCCGACCTCGCCGGCGGGCGCGGAGCGCGACGAGGTTCCCCTTCGCTGGCGGGTGCGGTCGCTGGAGGTGCCAAGGGGGCCTTGTCACCAGGCGGGCATTGGAGCTGCCTGCGGCTCTGGCGAGGCTGGATCCGGTGGCCGCGGTGGTGGATCCGTTGGGGAGGTTTGGCTCGCGACGGCGACGACGTCGGTTGGCTCCTTGTGCGGGGGTGCGGCCTGGCTCCTTCCTCTGTTGCGGCGGAGGAGCGTGGGGGCCGCCGGCGTCATGGTGGCGCGGTCGGCGGCGGCCAACCTGGTGTGGTCGGCTGCGCCGTGGTGGCGGCGGCCGGCGACGACTAGGCGCAAGCGGCCTGCGGCGCCTCGGTGGCGCGGCGGGCTTCGCTAGGCCTCCTGTGGGTAGGCCTCATGTCTGCTCGTAGCACCTTGTCTAGCACCAGCGAGCTGCGTCAATGGTGCCGCGTGCTGCTCGTCTGGAGGGGGTGGCTGCCGACGCATCTATGCGGCTGCCATGTGTACCTGGCGCGTCGTTACCCCTCTGGAGGCGTAGTCGTGGAGTGAC
Organism: Panicum virgatum; assembly: GCF_016808335.1. Taxonomy (NCBI): domain Eukaryota; kingdom Viridiplantae; phylum Streptophyta; class Magnoliopsida; order Poales; family Poaceae; genus Panicum; species Panicum virgatum. Next base: position 36,567,780 of record NC_053149.1, on the reverse strand, counting down.
GCGACTTCGACGACGGTGGTGGCTGGCAACTGGATCATCAAGGCCTGGCGTTTCATTTGGAAGAGGAGGGAGAGGTATATTTGGGCGAAAGCCTTGACGACGGCGACGCCCGTGGGCGCCGTTTTCCCTGTTGGGGGTGTCGTGCTTCCTCCCCCTCTTGCGTCTTCCTCTAGGGGTGAAAACCCTGTCCATTTTGGACGTGCGACGACGGCGTCTTTGGCGTCGTGCCCTTGAAGGCGTTGCATCTGGAAGTCTTTGTGGCCTTGATTGTTATCTTCGATGGTCGCCCTCCACCTCTTGGAGGCCGCCTGGCGGGCGAGGCCAAATCCGGTGACGTGAAGTCGGAGCTGCTGCGTCGAGGATGTAGCTCGGCAACGATAACACGGAGCGGACTGTTCTTCATCCATGGAGGGTTGCTGCGGGTGTGGTTGGTGGTCGTTGGGGATGGGGCCTTGGTTCCGCTGTAGGAAGTCGGAGCTGCTCTTCGCGCTGCATTGAGCTCGGCAACGATGACCTCCGTGGCCTCGGCCTTTTGCCAGCCCAGTGGTGGTCGTCAAGGGTTTGCTTCGGGAAGTTGGAGCTGCTGGCTTCTAACCAGCTTGGCGACGATGACTCGTTGCAGTGTTGTGTTGTACCGCGGCATTTGGGTGGGTTAGTCATCCGGTGGTTTGGCTAACCTTTCTTGTACATTAAACTTCTATTCCCTCTTAATTGAAAGGCAGAGCTCCTGCCATTTACTTCAAAAAAAAATGTCATCCACTGGATCTGTAGACTATTCAGAGATATGACCATACGGGCAACAGAATGTACCATGTTCCTAGGGATAAATAACATGGAACCAGGTATCTATCTAGCTTTATGCATCTCGTAATCTTATTTTCAGTAAGAGTTCCCACAGGATTAACAGTTTGATTAGTTTAAAACAAGCTTAGACAGAAGCAAGGTTGCTATTGAGGCCTGGCTGTGACTTTCTTGCCTTTTTAGCTTTTTAAGAGGCTGTTAAAGCAGTGAGACCGTGATGCTCAACTGAGGCTAGGGTGAGCAGAGCAGTGTGTTGCATAAGTAAATACAACATGCTAAATTGCATGACAACATTAGTTTGTATCGCGGTACTTTGTCGAATTAAGAAAAGAGTCTAGAGTTTTAGGAAGTGTGAGTGGGTTTAAAATGACTCACAATCCCATCCCTGCAGCAAGACCATTATCAAGAAACATGAGGAGACGGAAGATGAAGACAGTGGTGTAGTCCACCTGTGGAAGGTAGGCAGTAGAAACAATGAATTGCAGTAGAACCGATCCTCAAATGACTAGTAAAAACTCAGTGACATCAAACCAAACCCAAATACTAATCTTTTAAGTAGAATGCGGAGAAAAGGAATAGCTGGGGCAGGGCAGGAATCTGACCACTATCCAAATGTGGAGCGGATGGGCGCAGAGGCGATACCTCTTCCAATTGATGGAGACAATGATTCTAAACATGTATTAGATGATTATTAAGGAATAGCATTTAGCAACAAAATAATAAACTGGATGAAATTGGTCAGGGAATTAGTGGGTGGAGTAGGATACACGCTAGTGGCGAGCATCGAGAGGAAGAACCCATCGTACCTGTAATCAATCGTGAACCAAATTTCTTGAATCAGTGAACCGCACTTACTGTCCCACTAACTAGCTAGGGTTGATTTGATGGGGATCTCCTATCCAATTTAAAGTGGGAACAAATTAGGGGCGGAGAGACGAGAGGGGTGAGACGCACCACTTGAAATCGACGCCCCGCATCGCCATGGTCTTCTTACTCTTCTTAAGCGCAGGATTGGACCAACTGAAGAAAAAAAATGGTTTTAAGCTGAAATTGGCGATCAAAATTGAACATATCAAAAGGGAAAATCCAGCTGCTATTCGACTTCGTCAAAACCACGACCGCAATTTGCGCAATCGAAGCCAGGCATTGATGGGATCGAGTCATCGAGCTGAGGCTGACAGTGTCACAGTGCTCACCTGAGAGGGTTGTCTGCCAGTAGGTGGGAGGCACGGGTCTCCGACGCGCTCGCCCTCCCGAAGCGGGTTCGCCGCAGCAGCGAGCCGCGCTCGCGGACCCAAAAGTCCAACACAGGCTTGCCGCGGGTGAGTTCGCCGCCGGCCTCGCAGACTCGCCGCCCCGATGCTCTCGAAGCCCTACGCGTGGAGCTCTGGAGACGAGGAGGCAAGGGGAGTTTTAGATCCGGTGGTGGTTCTGCTCGCCGCCGAGGGGATGAGCTCCTCTCGCCGCCGCGGCAGCATCAGTAGCGGCAGCATCTCATCGCCACGCCCACAGAAGGAAGGACGCTGCAGGGAACAGAATCGGAAAAAGTTGGACAGCAAGCGCTCGCGGAACACACCCACTCTCAACGGGGCCCCACTCTCAACAGGTTGGTGAGGCTAGGTGAGCGAACCCGGAGCCCACCTGTCAGTGCGAGGTATGTGCGAGGCTATAGCTGACCATGGGCTCGACCCAAAAAAATCCAACCCGATTAATGCGTGGGTCGACTGAATTTTTTAGCCCGACAAAAAAAGGCCGAATTTTTTTATCCAAAACCCGATGTAACCCGAATTTTATAAAAAAAAAAATCAAATTTGCCCGACCCGACCATGTGACGGGTCTAGCTCAGTCGGGTACGGGCCAAAGGAAAAAACATCGGATTTTTTTTAACCCGACCCGAATCGATAAATGATCAGGTCTATGCAAGACTGCTTGCTGCAGCAACTTGCGAATCTAGCTTATACTCGCGTGAAGTGATAGGCTGCCTTCAACCTAAATGCTAAGGTAGAGGGGAAGGAAGAGAAGAGAGAGGATGCGAAGGTGGAGGGAAGAGAGAGAAGAGAGAAGAAGCGAGCTGCAAACTTGCAGCTGGTTTCGACATAAGAATCAAAAAACTATGTGAGAGAGATAAGTGGGTCTTATATTAATAGTGAAGGCTAACTGCCATATAAATGAGCTGATAGGTACACTGTAAGGCCAGTCTTAGTGAGAGTGTCATCGACACATTTATCAAGACTGAAAATTTGAGAACTATGCCAGTGGAGTGTCATGGTGGTGACACTCCTCTCACATTTCATGACACTCATCTCTCATCTCTCCTCATAATATTGGTACATGTTAGTAAATTTAATGTCCATGACACTCCTATAACACTCCCACTAAGATTGGCCTAAGGATCGAGTATATAAGTGGGCTGATAGGTAGGCTGTAAGTATCCTTACAGTCAGCAGCTAGCTGTATTATTAATTTTTTTTCTTACAAAACTATGAGTTGAAGACATGGTTTCTAGAGTTAACTCTAGACATCAACTCTAGACATGGTTTCTAGAGTCCGTCTACCCCGCCCCAACTGCGGGCTTCCCCTCCGTGGCCATGGCCGCTTGCGCCACCGTGTTGAACCGGACTTCAAATATCCTGAGTATTCTATCAAAATTATTGATAAGAAAAGGTTGGGTTACTCGCAATCGGTCCATGAGATTTTATAAAGTTCAACCAACTAATCACTCTGAAGAAGAAGCTACTTGGAAGCAAGAGGAGTTCCTTAAATCGAAATATCCTGATTTAATAAACAACAAAGAAGGTACTTCTAGAATACTCATCTCTACCATAAGCACTATCTGCACTTAAATCACTTAAATCTCGGGATGAGATTTTCCTTGAGTGGGGGGGGGGGGAGCCTCTGGTGTTTAGAAAAACCATTAGGCGCAAATCATTCACAAAGCATGTCATTAACATTGTCCCATGTCTGTTTTGGCATTTATTTGTTAATAACTAGGAACAAAAGTAGTAAATATGAAGTTTATGCTCAGATAATGTTTAGTATGTTGAATTGATCAATTATGTATGAATCATAGACATGGTTGGTTAATGGAACAAACTCAAATCCTTAGTTAGACATTACTCCGTGAAAAACTGCAAGTGTTGGAGTTTGCAAAAGTACCTACTTTGAGAAGCAAATGAAAATATATTTTTGCTAAACACTTGAAATTTAGTCAACAACAAATTAATAGTCGCACACGATCTTGACATGTTAAAACTTGATTTAATAGTTCAAAATCTCAGTTAAATATTAGTTAACCAATATTGGTCAACTCCCTGTTTCAGCCACATCTGAAATTTGGTTATATTTGTTATCTGATAACTTGTCACCACATCTATTGGATTTGTTTCTCCAAAATCTTCTAGTAGACTACCCAATGTTTTTGCAGAAATTTTTTAGTCCTATATCCCAACTTAACATGCACAGGAAGTTTAAAGTGGGTACTTCATGTTTTTGTGCTTGAAATCAAGTTCAAATTTCGCTAAAGTAAGTAAATTATAGATGACTGAAAAATTCAGAATTCTTCATATTTTGGCTGATTTCGGGGTTTTATAACTTCTAGACCGTGAGCATTTGGACCTAGTGGCCTTAATACTTTAGAGCTATGTTAGAGCTACAACTTTGGTGTTGACCATTTAAGCCAGTTATACACATAAATCTGGTGTTTTTAGTGGTCCAACATTGTTGTTTTGGTGTTGATGAAACTTGACTAAATCAGCTTCCATGGTTGTTCCTGTGCGGCTCGTTAGGTCGTCGCCGACATGAGGCGATGTGGTCCTGCAGCAGCACCGCAGCCTCACCACGAGTCTCCCCATGGGCCCAAATTTCGCTAGGCTTCTCCCCAAATTGAACTGGACATCAGCTATCTCTTTCTCCTCTACCGGTTCTTGTTTCTTACTCCCATAACAATCTGACAGCCGGAGTTTCACTGGCCAAATCCTTCCAAATCTACCCACCAAAACCACATCGCCGCCGTCCACACCTTCACCATCTTCCTACCTCCCTTCTCCCGCACTTATCCCTCTTCGCTGCGACCTCCATGGCTGGGGATTAAGACGCCGACCATCATACTGCCATTAACTGGACCTCCGCCTCTCATAGTTGAAGTTCTATCTCCGGCCATCGTTCTCATCATCTAGCCACAAAAAATCAATTTCCGGTGAGTCGCTGATGCTCGTGCTCTCCTCATTTCATGATGTCCGCTGTCAGTTTCGCGGGAACGCGACCATGCCACTTGTCCGCAACGCCGTGGCCTACGCTGGCCAGTCTTTTGGCCGTGCCACTTGGTGCTGCTAGCGTCCCATGCTTTAGCAAAGGTTCTGGTGCTTTTTGCCGCCGCCAGTTGGTCTCGCAGTTGCTAGGTCCGGCCATGACTGGCTTTGACTGGTCTAGGTCTGGTTGACCATGGGCCCGGGTTATCAGTGACTAGAAGTGTACCTGGGTACAATTAGGGTTGGTAGAGAAAGTTTGGTTAGGGTTTATCTCGGTTTATTAATTTTCTGGTATATTGTTAATAGGCTACAAAAATGGAAAATGCATAAAAATCATAGGAAAATGATAAATATGTGAAATCAATTTTGTTAGCTCTGTTAAGAACATACTATTGAGGCAAAAAATCCCACCGTCGGACAGGGAGACTCCCACGCTCCAAGTATATTAGGGCCGAGGGGATCTGCTTTGCTCCGACGTACCGAACCCAAAAACGCGCGTGTGATGCACTAAGCGTGGCAGTCAATTTGACCTGCAATTGACAAGGAGGATAAATGTTAGATAAAGGGGGATATCGGGTAGCCACCGATATGGATGATGCCAGTAATCGGCTATCGTACAGCTGATTGAGGGGAGGCAAAGCTACACTTGAAGCAGCGGAACTTGAGAGCAACATTCAGATCAGATCTAAATCGGCCTGCATGGTTGGATCACGAGAGGCAGCCGATCAAGTTGGATCTAATCTGGATAACTTGTGACAAAACCTTAAAGTAAACCAGATTAAACAGATTAACCTAGCAAGATCTAAGCAGATGTTGATAACATGGTGATAAAAGCAACAAAAGCTAGATTAACGGATCAATTAACCTAATAGGTTGATAACTTTTATCGATAACTGGTGAGCAAACTAAATTCTGCCAGACGGATCTAGAGTGCTCAATAACCGGTGAAGAAGCTTGACCCCACCGAACGGATCTAACCTACTAGGTAAATTGTGAACAGTTAAACCCCGCCGGAAGGATTTTAACGTGTTCGATAAATTTGAGCGCTATAAACAGAGGAAGAACCGATGCGCCGTCAACCTGGCCTGTTTATGCAACTCGACACGGAACTAGTCAACAATGAAGAAATACCTGCTGAGAAGAACTCGAAAAAAGAAAATCTACTACATCTAAGGTGAAGTCGCCGTTCGGGAAAAGTAGATGTACTGAAAGGTAAAGATTTTGGTTGGATGCAGTTGATCAAAGTTTACAGATGCTGGGGGTATGATATTTATAGCCTAAACCTAGACCCCGTTACTGATATGGCGAAATTACAACTTGATAAACAAGAAAAGAAAATTTCCTAATTTGAAGACATGAAATCTAAAAGATAACTTGCCAACATGATTTGTGTTGGCTCCTTCCTTGGCTCCACCGCCTGCGATGCCCATCTCTGGCCCAAAGGCCTAATTTGCTTATGCTTCTTTCTTTACTCCAATTCTGGCCCATTGTCATCGGCCGCTCGTCCATCAAAATGACACGTGCCAAAAAACTGTGTCAACACATACCCCTCAGTTTCGGAGTATGAAGATTTCATGCTTCAAAATTTTGCCTCAATCTGCATGATGGACTCGACACCTCAGCTTTTCTAATGTTGTTCATTCATAGCCGATGCCTTTCTTCAAGCTTCTTGCCAGAACTTAGTTGATGCTTCCAACATAACAACCTCAAGATTTGAAAAACTGACAGATGAATCTAGACGAAACAATAGCAATACATCCGGAGGTTAAAACCTAGAACACCTGACAAATGAAAACTGTAGTGACCTGGAGACCGCGATAAACTTTTCTGGTATACCCTTTTCCATAGCCTATGATCCTCTTCAGGCTTTATATCATAATTTTTCAAGCCAATGTTGAAAGTCGAATCAACTCTATCTCTCCTACAAAATAACTTGGGTCTTTTGAAATATGTCGGTGTCCTGACCCGGTGGTCCAGCACCAACTAGTAAAGATGCTGCGTGGTCTCTCACCCTGAATGGTTGATGCAAGAGGCAACACAGGAACACATGAGACGGGGGCTGTGGGTTGAGACGGGTCTGACCCCGGACCCAACACTAGCGGGAACGAGGAGAATGCTCGGGCGCTAGGCTGGGGTTTTAATCCTCGAATGTGTGAAGTTTCCTCCGTGGGGGCGCGCCAGTGCACCCGTGGGTGTAGCCCCCGAGGCCTTAGAGGAGTGCTTGCTCTCGTCCAAGGGCTATAAACGTCGCTCTGCATGGTCGATCAGGTGCGGCAATCGCCCAGCTTCTTTTTCAGTCGGCCTCGGCGTTCCTTTTAGCCGGCCTTGGTGTTTTCATGCTGGCACAACAGCCCGCAACTCTGTTGATCAATCTGGCAGGCGCGTGCAAGCGCGGGAGGTTTGTTCGACATGTGGGGTTTCACAATCGACGGTAGCCGATTCATTTGAGGGTGTGGCCTGAGCCGCGGCGTGCAAGGAGCCCCCGAGCCCTGGCCTGTGTGAAGGCATTCAGGGGACCCTCGACTTTTCGTTACGACCCTCATCGCCCTTCCGCAGGGAGGAGGGTGAAGCGTGCCATGCTACCCATGCCCGGGCCGCGAGCCATGGTTGCTTCGGTGAGCTGCTAGCGGGTGGTTCAAGTGGACGTCCGTGCCCCATTCGATAAGGGTCGGCTTGTGGTCTGTGGACACGTCATATAAAGCACTCGCAAAGGTTCGCTAGGCGGGGCTCGGACCCGTTCGATAGGGTCCGAGGGCTAGGTGCTCTCCCTCGATGGGATTCCCCTGCTAGGCACCCTCGGCTGGCCTTGAACACGGCGTAGGGCATCTCGAACTCCGTGTTCGAGGGTAGCTTGTACGGCACACCCATGTTGTCCCTGACTCTGGTGATCTGGGGCGCCTGTTGAACTCTCAGCGGGCCAGGCTTCGAACCCCTGATCGGTAAGGCCTCGGAATAAAATTCCTTCGATGGTAAGGAACCCCTGGAGGGAATATTGCGTCATGGTTTGTAAACAGCACAGAGTCACCAATTGTGCACGCGGGTCTTCCGCTGGATGTGGGCGACGTGGCCCGGTGCGTGCGATGCGGGTGCGCCTTTTCAGGCGGTCGTCTCGAGCAGGTGGAGAGGCGTGGGCGGCGGCTGGCCGACGAGACGGCGCTACAGTGCCGCCGCCCACGTCAGTTGCCGCACATCGATTATTTCTGTGCGTGCGCGTGGGGGTCTCCGTGGTTGTGGGGTGCAGCCGTCGGTGGCTGTGAAATCTCCCGCATTTAATGCGGTAGATTTGGGGCCGCCGCTGTGAATCCGCCCGGGGTGGTGGATAAAAGCAAGAGAGGGGGGATCTGATGGGGGAATAAACCAGGGGTCCCTAGCGGGCCCACATTATGCGACGCAAGGCCCAACAGACTTATTGGGCCAAGGACGGGATGACTCGATAAGCCGCGCAGGGGACTGCCTTCGCTGCTAAGCAAACGGGTCTAGGAGCCCGACCTTCCAGACACGTGGCGCCCCCCCGACCAGTGACCCGGGCCAAGGCCGGGCTGGTGGCTCGAGACATGCGCTCCAAGGGCACCGCGCCCCATGGCAGGCCTGCCGCCCAAGACAACCTCTGTGCGAGCCCCAAGGCATCGGATCCCTCTATCTTGCTCCACGGGCCAAGCCAGCAGGCCTACCTGACAAGGGGACAGCGCCGCTCGTGCGGGCCCCTTGACACAACGGGAGGGGGCGTCCACAGATGCTGCCTCCCCTCGATGTAATGATGGTCACCTCTGCGCGCCACTCCATTATGCCAGCGATCATGACCGGACGCCCCCGGCCAGGCCTCGGTAAGACACCCCTCACCAGGCGCGCCGTCTGGTGACAGAGCTACACAAGATAGCCCCCCAGGTAAGAAACCCAGGCTCCGGCGGACAAGACCGAAGGAGACCCCCGAGTGACCGACCGGGTGGTCGCGCCGCCCCAACTGAGCCAAGATGGGACAGCGCCAGGGGGACACACCGCTCAAGGAGATCGCCAGGATCATTCCTTGAGCCAGAAGATCACCAGGATCAAGCTTGCCAACTGTAACACCCGGTTTACAAAAGGACATAAACCGAGCAATCATATACGTGCCAGGATCAAGTCACACGTATATACAACAGATTGAACAATATATCACAGCACATATCACGTAAAAAGATATAATAAAGCGAGTACGAATGTTATTTATTACATGAATGACAAAAATACCTGATACAGCGGAAGCATAAAAACAAGTACGAAACTCTCTCTGAAGCTGGGCGCCACAGGGACATCGACTGGGAGACGAACGCCTAGATGTCCTCGTACTCCTCGTAGCTCCGGGTGAACTCCTCTGCGTCGCCGGGAACTGAGCAGCAGTAGGGTGTCCCCAAAAAGAACAAGAGGAAAAGAGTAGAGGAGGCAAGTGTGAGTACACAACTTGTACTCAACAAGTATAACACAAACTATGAGGATCTATGGTTGGCTGTCTCAACTGTATTAGCTTTTAATCTTGGCAAAATTTTATTAGAACTAATTACTACAAGTTGATGAAATTACCATAACCCAGTTACATAGTAATTAATCAAAATTAATTATGAACTACTGAGAACCAAACCAAACCAAACCACCCGGGGAACCCCCCTAATCAAAGGAAGATAACCCCACTAATCAAAAGGAGGATCTGGGCCGCTCAAAACTGTGAGCACGGCAAGTATACCAGTTTTACACTCTGTAGAGGTTGCACATCTTTACCCACAAGCCGTAAGCTACGCTAGTTGTTGATCACACTTCCATAGGTGAGATGACTAGCAAACTCACTACGAGGCCTTTACAAAGAATCTCGTTGGTAAGGAGTAACCGCGAGGGTTGGATCGGCGACTATGGAGCAGGTCTAGTGGGCGTCAAGATACAAAAGCACAGACGAGGCCACTCAGTACGAGGGCCATAGAAGCTTACTACCCTTGCCCCACAGGTAAGTTACTCCAAACCAAAAAGACCTAATTAGTTAGCCAAGACCGTCCCATTCCAATCTTGTGGTAGCGCTGTTGTCCCATGTTGTCGCTCTATGAACCGGTCTTTAGGGAGAGTGGCCAACCCAGCACTAAGCACCATGCTGGCCCCCTAAACTATGTTTCTAGAAAAACCAATTTTAACGAGACGTGAGCCACTCAAGCACAGAACACAGAGGGTCACTCTCAGAATTAAGTTGCATATACCATTAATCAAATTAATTAAAATGGACCAAGTGTGTTATAGCACGGCAACTAGCACAACTAACCAAAATGCAACCCAAGGATATATATATAAAGGATATAAAGTGGCTACGAAAGTCCTTATAGGCATACATTATTAAAATGCAGTATGAAATTGTATTTAAAGGTGATAGGCGTAGTTCATGTTATACTTGCCTTCCTCAAAGTTCTCCTACTGCTCAAACTGCTCTGAAGACGGTGGCTGCTCCGGGTACTGGTACTCCTCCGAAGGATCAACGTCTACTCACGATCGCAACGCCAAAAACAAATCCAGCACATACACATACATGCAAACAAGAGCAAACACTAAGAAACAGTACAACAATACATAAAAACAGCAAATAAAACTAAGCTAAGACTATTCTACGCGTTACAACGATCGCGTGGACATAAAGAACACCTAAAACGGAGCTAGAACGCAAAAACTAGGCCTAAAACAAGATCCAGGGACTAAACTGCAAGAAAAACAGAGCTGCAGGGGGGTTCTGGGCAAAACTGGGGACTTATATGTAATTAACCCATAGACTCAGGGGTTAACGTGCAAAAAGTCCAGGGCTGGACTGTGGGTTCTATATCCGAGAAGCTCAGGGGGGGTCCGTGCAAGATTCTGGGCCGATCTGGGATTATTTTTGAACGTGGGTGGACTGCGGGTTTATTTCAAAGAAACCGAGGGACTCTTTAGCAAGATCACCAGCGAAATAGTACACCCGATCTAATCTGGCGCGTTGATCTAAGATCCGACGGCTCGGACCTGACGCGGGCGACAGCGGCGGCGGAACTCGTCGGAAGACCAATTCCCGCGGCGGCGCTGCGTGGGGTTCGTCGGAGTTCATCGAATTCGATGCTCCGGGGATTCGTTTGGACTCGGGTTTGGGTCCGGCGTGATCAGCACGTCATGGCTAATCCACCTGTGCATCTATACGGGGTTTTCCGGGCTCGGACAAAGCTCGCCACGGCGAGGGGCGGTGCTGGGCCATGGCGCTTGCTGGGGTGCAGCGTGCAAGCCGAAACGGGGTGGAAACGGGTGCCAAAGGCTGCGCGTGCGTGTGTTGAGTGAGCGCGAACCCAAACCAGGGTCACGTGGTGGCTGGCGTGCACTGCAGGGGACTCGCCATGGCAAAGCATGGAGTGCGCAGCGGCAGAAGCACTGGCGTGCGAGATGTTCTGGAGCTCAGAACTGGGTGCAACCGGGTCGTGAAGCGCGTACAAGGCGCGGGCAACCTGGTGCAGGGCGTGCGCGGGGCTGAGATGCGCTGTAGCATGCCCACCACGGCGGGGCTGTGCAAGCGCGGCGGTCGAACACCGGTGAACGGTGTTCCGGCCACAGGGGGGGCTACGGCCTACAGAAGCTAACGCAAAAGGACCAGGGGAGAACGTGGGTGCTCATTGGGGGTTTGGATTGCGCAGGGAGGCCGTGCAGGGGCATCGGCGGTGAAGTCCTGCAGTGGCACACGGCGGAGCTTGGTGACGGGGTCATTGCTAGGTGTCTCCGGGCCTGCTAGTCCCACGGTCAGGCTCGGGGTCGACCTGCGGAGCTGGGAGGTGGGTCAGTGTGGCCGGAGCGTCAACGGCGACGTGGAATTATGGCGGCGGAGCAACTCACCAGCGGTGGATCTCGGGTCAAAATCCGGCGTGGGCATGGCTTGGACCTGGGTGAGCGAGCTCAGGGTCGATCCTGGGCATGGGGCGGAGCTCCAGCGGATGTTATTGGCGGTCGTGGTGCAGCAGAGCGGCGTGGCCGCGGCAGCGCCGGGGTGCGGTGGGGCGGAGCAAGGCGGGCGGCGCTCTAGGGTTTGAGGCGGCGGCTTCGGGGTGGAGACGAGATACAGGAGAGGCCAGGGATCCCATTTATAGGGCGGCTGAGGCCTAGGCATGCGTGCCCAAGAAGGAAAGCTCACCGGGGATCTCGGCGTGACGGGCGCGGCTGTTGCGCGAGGTTGAAGGAGGGCATGGCGCGTGGGGCCGGCGGGTCAGCGAGCGCGTTGCGCGGGCGAGCGTGAGCTGGGCCACGATGCTGGCGATGCGGGGTGCGGGATGTTGGGCTATGCGAGCGGGAGAGGGAAATAGAAAGGTGGGCCAGCGGTGGTTGGGGTTGTCCGGACGGCAGACTCAGAGCGAGGCGACGGGCGCGCGGTTGAGCGAGCGGGGGGACGGGCTGACAAGCGGACCCAAGCGATCCGCGGAGGGAGCGTGCGTACGGCGCTGAGGGAGTAGGCACTGACCCTTGGGGCCCAGGTGGCAGTGGTGGGCGCGACGCGCGAGGTGCTCGGATCGGGCTGAAGGCGGTGGGGGGGGGGGGGGGAGGCCGGGCGCTGCTGGGCTGCCTGTGCGCGAGCCGGGGCTTCCTGGGCAGAGAGATGGGGCGTAGGCTCTTCTGCGGCTGAGGGAAGGTGCGGTGCTGGGCCGGTTGAGCTGCGCTGTCAGGCCGCGCTAGGGAAGGGCTGGAGCACTGGGCTGGGTTCCCTTCTTTTTCTTTTCTTTTCTTCTTTTTCAAACAAACTCAAACCATTTGAATTTGAATTCAAACCACACTCAATCAAATAAAATTATGCACCAGCATGAATGCACTACATGTTGACCTAAGAATTTTTATTTCCTTGTGAAAAACTTAAATTAAATGCAAGATAAGCAAATTAATCCATAGAAATTAAATAAAGCCAATTAAATTTATTATTAAATACTGAAATTTAAATTAGGGTGTTACACCAACTCCCGACCAACTGAGTGGGCCCCGACGACTGACAAGGACGATTTGCACCCCGACGGTGCAAAGGCACAATGCTAGATCACTGTAAATGGGGGCCCCACCTTAGACTATAAAAGAGAAGGCCCCTCACGTAGGAAAGGGTTGGACTCTCACGGGTTCGACACTACTAGACCAGCTTGTAAGCTCCCCTCTGAACTTTGAGCACCCGGGCTCGAGAGCAATAGAGCAAGAACACCACCCCCATACTGGATGTAGGGCATTTCAGGCCCGAACCAGTCTAAATCCTCAAGTCTTTGCATGCTAGACCATATCTGATCAAGCGCACAACAATCAAGCAATCGAGTAGTTTTGTAGTCGCCCATTTCCCGCAGCGATAGTTTTGGCGCCGTCCGTGGGGAGCGCTTTGTGCGTTCACTGCTTCGACTATCGGATGGTTTTGATCACTCCATTCGCCGCTCCGGCGGCCGGCAACGGCGAGACGATCCGCTTCGGCTCGCTGGAGTTCCCCGCGATCCCTCGCGATGGATTGTGGGTGGCTCCACCGTTCTCGCCTTCCCAGACCTTCCAGTTTGGAAGCCTTGAGTTCGTCACCGACCAGCTCGGTGCACTGCGCCTCCATGAGGAGGAAGCCACTCCGGCGGACACTGAGGAGCCACCTCCTCCTCCCAAGCCTCGCAACCTGAGGCATCGGAATCGGTTTGCTGGACCTCAGGAAGGACAGGCCATCGCGACCAACTTGTGTGGTGCTCCGCCACATCTCGCTCATGATGGCCTCCAACCCCGCTGTCGAGGACGTCAACTTGGTCCTCTTCTCTTTGGCCAACGTCTCTCCGCAGCTCGCGGGCGGACCTCCGCTCGTCCCACCTCGCTCGTTCTCAGAGCGGTTCCCATTCGGTCTTCACAATGCCTCGAGCGTCTACGCGCGGAAGGTGCGCAAGGCCACCCAAAGTTTCCAGCCCGCGTCACAATTTGTGGGCATGACGGAGAGCTACCCTGACTCCATCCACGACCTCCTATGCCATGAGGATCCCCTAAGTGATTCCTCAAGCACAGGGGATAACCGCCTGGAAGGCAAATCCGTGCCGCCACGCATGTGCACCATGGCCGACGGCGACGTGCCATTAGAGGTGGTGTCGTCCGAGCAGACGCACACCCCAGCTCACCAACGCGCTGGCCCACGGTGACGAATTTCGTCGTCGCGAGCAGGCACCTCTGCCCACGGGACAGCCCCCACGGGACTCCTCTGGGTCAAAGGAGGTGAACCCCACAAGTTCCACGCGCCGATGCGCAAGTGCGGTCAACCACGACATCATCAACAACGCCCGCATGCAGCTCCCGCAGGAGTTCCGTGCGGGTCAGAACATCGCAGCAGTCGTGATTCTACTGCAAACGCTGCCAGAGCCACAAGATCCGGCCCAAAGAGACCTTCACCGTCAGGTGAGGAATATGGTCGAACTTGCCGCCGTCCAACAGGCAGAGAGCTCTTCGTTCCACCGCCGGCAGGCTGCTGCCTCATGCCCAGTTGGTGGCGCAAGCCATGGTGGGTGGGAACCATCCCAAGAACAATGTACCCCGCCTCCACGGTAGCCCAACGTGGGCAGTGCGCCAGCCCCAGTGGCGGCATCCGCTCCTCTTCCGCTAAGGCCACCGATCCACGACCGTGTCGGTCCTAACTACGACGCGCACAGCATGATCCGAGGCCGACAGCGGGCGAGGCACCACGCCGACGTTGATCGCATGGCTGCTCGGGCAGAAGATGCGTGGGCATATGCCCCCAACTAGGACGTCCCTGCGACCCCGACGTGGATCACGACCTGAGTCCAAGTTCGGATCCCACCGGGCCAAACGCCTTCTCCAGAGAAATCCGGGGGGCACCTTTCCCCCAACGCTTCCGACCGCCGGCGAATGTCGTGAAGTACACTGGGGATACAAACCCCGGCGTGTGGCTGGAGGACTACCGGCTTGCATGCCAAGCCGGAAGAGCGACCGACGAATGCTTCATCATCCAGTACGTCTCCATATGCCTAGGAAAAAACGTCCGCGCCAGGCTGGATTTCTTGCCCGCCGACTCCATCGGCTGCTGGGCAGACCTCTGCAAGGTCTTTATCGGCAACTTTCAAGGCACGTATGTGTGCCATGGCAACTCTTGGGACCTCAAGAGCTGCAAGTAGGAGCCTGGTGAGTCCCTACGCGACTACATCCGGCGCTTCTCCAAGCACTTTCAGCGTCTGTAACACCCTAATTTAAATTCCAGCTTTTAATAATAAATTTAATTGGCTTTATTTAATTTTCTAAGGTTTATGGTGTTTAGTAGAGCATTTAATTCAATTTTGTTCCTTAAGTAGTTAAAATTTTATCATAGGTATAATTTTTGTTGTTGCATCATGCTGGAGCATCTCTTTTATTTGATTGAGTGCTAGGGTTGAATTCAAATTTGAATTTGAATTCAATTTAGTTTGGGTGTAGTTTGGAAAAGAAAGGAGAAAGAAGATAGAACCCAAACCCAAACCCAAGAAAACCCAGCCCAACCCGAAGCCAAAACTCAACCCGGCCCGGCCAGCTCCCCGCTCGGCCCAGGCAAACCCGCGTGTCCCACTCTCTCAGTCGCGCCCCCTCTCTTCTCCCTGGGCCCGCTTCAGCAGCGCGCGGCCCAGCACGCGCCAGTGCCCGCAGCCCGCACCGCCGCACGCATCACGCCCCGGCCTGCTCCGCACGGTCCCGCTCGCCAGCGACACACCCCGAGCCAGTGTCGCCCCGTGTTGCGCCGCGCTCACCCGCTGACAGACCGGACCCGCTGGGCAGACTCGCCTCCCTCACGCCGCGCCCGTGCAACGAACCCCGAGATCCACGGCCCGGTGATCTCGCCGGCCTTCCTTTTCAGACGCGCACGCCGAGATCCCAGCACCCCTCTTTAAACGGCGCCCCACACCCTGGGATCCTATCTCGCCCCCACAGCCGCCACGCAAACCCCAGCAGTCGTCCCCACGCCGCTCCACCGTGACGCCGCTCTGCGCCGCCGCGGACCAGCCCCGCCACAGCCTTCCGGCCCCTGCCAACCACCTCGGGAGCCCCGCCTCGACGTCAGGAACACCACCGAAGCCCCCAGCCCCGACTCCAGTCCGAGCATCACCGGAATCGGACCCGGACGCCATCTCAGGTGGACTCTTCCGCCGTGGCAATTGGCCGCCGTCGGTGCCGCTCCGGCCAAACTGACTCCTCCTTTGGCCTCGCAGGGACTCCACACATTGACCCGTGGAGCCTAGGAGCCCGGAGCACCCCCGTACCGACCCCGCCACCGAGCTCTGCGCCGACCCGCTGCTCGGACACCGCCGACGACCACCCTGCGCGACATCCCCGACCCAATCCAAACCCCGGTGAGCTTCCACACCTCCTTAGGCCTCTTTTGTGCTAGTTTCGTTAGGCCGTAGCCCCTGGAGAACCCCGAACGCGCCGCGCCGGCGAGCTCCGCCGCGCAGGGCCGCCGCCGACGCAGCGCGCCCCACTACCAGCCTTCCCGAGGCCCGCAAAAGCCTCAGGTGGACTACGCGTGTCGCGTAGTCCCCTCCCGACCCAGATCTCGTCCTTTTTGACCCCGGGAAGGCCGAGTATGGCCATCTCCGGCGCAGCGCCGCCGCGGGGCTCGACTCCGGTGACCCGCGCCGCCGCCGTCGCCCCCTTTCGATCTGGACCATCCAATCCGCAATCAACGGATCAGATTAGATCCTGCGTACCTCTTCGTTTTGGCGCACACGATCGCGATCCAACAGCCCAGGGCCGTTGATCACGCAAGATACCGGTCAGCGCCGATGTTTTTGCATAAGAGCCCCTGACCTTTGTCAATATCAACCCGCGGTCCACAGCCATTCAAAAATAATTACAGATGAGGCCTGTTTTACTCACTTAGCCCCCTGAGTTCTTTAGAAATAGAACCCGCCGTCCTTCCATGGCTTTTTCACACGTTAGACCCCAGAACTAACCTTTAATTATGTTTAGGCCCTCGGTTTTAGCAGAAAAGCCCCTGGAACCCTGTTTTTATTACAAATAAGCCCCTGAACCTTGTTTTTAGCCTAGATTATGCGTTTTAGCTCCGTTTTAGGCGTTCTTTATATCCACGCGATCGTTGTAATGCGTAGAATAGTTTTAGACTAGTTTAGTGTGCTGTTTTTATGTATTGATGTACTGTTTCCTAGTTTTTGATAGTGTTTGCTTGTATGCTTATTATTTGTGCATTGTTTTGGCCATGTGTTCGTGAGTAGACGCTGATCCAGTTGAGGAGCCCCAGTACCAGTACCCGGAGCAACTGTCTTCCGAGCACTTTGAGCAGCAGCAGGAGCAGTACGAGGAAGGCAAGTGTAACATGAACAACCCATCACCTTTAAATACATTTACATACTGCATTTTAATACTGTATGCCTATAAGGGCTTTCCTAGCCACTTTATATCCTTTATATATACCTTTGGGTTGCATTTTGGTTAGTTGTGCTAGGTTGCTGCGCTATAACACACTCTGGTCCTTTTTAATTAATTTGATTAATGGTTTACTTGAACTTAATTCTGAGAGTGACCCTCTGTGTGGATGAGTGGCTCACTTCTCGTTAAAATTTTGTTTTTGTAGAAACATGGTTTAGGGGGCCAGCACGGTGCTTAGTGCTTGGTTGGCCACTCTCCATAAGGAGCGGTTCATAGAGCGACAACCTGGGACAACAGCGCTACCACAAGGCTAGAATGGGATAGACTTGGCTTACTAATTAGGTCTTTTTGGTTTGGAGTAACTTACCTGCGGGGCAAGAGTAGCAAGCTTCAATGGTCCCTGCTCCTCCGGCTTGGTCTGTGCTTGGATTGCGCTCCTGTGCTTGTACCCCCCGGAGGTGGGCCCCATCGTCGCTGACCTATCTCTCGCGGTTACGCCTTACCAACGAGATTCTTTGTAACGGCCTCGTAGTGAGTCGCTAGTCATCTCACCTAAGGAAGTGTGATGAACCTCTAGCGTAGCTCACGACTTGTGGGTAAAGATGTGCAACCTCTGCAGAGTGTGAAACTGGTATACTAGCCATGCTCACGGTTATGAGCGGCCCAGATCCTCCTTTGGATTAGTGGGGTTGTCTCCTTCCGACGGGGGAGGTGCCTCTCGGGGTTACCTTGGTGGCTTGGTTTTGGTTTGGTTCTCTGTAGTTTCTGTTTAATCTTGACTAATTACTATGTAACTGGGTTAATGGTAATTCATCAACTCGTAGTAAATAGTTTTAATAAAATCTTGCCAACACTTAGAAGCTAATGCAGTTGAGTCAGCCAACCTTAGTCTCATAGTTTGTGTTATACTTGTTGAGTACAAGTTGTGTACTCACCCTTGCCTCTTCTCTACTTTTTCCTCTTGGCTACGCTACTGCTGCTCAGTTCCTGCCGACACGAGGGAGTTCGTCCAGCGCTACCAGGACTACGAGGACTTCTAGGTGTTCGTCTCCCAGTCGACGTCCCTGTGGCGCCCTGCTCAGCTACGGAGAGTTTTTATCGTATTTGTACTTCGCTTCCGCTGTATCAGACATTTTTGTCATTAATGTAATAAATAACATTCGTATTTCGATTTATTATGTCTTATTCGTGATATGTGCTATGATATATTGTTCATTCTGTTGTATATACGTGTGACTTGATCCTGGCACGTATATGATTGCTCGGTTTATGTTCTTTTATAAACCGGGTGTTACATCCGGTGAGGAGGCGGTCGGGGGCATCTTCGAGCGCGACCAGCGCGCGGCACAAGAGAAGCGGCGCGACTGTGACAGGCCTTCCTCGAGCCATGAGGACAGGAAGAACAAGAAGAACCGTCGACCTCCCGCGTCCGGCGAGGTCGCGGCGACCGAGCACCAGGACAAGTGTCCTCCGAGAAATGACCACTTCTACCAGCTCCTGGACAAGCCATGCACCAACCATGGCTATCTGGTGAACCACAAGTTCAAAGATTGCGATATGATGAAGCGCCTCCTCCGCAGAACAGCCAAGACCGACGGTGACAACCGCGACAAGCGGCCTGACGCCGGCCAGGACAAGGAGAAGCCGGCGGAAGGAGAGTTCCTGGACGTGGATCGGTGCCTGGTGATCATCGGTGGCCTGGAGGATGAGTGCTCTAGGCGACTGCAAAAAGTTCGACTCCGCGAGGTATGTGCTGCCGCAACTTCCATTCCTAGAAAGTTGAAGTGGGCATCCACGCCCATTATTTTCGATCAGGATGACCATCCGGCAAGCGTCCCTCGTCCTGGGAGCTATCCCCTCGTCGTCGACCCCGTGGTCAGCAACATGCGTCTATCCAAGGTGCTGATGGACGGGGCAGCAGCCTCAACATCCTCTACTTGGATACCTTGGAAGCCATGGGGATCCCGCGAGGCTGCCTGTGGGGTTCCCCTATGGCATCTTGCCGGGCATGAAGGCATACGCGGTCGGCAACATCGACTTGCCGGTCACTTTCGGCAACAAGACCAACTTCCACACCGAGACCCTCACGTTCGAAGTGGTGGACTGGAAGGGAGTGTACCACGCCCTCCTCGGGCGCCCCGCTTACGCCAAGTTCATGGCGGTACCCAACTACACCTACCTCAAGCTCAAGATGCCGGGTCCGAATGGGGTCATCACCGTGAGTGGCTCCTTCGAGCAGACCTACGTCAGCAGCCGCGAGTACTACGACCTCGCCACCACCGCGGCAAACTCGGCCGAGCTTGGCCAGCTTCGCGCCACCACAGCCGAGTGCCGCCCCGACCCTGGCAAGCCCAGCCAGGCACCGGCCTTCGTCTCAATCGACGAGACCAAAGCGGTCGCGGTCAACGACGCTGACCCAACCAAGACAGTGCGGATTGGCTCCCAGCTACCGACTAAATAGGAACACGCGCTTGTCGACTTCCTCCGCGCCAACAAGGAAACTTTTGCCTGGAAGACGTCCGATATGCCTGGCATCCCTAGGGAGGTCACCGAGCACGAACTCCGCATTTTGCCGGGATACAAGCCCATCCAGCAACGACTACGGCACTTCGACGACGAGAGGCGCAGGGCCATAGGAGAGGAGATAGCTAAGCTATTAGCTGCCGGCTTCATTAAAGAAGTTTACCACTCTGACTGGCTATCTAATCCAGTCCTTGTAAGAAAGAAAACCGGTCAATGGAGGATGTGTGTTGACTACACCAGCCTGAACAAGGCTTGCCCCAAGGACCCTTTTCCTTTTCCTAGAATAGATCAGATAATCGGCTTGACCTCCGGGTGCGAGATCTTATCCTTTCTAGACGCTTACTCGGGCTATCACCAGATAGCGATGAAGGAATCCGCCCAGCTCGCGACATCCTTCATCACGCCATTCGGCTCGTACTGCTACGTATCGATGCCTTTCGGTCTCAAAAATGCAGGAGCAACATACTAGCGCTGCATGCAATCCTGCTTCTCCGACCAGATCAACCTGCCGATCGATCCCGACCGGTCGGACCCGCCTCGGGCAATGGTTGCGGTCTACGTTGACGACATCGTCGTCAAAACACCACGTGCGGATGACCTGGTCGCCACCCTGAGCGCCACGTTCGCAAATCTCAAGAGATTCAACATCAAGTTGAATCCCGAGAAATGCACGTTCGGCGTACCTACGGGCAAACTACTCAGATACATGGTGTCTGAGCGTGGCATCGAAGCCAACCGCGACAAAATTACGGCCATCACCAGCATGGGACTCATCCGTGGCGTCAAGGGCGTCTAGAGGCTAACAGGATGCCTGGCGGCGCTGTTGGCGCTCCTTAAGTACCCATTTTATCCCCTGTTTAATTTTGATAATGGCATGAATTTAATATCAAAATCACTAACCATCCTAACCTCGGCCCAATTATTGGTCGTTTTCACATTAGCACATATATTTTGGAGGTACTTCGTTTTTGTAGGTCTTTGGCCAATTTTGGAGCATGAAATGACGAGGCCCATGATCGCGCGGTAACACGAAGAAAGACGAAGGCCAAAGCCCAAACAAAGGACTAAAGGCCATGATGACTAGAAGCCCGTTCATGCACATCCACCCTCCAATGAACCCCAAAGGACAAAGCCCACAAGATGAGATCAAGATACTTCGGGGCTAAGCAAAACAAATAGAGATTTAAGGAAGGATTCTCCGTCCTATCCTTTCCCTCCAAGATAACGACGTCCAATGGGGTGCAATCGTGAAAGGGATAAACTCCAGAAGATTCCAGAAGACTTGGAGAGAAAGGAGAATGTGAGGTGGTGAAGGAATGGGACAGGCCGGCCAGCCTGGGCCCATTAAGCCGGTCGGCCTAGGGCCTTTCTAGGGCGCCTCGGCCTCCCCTTCGACCTTGGGTTTCTTGGGGCTATTTAAAGCCCCCTCCCCGAGGCTCATGCATCAAGTCATTCGGGAGACGACGCCAAGGAGCAGAGAAGATAGAGAAACACCTTTCGGAGAGCCGAGGGTCGTGCTAGTTGTCTAGGGGCTTCCCTAGCCGACGTGGGAACCTTGCAAGGAAGACCACGTCGGAGTTCTGGAGCTAGGATCATCAAGATCAAGGTAGGGCCCCGGTTGTGATCTCGTGATGTACAATCATTCATGGTGAAGTTACATGTGATTCTGAATCTTTAGCGACCATGTTCTCTCTTTCGATTTCGTTCTTTTCTTTGGGTTTGCTTCATCCTAGATCTATTATCGAGATAGATCACTTAGCATGATCTTGTAGTCGTGGTGGCTAGAGGTTCATGGCGGAACTACCAAAGAGGGTTCGACTTGTTTATCAGGCTTCGGGGTAGCTTAGTCCAAAAGGGTGCGTCGTGACAGGGCATTGCTTTAGAAAGACAGGTTATCGAAGGATTGGATTGGAGATTTTGGTTTAAAGATGCTTTTCATTGAGATTCACATCTATCTTGCTTCACTACATCTGGCTTTGAACTACAACATGTGCATGATCTAGGTGATCTAGATTGGTTATCTCTAACTTTTTCTTGCCACCTTCGGTGTTTGTCGCTTTTAGTAGATTAGATTCGTTTTACACCATCTCAACACAAAGGATTCTCTATGTTAGTAGATTGTTTCTTGTATCTTTGGTTCCATGGATTGATAAACCATGGGGGGAATACTCTAAGGGAAAAGCTACACGATCCATGCACTTGCGGTATACAAATTGGGGCGCTAAGGAGCGTCAACAAGCTTTTCTGGTGCCATTGCCGGGGAACCATCGATTTAAGATCCAATCTTACTTGCATTCGTAAATATTTCTTTTTCTTGATTTTTCTTTTTGACCTTTTTTTTGTAGATATCTTTTTTTGTGCTAACTAAAAAAACGAATCTATTCAATTAAAATCATTCTAATCTAAAGTTTGCTTTATTTTTCTTTATTTTTCTTTTATGTTTTAGATCTTGTATATTCATCTTTTAGATCTCGTATATATTTTTCTTTTTCTTTTCACTAACCCCTAACAGGAGATGGACGGGAGCCTCTCCAACAAACCCGAAAATTTTGTGGATGATCTAGAAAAACTTTACAAGCAAAGGAGGCGCGAAGCACGATCAAGGAAGTTGGAACTAGTAGATCCAAAAGACGAAGCCAACGGTTCATCGTCTTCACCTCAAGCGACTCCACCAACAAGTCCAAGGGAGGCGCCACTTCACCAAGGGATGGCGCTACCGGAGCAGGAGCGTACGATCGGAGAGCTATGCACTCCGGACATTCAAAACCTCGACAACATCGGAGTTCCATTCGAGATCAAGACTTCAATCATAAGGATGGTGCAAAGCTCGCCCTTCACTAGAAAAGAAGATGCTAACCTTCATCTTCAAGTGTTCCTCCAACTATGTCGCACCTTCGATATGCAAGGGATGGCTCAAGATCAAATGAGAGTGAGGCTCTTTCCGTTCTCTCTACTTGGGAGAGCGTTGCAATGGTTTCATTCTCTACCGTCGCACATGGTGCAAAATTGGGAGTCCTTGATGAAGGAGTTCATGACGGAGTTCTACTCGCCAGGCAAGACCCAAGTTTTGCGCAACAAGATTGCTACATTCGCGCAAGCCCCGACGGAGACTATTGCGGAAGCCTATGAGTGCTTCAACGACTACATCCGCACCATGCCTCATCACAAGTTCTCAATGGAGGATGTGGTCCAGAAGTTCTATCAAGGCCTCACTACTGCATCAAGGGGGATCATTGACGCATCGGCCGGAGGTTCGATCATTGAGCTCACGCCGACTCAAGTTTTCAAGCTATTCAAGAAGGTGGCAGACAATGACACATGGGCATCATCGGGGCGCCTACAACCACTCCAAGCCGTGGGCACCGCGAAGAGTGTATTGTAAGTGGAACGTGAAGAAGTGCTAGAAGGGAAGATCGACTCGCTTATGAGGAGGTTGGAGAAGATGGAGGTGGAAAAGAGAGAAGCACAAGCTATTGATTTGAAGGCGGCCGAAGCAAGGTCTACATGTGAAGAATGTGGAGAGTACGGCCATGTCCAAAAGAATTGCCCGGAGGAAGCCAAGATGCTCGACTACATGAAGAAGGGAGATTGGATCCCGCAATCCAACTTCCGCTACGGGCAAGGTAGACCTCAATTTAATGCAAGCTCTTCCATTCAAAACTCGGTGCCTCTTCATATACAATTGAAGGAGTTCATGGAGGAGCAAGGCAAGATCAACAAGGACACCGTCACCAAGTTCAAGGCTATGGACAAGATCTTGAAGAACATTGATGGCAAGGTGACGGAGGTCGGGAGCTCTAACCTTCAAGTACTCAACATGATGAAGATGCTAGAGACGCAAGTAGCCCAGCTCGCCGGACGCTTATCTAGCAACGAAAGGAAATTGCCCGGGCAACCTCAAAGTCCGGAGACGTCAAAGGCAATTCAAACTCGCTCGGGAAAGGAGACCGAAGAAACCGAACACGCGGCGGGAGCAAGGAAGCCTAAGCCAAGAGTTGAAGTGGAGAACATCATCAAGGCGAAGGCACCTACTCCTACGCTGGAGATAGTCACCGAAGAGCCGGAGTTTGAGCTAGATGATAAAGACACCAAGATTCTTCCGCCAAGGCCACGATACTGCAAAGGTAAACATGAAGATGAGCATTTCAACAAATTTGTTGACATGGTACGTAGGTTGAGCATCAACATGCCGCTCTTGGACGCTCCACAAGTTCCAACATATTCTCGCTACTTCAAAGACATCATGGGAAACAAGCGCGAGATACCGCCAAGCACCGTCAAGCTAACCGAGGAGTGTAGCGCGGCAATCATTAATGAAGCTCCTGAGAAGAAGAGGGACCCCGGATGTCTTACCATCCTGTGTTCCATTGGATCTCTTATGTTCGAAAGAGCACTTTGTGATCTCGGCGCAAGTGTGAGCATCATGCCAAAGAACGTGTTCGAGAAGCTACGCTTACCGGAGCCGGAGCCCACCGCCATGTGCCTAGAGTTAGCGGACAATTCCGTTCGCTATCCTTTGGGAATCGCCGAAGACGTGCCCGTGAAGATTGGAGAACACTTAGTCCACATTGACTTTGTGATTCTCGATATGAGAGAAGGGAGCAAGGTGCCTCTCATACTTGGGAAGCCTTTCCTCAAGACCGCAAGGGCGAACATCGACGTTGGCAAGGGGGAGATCAAGTTCGACATCAATGGCACCACAAGCGAGTTCAAGTTTCATCCATGCCTCGAGGTATGCACCATGATCAATGTCAAATATGTTCCACCTCACCGCCATGTCACAGAGGAGAAACCGAAGAAAGAGGAGGAGCCGAACAATAAGGAAGCGAAGAAGGAGAAAGAAGTCGTCGCGTCCATTGCGACAAAGAAGATCGCTGCATCCGTCAAAATAAAAGCTAGAAGCCCGCTTGTGAAGACCAAAAAGACGACTAAGCCAGAGGACAAACCCACACCAAGGGTTCTGCGGAAGTGGGTACCCAAGACTGCAGTGCCATCACCGAGCATTGGTCCGAAGTGAAGAAGAAGAAAGTCTAGCTATAGACTATAAACGAAGCGCTTTGCGGGAGGCAACCCGTTCGTCGAGTCAAGAATAAAGCTGCCGGGAGTTCAACCCATTCGTCAAGTCAAGAACAAGCTACCGGGAGGACAACCCGCGAGAGGTTTGGGTAAGTGAGTCGTGAATTTTGCTACGCAAGAACATGATAAACTTTTGAACAATTGGTCGTTCGGTCGAACAATTTGATTTGGATTTTATTCGCTCGGTCATTTCGATTTTGTTTCTTATTTTAAACCAATGACATGAGCCATCCTATGATTTATTTGCCTCTTCTTGAGAAAGCCACATCCAAACTTCCATACCTATTTTTGGCGACCGTCCTCTCCATGATGGCCAGACCAAGTTGAGATAAAAAGACACGAGTAGAGCCGCGCTTGGTTTATATTATTTAAATTCTTGATGCGTAGTTTCGCGCAAACATAGAGAGAATTTTCAGTTTCATTACCATAGGACTAGAATTTTCCTAACTTTAATTGTTCTCTTTTTCAAAATTTCTCTCTCATTTTGGCAAAATTAGAACCTAAACCCAAGACTCACGGTTGAATTCGAGATTGTTCGCTATCAATTCATGAAAGTGAACGGTTCCGGTGCAACCAAAATTAATGTAGTCGGAAAATATTTTTCAACTTACAAATGTAAAGATGTTTTGATTCCCCTCTGATTATTTATTTAAGCTCATTGCATGCTTCGAGTTAATTCTGAAATTTCGAAGTTAGAGGAGGATTCAACATCTAAGCATGATTTGGAGAAGGTTTATGTGCTTGATTAACATCTATTGATCGAAGTGAGTTCACGGGAAGAAATTGTACTCTCTACCTACCACCACATGCAAATAATCCAAAGAAGGGAGCAGCCATGCATGGGAAGGACATGAAATTTTCCGCAAAGATGGCACCATGTGATGAATGATGAAGTATGGAACAAGGTGAATGACACAAAGTGAAGAAGTAATATTGCAAGTGGACAACAAGGACAAGGAAGGAGTGGTGCACGGGTTTTGGACGGTGCAAAGCATAAAAGATGTACTGGACAGAGGCAAGGAATCTCTCCAGGAAGTCACCAGATAAAGATGAAGTCGAGGAGGGCCAGGAACACCCTAGGCCGGCCGGCCCCATGACCATAGGCCAGCCGGCCTGGCCTCTTTTTATGCCCTCTAGTGCTCCCCTTTCACAGGTATGCTCCTCACTCAATTCCTTGTTCATGTTCTTCAAGTTCATCACCCAGAAACTTAAGCTAGAGCTCTGGAAAAAAAATTCGTCCACCAAAATCAACTCCAAAAATCTCTGAAAATTCACCACAAATCCTAGTTTGCTCCACTCTTCGATATATTGTTCTCCCACCGGCAAAAAAACCCCGGTGTGTTTGTTTTTGAGTGTGTGCAGCAAAGAGTCACCATGAGTGGCTTCATGAAGTTCATCACCGGGAGGAGAAGGACGCGTTCATCAACATCCGACGCATCGGCAAGTTTTTCGCGGAGGCACTCGGTCGCCGAGTCTCCGCGGGGCATGGAGGTAGACAACCCCGCACCGAGGAGCGACATGTTACTCCTTGGTGGGATGAGAGACCCAAGAAGTTCCTCCATGAGATTCACCGAAGGCACGCCACCTCCTCCACGGCGTTTGACAAGGTCATCCGCACCACCACCATACAAGCCCAAGAAATCCGAATACGGGTTTACCATCTTGTCAAAGGAAGAAGAAGAAAGTCTCAAGTTCATGAAGGGAAGGCTGCGAGCAAACTATGATCTCGATGATGAAGCATTGGAGAAGTTGGGATTCCATCATAACATCCACAAGCTCTTGGAGAACATCAGTTGGAAGCTATTTTCTGATGGTGTTACGGTAGACATGCAAGAAGAAGTGGCTTTGGAGATGTTCATGACACTAAAGAAAATAACGGAGGTGGTGGATGATGAAGAAGAAAGTGTCTGAAATTTTTGCTCAAGAATGAAGAAAAAGTCATCACTTATGGAGCAATAGGGAGTTTGCTCGGGTTCAAAAGCAATGCAAGTGAAATGGTGGAAGTCGAAGATGGAGAGCTCGATGAGTTTTGGATGAAGATAGCAAAAGATGTCAATCGCCAAAGGAAGAGCATAAGTAATGTGATCCTCCAAATATTCCACTCTTGGGTGAGCAAAAGAATTCTCGGGAGGATGAGAGAATCAAAGGTCACCGACCAAGAATTGAATTGGATGTATGCAGCATTGGTGAAAAAGCAAGTGATTGATCCCACCTACATCATGGTTGATAGATGGGTTTGTGAAGCATCATCCGGAACGGGAGAAGTTGGTTCGGGGTGTTATCTGACACTAATAGCCCGAGCCATGAATCCAGAGTTAGGGTTGATCCAAAAATATTATGTCCTGGGAAGGGATATAGGGATTGAACATTTGAGGCAAGGCCATTATATCGGAGGGGATGAAAAGAAGGGATCCATTATTTCCGAGACAGATATTTCCATCCCCGATCAATGGCTAAAATTATTCACAAGAGGAAGGACCGATTGGCGAGTTGAAAACATTGGAGCAAAGGTGAAGAAAACAAAAAGAGGAAAGTTGATTGAAGGAACGTCGGCATCGGCACAACAAGAAAATTTGGAGGTAAAGCTTCCACCACCAAGTTCTGCTTATTGGAGGAATGAATTTCAAGGTGCATCAAGTGGACAAGGACACCCGCAAGGATGGACGAGCCAATGGGAAGGAAACCAAGATCAAGCAAGGGGCCATGGTGTGGCGACGCCTCCACCGGCGTACCCGGCGCCCCCACCATTTAGCAACTATTACCCACCCCCATCATACCAAGGAGAGATGCCCAATCCGTCATTTGGAGCACAATTTTTTGACCTCCCTCAACCGGAACAAGGAATGAGAATCATGGGTGCCTATGCAAGAAGAAACATGGAAGACATAGGCATCCGGAGGCACACAAGCCAACTAGAAGATGGAACCGCGGGAATTGCATATCAAATGGGACTTCTAGGCCTAGCGCCACCGGAACAATTTGATGGAGGAGCATTTCAACAATATTATGACCAAAGATACAACGCATGAGGCAATCAAGGGAGTGATCGACGACAAGACCATAAATAAAATGCTGGCACGTGTGGTTTGGATTTTTCTATTTCTTTTCATTTATTTTCAGCATCTGTGCAAGTTTGTGTGTGCGTAGCAATTTTCTGTTTAATTTTTCAGCATGTGTGCAATTTGCTTTCTTTTGCTTTCATCACCATAATAAATAAATGCATCACCCACGCTTTAATGTTATGGTTAGTAATGATGATAGAAAGTTTGTGCCGTGTTAAAATATGATGTTTGTTGCCGCCTTGTCTACTTTCTTGTGCTTGGTTTATGCATATTTAAACTAATGCTCTCTCTAACATGATTTGAAAAATTACTTAAATGCTGGCTACTTCTTTTGTGGAGGTTATGATAAATTAAGACCCATATCTTTTTATTCTTGCTCTCTTACTTGAGCTTGTTAAGGAAAATTTAATTTGGATTTAATTTTGAGCTAACCTTGTCAATGATACCTTTTGCAATTTCTCTACCCTTCTAAAAGCCTAAATGTTATATCATGACAAAACAAAGAGCAAGATTTATTTTCAGGTGAATTAATTCAAGATTTATCTTCTTTGGTACGTGACTAAGAAGCTGACCATTCCGTATTTTTGTGTACCTCTCTTTTGCTAGCCATTCTATCCATGCATTGTGAGTTTCTACACCGGGAACATCGCAAACCTCGCTAGATATCCACCCTTAACCAAAAACATCTTTTTGTGAAACACCTCCTTGACCACAACCTATATATTGAGTATGTATTATTATTTCGACGACAAAACAGTGGAATCAACAGCAAATTTCAGTAAAACATAAGCTTGGGAAGCATCAAAGAGTTCGCAGCAGCAAAATCCGAAGAAGTGGAGGCCTACAGGCTGTAGGCCGGCCGGCCCAACACCCCTAGGCCGGCTGGCCTGGCCCTTTTCCTCCTCTGTTGGCTTCAATATTGTACGAGGAGATGCCCCCTTGAATTCCAAAGTTGAGTACAGAGAATTGATACAAGTTTTGTGCACTCACTCCATCAGGTTATCATCACTTCATTGCTTGAGGACAAGCAAACGTTCAAGCATGGGGGGGAGGTGGAGTAAGTGCATTGTATTGCTAACGGTTCTGAGGAGCAAAAAGAAAGAAAAAAATGATGATGAAAAGCTCCTCGGTTCCTTTATCTTCATTAAACTCCAGGTACTTTGAAGATTATTCTATACTCAATTATTCCAACCATGTGCAATCCGATAACACGGACTTCAGCTGTGCCTTGGGATCAACCGTTGCCATTTGCACATGTCCACCATCTAAAGTGTGTGTTCCATTCTCTCCCTCTCCACAAAGAAATTATTTTCCAATGGTCTTTTTGACGAGTCTCGGTAAACCCATAAGAAGTATTTCTTGTTTTGATAATATCTTGATTATAATATCTTTTATTAGGACTAACCTTTCCAGAGCTCCAGATAAAGCCTCACACATACATATGAGAGAAAGAAAGGAGAAAGTTCTAGCAAGTTTGAGAGACAAGATGAGCTGAGAGTTTCCATGAGCAAATTGCAATGAGGTTTAAATTATTGATCTTGGTTTAGCATTACTTATGGAACTTACTTTCTTAATTCTGAGACTTGTTTAATTTTTAGAGCATGTGCTTAATAATTGTGGGGAAGCATTTAACTTGTATCTACCTTCCATATCGAAAAAGCTGGTTACAACTTGAACTATTAACTGCAAAATATTTTTGGGAGCATTGCGTTTTCTCATGTATGATCAAGTGCAGGGATTGGATACCGAAAGGCAACACTGATTTTTATCAAAGACTTACTCGAGGACGAGCAAGGTTTAAGCATGGGGGAATGTTGGCGCTCCTTAAGTACCCATTTTTTCCCCTATTAAACTTTGATAATGGCATGAATTTAATATCAAAATCACTAACCATCCTAACCTCAGCCCAATTATTGGTCGTTTTCACATTTGCACATAAATTTTGGAGGTACTTCATTTTTGCAGGTTTTTGGCCAATTTTGGAGCATGAAATGACGAGGCCCATGATCGCGCGGTAACACGAAGAAAGACGAAGGCCAAATCCCAAACAAAGGACCAAAGGCCAAGATGACTAGAAGCCCGTTCATGCACATCCACCCTCCAATGAAGCCCAAAGGACAAAGCCCACAAGATGAGATCAAGATACTTCGGGGCTAAGCAAAACAAATAGAGATTTAAGGAAGGATTCTCCGTCCTATCCTTTCCCTTGAAGATGTCTCGAAGATAACGACGTCCAATGGGGTGCAATTGTGAAAGGGATAAACTCCAGAAGACTCCAGAAGACTTGGCGAGAAAGGAGAACGCGAGGCGGTGAAGGAATGGGCCAGGCCAGCCGGCCTGGGCCTATTAAGCCGGCCGTCCTAGGGCCTTTCCAAGGCGCCTCGGCCTCCCCTTCGACCTAGGGTTTCTTGGGGCTATTTAAAGCCCCCTCCCCGAGGCTCATGCATCAAGTCATTCGGGAGATGATGCCAAGGAGCAGAGAAGATAGAGAAACACCTTTCGGAGAGCCGAGGGTCGTGCTAGTTGTCTAGGGGCTTCCCTAGCCGATGTGGGAACCTTGCAAGGAAGGCCACGTCGGAGTTCTGGAGCTAGGATCATCAGGATCAAGGTAGGGCCCCGGTTGTGATCTTGTGATGTACAATCATTCATGGTGAAGTTACTTGTGATTCCGAATCTTTAGCGACCATGTTCTTTCTTTCGATTTCGTTCTTTTCTTTGTGTTTGCTTCATCCTAGATCTATTATCGATATATATCGCTTAGCATGATCTTGTAGTCGTGGTGGCTAGAGGTTCATGGCGGAACTACCAAAGGGGGTTCGACTTGTTTATCATGCTTCGGGGTAGCTTAGTCCAAAAGGGGGCATCGTGACAGGGCGTTGCTTTAGTAAGACGGGTTATCGAAGGATTTGATTGGAGATTTTGGTTTAAAGATGCTTTTCATTGAGATTCACATCTATCTTGCTTCACTACATCTAGATTTGAACTACAACATGTGCATGATCTAGGTGATCTAGATTGGTTATCTCTAACTTTCTCTTGCTACCTTCGGTTTTTGTCGCTTTTAGTAGATTAGATTCATTTTACACCATCTCAACACGAAGGATTCTCTATGTTAGTAGATTGTTTCTTGTATCTTTGGTTCCGTGGATTGGTAAACCTTGGGGGAATACTCTAAGATAAAAGCTACACGATCCGTGCACTTGCGGTATACAAATTGGGGGGCTAAGGAGCGTCAACAGACGCTCAGCCAATTCATTGCTCGGTTGGGAGAACGAGGCCTGCCCCTATACAAACTCGTCAAGAAATCTGACACGTTTGTCTGGACAGAGGAGGCTCAGGTGGCCCTCGACCGCCTCAAGGCCCTCTTGTCCTCTCCACCGGTGCTCGTGGCACCGGAACCCTGCGAACCCCTTTTGCTTTACTTGGCAGCTACTAACCACGTGGTCTGTGCCGCTCTTGTAGTCGAAAGGGAAGAGCAAGGACACGCCCTGAAGGTCCAACGGCCCATGTATTTTGTCAGCGAGGTACTAACAGACACCAAGTCACGGTATCCTCAGACAAAGAAGCTTCTGTACGCTGTCATCATGGCAGCTAAGAAGCTCCAACACTATTTCACCGAGCACAAAGTATCGGTCGTCACCTCATTTCCACTCGGAGAAGTTGTCCGCAACCATGACGCTGTGGGACGGATTTCTTAATGGGCAGTCGACCTCATGGGCTACGACGTCAAGTTCGTGCCGTGCATGACGATAAAATCCCAGGCCCTGGCCAATTTCATCGCCGAGTGGACGGAAGTCCAAGCCCCGACCCCAGAAATCTCCCACGAGTACTGGACTCTCTACTTCGACGGATCAGTCATGGGACCCGACGCGGGGGGCGGGGTCATCCTGGTCTCCCCAAAAGGGGGTAAGTTCCAGTACATGGTTCGACTCCATTTCCCTGCATCCAACAATGTTGCAGAGTACGAGGCGCTCATCAGCGGCCTTCGCATAACCAACGACATTGGGGCAACCCGCCTGTACATCTATGGCGACTCCAAGCTAGTAATCGACCAGGTCATGAAAAACTCCAACTGCGAGAGCCCATTCATGGACGCATACTATTAGGAGGTCTGCAAGCTAGAAGGGAGATTCCAGGGTCTGGAGCCCCACCACATCCCATGGAAGCAAAACCCTGACGCAGACGCTCTCGCAAAAATGGTCGCCGAGCGCAAGCCGGCACCCAGCGGTGTTTTTGTCAACGACCTGAATGCATCGTCGATGCGTGAAAGACAACAGGCCGCAGACAAGGCAAAAACAGAGGAAGTAGAGCATGCGCAAAAAACAGAGCACACTCCCTCCGACCCAGCCCCCGACCAGACACCCGGGGGCACAACCTGTCTCGCCACGGAGCAATCCGACCCAGGCCAGACAAACAACATAGACTGGAGAGCCGACCTACTGGCTTATCTCCTACACGAAGTCCTCCCCGAGGATGACAACACAGCCCGTCGCGTTGCCCGACGGGCCAAGACATTCGTTGTAATCAACAACGAACTCTACAAGCACAGCCCTTCAGAGACTGGCATTCTCATGAAGTGCATCCCCATTGCCTAGGGCAAGGAGCTGCTTCTCGAGATACACACCGGGATCTGCGGACACCACACTGGGCCACGCTCCTTGGTCAGAAAGGCATTCCGACAGGGATTTTACTGGCCAACAACCCTGCGCAACGCAGAAGACTTCGTTCGTGCATGCAAAGGATGCCAATTCTACGCCAAACAAACCCACCTACCAGCCCAGGCGCTCTAGACCATCCCCATAACATGGTCATTCACCGTATGGGGCTTAGACATGGTCGGGCCACTGAAAAAGGCACCAGGAGGGTTCACCCACTTACTTGTCGCAATCGACAAGTTCACAAAATGGATAGAGGCAAAACCGATAACCACGATCGACTCCAAGGAGGCCGCCAAGTTCTTCCTGGACATCGTCTATAGGTTCGGGGTGCCCAACTCCATCATCACCGACAACGGGACCAATTTCACGGGTCACTACTTCCAAGAGTTTGCGGAAGGGTACGGGATTCGAATCGATTGGGCATCGGCCGAACATCCACGCACGAACGGGCAAGTAGAAAGAGCTAATGGCTTAATCCTCCAAGGGCTCAAATCGTACATTTTTGACATGCTCAAAAAGTTCGTGGGTCATTGGGTGGAAGAACTGCCGGCAGTGCTCTAGAGCTTGCGAACCACACCCAACCGATCCACAGGGCTGACGCCTTTCTTCCTAACATACGACTCCGAACGGACTACGGTGCGCCGAGAGTCAAAGCCTTCGACCCAGCAACGGCAGCTGAAGCCCAGAAGGATGCGATGGAAGTTTTGGAAGAAGCAAGGCTAACTACGCTCCTCCGATCGGCTCGCTACCAACAAACTCTATGCAGGTACCAAGAGAGGTGCATACGGGAAAGGACGCTGCAGGTCAGAGATCTGGTGCTACGACGGGTCATGTCGACGAAGGACAAGCACAAGCTCTCGCCGCCATGGGAAGGACCCTACAGCATCGCAGAGGTGATACGACTAGGCACCTACAAGCTAAAAGACTATGACGGTAACATTCTGACCAACTCTTGGAATATAGAATAGTTACGTCGCTTCTTTCCATAAGTAGCACTAGCGTCTCAGTCTAAGTGCCCCAATCCAGCCACTTCCGGCTCGGCGCACTCGGGGGGCCCGACACCTGTCGATTTTTTCTCTCCCCGCACAACACAGTGCACTCACTCGGCGCCCCGACCTGGCCACTCATTGCCCAAAATCACTCGAGGGCCAGACAACTATCTTCTTTTTCTTGCATGCTCACAGCACGCACAAACTTGTTGATTTCCAGCACCCCGACCCATACACATTCGGCTCGGAGCACTCGGGAACCAGACCATGGTCTTTGACCATTTTATTTACTATTACTTCCCGCCTCTACAGCCCCTTGCCCTGAACACTTTCAGGCCAAGGCGCTTGGGGGCCTCACTGGGACAAACCGTGCAGCGCGCATGCATCTTTTTTCCTCGTCACACAACACACAAACTTTTTCTGCCAAGTCACATGCTTTTTCATACTACTCAAACGTTTTTTCGAACTATCCAATCGATTGGATCCGTGCAACGATCTACGGCGCCTAGCGAATGATGCCTCTGGGCCAGCTCCTGGCTATATGCCGCAGCCTACGATCAACATGCAGTTCCAAAAGAAAGGAGTGCAGAGGACCAAAAACGTTCACGAGCAAGCAGAAAAACAGTCAGCAGAACCTTTTTCAGAAAAAAAACATAGAACAGTACTTTGATCACCAAGCGCAATATGTTTTTTCCTCACCAACAGCCCCTCATAAAAAAGCAAAAACTAATACATCGTTTACTTTTGCAACAATGGATCCACACTGGAGGAAGGAACGACAGATCCGCCGATCGACGACGTGTCCGCCCTGGCCCCGGCACTCCCGCCGCTGGCATCCAGCTCCCGCTCCGCACGCCGAATAGTCCTCACCTCCTCAAAATTCAAGCCTTGCGCCACCTTCTCGGCGATGGGTTCCAGCCTCCTGGCCACCACAAGAACGTCCTCGAACGGCTTCCCACCGGAGAGATCATCCCCAAGGCCCGCCAGATCTAGCTCCGGATGTCGCAACACCACAGCGCTCAACGCGGTCGAGGCCCTGTGGTAAGGTGCTATGGCCGTCAGCACGGCCAGTTCCTTAGGAACCCGCCGGAGTTCATCTTGCAAAGGGCTTGAGGGCGGGGAGCCACGGACGCAAGAGCAAACCTTCTGGGCCGACGATTGCAGCCGATCAAATTTGTGGCGCAGGTCTCGATGCCGATCAAATTCGCGGCGCAGGTCTTGGTGCCGGGTGGTCATTTCTGAAACAAAGCATCACCACACCATGAGGATGTATTGCGAGCATAACCAAAAGGAAGGAAGGCAAGGAAAATTAGCATCCAATACCTTCTCCATCGCCTGGCAACTCGCCTCCTCCTTCACCAGGTCAGCCTCCGCACGGACACGTCGGGCCCGCTCTCCCTCAAGTTGGGCCTCCACGGCCGCAAGGTTGCGACGATACTCATCAGTATCCGAAGCACGCGCAGCCTCCACAGAGCTCCACAGCTCTGTAAGGTCCCGGCTCACCGCCTCGCTTGCCATCTCACGACCGTACTCATCCCGCAGGAAAGATGACTTCCTCTTTGAGATATTCTCCAACACCTGTAAAACGGAATGGGGTCACAACAAGACACCTGTGGGCAGGAGAGAACAGACCCAACGCAAAAGAACTCACCCCAACAGCGGGATGCAGGCCGGAGGTAACAAGCTTTGCAGCTCGCTCCACCTCCTTCAATGCCAGGGTGAGGCGACTTTTAGCGGAGGTGAGCGTTTCCTGGGCTTTGAGGCCCTGCCGACCCACATGCCACCAGACCTTGTCTTCCCGGGAATCATTCAGCACGAACCGCGCGTCACCACCTTCGTCGCGGGACGACCACTCCAGTGGTCCCTCCGGCAAGTGGTACGGGACTAGAGCGCCCTCCACTGACGGCGGCCTCTCTAACGCAGCGGTCTCCCCCACGGGAGGCGACAGGGGAGAACTCCCGGCGGAAGCACCCCCATGTCCCGCCGAATGCGGCACAAACGCCGTCACCATGCCGACCGGCGAGAGGATGGGGCTCGGCATCGCCACCGTCACTACCTGTGACGAGGACGTGCCCAAAGGCTAGCACCCTCCCCGACACCTAGTGAGCAGTGTCGCCAATGCAGGGTGCTCGGTCCACTCCACCGGATCAGCTGTCGGCTGAAAACCGGTCGAGACCCTATATTGCAAGAACAAAAGAACACGTCACCAAAGGCCACTCCTCCAGAAACGGCAGAACGGAAACGGCAAGAGCACTTACGTTCTCGTCGTCTTCTTCGGAAGGGCAACCTTGGCCGATGATGAAGGAGGCGGATGCGTTGCGATGGACGCCACAATGGGCGGTGGCAGCCCATCGGCCTCTCTACGGCTCAGGGTGGGGATGTCACCGGCATCCCGGGGGACGTCGCTAACAACCCCCGGTGCACCCAGGCCCTCACCTCGGAACCGTTTCGCCGGCTCCACCTCCGGCTCCGCCTCATCACGGGCGCGCTTAGGGGTCCCGGACTCGCTCGTCCCACGAGGAGAAACGTTCGGACCGAAGTCCACGGCCCCGGGCGACTCCCGTTCTTCTTCCTCTTCCCCGTCGGACCCAGATTCCGGATCCTCCGGGATCCGGGCGTCGACCAAGTCCTGAGCCTCTGCGGGGTCCATCCCCTCACGGATAAGCTTGGCCACCTCCTTCTCGCAACTCTCATGCACCCGGGCATGAAGTGCCCTCTTCTTCTTCCTCTCCGCGGCCTTCCTCTGCTGCTCGGCTTGGCGAGCGGCTCCTTCCGGCCCCCTGTTGCGATGAGGAAGAGATTTGGGCTTGCCGAGTCCCTGCCAATACAAATGGTAAATGAGACGGATGGGGACCAAGATGTTACAACAAGGAGCGGGAGATGAAAAACCAGACTGATGGTTACCAAATTAGGGGGCGTCCCCGTCCAAAAAGGGGACGGACCGCCGATAGGACGATGACCTTTGCCCGCGATCATACCGTCAAGCCATCTCCACAGCCCAGAGCTGGCTGGATCCCGCAACTCCTCCTGTGGCTCGCTGCGCCGATAGAACCGCGGGCCACCAAACCCTACAACACCTCCTCGATCACTCCCACATTGTTCTTCTTGCTCCGGGAAGCCCCCCAACTCCAACTGTCCTGCTTCTCCGGGGCACTCCTGGTGAACGCCGGGAACGCCTCCTCCCTCCTGGAGGGATTCCGGATGTAGAACAACTCATCATGCCACCCCCGGTTGTTGTCCACAGCAGTGTACCGGGGGTATGAGGTCTTCCCATGCCTCCACTGCAAACCGAAGCCGCCCACGGGCGCGATGGTTGTCTCCGAATGTGACGTCCCGGCCTCACGCCTCAGCGTGACCGGACGGCCAACGAACATCTCCAGGAATAGATCCACATGGGGATCTATCCCGAGAAACGCCTCGCACACCGTCACGAAGCCCGCAATGTGCAGCATCCCGGTAGGGTTGAGGTGATGCAGTTCGATCTTCCACCCCTCCAGCAAGCCCAGCAGGAAAGGGTAGGCGGGGTGGCCGAGCCCACGCGCGTAGAAGATGCGGAAGGTGACCACTTCGTCGGAGCGAGGATGGGGACTAACCTCTCCAGGCGGCGGCGCCCTCCAGTGAGCAACATCCCTGGGAGGAATCGACCCCTCCGCGGCCAGCCTCACGAGCTGGGTCTCGGTCATAGAAGATGGCCTCCACAGTGACAAGGTCGCACCTAAACCGCAAACAGAGCGACAAGAAGGAGGGCGGAAGCTGGGGCGGCGGCGAGCAAGAGCAGAAAAGGAGGCGAATGCTGAAAGGCTACGGAGAGAGGGGGTCGGGGTCATGTAAATAAAAAGATAAAAACTCTTCACTCCGCATATTTAAAGGTCGAGGGATTCAGGCCGATGGGCCCAACCAAACGACGCGGGTCTCCGAGAGACGCGTCGTCGAAACGCGCCTAGAATTCTCCCCCTCCGGGTTGGAGGCGAGCTGGGCCTGTGACACCCTAGGTGTCTGCACAGTAGAACTGCATTTATTTTATGCATCATGTGCTTAAATTGCTTGAACAAGGGTCTTATTTTAAAAAGATAAGGTTAATTGTGTAAATATGATTTGATGCAAGGTCCTTTCTATAATTAATTTGAATAGGATAGGTGAATAATGCTTTTGTGGAGGGTTTATTTGTAAAATTCAGTGTAATCATTACATGGCAGGAAATTTTACTTTTCAGTCTGAATTTAAGGTGAATTTTCTTTGGAAAAGAAAAAAATCCATTAAATTCAAAATTCTTTCTATGTTTTCGAAATACCTCTTTAACCTTTGATCAAATCAATTTTTGCACAACACCAAAGTTGTAGATCTTGAAAAGTTGAACAAATTTCATGTTGGGCACTTTTTCATTTGAGCCCTAGTTTAGGAGTTATTTTTGTTTTACAGTAGGACCCCTAAACTTTTCTGAAATTACAAACCAGTCCAGCTGTCGTCTTCCTCCTCTCTCCCTCTCTGCTTGCTCTACTGTCGGCGCAGAGCAGCGCCGCCCGCCACCGAGGGAGGCCGGGAGGCCACCTCCTACTGCCCACCGCCACACGCGGCACCCCCGCAACCCCCTAGCCCCACTCCCACCCGCGCTGGAGCCCTCCTTCCCTCGCCACGCTACCCCGGCCTTATCAGCGGCCGCCACCTCGCCGCCGCCGTGGCCAGCTCGGGGAAGAGCCTCGGTTCCCCTTCTCTCTCGCGCTTTAGCACCAGGAAAACCCCCGCTTTCCTTTCCCCTCTTTCCCTCGCCACTTCCCCGCCCCAAACCCCCAGAACACCGCCACCGCCCACCCGAACGCCGGCGAGCTCGAGCTCACCGTCGCCCCGCTCCTCCACGGCCGCTCCGCCCGCGCAAACCCCACCTTCAGCTTCACCTTGCTCGCGCGCAGCTCCCCGGCCACTCCTCTTCCACCCTTGACCGCCGGAACATCCTCGCCGCTGACGACCTACGCCGAACCGCCGCCAACCACCTTCCCGACCACCCTGGCTTCAATCTCGGTCACCAAAAGGTACACGGCGACGTCCTCTAGCTTTTCCCCTACCTAGCCCCCACCTCCAGCGACCATCCTCGATGGGTTAGCCGCGCCGTGCCTCCCCTGCTCCGGCTAGGGACCTCCTTTCAAAAGAAAAGAAAGTTCCAGTGGCTAGATCGAAAATATACATGAACTCTAGAATTCAAATCAGTGAACTTTGAAAATGCCTAGAAATTCGTAGAAAAATCATAAAAATACAAATCAAAATGTTTTGGAATCCTTGTTACAAGACCTACAAGTTTTATTACACACACATTTTCAGTTTTGGTAGCATGTTAATCCAAGAAAAAGTAAAGAATAAATAGGCTTTAATTGTTCTAGGAGTTGTACTCAGTAAATTCATGTGGTTTTTGGCTAGAATGTATCTTGCAGTGTTACTAGTACCTGGAAAAAATTTGAACTCTGTTTGACATCATTAATTAGGTCAAAGTTTCAAGATTTCTAGATCTACTAGTTATGCTAATGTATTTATGCTGGTAGAAATATTAAAGTTTTGAGTGTGAAACTTTTTCCATCCATGCATGTCACTAAAACCTTGCTGTTGCACAAGTTTGAGAAATTTTAGATCTGTTTAGCTATATTTTTGAGTTAATGCTTTTTAAGTAGGCTTTAATTATAATAAATAGTTTCCTTGCTTAGAAAATCAGAGAATATTTGTGGAACTCTATTTTTGTCATATATTCGTGTCTGTAAAATGTACAATCCAGAAACTTTATAGAACTTTCTGTACTAATTAGTTTTGCCATATGTGGTTTAATTTTGTCAAAATTATTACTTTTGTTTTATGCCTAGATAAATTCTGAAAACTTTATAGGACGTCCATTAGCATATGAAGCCTGTTCTGAGAAATTTTCAGCTTCATAAGTGTTGTAGTTTGTTCTGTAGAATTTAATTTTTTTTCTTGGTGCTATCTGAGTAAATGTTTTATTCTGAATAATTGACTGCATGAAATGGTATGAAATTTACAGGATAGATTGCTCTCTGTACTGTCTATTTGAAGTAATTTTTCTGAATTTAAATGCTGGTTGTGTACTGAGTTACTTAATTCTTAGCAAACCATGATTTACATGCTACGTGAATTAATTAAAACTTACTTTGTGAATATAATCAAGTTGTTTTGTGAGGTTAATCATGTTGTTTTGTGTAGTAAGACATGTTAAATAACTACTCTATAAACGATTGCCCATATGCTAAGTTATGTTTGCTATTTGCTAGATTGCAACTTAATCGCGAAATGTGTATATTGTAATACCATTTCTTGCATCACATATAGATACGACTATTCTAGCGGACGGGACGTACGAGCTGATTCTGGAGTTCGAATGAGGTGATCAAGAAGCCCAGGTGAACGCCACTACACTGACTGAAGACCCAGACCAAAGTCCGGAAGAGCCCAAGACTGATTTAGTTATTGACTACCGCGAAGGCAAGCCCCGGACATAAACCCAGTATTTCAAATTATGCACTTTATATACTACTTACTTGTGCATTTACAATTCTTAGGATTTGAATTAAAACCCTAGATGCATGATCCTAGGAACCT
The DNA here is from genome assembly GCF_016808335.1 of Panicum virgatum. Lineage (NCBI taxonomy): Eukaryota > Viridiplantae > Streptophyta > Magnoliopsida > Poales > Poaceae > Panicum > Panicum virgatum. Next base: position 36,527,461 of record NC_053149.1, on the reverse strand, counting down.
ATGTACTGAACACTAGACTTGAGTTCTAGTAACTGCTATGCTTATAGGACCGGTAAAAGTCGAGTGATTGCCTGTCACTCGCGAGTTTAATAGGAGTTGCTTGTCTACTTTCTGCAATCACTATAAGGACGTCAGACGGGGTCATGTTCGATATCATGACCTTGGGTGAGACCCCGTCTGTGTTGATGAATTATACTAAGGTCGCGGTGTGTGGTAGCGGTGGTTAAGTGTTTGAACGTACTAGCCACATGCCGTAAATATGGTACGCGGTAAGCCTAGTAGCTAATCGGACCGGTGAATAGATATACCTTTCACTCTCTCTTAGAGATAGATTTTTATTTATGTTTATGTTGCGCAACACCATGGGTGCAGGGAGGAAGTTGGTGCCCTGTAGTCGGGGAGAGTGACCCTATCCACAAGCCGGAATGAAAGGTCAATGGTTGTTTGGGAACGACCCGACGGTGTTCCAAACGTGTGTGTTAGGTTTACCTCGCAAGGTTGGAAATCCGATTCAAATCGTCCGTCTCTCGCGGATATTGAGACTACTTGATCCCTTTGCCACACAGAGTAATAAGAGTAATATTATTATGATCAATCTTGATGTTTGACTAAAGTTCTACCATGGTTGATTAGAATTAGTTGCTTACATAGAATGGTTAATCAACTAGAATATTGAAAGCTAAAATATGAAATTAAGGACCTACTCTTTATTGCTTTTCAGCAAAAGGAAAACCAGAGCCTTACAGAATCCTGCATAGTTTAGCTAAGCGGACTAAGTATATCCGTTGACGGTTAAGTCTTGCTGAGTATTAGTATACTCAGCCTTGCTGTTGAATCCTGTTTCAGGTTTGAGTTTTGAGGACCAGACTGCTAGTCTGACCTGGCCCTACTCTTTGTCCCCTGGCTGGTCCGTAGAGTGGGATCCGTCTCTGACCGGCAATGACCCCGACGAGTGATACCTTGCTTGGGCTAGCTTGGTATCCAATTGCGACGTGTTGTAGCCATCGTGTTTTCTTTCCGCTGCTTAAACTCTGAACTTTAAACTCATGTCTTGTATAACGTTTTACTGAGTTTGGACCTGTAATAATACTTTGAACTTATTGTAAAAACTGCTATTGCTGTGTTGTAAGATATATGGTTGTAATATCTCTGGACTCGCCTTCGTACGGGGTATGCTTGTTCGATCCGAGAACCGGTGGTTGTATCGGGACGTTACCCGACAAACCAAGAATTGTTCCGTTTGAAGTGCGTTTGAGTCAGTGTTGCCTTTATGGTGATGGCCAGCGCACTTGAGCCGGAATAATTAAGGTGGTTCTGCCACAGGGCCCCATGGGCCGGTCACTTATTACGTATTCGCCAGAGCCGTACGGCTCCTGGCCTCTTCTCAGGCATCAACAGACCCCATAGTTCCACGGAACCCAAGGACGATGAACGGAGCAAAAGCAAGGACAACGGTTCTCTTTTGAGCCCGTCACTCGCTAAAAAGATGACCCCCGCCCAAGGCGGTGCGCGTCAGAATATCATCCAACGAACACGATGGAACCAAGCTTGATCGTGCAGAACAAATTTACTTCCACATCGGATTTATTAAGACGATTGGCCAAAAGCCATTACAACGAGCTGGGACAGTTCGATCCCAACTTAGGAAAAACACAAAATACAATGGATCAAATCCATAGGTCTCTCACAAGGTGGGAAACCAAAAGAAAAAGGCAGGAAGGCGCTCCAAGAATGCCTTCTCCAGCTATGGCCTCGTCCCCCAAGCTGCAAAGGATTGGGGAAGCGACCACCCCAGGGAGGGAGCAGAGGACACGCTCAAGAAAACCCACAAGGTCCTCTCCAGGGCATTCGCCGCCTCCTACCCCCCGGGGCACGCCTCGCCAGAAGAACTGCAACAGTGGGCGATACGAGAGGCCACGACGTGGGGAGACTCCAAAGCCGACGCGAGGTCAGGCGCTCCGAGAGCGCCACCTTCTGCTTGCAGCACCAATCCCCCGGTCGGACCAGCGCCAAGGAATACAAAGGGAGCCACAGGGGAGATATGGTCGCTTACCATGCCCCTTGGAAAGGGAACCGGTGGTCCAGCTCGCACAATCTCCCCCCATGGCGTCCCGATTCCTCAACGCCGGCACACGACTAGCGGAAGGAACACAATAGCAGGTGCGTGTCTGAGGAGGATCCCCTGCCGTTCGCAAGCATTCTTCTAGCACCAGAAAAATGAGCCATGCCCACTCTCATCTGGAGGACGGGTGTGCGGTGTGAGGAAGAGAATTGCTAAATGGAACTCCATGATCCGTCTACTTGTGTGGAACCATGTATCCACAATCCCCTTATTTATAGGCCAACGAAGGCACCAACGGTCCCAGCAGTCAGTGGGCCATCCAGAACGGGGCACACCAAGAGCCCTCATCTATTCAAACTCACTCTTAAATATGCCGATGAAACAGCGCCAACGCGCCCAGCAACTGCCACGCCACTCGGGGCACGATCGCTGCACGACCCACCAATGGGAGGCGGCCCCGAGCGGGGGAAAACGAGACGTCCGAGGTACAATAATAAGACGTGATGATCGGCCTCGAGATTCCACGACCCGTCAGCCGGCCATCAAGATGGGCCTGACCCCGTCATGCCTCGCCTTGCGCACGCCGAAAGCTGAAAGCGCGAGCAGTTGGATGGGACATCCCGCTCAGGAACCATCAAAGCCGAGACCAGCGGCTCCATGATTATTTCAAAATCGTAGAACCGCTCAGAGGCCTCTGACGGGGGAATAAACCAGGGGTCCCTAGCGGGCCCAACTTATGTGACGCAAGGCCCAGTAGACTTATTGGGCCAAGGACGGGACAGCCCGGTAAGCCGCGCGGGGGACTGCCTTCGCTGCTAAGCGAACGGGTCTAGGAGCCCGACCTCCCAGACATGTGGCGGCCCCCAGACCTAGGTACCCGGGCCAAGGCCGGGCTGGTGGCTCGAGACATGCGCTCCAACAGCGCCGCTCCCCCTGGCAGGTGTGCCGGCCAAGATAGCCTCCGTGCGAGCCCCAAGGCACTGGATCCCACTATCTTGTGCCACAGGCCAAGCCAGCAGGCTTCCCTGACAAGGGGACAGTGCCGCTTGCGCGGGCCTCTTGACACAACGGGAGGGGGCGCCCACAGACGCTGCCTCCCCTTGCCGTAATGATGGTCGCCTTTGCGCGCCACTCCATTACACCAGCGATCATGATCGGACGCCCCTGGCCAGGCCTCGGTAAGACACCCCTCACCAGGCGCGCCGTCTGGTGACAGAGCTATGTAAGATAGCCCCCCAGGTAAGAAACCCAGGCTCCGGCAGACAAGACCGAAGGAGACCCCCGAGTGACCGACCGGGTGGTCGCGCCGCCCCGACTGAGCCAAGATGGGATAGCGCCAGGGGGACACACCGCTCAAGGAGATCGCCAGGATCATTCCTTGCGCCAGAAGATCGCCAGGATCAAGCTCGCCCACTCTTGACCGACTGAGTGGGCCCTGACGGCTGACAAGGACGATTTGCGCCCCGACGGTGCAAAGGCACAATGCTAGATCACTATAAATAGGGGCCCCACCTTAGACTATAAAAGGGAAGGCCCCCCACGTAGGAAAGGGTTGGACTCTCACGGGTTCGACACTACTAGACCAACTTGTAAGCTCCCCTCTGAACTTTGAGGACCCGGACTCGAGAGCAATAGAGCAAGAACACCACCCCCGTACTGGACGTAGGGCATTTCAGGCCCGAACCAGTCTAAATCCTCGAGTCTTTGTGTACTAGACCATATCCGATCAAGCGCACAACAATCAAGCAATCGCGTAGTTTTGTAGTCGCCCATTTCCCGCAGCGACAGGATCTATTCGGCTCACCTGGCCATTTGCTTTCGCCTCCCCTGCCTTCTTCGTCTCCCCTGCATCCAGAGCCAAGAAGTGAGAGGAGGAAGAAGAGAAGAGCGAGCGCACCTTAGCCTTCGTTCGAGCCTGTTCCCCGTGTTCCCCATCGGTTGAAGTGATGGCGCATTTCGCGGAGCCGGCACCATGGAGTAAGTCCACCGCCACCGAGGCGGTCCTAGGGGCGCTGGTCGACTAGGGGATCTTGTTGCCAAACACCGAGCCATCGCGGCCGGTGTGGATCGCCCCGGGGCCGGAGGAGAGGGAGCCGAACCCCTTAGCGGATACATCGTGAGCCTCGTGCGGCTCCACAAGCGAAGATTTGGCGTCCCACCGGCAGGTTCGTCCGCACACTTTGCCACCTCTATGGGGTGGAGCTGCACAACTTCGCCCCCAACTCCATCTCGCAGGCGGCGGTCTTCATCGCCGTTTGCGAGGGATTTTTGGGGGTGGAGGCGCACTGGGACCTATGGGCGCATCTGTTCCGTGGCGAACTCTACACCGAGTACGTCCAGGGATAGGCGAGGAGATACGCACGCGCGGGTGGCCTCACGCTCCAGGTGCGCGAGAATAGGGGGAATCTGTACATCCCCTGCAGGATGACCACGAACAACGCCGGGTGGACCCGAGGGTGGTTTTACCTGCGCAACGACGACAAGCGGCTTCCGGCGTTCACTGACAAGGTGCTCTGGGAGAAACTGAACGTGTGGAAGTGGGGGGTGACCCACGAGCACCAGCCCAGGTTCAAGGTGCTCACCGATGCGCTGCAACGCTTGGCGAAGAAGGGGCTGACGGCGCCTGCCGTAATCACAAATTTTCACCGATAGAGGGTGATTCCCCTCATGGAGAGGAGGTTGGCAATCTTCGAGCTGACTCCCAAGGCCGCGGCCGAGGGCTCGAGTATGTCGAGTGTGTTGCTTTCGCTCGACGCCGCTGCCCTGAGGGCGAAGAGTGCGGTGTCACATTTCCCCTCCAACCTCGAGGATCTTTGGAAGATCAAGATGCGCCCCAAGGAGGGGTACAACAGCCTGGTGAGTCCGGCTTTTGATTATTGTCGATTTCGTGCCGTCCTTTCTCCTTATTTTTGTCTTTGATCCGGTTCGTGCGCGCAGGGAGTGAGCCATAAAGGCTATGTCTCGAAGCCCCCGCTCCCCAAAGTCCGCGAAGCGAACTGTCTGCACGCGCAGGCGTACAAGAAGAGGAAGGACGAGGCGAATGCGAAGGCTGCCAGGAAGAGGCAGAGGAAGGAGGAGCACGATAAGGCGTGTGCCAGAGCGAGAAGGGAGGGCATCCCGCCACCACCGACGCCTGAGTCCACCGAGGAGGAGGATTCCTCGACTGGCGGGGTCGATTTCTCGGAGTCAGATGACTTCGAGGCGGGGACGGGCACGAGTCCCCCACCAGCCCAGCGAGGGGCTGGTGTCGAGGCCTCGACGATGATGCTGGGCGAGAGGAGGCTCGTGCCAACAACGCTTATAGTGACGCTCGCAGCAAGGGCAGAGTGGAGGTCGCCCACACCAGCATCGGGGCGAAGGTCGCCCGCGTCGGCGACGGGCCAGAGGTCTCCCATTCCAGCCACGGGAAGGGATTCACCCACGCCGGTGACAGGACAGAGGTTGCACGCACCTGCGGTGAGTGGGAGATCACCCGCGCCAGTGGCGGGGGGCCGGACGCCTGCGTCCGGGACACCGGCAGGTGGCAGGACGTCCGCGGCGGGCACGGAGACGTCGGGGCAGACGGCCCCGAGGGGTCAGGTCGACCCGAGGGCGACGCCCCCAGGCCAGTCGTCAGGAGGCGTCGGCGTGCTGCGGGCCCGGAGGAGCGGCACGGGCAAGCGCAGCCTGAGTTCCCTGTCGGAGTAAGTGGTTTTGAATCCATTCTTTGTACTTGTTCGTTCAACTTCTCGGTCCTGCTGACTCCGGTGTTCTCTCCCCCTTTGTCCAGCCATAGGGCCACTACCAAGGGCCCGGTCCGCCTCGCGCCGACCAAGGCCCTCAAGATTGGGGCGAGTGCGACGCCGCATTCGGCGCCGCAACCCTCGATCGGGGGGGGGACCAGTACCTAGAGGCGGAGGCAGCAAAGCTCCGAGAGGCGATGGCTCGGGGGGCCCAGCTTGCCCAGCAGACCCGAGCGCAGGAGGGCGGGAATGACGCTGGTCAGAGCGGCGCTGCGGCGGCCACTCTGGCCGACATCGAGGAGGAGGTCGGTCGGGGCGGCGCGGGGAACGCTGCTCGGCCGGATGTCGAAGTCGAGCCCAGCCGTGGTGATGCGGACATCGCCGCTCGGCCGGAAACCGGGGACGATGCCGGCCGAGGCGTCACGGAGGACGCTGCCCGGGCGGGAATAGGAGGTGGAGAGATCGGCGGGGATGCCCCGGAGCACCCCGCTAGCCAGGAAGAGGGGGAGACCCATTGCAGTGGCGTCGGCGCCAGCGGCGCCAGTGGTGGAAGAGACCCTTGTCCCAGAGCTCGCGAGGGCCAGGCACGAGGGTGCCGCTGCGGCGGCGATGGCGCAAACGGCGCCGGAGAATGTGGTGCCAGTGGTGGAGCTGCCGCTGAGCGAAGAGTACGGGGACTCGGAGGATATCGACCCAGCCACCGCGGCTAGCGCCACAGCCCGGATCGCCGAGTTCATCTCAGCCTCCGAGGTTGTCTTCAGCGTGGGGACATCCGAGGGGCCCGGTCACGGGGCCAACTATGCGATTGTTCAGTCCAGGGTCCCCTCATATTTCGCCCACGCCGAGCGGGAAGAGGGTGGCGACTGGTGAGCGCATATCATCCCCCCGGATTTCACCCACGCCGAGTGGGAAGAGGGCGATGCCTGGCGAGCACATATGGCCATCGGGACCCAGATCGAGGAGGACCTCTCCTGGGCTCTGAATCTCTTTTCTCGAGCGAATCGCGATGTCAATAGTGTGAGTGTCCTGTTTGCCTATTTCCGATTTCGTGCATATGATTTCCACTCACATTTCTTTATCTATAGCAGCTGTTGTCCATGTCGCGGGACAAGAGCGATAGGCTGATGTGGCTGTACTCCAGGGTGCACTGGCTTGATTCGTACAATGCCACCTTGGTCATGCAGCTCAATGAGGCCAACGCTCGGGCCGACCAGGTGACTCCCTTGGAGGCGCGGATCCACGGGCTGGAACGCGAGCTGGCCCGAGCCAACAGCGAGCGCGATGCGTAGTGAGCCGCTGCTAACCAGAAGGCCCAGGAGGTCGTGGCGCATGGGGCCGAGCTGTTGCGAGCTAGAGCGGCGCTGGAGCAGAGGGATCAAGTGCTCGACGCGAAGGAGACCGAGCTCCAATGCAAGGAGGCCGAGCTCCAACGCGAGAAAACGGCCGCCGCCACGCTCACTGCGACTCTTGTGGAGAAGGACGCAGCTCTTGCGGAGAAGGAGGTGGCCGTTCGGAACGCAGAAGCTACCCTCAAGCTGAAGGAGACCTCCTTGTCCACGCTTCTGGACGCCGCACGGGCTCAGCTGGAGGAGGCGCAAGGGTCTATCGCGGGTAAGTGTCCGAGATTTCGTTTAACTTGATTTTAGTTTGCCGCAACTTATCTCCATTCCCTCGTTCAGAGCTGAGGAAAGCGGTGGCGGACGAGACCACGGTGAAGGAAGCCGCCCAGATCATGCTCACAGCGACGCAGGCCGAACACACAGACCTGGAGCAGGTCGCCGAGGCCGTGTGCCAGGAACTCGAGGGAGAGGGAGCCTCATCCGGTAGCTCGGTGGCCAGCCGCCTGTGATCGCTGGGCAGTCGGGTGGCCGAGCGTATCAAGAGCGCCTTCCGCCTCGGCGTTCAGAGGACCCTTGGCATGGCATCGACGCACTATGACATGGACCTCGCACTGGTATTGTCGGGGTACGTCGTCGCGCCCGGCGTCGATAGGGATGCCGCAGCGGCTGCTATGGATGAGGCCGACGCCGTCGTCGAGGGCTTCGCCGCTGCCTTGTCCAAGAAGCTTGAGGATGACGTCCTCCCCCTAGCCGAAGTCGATGCTACTGAGGATCCTCGGGGGGGGGGAGAAGGCAACCTGTAGGAAGTCTGGGCCTCGGAGCCCATGTAAATGAGTTAGTATTTTGTCGTTACTGTATTTCTAGGTAAGGAAACTAGTTGATATGTATTGATAGTGTGGCCGATCGAGGCCTTGTGCGTTCGAGCCCTCATTTTCTTTACTTTAATTTATGTGTTCTCGTATGCGCCTTAGATAGGTCTCAGCGAGGAAGTTTGCGCTCATAAGCAACTTAGGCATAGGGAGGTGAGTGGGGATGCTGTATCTCGGAGGCATAGGCGGTCCCACGGCTCAACTGATCCCATTCCATAGTTGTTTATGCCTTGCGTCTACTTTTCTAAGTATACGAGAAACTTAGGTACGGAAATTTTTCGAAAAAACATTGGCGATTTTGGGGACGTTCGGGGGTTCCCCCTGTAATAGCCCCCGAGGGAGGCTTGGCTTTGCCGAGGGTAAAGCCGAGCCTAGCTCAGCATTCGTGCGCATTTGAGCCCCCGAGGGTTCGGAAGGTTCCCAAAAAATAAATAAGTAAAGCATACTTTTTATTGCTTCAGGCAATTTTAAGTACAAGTACAAACTATGTACAACTAGCTTGGAATTTCAAGAATAGAAGCGACGTAGCTGCTGAATGTTCCAAGCGTTGGTGAAGAATCATGCCATTGGCACGCTCCACTTGGCCATTTGTCTGTGGGTGTGCCACAGCTGACCAATCCACGCATATGTGGTAGTTGTCGCAGAACGCCAAGAATTTCTTGCCCGTGAACTGGGTGCCGTTGTCGGTAATGATCGAGTTCGGAACCCCAAATCTGAAGACTATGTCGGTGAAGAACAGCACGGCCTGCTCAGACTTGATCTTGCCGATGGGACGAGCCTCGATCCACTTGGAGAACTTGTCGATTGCTACCAACAAGTGAGTGAAGCCCCCAGCGCCTTCTGCAGTGGCCCAACGAGGTCCAGTCCCCACACGGCGAACGGCCATGTGATGGGGATGGTCTGCATAGCGTGAGCCGGGAAGTGTGACTTCCGGGCGTAAAACTGGCAGCCCTCGCAGGTCCGCACGACGTCGGTGGCGTCGGCGACCGTGGTGGGCCAGTAGAAGCCCTGCCGAAACACGTTGCCCACGAGGGTGCGCGGCGCAGCATGGTGACCGCAGATGCCAGTGTGGATGTCTCGAATCAGCTCCTTGCCCTCGGGGATAGGGATGCAACATTGCAGAATGCCCGAGGGACTGCGCTTGTATAGTTCATCATCGATCAAGATGAAGGACTTGGCCCGCCTAGCGATGCGCCGTGCCTGAGCACGGTTCGAGGGTAGGACCCCTCGAATCATCCAGTCAAGGTACTGGGCGTGCCAATCTCGCGGAGGCGGGGCCTCATCGATCTCCATTGCTTCAGCCTCGTCCGCCGAGGAGGTCTTGATATCAATGTCCATGGCCTCGGGCCCCTCCGCCGAGGGGTCCTCGCTCGACGGTCGCAGCCCCCGAGGGTTCGGGTGCTGCTCTAATGGCTTCCGCAGGGTTCCTGAAGTCGACGGATGGCTTGGTGAGGTCGCGGGGGAAGACGTTCGGGGGAACGGTGGTCTGCCCAGACGCAATCTTAGCCAGTTCATCCGCTTCCTCATTGTACTTGCGCACGATGTGGTTGAGCTCGAGCCCATCGAATTTGCCCTCGAGGCGATGTACAGCATTGCAGTACGCCTCCATCTTCTCGTTGTGGCAGATGGCTTCCTTCATCACCTGATCGATGATGAGTTGGGAGTCTCCCCGGACGTCGAGGCGCTTGATGCCGAGCTCGACGGCGATGCGGAGGCCGCTGAGGAGGGCCTCATACTCCGCCATGTTGTTCGACGCCGGGAAGTGCAAGTGCACCATGTATAGCATGTGCTCTCTGAGGGGTGAGATGAATAGTAGGCCCGCGCCCGCACCGGTCTTCAGCACCGACCCGTCGAAGTACATGAGCCAGCATTCGGCTTGAATCTGGGGTGGGGGCAGCTGAGTGTCGGTCCACTCGGCAATGAAGTTTGCTAAGATCTGGGATTTGACTGCCTTTTGAGGGGCGTAGGTGAGAGTCTCTCCCATCAGCTCCATTGACCACTTGGCAATCCTACCCATGACCTCCCGGTTGTGGACTATCTCCCCGATGGGGAAAGACGAGACCACAGTGACGGGATGAGCCTCGAAGTAGTGGCGCATCTTGCGCCAAGCCAAGATTACTACGTAGAGCAGCTTCTGGATCTGTGGATACCATGTCTTGGTTTTGGATAGCACTTCACTGATGAAGTACACCGGCCTTTGGACGGGCAAAGCGTGCCCCTCCTCTTGTCGTTCCACAACGATGGCTGCGCTGACGACCTGAGTCGTGGCTACCATGTTTAGGTAGAGGGGCTTGCTGTCCATTGGCGGTGTTAAGGTTGGAGCGCTTGTGAGCGACGCCTTGAGTTTGTCGAGGGCCTCTTGGGCCTCGGGGGTCCATGAGAAGCATTCGGATTTCCTCAGGAGTCGATACAGAGGTAAGCCTTTCTCACCGAGGCGTGAGATAAAGCGGCTGAGGGCTGCTGGCAACCCATGACCTTCTGTACCCCCTTTAGGTCTCGGATCGGTCCCATCCGAGTGATGGCCGAGACTTTCTCAGGGTTGGGTTCGATGCCTCGCTGGGAGACAATGAAGCCCAAGAGCATGCCTCGAGGGACTCCGAACACGCACTTCTCGGGGTTGAGCTTTACCCCCTTAGCCTAAGGCAATCGAATACGATCCTGAGATCGGCTACCAGGTCGTCCGCCTTCCTGGATTTTACGACGATGTCGTCAACATACGCCTCTACGGTTCACCCGATATGGTCTCCAAACACGTGGAGCATACATCGCTGGTATGTGGCTCCGGCGTTTCTAAGGCCAAAGGGCATCATGATGAAGCAGTACATGCCGAAAGGTGTGCTAAAAGAAGTCGCGAGCTGGTCGGACTCTTTCATTTTGATTTGATGATAACCGGAATATGCATCAAGAAAGGATAAAAGATTGCATCCCGCAGTTGAATCGACTATTTGATCATACCACGGAAAGGGAACCTTAGGACATACTTTATTTAAACTAGTGTAGTCTACACACATCCTCCATTTCTCACTCTTTTTCTTAACCAGTACAGGATTAGCTAACCACTTGGGATGGAATACCTCCTTGATGAATCCGGCCTCTAGAAGTTTGTGCACCTCCTCGCCGATCGCCCGTCGCTTGAGCTCGTCGAAGCGCCGCAGGCATTGCTTGACCAGCTTGGAGTTCGGCAGGATATCAAGGGAATGCTCGGCAACCTCCCTCGGGATGCCAGGCATGTCCGAGGGGCTCCACGCGAAGATGTCGGCTTTGGCGCGGAGAAAGTCGACGAGCACCACTTCCTATTTGCTGTCGAGGGTAGCGCTGATCTGCAGCGCCTTGCCGTCGGTGGTCTTGGGTCGAGGGGGGACGTCCTTGGTACCCTCGGCAGGCTCGAAGTTGTCCGCGTGCCGCTGCTTGGAGTCTATGGCCTCCTTGGCCATCTCCTGTAGCTGCACGGTGCTGGCTTAGTCGAACGCCAGAGCCTCAGCGTGCTCGACGCACTCGACGTCGCACTCGTAGGTGTGCTCGAATGAAGAGCCGATGGTAATGACACCCTTCGGGCCCAGCATCTTTATCTTGAAGTAGGTGTAGTTGGGGATCGCCATGAATTTGGTGTAGCATGGATGCCCAAGGATGGCGTGGTATACCCCCCGAAACCCCACCACCTCGAAGGTGAGCACCTCCTTGCGGAAGTTGGCTGCCGTGCCGAAGCAGACGGGTAGGTCGATCTGGCCGAGGGGTTGGACTCGCTTCCCCGGCGCAATGTAACACCCGGTTTATAAAAGGACATAAACCGAGCAATCATATACGAGCCAGGATCAAGTCACACATATATACAACAGAATGACTAATATATCACAACACATATCACGTAAAAAGATATAATTAAACAAGTACGAATGTTATTTATTACATGAATGACAAAAAATGTCTGATACAGCGGAAGCGTAAAAGCATATACGTAAACTCTCGTCGAAGCTGGGCACCACAGGGATGTCGACTGGGAGACGAATGCCTAGAAGTCCTCGTACTCCTGGTAGCTCTAGGTGAACTCCCTCGCATCGGCAGGAACTGAACAGCAAGAGAGTATCCCAAAAAGAACAAGAGGAAAAGAGTAGGGGAGGCAAGTGTGAGTACACAACTCGTACTCAACAAGTATAACACAAACTATGAGGCTCCAAGGTTGGCTGACTCAACTGCATTAGCTTTTAAGTCTTGGCAAAAAAAAATTTTAAGCTAATTACTACAAGTTGATGAATTACCATAAACCCAGTTACATAGTAATTAATCAAAATTAATTAAGAACTACTGAGAACCAAACCAAACCAACACCCGGGGAACCCTCCTAATCAAAGGAAGATAACCCCACTAATCAAAAGGAGGATATAGGCCGCTCATGACCGTGAGCACGGCTAGTATACCAGTTTTACACTCGATAGAGGTTGCACACCTTTACCCACAAGTCGTGACCTACGCTAGTTGTTCATCACACTTCCTTAGGTGAGAAGGCTAGCAAGCACACTACGAGGTCGTTACAAAGAATCTCGTTGGTAAGGCGAAACCGCGAAGAGTTCGATCAGCGACGATGGGGCCCACCTCACGGGGGTACAAGCACACAGCACAGACCAAGCCGGAGGAGCAGGGACCATAGAAGCTTACCATCCTTGCCCCGCAGGTAAGTTACTCCAAACCAAAAAGACCAAATTAGTAAGCCAAGACTGTCTCATTCCAATCTTGTGGTAGCGCTGTTGTCCCAGGTTGTCGCTCTATGAACCAGTCCTTATGGAGAGTGGCCAACCAAGCAGTAAGCACCGCGCGGGCCCCCTAAACCATGTTTCTAGAAAAAACAATTTTAACGAGACGTGAGCCACTCAAGCACGGAGCACAGAGGGCCACTCCCAGATTTAAGTTGCAATATACCATTAATCCAATTAATTAAAAAGGACTATTATGTGTGAGAGCGCAGCAACCTAGCACAACTAACCAAAATGCAAACCCAAGGGATATTTATAGGGTAATAATGTGGCTAGGAAATCCTTATATGCATACAGTATTAAAATGCAGTATGAAAATGTATTTAAAAGTGATAGGTGTTGTTCATGTTATACTTGTCTTCCTCAAAGTTCTCCTGCTGCTCAAACTGCTGTGAAGACGGTGACTGCTCCGGGTACTGATACTCCTCCGAAGGATCAACGTCTACTCTCGATCGCAACGCCCAAACAAGTCCAGCACATGCACATACATGCAAACAAAGGCAAACACTAAGAAACAGTACAACAATACATAAAAATAGCAAACAAAACTAAGCTAGAACTGTTCTACGCGTTGCAACGATCGCGTGGACATAAAGAACGCCTAAAACGGAGCTAGAACGCGAAAACTAGGCTTAAAACAAGGTCTAGGGGCTTTTCTGTAAGAAAAACTAAGTTTCTAGGGGGTTTCTGCAAAAACCAGGGACCTATACATAATTAACAGTTAGATCCAAGGGCTAATGCGTGAAAACACATGGACTGGATCGCGGGCACTATTTTTGGAAAGATAAGGGGCCTAAAACTGAAAAGGACCGCGGGTTGATTCCAGAGAAACCCGGGGTCTCTTTTGCAAGAACGCCAGGCGCTGACCAGTATCCCCTCGGTTGACTCGGGCTTGGGTGTTTTGGACCGTTCGATCTGGATCGCGCGGCCAGGAAACGTTGGCCGCGGGAGCGGCGGCGGAATCGCCAATCCAGCGCTCCAGGAGTCCGTTCGGGCTGTGGTTTGGCCGCGGCTGGAGTGCGCGACGTGCGTAACCCAACTAGGCACCAAACGGGGCTCGGGGGGGGGGTATGTGGCGGCGCTAGTAGCTGCAACGGCGGGTCTGCGTGGCGGGACATCGCCGGTGAGCGGTGCCGGGGCTCCCGAAAACATCTAGCGCAAAAGGACGGTGGGGGCGTGGGGATGCTCACCATGCACTGAATCGGTCGGAGGGATGTCGCAGGGAGGCCGGCGACGAGGTTGCGCGGCGGCGCTGGGCAGAGCTCAAGGTCCGGCCGCTGCTGGGTGTCTCCAGGCTCCTGGATCCCTCGCAAAGCTTCGACGTCGATCTGCGAGGATGTTCCAGGGGTCAGGGGACGTCGGGGATCGCCGGTGGCGAATAATCGCGGCGGCGCAGCGAGCTCACCGGCGCAGAGTCTCAGGGAAAATCCCGTGCGTGCGGGCCTCGGAGTCGCGAGCAAGGGGCTTGGCGTGGTTCGGGGCATCGAGGCGGAGCTAAAGCGGGGACCTGCAGGGGTGGAGCTACAGCGGAGCGGCAGGTCCACGGCGGAACAGGGCCTTGGCGTGGCGGAGCTCGGTGGATGCGGAGCGTGGTGAGGGCGGCACTAGGGTTTGGGTGGCGGCTGTGGGTTGGAGATGAGGGCGCAGAGGGGCGCGGGGGCGTTTAAAGGAGGGTACCGGGGATCTCGGCGTGCATGCCCGAGATATCCGCGGCGGCAATCACGGCAGCGGAGAAACCGGATCACAGCAACGGCTCTAGCTCGATCCGTGCTCTTGTGGGGGAAGCTTCTAGAAAGGTTTCGGCGCGCGGTGGCTGACTGGTGCACCTGCAGAGGTGGGACGGCCCACGGGCAGGCGAGGCGAGGCGCGGGCGGCCGAGTGGAGTGGAGCAGAGGAAGCCGGCGCGAGGAAGAAGAAGGAAAGGAGGAGGGAGACGCTGACGAGTGGGCCCCATTCGTCAGAGAGAGAGAGAGAGAGCGAGCGGCTGAGGCGATGCGAACCGGGCTGAGCGCGCGGTGCGGCGCGGACGCGTGGGGGCGTGTGCTGTCGCGCGGGCCCAGACGGCCAGAGGAAAGGAGGCACGCGCGGGCGCTGGGGAACGCGGCTGACAGGTGGGCCATCCCTGTCAGTCGCACGCGAGCGCAACGCGGGCTGGTGAAGCGGGGAGAGAACGGGCTGGAGCAGGGAGGCATGAGCGGATGCTGGGCTGGGCCGCGGTGGCGAGCTAGGCCGCGGAAAAGAAGAAAAAGAAAACGGGCCGCAGGGAAAGGAACGGGCCGGCTGGGTTGGGTTTCCTATTTCTTTTCCTTTTCTATTCCTTATTTCAAACCAAACTAAACCTATTTGAATTCAAATTTGAATTTGAATTCAAACCACACTCAATCAAATGAAATTAAGCACCAGCACGAATGTACAAACAAGTTTAACTTAAAATAAATTTTAGTTACTTGTGAAAGAAAATTAATTCAAATGCAAGGCTATGCATATAAACCTTAGAAAATTAAATAAACCAATTAAATTTATTATTAATTGCTGAAATTTAAATTAGAGTGTTACAAACCCTACCCCCTTATAGGAATCTCGTCCCCGAGATTCAGCTAGACTGGCTAGCAAAGAGATCTGGATATGTCTTCTTCAGCTCATCTTCTCGCTCCCATGTAGCCTCAGCTTCACTGTGATGACTCCACTGAACTCTGCACATCTTGATGCGCTTGTTCCATGTAACCCTCTCTGATGTCTCCAGAATCTTTACCGGATGCTCAGTATAGGTCAGATCTTTCTGCACATCTAACCCATCCAGTGGTGCCTGCTCCTCAGGAACTCTTAGACACTTCTTCAGCTGAGAAATATGGAAGACATCATGAACTCCAGAGAGGTTGGTAGGCAACTCTAGGCGATAAGCGACTTCGCCTTTCCTCTCTAGCACCTTGAATGGACCAATATACCGAGGTGCTAGCTTCACCTTGACGTTAAATCTGTGGACTCCTCGCATCGGGGACACCTTTAGATATACATAATCATCAATGCTGAAGGTTAGGTCCCTTCGTTTGCCGTCTGCATAGCTCTTCTGCCTAGTCTGTGCAATCCTTAGATTCTCCCGCACTGTCTGTACCATCTGCTCTGCATCTTCTATAATGTCAGGGCTAAAGAGCCGCTTCTCACCAATCTGATCCCAATAAAGAGGAGTCCTGCACTTTCTGCCATACAATGCCTCAAAGGGGGACTTCTTCAGACTGGCCTGGTAGCTGTTGTTGTAGGAAAACTCAGCATACGACAGGCACTTATCCCAACTACTACCATACTGAATAGCACAAGCTCTCAGCATATCCTCCAACACTTGGTTGGTTCTCTCGGTCTGTCCATTTGTCTGAGGATGATAGGCGATACTGAAACGCAGCTTCGTATCCAACGAATCATGGAGCTGCTCCCAGAACCATGAAGTGAACTGAGATCCTCTATCGGATATGATCTTCTTGGGCACACCATGTAAACAGACAATCCGGGAGATGTACAACTCTGCCAGTATGGCACCGGAGTAGGTAGTGTTCACGGGAATGAAGTGAGCAACCTTCGTCAAACGATCCACTACTACCCATATAGAGTTGTACCCTTTCTGAGTACGAGGCAACCCAACAATGAAGTCCATGGTGATTTCCTCCCATTTCCACTCTGGAATCTTCAATGGCTGTAACAGACATGCTGGCCTCTGATGCTCAGCCTTGACACGCTGACAGGTGTCGCAAATAGCCACGTACTCTGCAACGGAACGCTTCATCCCATACCACCAGAATCGTTCCTTAAGATCATAGTACATCTTGGTACTGCCCGGATGAATAGAGTAAGCTGTATCATGAACCTCACTCAAAATCAACTTCCTGAGATCCTTCACATCTGGCACACAGATCCGGTTCTTGTACCACAAGGTACCTTGATCATCCTCTCTGAAATGAGGGGCCTTGCCTTTCTTGAGCAACTCACGAATCTCCTGCAGCTTCTCATCTTCCTTCTGATGCTGCCGGATCTCTACCTCTAGAGTGGGTACTGCCTCGAATGCTGCACTCGAAGTATGATGCAAGAAACGCAGACTCAACTGCTCAAACTCCTCGCATAACTCTGGAGGCATCTGGAAAGCAACGGCCATGTTGACATAGCTTCTTCTGCTCAGAGCATCTGCCACCACATTGGCCTTACCCGGATGATAGTGAATCTCCAGGTCATATTCCTTGACCAGCTCTAACCATCTCCTCTGCCGCATGTTTAGCTCATTCTGTGTGAAAATATACTTGAGGCTCTTGTGATCAGTGTAGATATCACATTGCTGCCCGTACAAGTAATGCCTCCAAATCTTCAGAGCATGCACAATTGCGGCTAACTCAAG
The DNA here is from genome assembly GCF_016808335.1 of Panicum virgatum. Taxonomy (NCBI): domain Eukaryota; kingdom Viridiplantae; phylum Streptophyta; class Magnoliopsida; order Poales; family Poaceae; genus Panicum; species Panicum virgatum. Next base: position 36,510,342 of record NC_053149.1, on the reverse strand, counting down.
GTCATGAGTGGGATAGTTCAGCTCATGACGATGTAACTGCTGTGAAGCATAAGCAATCACTCTGCCCTCCTGCATCAGAACACAACCAAGACCATCTTTTGAAGCATCACAATACACTGTGAACCTCTTGCTCTAGTCTGGTAGAGTAAGGACTGGCGCCGTAGTCAACCTCTTCTTCATCTCATCAAATGCCATCTGACGCTCATCAGTCCATATGAAATCCGCATTCTTCTCTAGCAAAGAAGTCAAGGGCTTCGCGATCTTGGAGAAATTCTCAATGAACCTCCGATAATATCCTGCTAAGCCCAAGAATGACCGGACTTCCTTCACCGTCTGCGGTGTCTCCCACTCGAGCACATCCTTCACCTTGCTCGGATCAACTGCAATGCCTCCCTTGAAGATGATATGACCGAGGTATGGAACCTCGTCAATCCAGAACTCACACTTGCTGAACTTAGCATACAGCTGATGCTCCCTCAATCTCTGTAGCACTAGCTTCAGATGAACTTCATGCTCTGCCTCTGACTTGGAAAAGATCAGAATATAATCAATGAAGATCATCACGAATACATCCAGATAATCCATGAAAACCATGTTCATCAGGTACATGAAGAAAGCCGGGGCATTAGTCAAGCCGAAAGACATGACTGTGTACTCATACAGCCCGTACTTGCAGGTGAATGTCGTCTTCGAAATATCCTCGGGACGGATCCTCAGCTGGAAATAACCCGAACGCAGATCAATCTTCGAGAATACACAAGCACCTTGAAGCAGATCAAAAAGTTCCTCAATACGGGGCAGTGGATGCTTGTTCTTGATGGTAACTGTGTTCAGATCCCGATAATCGACGCACATTCTCTTCGAACCATCCTTCTTATCTACTAACAGCAATGGAAAAGCCCAAGGAGAAAAGCTGCGACAGATATAGCCCTTGGCTAGCAACTCATCTATAGTCTTCTTAACTTCCTCACGCTCGATAGGTGCCATACGGTAGGGCCGCTTCGCAATAGGAGCTGTGCCAGGCAAGAGATCAATAGAAAACTCAATGTCGCGTTCAGGCGGCATACCATGCAAATCATCCGGAAAGACATCCGGGAATTCAGACACCACGCAAATACCATCCGTGGGTCTAGCCTCCATCTGATGAAGAAATCCAAAAGGTTCCACTGCACTGATAGTAACCTCCTGACCACTGGAAGTCGATAACAAGACTGTCCTCTGGGCACAATCTATCCTTACTCCCCACTTAGCAAGAGTCTCCATCCCCATAATGACATTGATGCCCTTGGTGTCTAGCACCATCAGATCTATACTGAATTCTACCCCCCTTAAGGATACACAGACTCTGGGGCAGAAGGTATGAGACCTCAATTGTCTTCCCGGTGAAGATACTAAAAGGCACCTCTTTAATGTGCTAGTACGAATACCATGATGCTCAACAAAAGACTGTGTAATGAAGGAATGCGTAGCACCAGTATCGAAAAGCACTGTAGCTGGATATGAATTGACCATGAACGTACCAATAACCACATTGGGAGCCTCGGCCGCTGACTCGGCCGTAACGTGGTTCACCTTCCCCTGAAGTGGCGCCCTGGGCTGAGCTGGGCGCCCCTGCTGTCCCGCCTACGCCTTCCGGGGGCAAGAGTTGGCATAGTGCCCCGGCTGGCCGCAGTGATAGCAGGTGCGAGGGAGTGCTGGAGCCTGCTGTCCGGCAGGAGGAGCTGCCTGCCGTGGAGCCTGAGGTGCTGGCGGAGCTGGTGGAGCGGCACGAGCCGGAGGTGCCGGAAACCTCTGGCCCTGGCCCGCCTGCTGCTGCTGTCGAGGCGGGTACTGCTGTGGCCGCTACTGGTACTGCTGGGGAGGCCGGTACTGCTGCTGCTGCTGGTACTGCTGGGGCGGCTGGAGGCGAGGACGGGTGTGGCTGCCGGAAGCAACTGGAGTGATCTTCCTCTTCTTATCCTCCATCTCCCAGTGCTTGCGCTCCGTGTTGAGCGTGCTGTCAACCAGATGGTTGAAGTCATCGAAGTGGAGGTTGAGCAGTGCGTACTGGATGTAGTCCTCGAGACCCTCCATGAAGTGCTCCTGCTTGTTGCGGTCATCCGCGACCTCGGCAGGGGCGTAGTGAGCGAGCTGAAGGAAATGATCACGATACTCCGTGACCGTCATAGTCCCCTGAAGTGGAAAAAGAAAGATGTATGACGAATAATTAGCTTAACTTTTCCTGTTTCAGAAAGATAGAACAAGGGAGATCTTAGCTCAAAAAAGGAAATGCTGACGGATTATATCTGAGTTTACCTGCTTAAGTGCAAGGAACTCCTTCTTCTTTGTGTTCATCACACCCGCGAGGACGTTGTGGCTGCGGAACCGCTCCCGAAACTGGATCCAGGTGAAAGCCTCGCGGTCCTGAACCCGGTGGGACTCCCACCAGTCCAAAGCTGCCCCTCGCAGCTGTCCTGCTGCGTACAAGACACGCTCCCAATCATCGTACTGGGCGATGTCCAACTGACGCTCCACTGCACGGAGCCAGTCGTCCGCCTGGAGTGGGTTAGACGTGTGGGAGAACGTCGGTGGGTGACCCCTCAGAAACTCCGCACGCCTATCACGGGCCTGCGGTGGTGGAGGAGGTGGAGGCTGCGCGTGAACCTGCTGCAGTGCCTGAACAGTGTTGTTCAGGGTAGCCATCATCTGCATCTGGAGCTGGAAGTACTGCTCCGGAGTCAAGGATGGAGGCATCGGTATCCCGATACCCTGGTTGTTCTGCCCCTGCTGGCCAGAACCGGAATCGGTGCTCCTGGTGTTCACCATCTGATTTGAACAAAAGATGTATGAGCAAAGATATTGCAGAAAAAAATTTCAGGCGGATATGATATCTTTCTGCAAGGAATACTTACGCATGATAAAGTGGACAGGATAGAGTGCATGGTTTTAACCCCAACGATCTAACTCATTTTATTAATTAATTAACTTTAACTTAAGACTGATTTTCATTAAACAAATTTAACTACTAAACTATGCAATCAACAAAATATCCAAATCAAACATTTGCATAATAACAAGCATACAAATTTTACACTTTAGCCGAGTTTAACACCACTCGACTAACACAACGCGTCGCAAAACAGTCTATCGTGCTGAGCTCAGGCAATCCTAGACTAAAAAGGTTTGGTGAGATACTTCAGGGCTAAAGCTATGGAAACTAAAACTAATTCTATAGAGAAAAATCAAGGTAAGACGAGTAAAAATCTTAGAATTCAAGGAATATAATAGCAAAATAATTTCAGCAGACAAGTCTTAGAGAGAAGAGGACCTAAAACTCGACTAGTTCTATCTAGGCTTTCGTTCTACAGTCGATATGGCTCTGATACCACTCAGTAACACCCGGTTTATAAAAGGACATAAACCGAGCAATCATATACGTGCCAGGATCAAGTCACACGTATATACAACAGAATGAACAATATATCACAGCACATATAACGTAAAAAGATATAATAAAACGAGTACGAATGTTATTTATTACATGAATGATAAAAAATGTCTGATACAGCGGAAACGTAAAAGCATATACGTAAACTCTCGTCGAAGCTAGGCACCACAGGGACGTCGACTGGAAGACGAACACCTAGAAGTCCTCGTACTCCTGGTAGCTCTGGGTGAACTCCCTCGTGTCGGCAGGAACTGAGCAGCAAGAGAGTATCCCAAAAAGAACAAGAGGAAAAGAGTAGAGGAGGCAAGTGTGAGTACACAACTCGTACTCAACAAGTATAACACAAACTATGAGGCTCTAAGGTTGGCTGACTCAACTGCATTAGCTTTTAAGTCTTGGCAAAAAAAAATTTAAAGCTAATTACTACAAGTTGATGAATTACCATAAACCCAGTTACATAGTAATTAATCAAAATTAATTAAGAACTACTGAGAACCAAACCAAACCAACACCCGGGGAACCCTCCTAATCAAAGGAAGATAACCCCACTAATCAAAAGGAGGATCTGGGCCGCTCATGACCGTGAGCACGGCTAGTATACCAGTTTTACACTCTGCAGAGGTTGCACATCTTTACCCACAAGTCGTGAGCTACGCTAGTTGTTCATCACACTTCCTTAGGTGAGATGGCTAGCAAGCACACTACGAGGCCGTTACAAAGAATCTCGTTGGTAAGGCGTAACCGCGAAGAGTTAGATTAGCGACGATGGGGCCCACCTCACGGGGGTATAAGCACACAGCACAGACCAAGCTGGAGGAGCAGGGACCATAGAAGCTTACCACCCTTGCCCCGCAGGTAAGGTACTCCAAACCAGAAAGACCAAATTAGTAAGCCAAGACTGTCTCATTCCAATCATGTGGTAGCGATGTTGTCCCAGGTTGTCGCTCTATGAACCAGTCCTTATGGAGAGTGGCCAACCAAGCAGTAAGCAACGTGCTGGCCCCCTAAACCATGTTTCTAGAAAAACCAATTTTAACGAGACATGAGCCACTCAAGCACGGAGCACAGAGGGCCACTCCCAGATTTAAGTTGCAATATACCATTAATCAAATTAATTAAAAAGGACCATTATGTGTGAGAGCGCAGCAAACCTAGCACAACTAACCAAAATGCAAACCCAAGGGATATTTATAAGGTAATAAAGTGGCTAGGAAATCCTTATAGACATACAATATTAAAATGCAGTATGAAAATGTATTTAAAAGTGATAGGTGTTGTTCATATTATACTTGCCTTCCTCAAAGTTCTCCTGCTGCTCAAACTGCTGTGAAGATGGTGGCTGCTCCGGGTACTAGTACTCCTCCGAAGGATCAACGTCTACTCACGATCGCAACGCCCAAACAAGTCCAGCACATGCAATTACATGCAAACAAAGGCAAACACTAAGAAACAGTACAACAATACATAAAAAAGCAAACAAAACTAATCTAGAACTATTCTACGCGTTGCAACGATCGCGTGGACATAAAGAACGCCTAAAACAGAGCTAGAACGCGAAAACTAGGCTTAAAACAAGGTCTAGGGGCTTTTCTGCATGAAAAACTAAGTTTCTAGTGGTTTTCTGCAAAAATCAGGGACCTATACATAATTAACGGTTAGATCCAAGGGCTAATGCGTGAAAACACATGGACTGGATGGCGGGCACTATTTCTGGAAAGATAAGGGGCCAAAACATTAAAAACAGGACCTATCCGTAATTACTTTAAAACTGAAAAGGACCGCGGGTTGATTCCAGAGAAACCCGGGGTCTCTTTTGCAAGAACACCAGGCACTGACCGGTATCCCCTCGGTTGACTCGGGCTTGGGTGTTTTGGACCGTTCGATCTGGATCGCGCGGCCAGGAAACGTTTGGCGCGGGAGCGGTGGCGGAATCGCTGGCGCGCGGCGGCGCACGGCAGCGGGGTCGCCGGAGTTCGCCAATCCAGCGCTCCAGGAGTCCGTTCGGGCTGTGGTTTGGCCGTGGCTGGAGTGCGCGACGTGCGTAACCCAACTGGGCACCAAACGGGGCACGGGGGGGTATGTGGCGCAGCTAGCAGCTGCAGCGGCGGGTCTACGAGACGGGACATCACCGGCGAGTGGTGCCGGGGCTCCTAGGGTGCGCCACAAGCGAAAACATCTAGCATAAAAGGACGGTGGGGGCTTGGTGATGCTCACCGTGCACTGGATCGGTCGGAGGGTTGTCGCAGGGAGGCCGGCGACGAGGTTGCGTGGCGGCGCTGGGCGGAGCTCGAGGTCCGGCCACTGCTGGGCGTCTCCAGACTCCTGGATCCCTCGCAATGCTTCGACGTCGATCTGCGAGGATGTTCCAGGGGTCTGGGGATGTCGGGGATCGCCGGTGGCGAATAATCGCGGCGGCGCAGTGAGCTCACCGACGCGGAGTCTCGGGGAAAATCCAGTGCGTGCGGGCCTCGGAGTCGCGAGCAAGGGGCGTCGAGGCGGAGCTAAAGCGGGGACCTGCAGGGGTGGAGCTACAGCGGAGCGGCCGGTCCGCGGCGGAACAAGGCCTCGGCGTGGCAGAGCTCGGTGGATGCGGAGCGTGGCGACGGCGGCGCTACGGTTTGGGTGGCGGCTGCGGGGTGGAGATGAGGGCGCAGAGGGGTGCGAGGGCGTTTAAAGGTGGGTACTGGGGATCTCGGCGTGCGTGCCCGAGATATCCGCGGCGGCAATCACGTTAGCGGAGAAACCGGATCACGGCAACGGCTCTGGCTCGATCCGTGCTCGTGTGGGGGAAGTTTCTAGAAAGGTTTGGGCGCGTGGTGGCTGACTGGTGCACCTGCAGAGGCGGGACGGCCCACGGGCAGGCGCGGCGAGGCGCGGGCGGCCGAGTGGAGTGGAGCAGAGGAAGCCGGCGCGGGGAAGAAGAAGGAAAGGAGGAGGGAGACGCTGATGAGTGGGCCCCATTCGTCAGAGAGAGAGAGAGAGAGCGAGCGGCTGAGGCGAGGCGAACCGGGCTGAGCGCGCGGTGCGGCGCGGGCGCGTGGGGGCGGGTTGTAGCGAAAATGGCCTCTCATGCCATATTTCAATATAATGTTTTGTTGATTGATATAGACAACACAACACTTAGACTAATATGATTGTTAAGATGAACATTCTCTGGCTTTTAGGTTCAAGTGATGACAAAGAGAAGATAGGCGTAGCTAGGCCCGAAGGACAAGATTTGATGAGACCGTGAAGAAATCCAATACAAAGAAATCAAGACGGAGATACTTTAGTATCACCGGTTGAACCGACGTTGAGAAAATCACATACGTCGGTGCATTGACTTGGAGCACACCCGGAACTTTGGGTTCACCGGTTGAACCGACGTTAGGGAAGTTGAATACGTCGGTGCAATGGACCCAGAAGCTGAGGCAAGGTCTATACACCGGATGAACCGATGATTTGGTCTTGGTGAACGTCGGTGCAGTTGTCCAGAGAGTTGGTTTTTTCAGAGTTCACAGGACAACTACACTCACCGGTTAAACCGACGCAGCATCGGTTGATTGCCCGTACACGTAATGGCTAGTTTTTGAGGCAGGCAGTTTAGTATCACCGGTTGAACCGACGATGGCTATTGGAGGTGCGTCGGATTAACCGGCGTTAAGTATTTTTCTGGCAGCTTTTCTTCAACGGCTATATTTGCTTGTGCTGCCTATATATACCCCCAAAGCCAGGTCATTTGAGAGTGCTGGAGTTGCTGAAAGCTTACTACACTTGAAGAACACCTCCAACCACCATAGAGCTTCATTGTACATCATATAGGCTTAAGCACACTTGTGAGAGTGCTTAGTACTTGATTAGGCTTAGTTCTTGAGAGAACTAGCTTGAGTGAAAGTCTTGCTGCGGCAAGCATCTTGTGTACTCATCGTGTGACCCTCCGACTTGGTGTGGAGAGGCAACGACACTTTGTGCGGGAAAGGAGACCCCTCTTGGTGAGAAGCTCCGATAGTGAAGACGGTGCCGTGGGTGACGCTTCGAGAGAGACGGTGGCGATGGCCTTGTCTTGGTGACTTGGGGTCACTTAGCCTTTGCTTGCCAGGAGCCTTGGTGGCGAATGCAAGATGGTGATCAAGCGGAGAGACTCGGCGTCACACTTGTTCGTGTTGGACAAGTGGCCGTGGATGTAGGGAGGGACTTGGTGTCCTAACCGAACCACGTTAAATCGTGTGTCTTGGTGTCTTCACGGGAGTTTGCATATTCTCTCCCTTACCTCTTTACTTACCGTATTACATTTCCGCATTTACTCTATCTTGCGTGCCTTTACTTTCCTAGTTAGTTTGATTAGGATTGGCTATAGGTTGCAAGTCTTTAAGGGGTAAGTAGAGAGTAGCATAGATAAACCTTAGTCATAACTAGCATGTGTAGGACATGTTAGGCTTATCTCATGCAAATAGATTGAGCCCTAGGATAGAAAGCGATTAGTGACCCTATTCACCCCCTCCCCCTCTAGGGTCAAACACCCCGGTGATCCTTACACGGGTGTTGATGCGCGGGCCCAGACGGCCAGAGGAAAGGAGGCACACGCGGGCGCTGGGGAACGCAGCTGACAGGTGGGCCATTCCTGTCAGTCGCACACGAGCGCGACGCGGGCTGGTGAGGCGAGGAGAGAATGGGCTGGAGCAGGGAGGCATGAGTGGATGCTGGGCTGGGCTGCGGTGGCGAGCTAGGCCGAGGAAAAGAAGAAAAAGAAAACGGGCCGTAGGGAAAGGAACGGGCCGGCTGGGTTGGGTTTCCTATTTCTTTTCCTTTTCTATTCCTTATTCAAACCAAACTAAACCTATTTGAATCCAAATTTGAATTTGAATTCAAACCACACTCAATCAAATGAAATTATGCACCAGCATGAAATCACAAACAAGTTTAACTTAAAATAAATTTTAGTTACTTGTGAAAGAAAATTAATTTAAATGCAAGGTTATGCATATAAACCTTAGAAAATTAAATAAACCAATTAAATTTATTATTAATTGCTGAAATTTAAATTAGAGTGTTACACGCAACACCGTGGAACGGCGACTTGCTGGGGCGGAGCTTGTCCAAGCCGATCCCCATGAGCTCAAGGTGTGTGCGTACATGATGTTGAGGCTGCTGCCTCCGTCCATGAGAACCTTGGAGAAGCGAGTGTTGCCGATGATGGGATCCACAACGAGTGGATACTGTTCTGGGTTCGGTACGTAGTCGGGGTGGTAGTACTTGCGGAGCATCTCACACTGCTCGAGGGTTTGATTGACTGAGCCCTTGTGGTAAGGGCACGGCTTCTTGAGCATGTCGTCGAATAGGCCGCCACCGCCTTGAGGGGGGCCTCGAGGGCCCTTGCGATCTCGGGATGCAACGAAGGCCTCGTCGGAGTCCTCTGCTTGCCCCTGTCCGTGCTGGTTCGGTGGGGCCGGCTTCTTTCCCTTCTTCCCCTGCTTCTGCTTCTTGGCGGGGGCCTTGGTCTTGCTATTGCTGCCCTCCGCGGGCGCATCTTCCTTGCGCTTGCTCGTCTTGTTGTCGAAGATGGCACGTACTGCCTCCTCTCCGGAAGTGAAGTTGGTGGCGGCATTGAACAACTCATTGGTGATGGCGGGACGGCTTCGTGCGAGCTCGTGCACCAGGTTCCTGCACGTCGTGCCTTCGAGGAAGGCGTTGATGACCTCGACGTTGGTGACGCTAGGGAGCTCGGTGCATTGCTTGGAGAAGCATCGCACATAGTCGCACAGGGATTCGTTGGGCTTCTGCCGACACCCTCGGAGATCCCAGGAGTTCCCAGGGCGCACGTAGGTGCCCTGGAAGTTGCCCACGAAGACCTTGACTAGGTCGGCCCAATTGTGAATCTAATCCGCGGGCAGATGCTCGAGCCAATTTCGTGTGGAGTCGGCGAGGTGAAGGGGAAGGTTGCGGATGATGACCTCGTTGTCCGTCGCACCGCCTAGCTGGCATGCCAGGCGGTAGTCATTAAGCCAGACCGTGGGGTCGGTCTCTCCTGAGTACTTGACGAGGGTAGTGGGTTGGCGAAAGCGTGGGGGAAAGGGAGCGGTGCAAATCTCCCGACTGAACACACGGGTGCCCGGAGGCTCCGGTGACACGCCCCTGTCGTGCTCGAGGTCGAAGCGGACACCCCGCCGAGGGGTGTACTTCCTCCCGTTGATGATGTTGCGGGTGTCGCCATCGTCAGCGTGTCTGCGTGCGTCGTGAATGTGCTCCTTTCCAGGAGGCCTCTTGATGCGATAATGCACCGAGGGTGCTCTTGCGTCGTCCGCCGCGGCTGCTTTGCCCTTTCCTCCTGGTGGAACATGCACCGAGGCCTCGTGGTCCTGCTGTGCAATCCCACCGGCCTTTGCCAATGCCATTGAGCGCATTCGAGACGCAGAGCTCTCAGCCTGCTGCACCGCAGCCTGCTCGATGAGCACTCGTGCCTCGTTGCGCAGATTGCAACCCTCGGGCGTAGAGGGCTCGGGCATTGCTTGGAGTAGGTAAGCCGCAGCGACGAGTTTTTGGCTGGCCCTTTTCAGGTCCAGCGGGTTGTCGACGTTGTCATCGGCCAGGATCCGCTCCTGGGCGACACGTCCCGCCGCCTGAGCATGTGCACCACGTGCGGTGCGCTCCTGCTCGAGCGCGGTACGTAGAAGTCGGGTCTGCCGACGCTCCTCGTCGAGCCTGGTCTCGAGCTCCTTGAGTTGCGCTAGCTGTGCCTGTCGTGCCACCGATCTTGCCGATGCAGCTGGGTTCACGGCAGACAGCACCACTTGGTTTGCTGGTGGGGGGGGCTCCTCGTTGTTTCCGCCGTCGCTCGGTGCGTCGTCGATAGCCCCATCCGCCAGCTCGACCATGAAGCACTCCCGAGTGGGATCGTAATCCCCCTCGCTGGAGTCCTCAGAGCAGGTGAGGCAGTAGTCCGCCGCGAGTTGAAACGACCGGAAAGCATCGAGGTCATGGACCCCAGAGTAATCCCACTCTGGGGCCGTGAAGTTGTCCATGAAGAAGTTAATGTCGTCGGCATTAATGCCGGCAGTGTCGGGGTAGGAGTCGTCGGGTGATGACGCGATGAGATTGCGGATCGAGAGGAGGTGATGACCCGGCAGATCCTCGTACATGCTCATGTTGGTGCTGACTAACGAGGAGTATGTCATAGCAGCGTTGCGCATCCCGAAGGGAAAGGGCGACGGCGCAGTCGCAAACTCCTTGGGAGGCACCAAGGTTGTGCTCGGTGGTGGTGGTGGTGCCGTGACATTCCCCGCCGCGGCTGCAGGTTGCGAGGCGCCGACCTCGACCCAAGTAGGGGTGGCAAGGCGGGTCGCTCTATGCCGCTCCATGCACGCCTGCCGCGCGCGCTGGCCCGAGCACCTCCTGCGCTGGGGCGGTGGAGTCGGAGTGTCGGGGTTGGCCCCGGCCGGGAGAAGCTCCATGTCGTAACCGTTGCCGGTCGCGACGAAGTCGAGTGTCCCGAACCGGAGCATCGTGCCTGCCGAGATCAGGCGTGGCCCGTCTGCCATCCAGAGAACAAGAGAGAACGAAGACAAAAGTCACACAGCCCTACCCCTACCTGGCGCGCCAACTGTCGGTGTCCTGACCCGGCGGTTCGGCACCAACTAGTAAAGATGTTGCGTGGTCTCTCACCCTGGATGGTTGATGCAAGAGGCAGCACAGGAACGCACGATTTTATCCTGGTTCTGGCCGCGGTGCCATATGTCCAGCAAATATGTGCGAGTGCACTGTACTGTCTTGCACCGGGGGTGCCTGTAGTAGGGGGTACAAGTGAGGCGAGAGAGGGAGGGAAGCTCCCAAGTCTCTGCTAGATGATTGAGGCAAGTGCCAATATCAAGAGAACGGGCGGGCGTAGCTTAGGAGTTGGTCGTATGAGAGCGTGGAGGCGAGAGAGAGATGATGGAGAAGATAGAGCCTGCCTCCCCTTTTATAGACACAAGGAGGGGCGGTGTACATGTACGGGAGGGAGAAGAAGTCGTCATTTTCTCCCCGAATCGGGGGCGCACAGCGAACAACTACTGTAGATAGTACACAGTGGGACACTAGGGATCATGGCGCCGGGCGTGCGGTTGTCCTGAGCATCGTCCTTAGCCTTGCGGAGATCGCGCGTCGTGGTGATTGCTGTGGAAGGTACCGTCCTCTGTGCTCGACGTGGCGGGACGCCGAGGGTCCTGCGGGCGAGGGTCTTGCTCTGGTCAAGACCCGGGCCGCATTCAAGAGTCGCACCCATGCCGGTCGAGGGTTCCGTAGGGAAAAAGTACATGGGGTAGTACAGGGAATTGGCAGCACAACGGTGGGAGCAGTGCTGGGCACGCTCGCATAGGGCGTCGCAGGTTCCCACAAAGGCGCCACAGTGCTGGGGATGGCTGAGCAGTGACCGGAGTTGGCGGATGGGATTCCGGTCACAGCCGCTATGCGGCATGGTGGCCTGACGCCGCCTGACCTCCCACTCCGCGGCTGTTGTCAGTCGAAACCCACCGGCGAGCAGCGACGGGCAACACGAAGAGCCGGGAGGTTGCTGGGGCGCTGGCAGGCACTGCTCCCTCGTCGACGGCCCGCAATTCCGTCACGCGCCCGGAGGATGTGTGAAAGCCGGGCGTGCCACCTGACCTATACCCGATCAGGAAGGTGTAGACGTGCTCCGAACAGTTTCCTGCATACAAAGACACGTGTAAATGTAAGTCCGAGCCGTGGTCGGCTCCCCGGGATGACTCTTGCATTGGCTTTAAAGAGCCGATCGAGTCTCGGTGTCAGATTGGATCTGTCGCATCCAGATATTGATGAATAAAGCAAATAAATATAAAGCTACTTCAATTAAATCTAACTGATCTAATCCCCGATGGTAACAGCTTCACTGCTAGATCGGAACATCCTACACGTGACTAGGCCTAATGAACATAACAGACAACTAAACCACAACCCAAAATAGAGGCCTAAGAACTAGCAAGAGCCGATTCCCGGAACAATCCCTATCTGGGCTAAGATAAAGCATCTATTACACCACCGGATCATCCAATCCGTTTGCAAGGCCTAACCTAGCAGATATTACGCCAACACTTAAGATAAGAGCAAACCATAACAGATCAAATCTACTAGACATAAAAGAAGCAGGGTGTTGCCTCTGTGCAACTAATTCTATGCGACAAGAACTAGCATGAGATTGAAACGTGACTGCACAGAGACAACATGATATTCGTAGATGATAAGCAACGAAGCACAACAGATCTACTAAAAGACATGCTACGAACATCAAGATAACTAGTACTACTCGCCATCAAAAACGCTTTAGTACGAGTAATACCAAGGTAAAAGCAAGAACAATACTGCCCTGATCTCAAGGAGCGATCAGGGCAGCATGGCACTTACTTGGATGAAATCCTAGGATTAGGGCTGGCGATGCGCCGAGAGTTGTTGTTTGCGAGACGTGATGACGCTCTCCTTCATGAATAACAAAGGATACATATTTATAGTCCGGAGACTTGGGAAACAATCTAAACTAATCTTGTCCCGATCGGACTCTATCTCTAACCTTGAACTAAATCTAAAGATACATGGCCCATGTGGCCCAGATGCTCACGCAGGAGCCGATTTACAAGTCTTCTTCAGTCTTCTGCTTTAAGCCCATCTTGATTTCGGCCCATAAATTAATCCTGTTAATTTATGGCGATAACACATGCCCCCTGGTTTTGGCAATGATAGTTCCAAAACCAATTCGTCGCTTCATCTTCCCGTTAATGCTCATTAAACACACTGTAACCACCATGGAAGACGCAATGTCTCTGCAACTGGCTCCTCGTAGAATGTGAAACTGCCGATCCGCCTCCCATCCTTTACTATTTAACTTCACCCCGAATCGGCTCTTCTTCACATCAAAACTCCTTCTTCCTCCCACAGCCAGTAGCGCAGAAATCCCAATCCTCCAGCACCAGCAATGGCGATTTCTTCCTCCTCCGACTCCAACTCCTTCGGAGACTCTCCTTCTTCTTCCTCTTCCCCTTCTTCTTCCCCCCTTCCTGCTTCTTCCGTCGACTCCATCCTAGAAAGTCGGGAGCCGACGCCAGAGTGGGACCAAACCGCAGCGTACAAAGCGCTGGCTCCTCTGCACTGGGATGCAGAGGAGTTCGACTTCGGGGTCACCTCCGAGGAGGACGAGCCCGAAACTGAAGGAGAAGACCTCCGGCTCCTGTTCCAAGAGGAGTCGGAGAAGGACGAGGAAGAAGACCCCTCTTCGGAAGGAGTCGACTCTTCCTCAGAAGAGCAGATCGACTCCCCCTCCGATGACGACGAGCCAATGCGCGGAAAGCCCTTCCGGTTCCTCGGGTCCTCCGAGGAGGACAGCGAGGAGGAGAACAACGGCGACGGCGACGGCTGGAGCGACTCTGGGTCTGAAGGCGGCAGCAGCGCCTTCAGCAGCGACGATGACGGCGACGGCAGCGACGACGACGGCAACGGGGATGTGCCGGCCCGAAGCCCCAAGCGTCGTAGGTACTAGGTACCTACGAACAGTAGGAGTATCGTAGGGGTAGGATCACAAAGCCGAAGGATCGATTCCTTTGTAAAAATCGGCTTTCCTTGTAATGAACTTCTCATTAATGAAATCAACTCCCCTAAATTATGTATGTCTGATATTTGCTTTCCCAAAAGCCGATGGCAACGCATCAGGCTTCCATAAATATCCAAGAGCCGACGAAATTCAAACCAGAAGCAACCCGCACAGGAATAGAGCAACACTTCCAACTTGAAACGAACTCTTGAATCCGACCACAATTCGAAAACCAAGCTCTACAAATCCGAGCAATAACTCCCCAAGTAGCCAGAATTCGAATCAGAATCTCCAGCAATCAAACCCTAAGTCAATAGATCTAACCATTGCAGATTCTGCAGCTCAAACGACAAGCTCTGCAATCAACGATGCGGCAATCCACGGCCTGAAGGTAATATTCGGCCTAATCCTTTAGTTTGCTTCAGCTTATTAAGCTTCTGAAACTAAAATTCCGAAACATGACACCATACGTATGCTTCTGAATCTCTGAACTTCAGGTGTCAAACATCCTTCTGCCGCATCCTTTCGATCCAAAATCTTTCTGTCTTGGCCCACAAACCCATGAAAACCCCATAGATTTGATCTCTTGTGAAGCAAATAGGATCCCTTTTGTGAGTCAAAACATCGACCTGAACCTCTGGGCCGACTGCTTAAGAGCCTGGCCTAATCCACCTGAGAGCTGGATTACATGGTACAACAGAGTAACAAAAGCCTACATGCCCTTGTGGCAAGGTTTGAACATAGCCGATGCACTTAGCCTATCACTGTCACCCCTTGACAAAGATGAAAATCTTCTGAAAACCATCGGCTATTTCTGGTCTGATGCTCTGAATTGTTTCCTTTTTGGCCATGGACCCATGACCCCTACTTTGCTAGACATCACCATGATCACTGGACTAGACATTAGCTCTCCTAATCCTGCTGCTCACAAAATGGCAGAAGTCCCCTTTAAACTTTCTTCCAAAGTCAACTGCACAAACTGGGGTACTTACATGAGTCAGCACATGAAAACAAAAGGTCCAGTGACTGAGAAGGAACACACAGCCTTCTTAAATCTTTGGCTAGAGCACTTCATCTTCTGTGGCCCTTCCTTAGCTCCAACTAAGAACTATCTCCCCTTGGCCTATCACCTGGCCCATGGTAATCACACCGGCCTAGGCAAACTCTTCCTTGGAGAAATTTACAGATATCTCCATTTGATGACATCTAACTTGCTTAATAAAAAGAAACTGAGAACTGGAGGCCCTTGGTGGTTCATTCAGTTGTGGGCACAACTGTACTTCCAACATCATATTCCCAACTTCCAAGGCCTGACCAAGAACTCTTTCCCCGATGAAAGTGGCAAACCAATCAGATGTACTAGTTACAGCTAAGCTTTGTTCAGTCTCCCTGGCAGTAAACTGAATTCAACAGATGCAGCAAACTGGTTTAGAGTCTTCTACAAAGGACTAGACAATCCTCTCTACTTCCCGTTTACTGAATCTGAATCCTTTGAGAACCCAACTGCCTTCAGATTAGATAACTTTGCCGATGACGACAGCACTCGTCATCTATATTCTTTGATGATTCGACTCGGTTTCCTTCCTGTTGGCATCAGCACTTCTAACAGAATTATCAAGCCAGGTTACGAATCTTACCAACCAGTTATAGCAGCTCGGCAATTTGGCCTAGGACAGGTCCCTCCCCACTTCCATATTCACCACTTGGTGGAGAGCAGAGCCGATCTGCCTGATGGTCTCACCAGCTCGAGATGCTACAACATGTTTGACAATCTCCACATTCCAATACCAGCCGATCTGTCCTTCACTTCTTCATCAATCGGCTTTGATACCTGGTGGAACATGTGGAAAACTCATGTCTTCAGAAAAGCTCTAGGTCCTCGACTGCAGCAAATCGACCTTGAATATGAAATTCCCGAGGAAGAGGTACTAAATTTATGCATTCATCCTTCTAAGTCCTCCATCCTTTGCATCTGTCTAATTCTAACCCACCCTGTTTGCAGCGACAAGATGGTCCAGAACCTATGACCAGCACTGGGGAGCCATTCCACTTTCTTCCAACTGCTCCTGATGTACTCTTTTGCAAAGGATCACCACCAATGAAGAAAGTGATAATGACTGTTCAGCCAGACTTACTTCAGTCGGCTTCCAAGCGAAGATAAACTTCTGCAAGCGTTGCCCCCCGAGTCTTGACCAAGAAAAGGAAGATGATCACAAGGCGAGTGGTCAAGAAACCAGCACCAGCATCCCCAAGTCCATCAGAGTCCAACACCAACCAGGTAACTCATCTTTCTAAAACCCCTTTTTTATTTCGTATACGTATACTCCGGTTGACTGTAGTTCTATGTTCAGGATGCAGCTGAAGACATCCCCAATGTAGAAAGCCCGGATCAACATGAGATGGCTGCAACTCCTGATGCACTGTCGGATGCAAGCGAGGAACAAGCCGATGCAGTAGATGCTCTTGACGTCAACACCAGCTCTGATAGGACGATTGCTCCTGAACCGCCCAACACTTCTTCTTCAGAACAGGTAACATTACAAAACCAATTCTGAACCAGCCGATAACTCCATAAATGCATCTTGCACTAACTCCAGATATGCCCATAGAGTTTCGATATTTCAAGTTTGCTTTCCTTTGACCCTGCATCAATGGGCCTGACTACCCCTGGAGCAGAAACATCTTCTCTGCAACAATCGGCTAACTTGGCACATCAGCTTCAACTTATCAAGGATCTTCTATCTGCTCCGATCACTGCTCTAGTTAATAACTCTAGCAAGACAAAGAACATCTTCGAGCAAATAGAATCCCAACTCCCGGAGCCATTGCAAATCAAGCTCTGGTCAGCCAGCAACCTTTCATTCTTTCGGATAGAAGTGAGTAAAGCACAACAAAGAATGGAAGCACGTCGCTCCCAAGCTTCTCTGAAAGCTGACATTACCCAAAAGTGCAAGGCCCTTAACCAGAAGAAAGCAACTCTAGATATCAAAGCTGATGTGTCTGCCAACATGAATCGACTCGACCTCCAGAAGAAAGAACTGTCGGAACTCGAAGAAAAGGTCCGCACTACTAAGGAACTCATCCAGGCCGAGGAAACTTCCATTGCAAACTCCAAACAAGAAGCCCAAAAAAGATTTGAGCAGATACAAGCAGAGTTTGCAGAGATCAGCACCTTGAGTCGGCAGATAGTTTCAGGCAATGACAAGGATGACGAAGCGATTGTAGCACGAGCAGATGCCGTCCGTACTGAAGCCATCCACGCCATAGAAGAATTCCTGAACCAGTAGATAGGCTCAAGAGACAATCAGTACTGCCTTTTAACCTGAAACTTGTACTTGTTTAAAAACATCTTAAGTCGATGGTTACACATCGGCTATCTTACTTCTCATATGCATTTTTTCTTTACCGGCCAACTCAATGTGTTGGCCTATCATCAATTTTTTTTTACCGGCCAACTCAACGTGTTGGCCTGTCATCATCATCCCCTTTTTTTTTACCGGCCAACTCAACGTGTTGGCCTATCATCATTATTTATTTTTTTTACCGGCCAACTCAACGTGTTGGCCAATTACACTGCAGCCAGATGGATCTCATCGGCTTTTCGTTACTCGCCTTTCCACATGCTCGGGAAATACTTCTTCAGATGTTATCCATTGACAGCAACAGGAAACTTGACGCCGTCCAATTCCTCGAGCATGTACGCATTCCCAGGCAAAACCTGATCAACCTTGTACGGCCCATGCCAAGTTGGAGACCATTTACCGAACTTTTTATCTTTAGTTCCCAACAGCAATACTGCCTCCCAAACCAAGTCTCCCACCTGGAAATCCTTAGGCTTGACCTTCTTGTTGTATGCACGGGCGACTTTAGCCTTATTTTCTTTGATCTTTTCCAACGACCAAAGTCTTAGTTCCGTTAGGTCCTCCACGTTGTCATTCATCAAGGCTGCTTACTGTTCAGCAGATAGACCATTCTGAAACTCAACACGCCTTGATCCGGCCGTGATCTCCCACGGTAGCACAGCATCCTGGCCGTAGACTAGATGGTACGGTGACGTCTTGGTGGACCCATGACACAAAATACGATAAGCCCACAAAGCTTCTGACAACACCTCATGCCAGCGCCTAGGATATTCATCGATCTTTCTTTTTATGAGCTTAATGAGGCTCTGGTTGGATGCTTCAGCCTGTCCATTAGCTTGGGCATAATATGGAGATGATCTGATCAGCTTAATCCCCATGTCATCGGCAAACTTTCTGAATTCCTCTGATATAAAGACCGATCCTCCATCGGTCGTAATGGTCTGAGGGATCCCAAATCTGTGAATGATGTGCTCTTTGACAAAGCTGATCACATCTCTCGATGCTACCGACCTCATGGGCACTGCCTCTACCCACTTTGTGAAATAATCTGTGGCAGCTAAAACCCATTGGTGACCCTTGCTGGACGACGGGTTGATTTGTCCGATCATGTCCATGCCCCAACCTCTGAATGGCCACGGTTTGATGATCGGATTCATCACTGACGCCGGCACTATCTGAATTTTGCCAAACTTCTGACATGCCTGACATCCTTTATAATATTTGAAACAATCTTCCAGCATACTGGGCTAGTAATAACCCGATCGCCTAATCAGCCACTTCATCTTATGAGCCGATTAGTGAGTACCGCAGGCTCCTTCATGAACCTCATGCAAGAGCCGATTTGACTCTGAAGGTCCCAGACATTTAAATAGTAGTCCTTCCAAGGTCCTGTAGAACATGTCATCCCCTATCAGAACATACTTCATGGCCTTGAGCCTTATCCTTCTGGGTGCCCCCCGAGCCGAATCCTTCAAGTAATTGAAGATATCGGCTCTCCAGTCTCCGGGTTCTAGAAACTGAACCTCCACCTCGACTCCACCGGCTGTCTCCTTGTAGCCAGAAGCCATCTGTGCCAAATCATTGGCTTCATTGTTCAGAGTTGTGCGTATCCAGTGGAAATTGATGTACCTGAATCGTGACATCAACTCACGGCACTGCATCCATATCGGGAAAAGAGCCTCGCTCTCACACCTATATTCCTCCGTGAGCTGAGAAATCACCAGCTTCGAATCTCCAAAAATTTCCACCGCTTCTGCACCGGCTTCGAGAAGCAATTCCATCCCTTTGCGAACGGCTTCATATTCCACCAGATTATTGGTGCACGGGGCAGTCATTCTGATGGAGAAGGAGTAAGTCGCCCCACGAGGCGACACCAACAGAATTCTCACACCGCACCCATCATCACAAGCCGATCCGTCAAAGAACATAGCCCAAGCATGAATAAATAATGCGGCAATATCAGTGTTGATCCTGTCCGCAACAAGATTCGCCAGTGCTTGTCCTTTGACTGCTTTTGCAGGCTGGTACCGAATATCGAATTCTGACAATGCAAACATCTATTTTCCAAGTCGGCCTTTAAGGACAGGGGCCGACAGCATATGCTTTATGACATCCGATTTGCATATGACAATTGTTTCCGCCGAGAGCAAAATATGGCGAAGCTTCGTACATGTAAAGTATAAGCAAAGACAAAGCTTCTCGATTTCAGGATACCTGGTCTCGGCGTCTAACATGCGTCTGCTGAGGTAGAAAACCACCCTTTCTTGGCCGTCATGCTTCTGGACTAGCACCGAAGCAATTGAAGTGTCACCCACGGATAGGTACACATAGAACGGCCTATCTTGCTGAGGAGGAACCAATACTGGAGGCTTTGACAAATATTCCTTGATTTCATCGAAAGCTTGTTGCTGTTCTGCCCCCCAGCAAAACTCATCATCGGATTTGATCTTTACTAACCCCATAAACGGCTCAATGCGTCCGGACAGATTAGAAATAAATCGACTGACAAAATTAATTTTACCGATGAGTTTCTGCAACTCCTTCTTTGTAGTAGGTGGCTTCATCGTCTTTATAGCTTCTTGACTCTTTAGGCCGATCTCGATTCCCCGTTCGTGCACCAGGAATCCCAGAAACTGACCGGCCGACACACCAAAAGCGCACTTCTTTGGGTTCATTTTGAGCCCAAACCTCCGAGTCCGCTCCAAAACTTGACGTAGATCTTCTAAATGCCCCGCAGCTGATTTGGACTTGACCACGACATCATCAATATAAATCTCTACCAGCTTGCCGATGAGATCATGAAAAATGTAATTCATAGCACGTTGGTACGTTGCACCGGCATTTTTCAACCCGAAGGTCATAACCAAGTACTCGAACAAGCCAACTGCACCTGGTACTCTGAACGCAGTCTTGTTCACGTCCTCTGGGGCCATGAAGATCTGGTTGTAACCAGCATTGCCATCCACAAAACTCATCATTTTGTGGCCAGCAGCTGCGTTGATCAATGTTTCTGCAACAGGCATCGGGTATTCGTCCTTTGGTGTTGCTCTGTTGAGATCTCTAAAATCGACACAAACACGCCATCGGCCATCCTTCTTTTGTACCGGTACCACGCTAGAGATCCATTCTGCATATCGGCATGGCCTGATGAACCCATCATCCAGCATCTTCTCCACCTCTTTCTTAACTTCTTCTAGGACTTCGGCCTTCATCTGACGTGCTCGTTGCTGAAACGGCCGAAACCCTTTCTTGAGCGGGAGCCGATGCTCGACTATGCTTCTATCCAGTCCGGGCATCTCGGTGTAGTCCCATGCAAAGCAATCCCGATATTCTTTTAGCAGTGCAATCATCTCCTCTCGCAAAGCCGGATCCAACTTCTTGCTGATAAATGTCGGCCGTGGCTTATCCCCAGGACCGATGTCAACCTCTTCCAAATCATCAGCTGATGTGAACCCGTATCCGAGTTTGCCGTCGTCTGAAAAATCAGATGCGAACGCAAGCGAGTCTTCACTATCCACAAGATCAGCGGCAAACACAGGGAGATGACAAGAAAAATTATTTGGCCAACCGCACGGGCTGGCCGCTTCTATACTTCTATTATCATTCAGAGCCAAATAGTCAATGAGTGGCCAACTGCCAGAGCAGGCCATCATGTGTACATGATGTAACAATTCCGACCACAAACAGAATTTTTCTATTTTTTGGTGCCGATCGCTGGTACCGGCCTCTCTATTTCTATTACACCCCGTGGCTTGCCAGGATGCATCTATTCTGTGAGGCCAGTGGATAAGACCAGCCTCAGTCCGTTTTTTGTCGCCTCGATCCGATCACAGTCTTCCAGGGCGACCCCTGAGATCGGCTCTTGTCCTTCCGCATCCCAGGCGTTCATATCTGCGACCGAGACCTCGCTGGAATCGTCTGTAGGGACCACTTCTACTTCATTGCCATCCCATTGGACGAGGTATTGATGCATTGTGGAAGGGATACAACAGTTGGCATGAATCCAGTCCCTTCCAAGCAGCACTGTGTATGTACTCTTGCTGTTAACGATGAAGAACGATGTTGGTACAGTCTTGCGGCCCACTGTCAGTTCCACATTAAGAACCCCCATCGCCTCTGATGGCTGTCCATTAAAGTCATTAAGTATCACATTGGTCTTGATCAGATCGGCAGAAGAACGACCCAATCGGCGCGGCACAGAGTATGGCATCAGGTTGACTGCGGCACCAGTGTCGACCAACATCCTGTTCATAGGCTTGCCGTTGATGAAGCCCTTGAGACATAACCCCTTCAGGTGCTTGTAGCTCTTCTCCTTGGGCTTCTCGAAAATGATTGGCCGTGGGCCGAGATCCAGCTGCGCGATGGCCAATTCCTCCGGTTGGGGTGCTCGAAACTCCGATGGGAGCACGAACACCATGTTCACATCAGCCGATGGCTTCTCATCGGCTTTTGTCTGCTTGGGGCACCACTCTTTTCTCGGAGGGCGCCTTTCCTCCCTTCGCGGTCGTCTGACTTGCTCCGCGAGATCCGGACGCGCTTTCCTCAGCACGTCAAGATACTTTGCTTCTGCCTCTTTCAGATTGCGCAAGCGCTGCACCCTGCACTTCTACGAGCGATTGAGCCCATCAGGACACCACCGTGGTGATGGTACCTGTCTTCTTCCTCTGGCTCGGAATCACCCCTGGATGGGCGCCTCACGTGGTCATCCTGATGCGTTCCGGGCCCCAAGCGCCGGAACACCGATGTCTCGTCCTGCTGGCGTCCTCGAGGCCTGCACTCCAAGCAATCATCTATAGTAGGCAATCGGCTCATGCCGGAATTCCAGCAATATCTGAAGAACGGGCAGTGCCAGTGGTCGCGTATAGCCTGGCGTCTCCCCAGTGTCCTCCCTATGCGGTGTTCATACTCGTCCTCCTCCGATTCGTATCGGCGGCGCAACTTGTACTGGTACTGGTACTTTTCCATAAGCCGATTAGAAGCTGGAAGCTGGTTGCGGATGTGACGCACTTGCTTTTCAGTTACATGTCGCTGTTCCAGCTCACGTTCATCCTGCGGCCGTTTGCCAGAAGCGGCCTCTCTCCTCTGCTTGTCATGGCGGCGCGTGGGTCCCACCATGTTGATCTGGAATGAAAAATTTTGACCCGTAGGAGTGAAGTCCGACAACTCTACCACATTGGCTTGTGGGAAAGGCTTCGTGTCGACCTTCATCGTGTGTTGAGCCAAAATTAATCGGCCTTCTCGATAGCCGATTGTATCTGACGACGTAACTCCTTGCATTCACCCGTGGAATGAGTGAACGAGTGGTGCCATTTGCAGTACAGTCTTCCCTGCAACTCTTGTGGCGTTGGTAGCTTGTGATTTTCTGGGAGCTTCAGCTGTTTTTCTTTGAGGAGCAGATCAAATATCTGCTCTACCTTGGTCACATCGAAGTCGAAGCCCTTCACAAGCCCCTGCTGTTTGACCCACTTGCACGGGACAGGGTTTGCCCCCCGAGTCCACTCTACCACGGCCACTTCTTGCTCTTCACCAGAGTCATCAGATTCATCCGCCTGGGCCATGTTTACATGGCGCTTGAACTTGTCCTGGTACAGCTCAGGATGATAATGCTCGTATGCCGTAAGCTTCTGCACTAGGTGCGCCAGAGATGTGAACTCCAACTGAAAAGCCGCATCCTTGATCGGCTTAGCAAGCCCGAGGACAGCCAGATCGACTGCCTCCTTCTCTGTGATGAGCGATGAGTAGCATCGGTTCTTGACTTCTCTGAAGCGCTGTATATACTCCGACACAGTCTCCCCTCGCTTTTGCCTGACCTGGGCGAGGTCGGCAATTCCAGCTTCAGCAGCCTCCGAATGGTACTGGGTATGGAATTGATCTTCAAGCTGCCTCCAAGTCCGAATCGAATCCGGAGCCAGTGATGCATACCATCCAAAAGCTGGGCCTGTAAGGGATTGGCCGAAGAACCGGACCCTCAACGGATCCGACACTGAGATCATCCCAAGCTGCGTTAAGTATCGGCTCACATGCTCGATGGAGCTGGCTCCCTCTGACCCGTTGAACTTGGTGAACTCAGGAAGCCGATACTTGGGTGGCAGTGGGATCAAGTCATAGTCGCTTGGATACGGCTTGGAATAGCCGATCGCTTTCCTCTTGGGCAGGATGCCGAACTGGTCCCTCAGTATTGCACTGACCTGCTCCACACTAAGAATTCCTGGGGCCGATGGCTCAGCACTCGGCCCAGTAGCGTACTTTGCCAGCCATGCTTGTTTCTCCGCGTCTGCTCCAGAAGCTCCTGGGTTTACCATCTGCACCGAGCGTGTTGGACTGACGCTGTCAGGGATGTAGGCGCACGTGTAGCCGTGCGGGATCTCCTTGGGTGGCTCGGTGAGGAATTGGCCTTCTCCAGGATCGCCACCGATCTTATGGACGACGTAGATCGGCGAGTTTTGTGGTCTTAGGACAACAAACGAGAACGGAAGCACCGGTATAGAATGCAATGTAGCTTCCTCTGTGTGACTCCCCAGGGCCGGCCCCGATGGAGAGTACTGGTTCTTGATTATCTCCTGGATGACGCGATGCGCCATGCGCTCAAGCTCGTTCATCAGGCTCTGAGAGTGCCGATGAAGTGCATGGGCCACCATGTAGTTCATCTCCTGACGCAGGGCCCTGGTGCGCTCCTCTGATGGTACAGACAAGTCCACGTTGTCGAGAGCGCCTTTAGGCGAGAACCCCTTCCACCTGATGCCATGGTTGTGGGTCCTCTCAAAAGAGCCGATGAGATCGGCTTCCAGCAGAGCTTTGATCTCATCATACTTCTTCTTGTGTTCAGAAGAGAGCTCTTCATACGTGACGGGCTTGGGAACGGGTTCTTGCTCTTGAGCTCCAATCATCTCTACGGTGGGCGTTGCTGTTGACAAGTGTTCCACTGGGCGTGCCAGAATGTGTTGTCAGTCGAAACCCACCGGCGAGCAGCGACGGGCAACACGAAGAGCCGGGAGGTTGCTGGGGTGCTGGCAGGCACTGCTCCCTCGTCGACGGCCCGCAATTCCGTCACGCGCCCGGAGGTTGTGTGAAAGCCGGGCGTGCCACCTGACCTATACCCGATCAGGAAGGTGTAGACGTGCTCCGAACAGTTTCCTGCATACAAAGACACGTGTAAATGTAAGTCCAAGCCATGGTCGGCTCCCCGGGACGACTCTTGCATCGGCTTTAAAGAGCCGATCGAGTCCCGGTGTCAGATTGGATCTGTCGCATCCAGATATTGATGAATAAAGCAAATAAATATAAAGCTGCTTCAATTAAATCTAACTGATCTAATCCCCGATGGTAACAGCTTCACTGCTAGATCGGAACATCCTACACGTGACTAGGCCTAATGAACATAACAGACAACTAAACCACAACCCAAAACAGAGGCCTAAGAACTAGCAAGAGCCGATTCCCGGAACAATCCCTATCTGGGCTAGGATAAAGCATCTATTACACCACCGGATCATCCAATCCGTTTGCAAGGCCTAACCTAGCAGATATTACGCCAACTCTTAAGATAAGAGCAAACCATAACAGATCAAATCTACTAGACATAAAAGAAGCAGGGTGTTGCCTCTGTGCAACTAATTCTATGCGACAAGAACTAGCATGAGATTGAAACGTGACTGCACAGAGACAACATGATATTCGTAGATGATAAGCAATGAAGCACAACAAATCTACTAAAAGCCATGCTACGAACATCAAGATAACTAGTACTACTCGCCATCAAAAATGCTTCAGTATGAGTAATACCAAGGTAAAAGTAAGAACAATACTGCCCTGATCGCAAGGAGCGATCAGGGCAGCATGGCACTTACTTGGATGAAACCCTAGGATTAGGGGTGGCGATGCGCCGAGAGTTGTTGTTTGCGAGACGTGATGACGCTCTCCTTCATGAATAACAAAGGATACATATTTATAGTCCGGAGACTTGGGAAACAATCTAAACTAATCTTGTCCCGATCGGACTCTATCTCTAACCTTGAACTAAATCTAAAGATACATGGCCCATGTGGCCCAGATGCTCACGCAGGAGCCGATTTACAAGTCTTCTTCAGTCTTCTGCTTTAAGCCCATCTTGATTTCGGCCCATAAATTAATCCTGTTAATTTATGGCGATAACAGCGGCGGAGTGGTTGGCATTTATGGCTTCTGTCAGGCGGATGGTGAGCCGGCGGATCGCTAACTCCGTCTGCCGAGGGGTATCCTCGAGCGAAGCGGAGTTGGTCTGCTCTCCCGAGGGTAGGTTTGCTACCCTCGAGCGAAGCGGAGCTGCGGTGCGCCGTCGAGGGTCTCGGCGGGGAGGCCTCGAGCGAAGCGGAGATCGCTCCGCGGGTTCGAGGGGGTTTCGAATGGGCCGTACTGTGGAGGTGGGCTGCGTATTGGGCCTTTTTTAGTCCTTTCCTTTCCTTTGGATCAGAAGGAGACTGTAGGCCTTCGTGGGCCTGATTGCTTTAACACATGTTTTGTGTTTTCAAGGCGGTTTGGTCCCCTGGTTAGGGTGCCCCTAATCATGGTACCCGACAAAATACAAATATAACTTTTGCTCCTCAAATAATTCTCTCGCATCACTCAATGTGTATGATCCTCACCAAGGCATTGGACCGCCTGTTTCCTCACTATTTCTAACTAGAGCTCAAGGTAGAAGATGAAGAGGAAGCATACTTGTACTATATATTTTGCAAAGTCAAAAACCAGATCCAATAGAGAAAACAAGTCATACAATCAAATCAAGATGTGCAGTTGTGTGGAATTTCTAGAAGGAACTCGCACTCCTTTCTGCATGACTCTTTATTTTGAGATATGTGCTAGGGGATGAAGCAATATGAGCATCTCCTATGTCTCAGAACCAGCAGAACTCCGCTGAGAGCCTCCAGTATCAAAACCACTAGCATCACCTGTACCCTGTGAAGCACGACCACTACAACCTCAGTGAGACTGAGTCTTCTTCTTCATGAAGCAATATGTCTCCACATGAGTGTTCTTACCACAATAGTCATGATGAAGACAATCACCCCCTCCCCCCCATAAGAAGGCGCTGCTGGAAGAGGCGCCTTAGGTGGAGGGGCGATAGCTTTAGACGAAGAAACCGAGCAACCAATACTGAAGAAGACAAATACTGCAATAGACTAACATTATGAAGACACAGCTCCTCGTTACGAATAGCAGCAAGAGCCTCCATCAGAAAAACACAGGGCTAACGAGAAACCAGCTGAGCTCGAAGCTACTCAAACTCATCACGAAGATGGGTCAAGAAGTCATGAGTGCGCTAGTCTCCAGAGCAACCTTCTGAGCCTTACACGAGTCTCAAGTGCCGGGTGCCAGTGAAAGACCAATGGAATCAAGCTGACACCACACTGCAGACATCTAAGCATAGAAATCATCAACTGAAGAATCACCATAGCACAATAGCTATTCTTGACGTAGAGCAGCAATATAGGTAGACTGACCAGTGGGCTCACAATGCTCAAGAAGAAAAGCCCACACCTGATATGTGCGGTCAAAAATAACAATATTTGAAGAAATGCGCTCCTCCATACTAGCAGCAAGAACATACTAGCAGCAAGAATAGCAGAGCATCCTCATCCAATCATATCCTGCATGCAACAAACTGAGAAATATATAACTTCACAAACTGAGACACATATGACCATATCCTGTGTGGGGACTTGAGCACCGTGGTGCGGTGAGGGTAAAATTGGAAGCTGCCAAATTGCTAATCGGTAAAAGAAGGAAAACAGACAGTACCAACAACTGGAAGGGATCAGAGTGCTACATATCTGTAACTTGTGATCTTTGATGCTAAATATCTAAACATGAATCTTTTGATGGTAAATAGCTAAAGATTGATTCTATTAATGGTAAGGATCCAAATTTCTATTATCTATTCTGTGCGATCGCACAAGATGCAGAGGGTATGCAGGAGCAGCCAATGCGGCTGCACGGGTGGAGCGTGCAGCAGGGGAGCACGACTACCTAGAGGAGCACGGAACAACGAAGGCGCTCGCAACAGAGTGGCACAGCGCATCCCGATGGCAGCGCTCGCGGCGGAGGAGCCCGACAGCGTCCCGGCAGCGGCGCGTCTCGGCAGCGACGAATCCCGGCAAGCGGCGGGTTGTCAAGCTGAAGTCATTTTAACAAAAAAAAATTTACTCAAATTGGTGGCTGGCAAAAAAATTCACTTGACAACCTTACGGATAAACATAAACACCTTGAGTGGAGCTCCAACAGGCAGCGGCGGCGGCGGCGGCGGCCGAGAGCCAGGGACGTAGCGCAGTATGGCTTGGACGGCTACCAGCACGCTGTGCTGCCGCCTCATCCGCCTCCCCTCCGCCCGCTGCCCTCCCCCGTCCCTGGCCCGGTGCTCTGCGACCTCTGCTGCGCGCAGCCCCGACGCGGTGGACATAGAGTACGCCGACCTCAACCTCCGGCCGCTCTACCCCATTGTATGCACTCCACCCTTCTTCCCTTTGTCCCTATCCCACTGCTGTACCAATCCCACCGCTCATCCGTCTCTCTACGCAGAGGGGCCAGCATCTGCGCATCCGGCAGCACGTGAACCCTCTCAGCTCATCCTTCTCCGTAAAGTCCTCCCAATTCCACCGATATTTTACGATTGCCAAGCGAGCACAGGCCCTTCGCATTCCTCTAATTTGTTCTCTGTTGCGCGGTGTGTAGGAGCCCACGGAGCCGCCAGAGTGGAAGGAAGTGTTCGAGGACCCCCTGCTGCCCCTCATGATCGACATCGGCTGCGGTGCGCAATTTGGTTTTATTCATTGTGACAATGTATTGCCTAAAGAAAAGTTATTAAGGAATGTTGACGTTTAGGGAGTGGCAGGTTCTTGATTTGGCTCGCAAAGAACTCCGACCAGAGGCGGAACTACCTTGGCCTGGAAATCCGGCAAAAGGTTTTAGACTTTTAGTGGTTCTATGGTTTCTGCTTGTTTTCTTTTGGAATGGATGATGCATTGTTGAATCTGCTTGTTTTCTTTTGGAATTGATGATGCATTGTTGAATTCTGTAGTTTGATGATGTTCTGCTTCTTCTTCTGTTTGTATAGTTGGTGGAGCGAACACAATTTTGGGTGAATGAATTGGGGCTTCGGAATGTGTAAGTTTCCTTACATCTAAATTAGGCATTTGCTTTTGCTTATCAATGCAATAATGTAATATCATTTGGGACTATTCTTTTTTTACAGCTATTTTATGTACGCAAATGCAACGGTGTCTTTTGAGCAAATCATATCATCGTACCCTGGTCCCTTGTCACTTGTTTCAATACTGGTAAGTGTAGTTGGGTGCAGCATTGGAGTCTTTTTAGTTATGTCTGTCAGCTCAATGATAGCTATGTTCAATATTATGGAAGTGAGATTTGAAATGTCTATCTGCTGGTTTTGTAGTGTCCTGATCCACACTTTAAGAAGAGACATCATAAAAGAAGAGTTCTACAGCCACCATTGGTTGATTCAATCACCAAGAACCTCTGTTTAGGCGGACAGGTATGGCAGTTCTGTACATAGTTCAATATAGTCTTTTATCCCAAGCGAGTTGGGGTAGGCTAGAGATGAAACCCACAAGACACAAAGGTCACGGTTCAGGCATGTTGATAGCTAGTCTACAAGCGCTCCTATCTAAAGCTACCTCCTAAGAGATATTCCAACCTTTAAGGTCTCTCTTAACCGACTCATCCCAAGTCAGTTTAGGTCTACCTCTACCCCTCTTTACCTTATCGACACGTTTAAGCACCCCACTACGCACCGGCGCCTCCGGATGCCTCCGTTGGACATGTCCAAACCATCTGAACCGATGTTGGGTAAGTTTCTCCTCAATTGGTGCCACCCTTACCCTTTTCCGAATAACTTCGTTCCGGACTCTATCCCTCCTTGTGTGCCCACAAAACCACCGCAACATCCGCATCTCTGCTACACTCAGTTGTTGGACATGTCGCCTTTTTTGTAGGCCAACATTCAGCACCGTATAACATCGCCGGGCGAATCGCTGTCCTGTAGAACTTACCTTTTAGCTTTTGTGGCACCCTCCTGTCACAGAGGACACTAGAAGCTTGACACCATCAATATGGTTTCCTTCATGGAAAATTTATTCTTTTTTCTGTTTACTAAGCTGCATTAAGGTTAGGGTGCTTCTCTATGCATCAGTCTTTTCCAAAAATGAACTCCCTTAGATCCTGAGATGACTGGTCTTGTTCAGTTGTAGACTAATACCAATTTGTCAGTTTTAGACTTCTAGCATACTAGTGGATATTTGTAGGTGTGATTTCATTTTATTTCACCTTGAGAAAATGTTATTAAAAATCCAGAGTAAGTTCCCTGCATTTTCGTAAAAGGTAAGTCAAATATCAGTCATTTGCAAAAGAGGCCTTTGTTGAAAACTATATTCTCATGATTTCTTATGAGTATAATTTAACCACTTATAAGCCAAGGGGAAGCATGAGTTCCATCGAGCAACTAAACCAGGCATGGTTTTATTGTAAGATCATCTTAATGTTATCCAACGTATTTTTCATCTCAACTTAGTAGTCAAGCTTTGCCTTGCTAATGTCGGCATGAGGCATCATAAGTTTATCTGACTCAACTATTACTTCTCCACTCATAGTAATAATGCGTGCTCTATGCATTGCACGGCACGAACTAAAATTAAGATAACACAATTCATAACTATCTTTTCAGACCAATATGCTTGTTTACATTAAACTAAGAGTATTTTTCATTGTGTGCCTCATTTTGATTTTTGCAGTTGAGATCTTCCATTTGTGTATAATGTCTGCAGGCATATGTTCTCTATTTCATCGTTTTGACATCTTAGTGTATGTGATGTACTAGGTTCTCATTCAATCAGATATACTCGAAGTAGCTGCAGACATGAGAAAAAGATTTGATGGGTACTTTGACATTTTGGCCCATGTTGATCGTGTCGATAAAGATCTTCATTGTGACAATGAAGGATGGCTTCTGGACAACCCAATGGGAATCCGGACAGAAAGAGAAATCCATGCGGAGCTAGAAGGTGCCACTATATACAGGAGGATGTACCAAAAGATTAGAGATGCTTCTCACTAATGTTTCATCGGATCATCAGCTGCAGAAGTTGTCAAAGCAGTTACGGCTTATGTCTTCCTGCTTGAATCATGCATCACAACAACCATTTTTTGTTGTCACCACCAGCCTATTTCTAAATTAAGTGTCCTTTACTGCATCAAGCTGCATTATACTTCTGACAGTACAGCAGTGCAGATCCTCATCATTGTTCACCTGATGCGATGAGTCAGATTAGTCATTAGTCAATGCTTGGTGAGGATGACAATTGGCAAGGCAGTTCGTTTGTTACATCAAACTATGCTTATGGTGTTTGGCATCGGCTAGTGTCTGTTCCAGCATTCAGGTCTGGGAGTCACTCACCGGAGATTGGTTGGCCTACAATTTCTAGAGGCAATCCAGATGAGGCTATTTGGTGTACAGTAGGATTGCAAACATGGCTCACTCAGGTCATGTACCATGAGTTTAATATAGAAAAGGAAAGGTCAGACCATGTCACATTAAGTTTGTTTTTGAGTTGCAGATCTGTTTTGTTCGAAACAGAGTTGTAGATCTTTTAGTTTCTTCTGTTGCAAGTATATGGATGTGGAATCCTAAGCATTTTTGCCAGTGAAGCTGCCCCCTCCAAGCTAACTGGAACTGGATCACTGTTTGCTGTATTGGTATCATGCTAGATAGCTACCAGTTATTATACATTCTTGTGTGCAAGACTTGGTAATATATGCCTCTTGATCATGATGATTGAATTGAAACCATCTCAGTAGATTCAGTTCATTTGATTTCTATAAAGAAACTATCAAAGATTGCCCAGTTTGGACAGAAAACTTTTGAGTTTGCGGGAATAGAAACTGTGCGCTTGTGTATCACAAGTTCCATATTCTAGCCCTACCAAATTGGCATATAAAATCAGCCAACAGCAGGTTTGGTGCTGGAATTCTTTTCAGGATGCGAAGCCTTTAGATTCGGCTACTGGTGCAATGTATTCTCCTGTAGTACAAGCTTTGATTAACCAAAACGGGCAGGGGCACTGAGCCGTGAACCAGATATTGGGTACATAGCCCGCGGCTACTGCATCAGGAGTGTCTCGGAGTGGGCATTTGCCTGAAATTCATTGTAGTAGTAGGCGTACAACTTTGTTGATTACTGATTGCAAGTAGAAACAGAGCAGGATCCAGCAACAGCATCATTGTGCGCTAGGAATAAACACTGTTCTATCAACATGAATAAATAGGTATCTGACATTCGATAGACACACATGATACATTAGAGAAATGTTTACAACCAAGCAATGTTTTCGACTAAATCTACAGAATCGAACACATTGCTTGAAATTTTGTACAGACAAACTGAGGTACCGAAACCCCTACAGGATGTGGCCTCTTTGTACAAGGGTACTCTCAATATACAATGATGGCATACTACTCGAAGATCAACTCCTAAAACTAGAATATTAGAGATCAAGTGTGATACACAGATACATCAAGTTGATACTTGATACAACAAAGCACTAGACTATGCATGAGACCTG
Source organism: Panicum virgatum (assembly GCF_016808335.1). NCBI lineage: Eukaryota > Viridiplantae > Streptophyta > Magnoliopsida > Poales > Poaceae > Panicum > Panicum virgatum. Next base: position 36,478,395 of record NC_053149.1, on the reverse strand, counting down.
AAACAATTGGAGAACACAATGTAGTTATTGATAGATGATACAAGTATGTGGATGTCAGATGAAAAATTATGGCATTAAAAGTTGAAAATGAAGCAGGAAAATTACATACGTATGATGGAGGTTGAGAACAAATCAGCACTTTGATAACCGGGATATCCTTGACTTGCCCTTTTCTGTTGGATATTTCCAGATGATATCATCTAATTTGCTGCAGTAGTTATTTACAAACTGTGATATAACAAAAGTTGCAGTGTTAGCTGAGCGTATTCCTGGTTCAAAAGTAATCAAACAGGTCAATTTGTACTTTCACATTTTACATTTTTACAGACTAATATGTGTGTCAGCCGACAAGCATGAAGCATCTGTCACACAATTACAGTTATTGCTGTCCTATGTGTATTTGTACCTAAGTAATATAATTGATTGCAATCATGTGAGGTGTAAAAGAAATGCTCTGACCATGTTATACTCTGAAGTATCTCCGGCTGCTCTTTGTAGTTCTACCATGAAGATTGATGGAGCAACTTCGAAAACCTAAAACCAGAGAAAATGAGAAAAATGGGGTAAAGTACATTAGAAAGCAATAAAACAAGAAATATACTTGAGCACAAGAAAGAGAATAAGACTCACCTCAACCATGATTGAGAGATGACTAGTCTTGTCTGCATTTAGACCTTCCACCCTCATCTGAATATTATGGTAATGCAATTAGCCAGAAAACAAAATACTCCCACAGTAATGCCAGCTGACTAGCAACTAAAAGTAACTTGTAACATACAACAACAACAACAACATAGCCTTTTTTCCCAAGCAAGTTGGGGTAGGCTAAAGATGAAACCCGAAAGAAATAAGTTCAAGGTTCAGGCACATTGATAGCTAGTCTCCAAACGCTCCTATCCAAAGCTATCTCTTTAGAGATATTCCAATCCTTAAGGTCTCTCTTAACCGACCCATCCCACGTCAGTTTAGGTCTACCTCTACCCCTCTTTACATTATCGACCCGCTCAAGAACCCCATTACGCACCGGCGCCTCAGGAGGCCTTCGTTGGACATGTCCAAACCATCTCAGCCGATGCTGAGTAAGTTTCTCCTCAATTGGTGCCACTCCGACCCTATCCCGAATAACTTCGTTCCGGACTCTATCCCTCCTTGTGTGCCCGCAAAACCACCGCAACATCCGCATCTCTGCTACACTCAGTTGCTGGACATGTCGCCTTTTTGTAGGCCAATATTCAGCACCGTATAGCATCACCAGACGAATTGCTGTTCTATAGAATTTGCCTTTTAACTTTTGTGGCACCCTCTTGTCACAAAAGATGCCAGAAGCTTGCCGCCATTTCAACCAGGCAGCTGAAATTCTATGCCTAACATCTTCATCAATGTCGCCATCCTTTTGTAGCACCGATCCTAAATACCGAAAAGTATCCTTTTGGACCACCACTTGTCCATCTAGACTAACGTCTCCCCCCTCATGCCTAGTCGCGCTGAAATCGCACATCATGTACTCGGTCTTGGTCCTACTAAGTCTGAACTCTTTCAACTCTAACGTGCGTCTCCACAGCTCTAACTTCCTGTTAACCCCTGCCCTACTCTCGTCAACTAGCACCACATCATCAGCAAAGAGCATACACCAAGGGATCTCACCTTGTATATCCCTTGTGACCTCATCCATCACTAAAGCAAATAAATAAGGGCTCAATGCTGACCCCTGGTGTAGGCCTATGTTAATAGGAAAGTCAGTGGTGTTGCCATCACATGTACGGACAAACGTCGTCGCATCCTTGTACATATCCTTAATGAGGGTAATGTACTTAGTTGGGACTTTGTGCTTCTCCAAAGCCCACCACATGACATTTCTCGGTACTTTGTCATATGCCTTCTCAAGGTCAATGAAGACCATGTACAAGTCCTTCTTCTGTTCCCTATATCTCTCCATCAATTGTCGTATTAAGAAAATCGCCTCCATGGTTGACCTTCCAGGCATGAACCCAAATTGGTTTTGGGTCACACTTGTCACTCTTCTTAGGCGATGCTCGATAACCCTCTCCCAAATTTTCATCGTATGGCTCATCAGCTTAATCCCACGGTAGTTAGTACAACTTTGAACATCACCCTTGTTTTTGAAGATAGGTACTAATATACTTCTCCTCCATTCTTTCGGCATCTTGTTTGACCGAAAAATGAGATTAAAAAGCTTAGTTAACCATACTATTGCTCTATCTCCTAGGCATCTCCACACCTCAATGGGTATACCATCAGAGCCCATCGATTTACCTCGCTTCATTCTCTTCAAAGCCTCCCCGATCTCTACCTCCTGAATTCTCCTCACAAAACGTCTGTTGGTATCGTCAAAAGAGTCATCTAACTCAAGGGTAGGGCCCTCACTCTCCCCATTAAACAACTTGTCGAAGTACTCTCTCCATCTATCCATGATCTCCTCATCCTTCACTAGCAGTCGATCTGTCCCATCCTTAATGCATTTGATTTGGTTGATGTCCCTTGTCTTCCGCTCGCGGATCCTAGCCATCCTATAAATGTCCTTCTCCCCTTCTTTCGTGCCTAGCCGCTGATACAGGTCATCATACGTCTTACCTTTTGCTACATTCACAGCTCGCTTTGCAACCCTCTTCGCTAATTTATAGCCCTCGATGTTGGTTGCACTCTTGTCAAGGTGGAGGCGCTTGAAACACTCCTTCTCCTTAATAGCCCTTTGCACCTCGTCATTCCACCACCAGGTGTCTTTCCCCTCCTGTTTGCCTCCCCTACTCACGCCAAACACCTCTGAGGCCACCTTCCGAACACATGTGGCCATCTTTAGCCACATATCATCTGCGTCTTCTCCTTCTTCCCAAGGCCCCTCACCTAGCATCCTTTCCTTAAACGCTTGTGCCGCTTCCCCTCTAAGCTTCCACCACTTTGTTCTCGCAATCTTGGCACGTTTGTCCCGGTGGACACGTACCCGAAGACGAAACTCCGCCACCACAAGCTTGTGTTGAGGGACAACACCCTCCCCAGGTATCACCTTACAATCTAAGCAATCACGTCTATCCTCCCTCCTAGCAAGGATAAAGTCGATCTGGCTCGAGTGTTGTCCACTACGAAACGTCACAAGATGGGATTCCCTCTTCTTAAACACGGTATTCGCTATCAACAAGTCATAGCCTAACGCGAAGTTCAACACATCCTCCCCCTCTTGACTCCTGCTACCGTGCCCAAAACCCCCGTGCACTCGCTCAAACCCTACATTAGTCGCACCCACATGACCGTTGAGGTCTCCTCCTATGAAGAGTTTCTCGCTGGTAGGCACGGTACTAACCATGCTATCTAGATCTTCCCAGAACTGCATCTTGGTGCTCTCACTAAGGCCTACCTGAGGGGCATAGGCACTGATCACATTCAAAACCGAATCTCCAACTACCAACCGGATTAGGATAATCCGGTCGCCTTGCCTTCTGACCTCTACGACTCCATCCTTAAGGCTCCTATCAATCAAGATGCCTACACCATTCCTACCCGGAGTTGCTCCCGTGTACCAAAGCTTGAAGCCAGTATCCTCAACCTCCTTCGCCTTCTGGCCCTTCCATTTAGTCTCCTGAACGCATAGAATATTTACACGCCTCCTAATTGCTACATCAACTAGCTCTCGCAACTTACCCGTTAGGGACCCTACGTTCCAGCTACCTATACGAATCCTAATTGGCTCGGCTAGCTTCCTTACCCTTCGCACCCATCGAGAGAAGTGCGAAGACCCTTGCTCATTTTTCACTACACCCGGGCGTAGATGTAGCGCGCCATTCAGGTGACGACCCGACCCTTACTCACTTATCATCGTACCCAGGTCATGATACGACGCGCCCTTGGGGGGGATGGCGAGCCGGTCCTTGCCCATTTATCACCACCCGGGTTCCGATGTAGCGCGTCGCTAAGAGGGTTACGCCCCAACGAGTTTCTTGTGGGTTTCAAATCCATTAGAGTGGCTATTTTTATGCTGGTTTGCCAAAACCTAACGCAACCCTCCTCCTTTATCCGGGCTTGGGACCGGCTATGCTGAGACGACTCAGGAGAGAGAGTCTTTCAGTCAGCATAGGCGGAGTTAACTTGTAACATATAATATCAAAAGAAAAATCTCCTGAAAATTATGTTACATGGAAATAACCTGAACCTACATTTTTTCATCAAAACATTTGTAACTTCCTGCACTATGCAAAACAAAAACAATAATGCAACTGGTCAAATAACAAAGTGAAGAGTTATATCACTGACAATACAATTCAACACCGTTAAACCAGTGGTATGAAAGATGAAGTTACATATGTTTTGCTGAGTTTAATATAATTTGTGGGCGGATATTGTTATTTATGTTGTTTATTGTCACATTGGAGAAAACATAGCATCACTTTTCAAGAAACCGAAGTAATTCCATTTATAGACCACAACAAAACTGAAGGGGAATCAAGCCAAGCTTTAAAACCAGAACATAGTCAGCTGTAGGCAATTACAGAGATGAACGGAACAATAGCCTTGCCTGCTGAGGTATAATGCTAGAAGATTTGCATGTCAAGGGAAAACAAACTTTACCTTGTAATTGCGGATGTGCGTCTTAAATCCCATTGATTGTGCAACAACCTCCATACTTGACAAGATGACCTTAGCTGGTTTGCGCGATAAGAATCTATTCCGAAGCTTGTCATAGTCCTGTAGGTCAAGCAATTATTAAGGCTGAGAAGAAAACACACAAAATCAATACTGTAAAATGCTCGCAGCAATTACCGTCAAGGGCGAATCCAGAGGTGTAGGGGGGGGGGGGTATGGTGGGGGAGCTCCAGCCCCACCCTACTCCCATGGAGTCGCCCCAAAGCACCCCCTCCCCCCAACCAATAATTTTCAACCATCAATGAACAAGAGGAGGAAGAAGAAAAAGAGAGAAGGGGAAAATGAGACGCACCCCCCCCAGGATCACATCCTAGATTCGCCACCGATGACCATGGTATGTATAGAAGTATAGAACCATCAGTGTACATGATTCTTAAACATTAGTGTTACCCACGTACTCTACCCCCACTTAGGATACTATGAATTACCTTGGGTGCAACACCATTTGAAAGAGTATTTACTCCCTCGTTTATGCAGTCGAACTTTTGAATCTTTGACAATCAATATCTTTTAAAAGATTTGGATTTGGAACATGATGAGGTGAAACAACTCAAAAGGCGAAGTGGACAGTGGAAGCCATATTTCTTGCTCTTGGTCAGATGAGCCAATGTTTATGACATTTTACACCAACAAGTAAATATTATTTGAATAAAATGAATTGTAATTTGTGCTATGTCTACAACACGACAATTCAGAAGATACAAATTCGAGTTAAATCCAGTCTTCACTTTTTCAACAATTCACTTTTACTAACAATAAGCAACCACATAGCCATGTGCAAACAACATAAATGCATGATAGTAAGAGAACAACTTGTATCTGGGACTTTATGCTAGAGGAATAAACTCCATTAATTCCTCCAAACCCTAGAAGGGTGGATATATAGTATACAATACATGGGCCTCATAGATAAGCCTGGGCCTACTTTATGGGCCGACACACACACTTCAACACCCCCCCCCCCCCCCCCCCCCCCCCGCAGTCTGAACTGCCGGCGCAGCGGAGTTCGAGACTGAACAAGAAAGAAAGAAGTACACAGTACCCCCCCAGCCTTACCTAGCCATAGGTGACGTTGAGACTGGAGCGAAACTCAGAGAATGTCGAGGAGGGGAGACCCTTGGTGAAGATGTCGGCGAACTAGGAGGTGATCGGAACATGGAGAACCCGAACATCTCTGACAGCAACCCGGTCACGAACAAAATGCAAGTCGATCTCCACATGCTTTGTCCGCTGATGCTGAACCGGGTTTGTGGAGAGATACACGGCGCTGACGTTGTCGCAGTAGACGAGAGTGCTCTTGGCGAGCGGGCTGTGAAGTTTAGCCAAGAGCTGTCGGAACCAGGATGCTTCCGCCACACCGTTAGCAACAACCCGGTACTCCGCCTTTGCACTGGAGCGGGAGACAATCGGTTGCCGCTTGGACAACCAGGAGACAAGGTTGCCACCGAGGAAAACGGCATAGCCGGAAGTGCTCCGACGAGTGTCCGGACACCCCGCCCAGTCAGCATCGGTGTAGACGACGAGCTCAGAGGAGGAAAACGGGTGAAGGAGCAGGCCGTAGTCGATAGTGCCACGGACATATCGGAGAAGACGCTTCAGAGCAGTGAGATGTGACTCCCGAGAGTCATGCATATGAAGGCAGACCTGCTGAATAGCATATGTGAGATCCGGCCTGGTGAAAGTGAGGTACTGCAGAGCACCAGCAAGACTTCGGTAGGCAGTAGGATCAGCGACAGGGGCGCCCATATCCGCAGACAGCTTCGCCTGAGTGTCGACAGGGGTTGAACAGGGATTGCAATCAGTCATCCCTGCCCGCTCCAGTATATCAAGAGTATACTGCCGCTGGTGAAGAAACATGCTAGAAGGACGGCGCTCAACGGTGACACCCAAGAAGTGGTGGAGCACACCAAGGTCCTTTATAGCAAACTCCTGCTGCAGGGACATGATGATGCGCTGAAGCAAGGGCTGACTGAAAGCTGTGAGAACAATATCATCCACATAGAGGAGCAGATAGACAGTCTCAGACCCATGGCGGTAAATGAACAGAGAAGTGTCTGACTTGGCCTCCGTGAACCCCAAAGTCAGCAACGTGGCAAACCGAGAGTACCAAACCCAAGGAGCCTGCTTCAGGCCGTAGAGAGACTTGTTGAGCCGGCAGACCATCTAAGGCGACTGGAATCCACAAAACCCGCTAACTGACTGCAGTAGACTGTCTCAGTCAGAGTGCCATGAAGAAAAGCATTCTTCACGTCCAGCTGGTGCACAGGCCAGGAGCGAGAGAGAGCTAGCGAGAGGACTGTGCGAACTGTAACAGGCTTCACCACTAGGCTGAAAGTCTCATCATAGTCCACACCAGACCGCTGGGTGAAACCCCGGAGAACCCAGCGAGCCTTGTGGCGATCCAGGGTACCATCAGCACGCCGCTTATGTGTCCAGATCCGCTTATGTGTCTAGATCCACATGCCACGTACCGCGCGAGAACCACCGGGAGCGGAGACGGAAGTTCTGGATCCGGCGCAGGGGCCGGCACCACACGGCGCTGGTAGACCCGCACGGGCTGGGCGTACCGCGCGGGAGGTGCAGGAACTGTGAAAAGATCTTGATCACGCGATGTTGTAGCCTAGAGGGGGGTGAATAGGCGTTTCTTCAAAAATTAGCGCTTAATCCCTGCTGGGACTGCCTGGACCGGTCAGACCGGTCTATGCAGGCAGACAGCCCGGTCAGCAGGAACAAGTCCCCTCTCAAGCTTGAACCTATAACAAACTTGGGATATGTGACTTGCAGAATATTTCTAACTATAGAAACAAGTCCCTACACACAAGTAGAGCACACCCAAGTAGATCGAGCGGAAGCACAATTCAAACTCAAAACTATAAATGCAAGGTAAGTAAATCAAACCGAAATAGAGATGATGTAATGAAGACACGGTGATTTATTTGACCGAAGTTCGGATTCACCCCGTGCACCCACGTGTGAATCCTACTCTCCGTTGAGGAAGCTCGTAGTGACCCCAAGGTCAAGCTATCTCCTCTTCTCCACTATATGACCATGCGCCCTCTTGGCACACGATCGAAGCCGCAACAAATTTGCCGCTGCTCACCACAACCTTGGGAGCTAGCCGGCGACGCCTAGCCGTCTAGGAGCCGATGCTCCAAGAGTAACAAATGCTTCAATCGAGTTGGCCGACGCAACCTCAAGTGCTCAAAGCTTGGGATGTTTCTCTCTTGCTCAAAGGACTCTCAAGGAATGGATTCACTCAACCCAACTCAAAGATTCACCTTGAATCAAGCAACTCTCACAAAGAGAGGTTGGGGAGGACTCTCCAAGTGCTCACAAGGCTCTAAAGATGTTCTGAAATGTTCTAGCATCAGCACCCACGAATGGATGAAGTCATGGGGTATAAATACCCCTTCTCACAAAACTAGCCGTTGCCCTGTCAGTGTTAGACCGGTCAGGCCGGTCGGTTTTGAAAACTAGCCGTTGGAGGCTCACCCTGCTCAGACCGGTCAGACCGGTCCCCTGGACCGGTCAGACCGGTCCCACTATGTTTTCTGCAGTTAGCTCTCACTCCTTAGGCTAAACTCTCTAGGGACTGGTTTGAGCACTATTGGTATTGTCTAACCTACTGATGTTGCATCCCTCTTAATAGTACGGCATACCTATACTCAAGTGCATAAAAGAAATATACAATTTCCACAATTACTTGAGCTTCTTCATAATATGATCATGCCGACTTTTCTTCGATCAAGATCATGAGGGCATCAACATCTTCTTTCTTTTGAGCATACCCGCTTTGAGCTAGTGACTTTGAATCTTTGTATTGCATAGGAATGGAATCCACCTTGATTCACAAGTCACCTTCTTTTCTTTAATAATGACACTCTTCAACATAGAGCTCTCCATGACTCTAGGATCTCCGGTATTTTGACCCGTATCGGTTTCCTTGCTCCCCCCAAGCCAACGCTTGCGTAGCCTCTTGAAACACGCCTTTCGGTCCTCTCTACCTTCATCCTAGCCGTTCATTTTGAACTTCACATTGATTTGTGTCATGCATGAAATCTTCTTTACCAAAATAAATTCACCATTTAATTTTCATATGTAAGCTTTCCAATTTGAGACAACATATGCACATCAACTCATGTTTCGTTCACTTTCTTCTTGCTTGCTTCCCTTGACAATAATTATTCATCTCATATGACAATTCTTTCTAATTTGAGACTATGCAACAACATATTATGTCTCATTCTCATAACCTTTACTTGTCATATGAATTCCATCAAAAGTCGAACAAGCCTTTAATTGATATTGGAGCCTTCATGTCAATCATGAGTACCTTGCTCTCAATTTTCTTTTACAACTTTGCTTGCCACTTTGAGTCCCATATTAACTAACAAAACTTCAACAATATTTTAGAGCCTTTCATATCAAACATGAATATCTTGTTCCTCCATTTTTCTTTCTCATTCTAGCTTGTCACATATAATGATTGTCAATGGGACATACACATTTGCTTGCAATACATGAGCTATATCATTCCACAAATTAAATACTTGCTCATAATCTCATGCAAACAAGTTAGTCCTTTAATCGTATTGTCAATCAATACACCAAAACCCACTAGGGGCCTAGATGCTCTTTCAAACCGGCCCCGCCAGAGCCGCGCCAGACGCGACTAACGGCGCCGGTGCCGCGCGTGGCGCAGTAGGGGACTCCGGGGCCGCGCGTGGCGCAGCGGGGGACTCCGGTGCCGCGCGTGGCACAGCAGAGACCGTCGGAAACGGTGCCGGTGCACCTGGGAAACCTACTGGACACGGACAAGCAAGCAAAGGTGGCTCAACCACCAGGTCAGTCGGAAACATGGAGTCCAACTCGTGGTCGGAGGTGGGTGTAGAGGAGGTGGAGAAAGGGAAATCCGACTCGTCAAACACGTGTCGGGAGATAATGATCCGGCGGGAGGTGAGGTCAAAGCAGCAGTACCCCTTGTGGTCCGGGGAGTAACCAAAAAACACAAAACGAGTCGACCGAGGCGCCAACTTATGAGAAGCAGTGGCGGAGAGGTTAGGGTAACACGCACACCCGAAGACACGAAGGTGGTCATATCGAGGAGGGGTACCGAAAAGAGCGTGATGCGGAGTGGGAGCAGGGGAAGCAGTGGAAGGAAGGCGATTGAGCAAGTAGGTGGCAGTGTGAAGGCTCTCAGCCCAAAAGCGTGGAGGAAGAGAGGCTGGAGCAGAAGGGTGCGCATGACATCATTAGTGGTGCAAATCATCCGCTCAGTCTTGCCGTTCTGAGGAGAGGCATACGGACAAGACATACGCAGCTGAACACCTCGAGAGAGGAAGAAGGAACGAGAGGTGTTGTTATCGAACTCACAGCCATTGTCGCACTGGACGGCCTTAATGGTGAGGCCGAACTGGGTGGACACCCAGGCAAAGAAGTGGAGGAGGGTGGGAAACGTCTCAGACTTAGTGCGCAAAGGAAAAGTCCATGAATAGTGAGAAAAATCATCAGCCACCACCAAATAGTACTTATAGCCAAAAATACTGAGTACAGGAGAGGTCCACAGGTCACAGTGAACAAGATCAAAAGCATGAGCTACATGAGAAGTATAAAAAGAAAATCTAACATGACGACCTAACTGGCACGCATGATAAAGATGCTCATCAGGAGCCCTAGTACAAGGCACATCTGCACTACAACTGAGGCGAGCAAAAACGTCGCAGCCGAGATGACTAAGCCGGCGATGCCAAGTAGTAGAAGATGAAGTCGCGGTGAATGCAGCTGACGAAGGGGAAGTCGAAGGTGGGGGAGCGGAAGCAGGAAGACGGAGGGTGTAAAGGGACCCCGTGCTGTCACATCGGAGAAGTGGACGCCGGGAAGCCAAATCCTTCACAGTAAGACCAAAAGAGTCAAATTCGACAGAACAGCAATTGTCAGCTGTAAATTGGCGAATGGAAAGAAAATTATGGACCATGTTGGGAGCAACAAGAACAAGGAATACGAAAAGAACCAGGAGCAGTACCCACGGAGGTGACAGGAAGACAAGACTCATCACCAACCATGATAGAAGAGGGGCAAGAAGGATGAGTCGGACAGAAAAAAGAATACCAACATCAGGCGTGGTGTGGAACGAAGCCCCCAAGTCAGCAATCCAGTCGGTACTGACTGGCGGTGTCAGCCCCATGGTACTGAAGGACTGTGCCAGAGCAGCCTAGTCCCATCCGCCAGACCAGGGCTGAGACGGGCTGGGCTGCGCGGGTGGAGTCCAGGGCGGCATGAGCGGAGCGGCGCCCGTGAACATGGCCGCTGGCTGGTGCTGAGGACGAGGAGCCCCCCTGGCCCTGGAATGGCCACATCGAGATGCGCCCTGACCATGGGTTGTTGATGGATGGCTAGGGCACACTAGCAGGAGCAGGAGGTGTGGGTGTGCTCCAATGACCGGTACCACCACCACGCCCCTCTCGCCGACGACACCCCCCCCCCACCCCCGCTTGGCCCGAGGGGGAGCACCAAAAGAGGTGGCAGGCGGGGCAGAGGAGCTCGGTGGAGTAGCAACGAGCGCAGTGGAGGAGGCGGAGGAGGACGATCCTGTCATGGGCCCCTTTGTGATCTCCTCCAGGACGAGGTCGTCCCGAACCTGCAGGAAGGAGGGGAAAGGCCGCTGCCTGGTGATCCATGTCCGCAGGTGGCCATAGGTGTCGTTGAGACCCCGCAGGACATTGAGCACCAAGATGCGTCTCCCATCGGGCAGCCGAGGTCATGAAGGGCATCAGCCATACCCTTCATCCGCCGGCAGTACTCACCAACGGAGAGGTCCCCTTGCTCGAAGGTGCGGAAGGACGCATCGACCTGAAGAGCGCGGGCCTCGGCGTTGCCAAGGAACTAGCCCTCGAGTGCCAGCCAGGCCTGGCGCGCGGTGCCGCCGTGAGTCCTGACAATGTCCTGGAGATCTAGGGAGAGGGTCCCAAAGATCCAAGACATGACAACACTGTCGCGGCGTAGCCACGCCGTGTCCCGCACCGCAACCGGCGTGTCGAGGAGGATGTGATCGTCGAGGGCGTAGCGACGGAGGCTGAGGAGGACCTGATCCCACCAGCGCCCATAGGAGGACGACGCAAGGTCAAGGACGACGGAAATCAGGGCCCGGATGTTCTGGACCCCAGCGGCCTGGAGGTGGAGCTGGGCGACCATCGAATCGGTCGGGTCGGGCCGAGGGCCTGTCATAGCTGACGGGGCCTGGTGGGAGGAGGCGACAGTGTCGGTGAAGTCGACGATCGGCTGCCGGTCGGAGGAGACGAAGAGGTAGTTCTCCGCCTCGGCGACCTGGTGAGCAAGAGCATCTGCCGCAGCACGCTCACGTTCCCAAGCGAGTGCGGCCGCGCGTACACGCTCCTGGGCCGCTGCATATGTTGCCCGGATACGCGGATACCGGTACGCGATACGGGGATACTCCGATACGCCATTTTTCCAAAAACAAGGATACGGGGATACGCCAATATATATAAAAAATAAAAATAAATAAAAGTTTCAGGAACTAGAATGTGAGAAAATAGAAGCTCCAGGGACTATAATGCGTCATAAACTCATATATTCATATGTTCTATAATTATTAAAAAAGGAAAGGGGCAAAGTAAAAAAGAACCAACCTTATCTTATTCTTATCTGTTCGTCTGTTCCACGAATGGATGTCGGTCGTCTTCTTCCCCAACCTCCGGCACACTCTCTCTCTTTCTCTGTGTAGCGGCCAACTCCGGCTACCGCGGCTCCTCCTCTCCCTCTCCGGAGGCCGCGGCTCATCCTCTCCCTCTCTGGCGGCCGCGCGGGCCGTCCAGGGACGCGCTCCGGCGGTCGTGGCGGCTCGCCAGCGGCGAGCTCCAGCAGCGCAGCACCACCATAAATAGTGATTTAACAGATGTGCGGGCCTCTGTCTGGACAGGCCGCGCAGCCGCTGGAGCAGTAGGAGGCACGGACGGGTGGGCGTGTGGAGGTGACGGCAAGGGAGCGACGAGCGATGGGGAAGGAGCAGGAGGAGGCACGAGCGGGTGGCCGGGCGGCGGTGACGGCAAAGGAGCGATGAGCAGCGGGGAAGGAGCAGGAGGAGGCGTGGGCGGGTGGCCGAGCGGCGGTGACAGCAAGGGAGCCGTGCGAGGCTGCTGCGGGCCTGCGGCTGCGCGGGTGGGGATGAGAGGGTGGCACAACTGAACAGAGGACCTTTATACAAAGCGATTGAGTGGTGTTGTTAGGGTTTGAAGGTATCGGACAGATATCCATAGGTATCCCACGAGTATCCGATTTATTTTTATTATTTGAAAATACCTAAATAGTCCGATACTTACGGGATACGTATCCGGGAGTATCCGTGGAGTACGGATATCCGATACGGTATCCGATACCGGTACGTGAGTTTTGCGAAGTATCCGCGTATCATAGGCCGTTGCAGCCTCAGTCTTGGCGGCGAGGAGGGCTGCGCAATGGCGGAGTCGGCCGTAGCGACCCCGGCGGGAAGGGGCTGCTTGCCCGCAACGATGGCAGCGGCCTGGTGGGCATCCCGGAGGAAGGGGCCACCGCGAGAAGGAGCGGCGCCAGCGTGGGGAAGGGGGGCGACGCTCAGGCCGGCCGCGCCAGGCAGGGCAGCGGCGGTGGGCAAGGCGCCCGCGGCGGCCGGGCCGGCCACGCCCGCGGCGCCTTCGGCGGCCAGGCCGGCGGCGCCCGCAGCGGCCAAGCCGGCTGCAGCCGCGGCGGCGGGCAGGACGGCGGGTGCGGCGGCGGATCCGCGATGGCGGCGGTCGGGGCCAGCCCGCCCTCCGCTGCGGCGCCGAGGCCCGGCGCCCCTGCGGCAGCAGCAAGGGCGGCGGTGGGCCGCCAGGGGCCTCGCGCGCCTGCAGGGGCAGGGGCAGCGGCGGGAGAGGAGAGAGGAGGGAAAGAGGAGAGGGGAGGGGCGTCGACGGCCGGCCGGCCATGGCGGCGGCGGCGGCGGCGACGGCAGGAGGAGGGGAGAGAAGCTAAACCTAGGCTGATACCATGCTAGAGGAATAAACTCCATTAATTCCTCCAAACCCTAGAAGGGTGGGTATATAGTATACAATACATGGGCCTCATAGATGGGCCTGGGCCTCCTGTATGGGCCAACACACACACACTCCAACACTTTATATGACAACTAATATTTCTTTGTCAAAACATTAATCAGCATAAAATAAGCATCCTACCTGTCTGCGATCAAAGAGGGCTGCAAGATTCAATCCTCGTGAAAGAATGATTAGGTCAAATGCATTAAGTGTTAGAGGACCTGCTTCATCATCAAAAGCATCCTCATTATCCTCCTGAAATCATAGAAAACAAATTGGCAAAAAGATATAAATATGTACTAATAAGTACAAAGTACACCAGAGTTAACCTCAAAACACTGCTTTCTTATCAGTTTACTAAGTAGCAAAATGGAACATAATTCCAGTAGTAAAGTCACCCCACATTTGTATTTCAATCAGATAATTTATCCATAACTAAACAACGGGAAAGAATGATCTGGCAAGTTCTGACAGGAATTCTGCCTACCGTAGCTATCAGGATGACAGTGGCAAACCAGGCAAGGAAGATTACAGTCAATAATGTGCAAGGTGATTCCAAACACACATATATGCTCAGATGGAGTAGGAAGTTTTCCCCTACATGGGATCTTTCTTTTGCAGTGTGATTGGGTGTTCCATTTGGCTGCTTTGAGGGGTAGAGGAGGGCTATTAATTGTGACATGTGTATGGAAACACAAAGCCTTGTTTCAAAATGCTATTACGAACAACTACACCATGGTAAAGAAATGAAGATGTCGTTTAGGTGTTACTTCCTCCAGTCATTGTTTTAAAGGCGACAAGGCGATCTAAGGCGGGTAGGCCTGGACGCCTAGGCGGCACCTAGGCGACAAGGCGTGCTGTTGCCCAAGGCGAGCTGGGTACGCCTGGACGCCTTGGCGATGCCTTTAAAACACTGCTCCAGTTACTTAGCTTATGAACTCAAGATTTTGACTCTGTCCCCAGAAAATATCAATTTAAGAAATGAATGGGATGGGAGGGAGCTGACATTGCAGATGGTAGAACTATTACGCATATTTGCTAATGACATATGGAAATAAGAAAGAAAGAGAGATGACTACTTAGACATATGAATGGCAGCTGGGCATAGGACAAAAATATTCTGCAATAATTTACCAGAAAATGAAAGCTATTCCTTACCCAAGCATAACATATAGACATTAGACAAAAAGTTAAAACCGCTACACTTCTCATAAAAAAAACTAATGAAAAGAGGCTATATAAAGGCTTATCGATAATGGAATATACCAACTACTGAATAATCAGAAATTAAGGGTATTGAGGTTTATTTCTTTATGAGCAAGACAGAGCAAAGACACATTTCTGCACAGGTAGGGTTGCTAAAAATAAGCCCAATTTGTCTCAAACTGTTTCTCTTTCAAGGTTATCTTCCATTCTTTTAGCAATATATATTGTGACAAGGATGACAGCCTGTGGGCAGAATATCTGACAATGTATTTTGGTCTTCTAACTCAATAATTGTGAACAACAAACACAAAACAACTATCTGATTGATTACTGCATCATCTAATAATTCTCTATGACTAAATAAAGTACATAAGTACAGAGATCTCAAGAAAGCACTGGAGCGAAAGGATAAATATGTATTGTATCATATAGCCTTTATCTTATGAGTAGGATTGCAAGTGAAACATTTTGCCAGGGTACTACTGGAACCAAGTGATGATATTTGAGTACACTGCATACTATGCCTAAATGAAATCTATTCCCAGCCAAATGAATTCGAGGTGAAGGTATATACCTCAGGATTATCAAAAGCTGCATTAACATCATCAAGGTTGACTTCTTCACTTTCTATTTCTTTGATAGGCTCGTAATTCTTCTGAAACCATTCGTCATTTCTGATCTCTTCTATCCTGATTCGCTGTTCCAAGTCAGAAAGCATATCTAGTCAACAAACACCAATGATGATAGCAACTATCAAAGATTTGGTGTACTTGTATAGTTGTATGTTATATGGAACATCATCCCTTTTCATTTAACTTATAGTTCTCTTTTATATATCTCCCAACCGCTATCTTAACTGAATCCAGTAAAAACATATTACATATCTTTAGTGGAATGAAACCGAAGCAATTATAAATTGACACAATTAAGATGAAGTACCGAACAATATCTGTCAATTAGATCTAGCTTAACAGTAGTACGAAAAACCAAGAATTTGGTTAGTAGTTCAGTTTGTCAACTACTCTATAAATGGAGTACATAAATATGTATCTTTAATGATGTGAACTCTATAAATGCCTGATTTGAAAAAAAATTGGCAGCATATGACATACCAAACTGCAGTTGCACATTTACTTGAGCAAACCTTATGCCACAGTGCTAACATGTAAAAAATTACAACTTTAACATAGAATTGTTATATTTACAACTTTATATTTTAACATCTGAAGGGATATATTAGAGCACTGCAGTCTCAGCAAAGTTTCTTCCATCTAAATCTCTGTTCTCAAGGCGGTAAGGCGGACGCCTAGCAAGGTGGGGCGGCTGGACGCCTAGGCGAGCAAGGCGGGCGCCTAGGCGAGCAAGGCGCAAATCGGTGGACTGCGCATGGACGCCTAGGCGACGCCTTGAGAACAGAGATCTAAATAATTGTCAAGCTCAACTTACTATATCTGGATTTGGATCAAGAATTCTACGAATCAGTGACTTTGCACCACCTGTAAACCAGGGTGGGAATGAATATTCTGCACTCTCAATCTGTGTTAAGAAAAGAAGACAGTAAGATATAGGAATTCCATTCCACAAACTGCCAATTACCTAAGAAATTTCTTGTTATAACCACGACCGAAATATATATCTGGAACTGAATACAAACTACAAAGGATGAAAGTAACAAATGGCAATATACAGTTCAGCTTCAAAAGGCAACAAATACTCTTATAAAAGCATCTCTTCTAAAGAGCATAAAGAGAAAACTAAAAGAAAACATCATGAGATTTGGCATATAAAGATTCCATGCAGCATTAACAAAAAGAATGTATACAATTCCTGTTTGTAGTTCCTAACCCATATGTATTTCATCTCAAGAGAGTTGTTGATTTGGGCCAAACCTTTCCATAAAGGGTAGTCAAGTCCACTTCATCGAATGGAAGAAAACCTGCTAACAGTACATATAAAATAACTCCACATGACCATGTATCAGCAAGTGCTCCATTATATCCTTTATGACTGAGAACCTGGTCCAATAGATGAAATGAACATGTTGGCACCGTAAATACACAAGGGAATGTTTGTCATGTATAGGAGCTGAGTTTATCATGAAAAGGGTAAAAAGTAATTAGTTATTCATATTTGAAAGAGTCAAGTTTGGTGCAAAGGCATGTGCAATTGAGCAAAGGTACAAGTTCTACACAGAAATTGCCAGCGGAATAGAAATTCTCATGCTCTCCTTTATTTGGTTAGTTCAGTATATAGATACAGGTATGGCTTTTGTTATTTCGGTGAATCATCACTGGAACTCCATACTTGCAGGTGATATGATTGAAATAAAACTATCATGACATGTTACAAAGCAGAATGGCATTTCATCATGCATGGTCCTTAAATGTTTGAGTATTCAATTCAAGTGCCATAGTTTTTTTCCTTTTTTTGTGTGTGTAATGAAATGCATAATGAAGGTTTTTCACTATTAGCATTCAGTATCCACGCATGAGAGCTACAAACATCTAAGACAGAGAAGTTATATCTCAAAGCTACCACTTCGTTGCAAGGGTAAGTTTAGCAATTGTCAAAAGAACTCAAACTGTATAATTCAGATAATGTACCTCTGGGGCAACATAATTCGGCGTTCCACATGTCGTACGTAGGAGGGAAGATCCCTGCAGTTGACCAAAAAAGCAGCTTAAGAAGTGATCAAAAAGAGAAGGTATGATGAAGCTTCAGAAAGATATACACCTGGGCAGGCCATGCACTCAATCCAAAGTCTGAAATTTTAAGATTGCCCTGGGAATCAAGGAGGAGATTTTCGGGCTGCATGTGTGCAAAATGTGATTAACAAGTCCATGAGTTAGAAAAATGAAGAGTTAATCATTTTTCCAATTGAATGATCACCTTCAGATCTCGATGGTAGACTCCTTTGTTGTGACAAAAATCGACACCATCAATAAGCTGCTGAAAGTATCTGCGTGCATCTGCTTCATTAAGTCTCCCATGACGAATCTGGAAACGGTATGTTTTCAGTATCATTAGGTTTCTGTTTCATGTAAATGTATTGTTTCACCTGAACCTGAGATTAAAGTACATACAGAAAGTGTGCATACAAATCGAACTCCTTAGATTACTACATATATGTAAGGGTACGGGTAACACATTCAAATGGAATTAGAACTGAAGCCATAAATACCATCCAGAATCGATGGACATAGTGAACTACAATGACATGTTCTTTTCTGCAATTATAAATTAAAATACAAAGATTCTTAAGGGAAATGCATGTCATCTTGATGTTTTTTCCCCGTGTCCAAGACATGTACTCCTCTTAGTCTTACAGAGAAAGCACAAGGGACTGATTGAACATCCAAGAAGGAATGTGACAGGCATATAATCTAAACAGCAAACATATGGATCATGTTTATTTTGCATATGTCATATCCGAAAGTCAAAGTGTGAAAAAGACAGTTATCAATAACAACAGCAGTCTTACAATTTTATCAAATAGTTCACCACCAGTGATGAACTCCAGGATTATAAATATCTTCTTCCGGCTTGCCAGAACCTGCACATAACAGAATGAACAGCACGGGTACTTTAAAGACGACAAGTGGTGAGGAAAGAAGTTAAACAGTGGTTTATAGGAAGAGAAAGATAAGCGCGCCTCGTGTAGCCTAACAACATTGGGATGCCTGACAAGCTTCATTATGGATATCTCCCTTTTAATCTGCAAAAAAGGATTATGTGTACGCAGGTTAGTCACCCAAGGATATCTATCATTTCAGCTAGCCTGTGCAGCTGTACATCACAAAGCTAGTACAACTATTGCATGTTTCCAAAACATGAAACTTGGCACAGCAATTTATTTATTTATTTATTCATTGAAAGAAGAAGCCATGGTAGAAACAGTTAACGAAGCTTGGATCGCACATCCTTTGAACGCAAAGGAGAAATTCATCCATGTAAATGGAATGGCAAGGATCAACCTAGCAATAACTCGATCCATTGAGCTATTATCCTTTGATACAGAAGAAAAACGAATTGGACGTCTTAAACGCTAACCAAATCCACAACACGAACCTACCGAGCGCGGAACCACCGAGCAACGGAATGCCGAGCCATCCCGACAACATTTTTGGGGAATCAAGAGCAGGAGCTCCTTATCCTCGACCAACCCCCAATCAACTGGATAAGGCTAGTGATGGGGACCGAATAATCCGACACCGGACCTAGAGCACGAGGGAATACAACTGAATGGAGCTCGGGTGGGTCACCTGTTCGGCCATCTTGTGCTTGAGGATGGAGGAGCGGTCGAGCACCTTCATGGCGACGCTCTCCCCGGTCTCGGTGTTCTGCGCGAACTTGACCTTGGCGAAGGTGCCCTCCCCAATGGTCCGGCCGACCTCGTACTTGCCCACCCGCCGCAGCGCCCCGCCGCCGCCGCCGCCTCCCCCCACCATCTCCGCGGCCTCCCTTCCTCCTCCACTTCCTCCTCCCTGCGGCGAAGACTAGCGAGCCCGGTGCGGAGTCGCGCCGCCGCCGACGGAGCTGGGGAGCTGCTCAGGCCGTCGGCGACGCCATTGATGGGAGCGAGAGATTTCGGGCAGAGCAAAGCCCGCGTGTGAAGCGGAGCAGCCTCCTTTCTGAATGGGGAATTTCCAATTTCTGTGGGCAGGCAGGAAGGCAGCTGGTACCCTTGAAGTTTTCTAGTGGGAGTTGAGATGACTTGGCTTTCGGAGGAAAATCCGAGGGCGGAGGGGTGTTTTCGCCTTTCGCGGTCTAGGTGCGTTCGTACGGCCCGCTTCTTTTTGGGGAAAAAAACTTTTGCGAGGAAAAAGCAGGGAACTGAATCGGGAAATATATATAAATCGATTATGAGTGTGTTTAGTTGGTGAAAAATTTTAGGTTTTGTTACTGTAGCATTTTCATTTTTATTTGGTAATTAGTGTCCAATCATGTACTAATTAGACTCAAAAGATTCATCTCATCATTTCCAGCTAAACTGTGCAATTAGTTTATTTTTTAAAACTACATTTAATACTTCATGCATGTGTCCAAAAATTTGATATGACGGTGAATCTTGAAAATTTTTGGGAACTAAGACCAATATTTCTGGTGGGCGGAAGTTTTTTGCGCTGGGTTAGAAAAAGCAAATCGATTGAGTCATTGAGACGCGACGGAATTCATTGTCTTGTCGAAAAGAAAGAATGCATCGCCTAGCGTCACGAGTTTACAATCACATCAAGACTCGGTTGCGTTTTGTCAAAGGGGGAACGCCTTATTTTCAAAAGAAGACGTGAAACAATGTTGACGTGATTTCGTTTCGTGGTCTCCAGCTTTTTCCACTTCGTTTGGAGTCATCAGCAAAACTAGTGGCACCCTGCATTTCTGTCCGTAGATTGAGGCTTATCCATTAGTTTACATTTTGAGCCATTGGCATTTTTACAACTGGTTTAAACGTTTGTTACCGTTAGCATTATTAAAAAGGCTTGATGATGATGACGTGTGTTCGTGTTGACAGAAATATCTTCTGACGTCAGTTCCTTCGAATTTAAGTTCCTGACGCGGGATCCGATCCCTTGCGTCAATGGAACATGTTGGTTTGCATGTTTATACAAACATATTTGCTTGTGCTCAGTGGCACATGCAGGATTAGGGACAATGGGAGCTAAAACAATAGAGATATTGATTTGCACGAAGATTCAATGGTGATTTTAAAATCTTGCTACAGTGATTTGCATGAAGATTTGCTGCTCTAGGGGGGCTCCAGCCCCTAGCCCGGCCGTTGGATCCGCCGCTGCTTGTGCTTCTTGCAGCTGCTTAGGCTGAAGCTAGACAGCAGTTCGATTGATGCAGCAGCAGCCTCCCGTTGTTGGCTGCAGGCTGCCTGGAACGGCTGTAGCAGCCTACTGCAACAGCTTGCACTGCATCAGCAATGTTGTTAGGAGACACGGTACCGAGGCTTCATTTGAAGAATTAGGTTACTGGTTCGAGTCATACAAATCATGAGCATGTTTCATATTTCACCGAAATAAAATCCCTTGACATTTTCTTCATGGCAAGATTTTTTCACTTCCTTTTTAATCTGTGATATCAAAATACAACTAAAAGTATAAGGCCGCACCATCTCCGCGGCCTCTCCGCATGATCACGTTAGTCTATTCTGTTGACTCCGTCTGATATGGTGTGTATAGCTTAGATCCTAGTGCTGCTTTTCTTTCCTGTGTGCTGACAATGACTTATCATGCACCTCTTTGCTCCAAGCATAGACTAAACAATATTGCGAATGCATATTGGAACTGATGTATCAATGCTTCCCTGCTCATTTTGCTCCGAAAGCAACATATATGGCAGCAACATTATAAGAATTAATGTTTAAAAGGCGAAACTTTTAGCAGGACAATTTGTTTGAGGCATTTACTAATGTGTAGCAGAATAGTATGCTAAAAAAAATGTGTAGCAGAATAGTGTTTATATATCTAAGAGGCACATACTAATGCGAAACAATATAGTGTTTCTGAGGCACATATTTATGATTATTAATAATGTGGGAAAATGAAAACCATGCCCACCTAGATGTATTGGTACTTGAAATGCTAGGACAACATTTCTTTTTCGAAAGTGATGCTAACCTTTAGAAGAGACAACTTCCCTATTAGGTAGATAACTATAATGACATTAGTGCCGGCCATTTTTATAGCGAGTTATCAAGAGACAGCTCCAACACCTCTCGAGATGTCACTGATATGTCACTACATGAACATTTGATATTACTATTCACTTGTAGAAGCCAATTGATATCGAGTTCACTTGAAATGACATTTCATGTCTGGAGACAAGAATCTAATTGCTGCTATGTTCATTGAAAGTGACATGTCCTATGGTGAACACAAAATGCTTTAGGCATATGTATAATTAGCTTAGCCATATACTTTTCAGGTTTTAATCACTGTTCTTCCATGATTGGTGTGTTTGAGATACAAAATCACATAGGCACAAAATAATATTATATAACAATGCTATTAGGGCTTAGGAACATGATAGTATAATTATATGTTTGCAGCCTTCTTAACGATCCAGAGAAACTCATTGTCTTTCCTTAATGCCCATAGCCTTTTCACATGTGTACAATATAGGTACGAGCTGTGCGGAGTCATGTCACATTAAATCCTTCTTGTTGGCTTCCAGCTGTCTATTTCTTATTTGAAGTGTTCTCACCGGTAGGTGTTCTTGCTGTGTGCTTCCCCCACCTATATAAACATGTGTGTGGTAGGTGTTCTTGTTGTGTGCTTCCCCCGCCTATATAAACATGTGTGTGGTGCGTTCGTTGCCTGCGACGGGTCTTGCCCTTGTGGCTGTAGGCGCCATGCCTGTTCCACCTTTCCCATTCCTTCCTTGCATCCTCCAATATTTCGCTGAATCTTTGGTCCTGAATCTTCCATCCCCCACCTACACCGCCCCCTGTCTTTAATCCCAGTAGGCCAGCACACTCCACACCTTCTGTCCACGCATTTCCCTGCCATCTGATCCTTGGTTTGTCCAACCCTGCTTGCGTCAGTTCATTGGAAACTCCGATGCCTAATCCCACTTCCCACCAGATTGAGATGTTCGACCCAAATCCACCTATTCCACCAGATAGAAATGTAAGAGAAGGCGGGAGCGAGGATCCAGACAGGCAGCATGGTCATATTCCAGATTTAGCTACTACCTTACAAACCATGACCATCACACACCAGCCAACTGTTGTCATCGGTTCTACTCCAAGTGCAAATCCCACGGCAGGAGCTACGGCACATAATATTCTTATGAAAGTTGGGGATACAGCAGGTACAGCAAGAATCCTTCCTCTCCATGTTGTGCAGACGGCCTTAAAAGGAGCTTGGGGAAGAAACTACAGTAGCATTTCAGAGATTGCTCCTAATCTGTTCATGGCACATTTTCAAGATGCTAGAGCTCTGCAGTTTGTTTGGGCAAGGCAACCATGGACAGTGGGAAAGGAGACGCTGCTGCTAGAGTGGGTGAACCCGGATGCTCAAGCCAAACCATTAGAGTTATACAGGTTTGCCAAGCTTTATGTTACAGTTCGTTTCTATGGCATTCCACAATCTATTAGAAAGCTCCCAAATGCAGTTGATATTTTGGTTACTCCTCTGCTACGGGCTGTTGGAGCTCCTTCTGATCTAGATCAGCTCCCTCGAGCAGTAATGTTCAGAGACTCTAGATTTGTGGCCGCAAAAGCTAAGATTGATGTCACCAAGAAAGTGGTAGATCGTATCAATTTGGATTTAAAAGAGTACAAACCAGTCACGGTTTATGTTCTTTATGAGAGAATTTCAAGAATATGCACATTTTATGGTTTCTTGTTTCACAACTATACTGATTGCCCAGAGAGAAATCAGCTCATTCTTCGGCAGCCTTCTGGTCTAGATGATCATGAGACAATTCCAAAGGTTGTCTACGGTCAATGGATGACAAATGAAGATCACATCCTAGATGATCCTGAGGAGTCCCAGCAATCACAACCAGCAAATCCGATGATTCAGAGGTTTGTTCAGTATTTCTCTGAACTCTCAGTTGCAGGTTCCTCTTTGGGAACAGGGCTGAAGACGGGGAAGACAACCCAACCAGCACTACAGTTACAGCAGTCAATCCTAGCTCACTCTGGTCAAGGGACTCAACTACCGCCACTGTTGTCTCATTTACCTTCACTGCAGAGGAGTAAGGTGGTCACTGTGCAGTATGGGCAGAAGGATGGGCAACAAAGTGATGCAGCTACTACACCGAGTGGTCAGGTTCAGGTAGCAGGTGTAACAGACACCTCTCCACCGCAGTTTCTCCATAGCTCTGAAAAGCCCTGTCTGCATCAATTTCTTGGGCCACAACAGCTATCTAGACCTTCCTCTTCCCAAGCCCAAATCAAATCTGCTATTTAACCTGTTGCCCAACATATGCTGCCTCAAAAAGAAAGTCCAAGAATTCAGGATGGGCGCAGACCCCTTTGTCTTCCTGGCCATGCGACCATCTCCTCTCCCCAAAACACCATCTGTCATAGTATCTCTGAGTACAGGCAAACCCAGGATAGCAGGAGTGCAGGCCCCTGTAAGGATCACCGGGGTGTCCGACCCTAGAAGGGGAGGGGGTGAATAGGGTTGCCAATCGCTTTTTAACCTAGGGCTCAAACTACTTGCATAAGATAAACCTAACACGTCCTACACATGCTAGTTATGACTAAGGTTTATCTATGCTACTCTCTACTTACCCCTAAAAACTTGCAACCTATAGCCAATCCTAATCAAACTAACTAGGAAAGTAAAGGCATGCAAAATAGAGTAAATGCGGAAACGTAATACGGTAAGTAAAGAGGTAAGTGCAAGATGGATGCAAACTCAAGAGTAGACACGGTCATGTAACGTGGTTCGGCACAAACGCCTACGTCCACGGGACACCGAGGCTCTTCCGATCACCGTCTTGCACTACGTCACCAAGGCGATGCCGGCAAGCAAAGGCAAGTGCCCACAAGACACCGAGTCTCGTGCACCGCCACCGTCTCTCTCGGTCACCCAGCCGAAATCCACTACGAAGCTTCTCCACCAAGGAGGGGGCCTCCTCTTCCCCCGCACAAAGTGTCGTTGCCACTCCACACCAAGCCGGAGGGTCACACGACGGATCACAAGGATTGCTTGCCGCAGCAAGACTCCTCTTAAGGGAGCTCTCGCAAGAACTAATCCCTATTACAAGCACTAAGCACTCTCACAAGTGTGCTTAAGCCTATATGATGTATAATGTAGCTCTATGGTGGTTGGAGATGATCTTTGGCTCTTGTATACTTCCTTGGTCTCCAGCACACTCAAATGAGCCGTGGGGTGGCATATATATAACACACACCCCAAACTAGCTATTGGAAAAAGCTGACAAAAAGCACTATCACCGGTTAAACCGATGCTCCCGTTTTTGTCATCACCAGTTTAACCGGTGAGTGCATTTTCCAACTAGCCGTTATACTTCAACGGCTACCTCAATCGACCGACGTAATCAACTGATGCAGCGTCGGTTTAACCGGTGAGTGTAGTTGCTGAAAAACTAACTCTCTGGACAACTGCACCGACGTTCACCAATATTTAGCGTCGGTTCATCCGGTGTATAGATTTTGCTTCAGCTGCTGAGTTCATTGCACCGACGTATTCAACTTTTCTGGCGTCGGTTCAACCGGTGTTACCAAAATTCCCAGACGTGCTCCAAGTCAATGCACCGATGTATGTAATTTTCTTAGCGTCGGTTCAACCGGTGTACTCCGCTGATTTGGCCTTCTCTGAGTCCGTTGCACCGGTGAGTACAATTTCCCTATCATCGGTTTAACCGGTGATAGTAAATTGTCTTTGTCTTGATTTCTTTGACTTGGTTTTCTTCACGGTCTCTTCGATTCTTATCCTTTGGACCACCGTAGGGGCGGCCCTTCGGGCCTTGCTACGCCTATCTTCTCTTTGTCATCACTTGAACCTAAAAGCCTGAGAATGGTCATCTTAACAATCATATTAGTCCAAGTGTTGTGTTGTCTATATCAATTACCAAAACATTATATTGAAATATGGCATGAGAGGCCATTTTCGCTATAGCCCCCAATCTCATAAAAGGGGGCAACCTTGCCACTCGTTCCGCATTTCCCCTCCACCAAAACGTGCTGCCATCACCCAAGATGGGGAATCGGGTCGGCCAGATCGCCGCCGCCACCCATCGCCTGCGCTCTCTTCCACCTCTGATGCCGCTTCCCACCACCAACCCTCTGCCCCCATCATGGATCAAATCGATGATGCACCCCTTCATTCGCATGATGACCGAACCCCTCCCACTGATCCATCTCCCGTCTACATTCCTCCCCACCGAAGGGATTCAGTTGTTCCCCAATCCGAGATGGGCAAGCTTGCCACCTACTTGGCTGGTGATGCTGCAGCAAGCTCCTACCCCCAACCCTCAAGCACTCCAAAGCCAGCAGGCTCCAACCCATATTCAGGAGATGGTGGAAGAAGAACACGATCTAGAGCTAGCCGGTGGGATCGGGGACCAACCCATGGAGCAAGGGCGAACTATCGCAATATTGGCGCTGATGGTGACCAGCATGGAGGCGGCTCTCTGGATGGTCATGGTGACGCCCATGTTTTCCTTAGCACTCAGAACCCACGCTTGTGTAGTGAAAATCTTCCAACAAAAGCTTTGGCGCCGGCTTTGAGGGCGCCCCCGCAGCCATGAGTCTTCTCAGTTGGAACTGCCGAGGTTCGGGCGGGAGCCTCCGCAGTCGTAAAATGCAGCATCTCGCCCGCCTCATGTCATCGACGCACTCCCAGGTAACCTTTATTTCAGAAACTAGGAACTCGCGTATTACTGCTAATGATTTAACTGATCATTTTCATGTGTCTGATAGTTTTGTAGTTCCAGCGATTGGCCTCTCGGGTGGTCTTTGGTTGATGTGGAATGATGATGTGGATGTTGATATAATCTCCTCTAGCCACTACTATGTGTTAGCTTGTGTTGTACATAAATCTAGGGTCCATAGCTTTAATCTAGTGTGTGTGTATGGTGATCCCCACCATCGGCAGACAGATTCCATTTGGAATGATGTCTCTTCTTTTGTTGTACAAAATCAAGGAAGACCTACTTTATGTATGGGGGATCTTAACAATATCATGTATCCTAATGAAAAATGGGGGCCAGGCCCACCTTGTTTATCCCGAATCAATAATTTTTGTGCTCTCATTAAGCAATGTGGTTTGATGGATCTTGGTTATAGTGGGCCCGCATATACTTGGACTAATAAGCGTTTCACCACTAATCCAACTTTTGAGCGTTTAGACAAGTGTCTTGGGGATGCAGAATGGTGTCAAGCTTTTCCATACACTGCTGTCTATCACTTGCCGATGTTGTACAGCGACCATACACCCATTTTGGTGACTCCAGATCCTAGCTATTCCAAACCAAAGAGAAAGTTCAAATTTCAGAACTGGTGGCTGAGTGAAACAGACTTTCATGAAGTGGCAATCCAAGCATGGACAGAAGCTGCTGGTAAGCCCTTTCATCAACGCACTAAGGTAACAATTCTGGTCTTGTGATCTCTAATCCTCAAGATATTGCTCTTGAGTTCACAAATTATTTTACAAATCTTTTCACCTCCTCGGTTCCCATGCAGGATTATAACTTTGATTATGAAGGAACCATAAATAACGAGTTTGTTAATTCAACGCCAAGTGTTGATGAGTGTTTACAGATTCTAAAGAGCATGAAACTCAATGCTGCCCCGGGACCAGATGGTTTGAATGTAGCCTTCTATCGAGCTGCTTGGCCTTGGATCAAGATGGACGTCCACAAGCTAGTGGCTGATTTCTATTTATCTGGTAACTTTCCTAGACCTCTTAATGCAACTGAAATTATTCTTATCCCAAAGAAGACCCATGCTAGCCAAGTTACAGACTACAGACCGATTAGCCTTACCAATGTAGTCTACCGCTTGATTGCAAAATCTTTAGCAAATAGGCTAAAAGAAGAGCTGCCTAATTACATTCACCAATCTCAACATGCGTTTATTCAAGGACGGAGAATCATAGACAATATTATTATAGCTCAGGAGATTGTTCATTCTTTTAATCTCAAAGCCTTTAAGCAGCAAGCTTTCTTATCGAAAATTGATTTAGCCAAAGCTTTCGATAGAATAGAATGGTCTTTTGTTCTTAATGCTCTTAGGCGTAGAGGGTATCATGGCCATTTCACAAAGCTAGTACATGCTTGCATATCAACCACATACTTCTCTGTAAATGTAAATGGAGAATCTTATGGGAACATTCAAACAACAAGAGGTATTCGGCAAGGCTGTCCTCTCTCACCATACTTATTCGTCCTTGCAATAAATGAATTGTCCCTAACTTTGCAGGAAGCTCTAGACAATGTTGAATTGACAAGTGTTAAGTTGGGACCAAATTGTCCTCCTATTCATTCCATCCTCTTTGCTGATGATCTAATCATATGTGGAAAGGCTGATATTCTGGAGGTGCAAACAATAAATGACATTCTTCAGAATTTCTGTGCAATGTCAGGACAAACTCCAAGTTGTCTTAAATCATCAATCCTCTTCAGCAAAAAGGTAAGTGAGGCAACTAAAGCTCAAATTAAAACTGTTTTTCCAGTCAGTGACTTTAAGCCAAATACTATGCACTTGGGTCATCCGTTGCTTATTAGCCATCGAGACAAAAGCAAAGCTTACAATTTCATTTACCAGAAATTTAAGTCCAGACTCACTCTCACTAAGGCCAACTTGCTCAATCATGCTGGACGCCTCACCTTAATCCAATCAGTTTTTGCATCTATTCCTATCTACTACATGAATAACATGCTCTTTAGCAAGAATTTTTTAGCAAAAATTACAGCTATCGTCCGAACCTTTTGGTGGCATGGAATACAGAAGGACCAGCACAAGAAGCCTATGCACTACAGGTCTTGGGATGCAATTTGCAAAACAAAGAATGAAGGTGGATTAGGAATTAGAAAGCTAGAGTTGGTGAATAAAGGTATGCTCATCAATACTGCATGGCGCCTTGTTTATGATTCGAACTCCATTGTAGCTAAGATCATAAAAGCCAAATACTTCACTTATGCTTCTTTGTGGACTGCACCTACCTATGTGCCTAAATCTACCTTTTGGGCCTTAATTCTTAGCATTAGGCACCACCTTGAGAAACATGTCACCATTCAGCTTATTGAAGGTAACACTTCCATATGGAATCAGCCATGGTGTCCCATGTTGAAGGATATGCATAACCTCTTAAACCTTGAGCAAACCAATTACCAAATCCCGGACAAGATTTCAGACTTGTGGATGACAAACACAAAAGAATGGGTTGCTTGTAAGATCACTACTCTTTTTGGGCAGCAAACTTTGGATGTTCTTTTGCAGATACCTCTCATTCCAGGGGATGGACCGGACATTTTATGCTGGAAACCAGCATCCAGCGTCATATGTTCCTCCAAAAGTGCATATAGGGTGCTAGCTACTGAAGAAGCAGCAAACAATCCTCCAGCTTGTATCCCTGTGCAAGTGCTACAAATTCTCCATAAGGTATGACCTGACAAGTCAATACAACAACGTGTCAAAACTTTTGCTTGGAGACTGCTTAGGCTTGCCTTAGGGACAGCCAGCAGAGTGCACAAGAAAATTCCCTCGATACATGAAGCCTGCTCCCGGTGTGGTAACATAGAGGACGAAAAACATCTCTTTTTTGAATGTAGCTTTGCAAGAGCTATCTGGTTTGCTTCATCCATCGGCCTTAAAGTAGACGCTTTGCCTTCTTCAGAACGTGGTCTTCATATACAGATTGCTACAATTTTGCAGCAAGGACCATCTCAAGCTACAACAGGTATGATTTTTTCAATCATGTGGTGTCTTTGGAAGGCTCGTAATGATCTTAGGTTCAACAATTTGAATTGGTCGATTGATAGTGTTACATGAGGCCATGGCCATTGACAATGCTTACAGTTTGCCGATACAGCCAGGATATGAGTCACAGCACACACATACACCCCCACCAATTTCGAATTGGCCCATTCCAGGTGCTACCAATGCTGCCAATACGCACATGGAAGATGAACTCAAGATTTTTTGTGATGCTTTTGTTTGCTTACAGAACTCACCTGGGAGTAATCAAACCGGGATTGGAATTTTAGTTCTTTCAAAATCTACTCGAAATGTTTCTTCTGCATCTTTTTTTCAGGTTGCGATTCGCCGGACCCTGGAACCCTTGGAGGCTGAAGCTAGAGCTCTCCTTTTAGGTGCCAAGCTGGCGGTTGCCCTCAATTTGCAGGTTGCCACATTACTCACCGACAATCAAGTATTGGCCTCTGTGATTCAAGCAAGATCGCCTCGCACCCAACTTGGCCACTGGTCACTACGACCGGTTATTGCTGAGTTTCAGGAACTTGCAAGCACAAGGCGATTTTCAGTCATCAAAATTGGAAGACAGGAGAACATGACAGCAGATACACTTGCAAAGAAAGCAAGGCGAACTACTGTTCCAAACAGCTGTTTGTTTTCATGTCAAGCCTTAGGTCATTCGTCACCATGTAATGTAAGTCAGATGCTTGAACACTTCGATTGGGGTGACCTCTACCCCATATCTGTACTTTGTCTGTGATCTAAATGCAATCTTAACGTTTCAAACCCCCCCACCCCCACCCCCACCTATCTCACCGGTAGGTGTTCTTGCTGTGTGCTTCCCCCACCTATATAAACATGTGTGTGGTAGGTGTTCTTGTTGTGTGCTTCCCCCGCCTATATAAACATGTGTGTGGTGCGTTCGTTCCATCAACCCCCCCCCTCTGCCTTTGGTTTCTACTTTTGTACCCATTCACGAAATATTTTGGGATAGTTGATAATTATGAGTCCAATGAATCTCAAAGGTAAAACCTTATTGTTGTGTGTTCTATGAATCTTCTGATCTATTTATCACTCTCACCTATAATCCCAAAATGGTAGATAATACCTGTTGTGCTTGCATTTATTCCAAGACAGAGCCTAATAACAATCAGGTTTTCAAATATTGCCAGCCAGGAATCTTGTGGGATAGTGCTAGAGATGAGATTACCATGCTCAAATATTATGCTTCCTGATTACAACAATGTAGATGCGAGGCAACTAGATTGATATGTGGTGATCGATTATTCCAGCAGTACATAGTAGATGCATTTGCATATGTGGAGGAAAATAGGCTTAGATTTATCATTAAAAATAATGAGAACCTAAGGTCTGGGATTTACCAAGTATACATGATGCACTGTGCAAGGGTGATTTTGATGGAAACAATGTTGGTAAGAAAGTTATATTGGGAGTAAGATATATGGTATTCCCAAGGTCTTGGTCATACCTTTGGATCTGATATATTCATGTATTTTTATTCTTTAAAACTTGTAGGTGATCCTAGATGCCGGAGTAATCCGTCAACAAATTTGTATGTAAACATTGATATTCCTGAGGTTAATGTTTTTCCTTCTAGGTATATATTGATATCCTGTTAGTCCCCTTTCTTTTGGTCTGGGTAAATTCCATGTACAGGTTTGTTTGAATCTTTGTCTTGTCTTCATGAATTTCTTTGCAGTCTACAAGGCAGAGGATCTGAAGTTTTGCTCCTACCAGGTGATGGTGACACTGCAGCAGGTGGTGTTGACAAGGAAAATGCTAATAGAAAGACTGTTTCTGAGATTTTGTCATTAAATCCCATGACAGTAATGTATTTCCTGCTCCTTCTGTTGTTTGAAACACAGTGCCTCGCAGCATAATAGTCAACCTGCATTAGGATGTATGCTTTACTACATGCACGCAAGTATGAAGGAAATTGATGTCACAAATGGTTGGTGTGGTACAAAGGTTGCAGTATATGCAAAAAGGGCTTGAAGCCAACTCTTTTGAATATATCAACTGTAATAAAACTGAATCGGTTGTCGTTCCCAGGTAAAAATTTATTTCATGTAATAAAACCGAACCGGTTGTCGTTCCCAGGTAAAAATTTATTTCAATCCAATGGTGTTGCCCCTAGTTAACATTTTCATTTGTAATAAATGTTGTTTTCTCAATTGTTTTTCTGTTATAGGCACAGCTACTCCCTCCGTCCTAAAATAAGTATAGTTTTAGCATTAAAATTTTGTCCCATGAAGAGTGTAGTTTTAGCTTGTAATAAGATCCATCTAATTAAAGCAATACCAAGTATCAAGAAAGCATTGTATAGAAAAAAGTATAGAGCCAATCAAATATTTTGTAGATATTACTTTTCTAGTTTCAATGCATATGTATTTATTGAGGATCCAAAAAATGAAATAAATAACACGATTTTCAATCAAAATTGCTAGAAGTAATTAGGGGTAACAAAGTCATTTATTTGGATGAGTAATATGTCTGAAATTTTCTAGAACTACACTTATTCTTGGATTTAGGGAGTACAAGATATATTTGGTGATTGAGGATGCCACTGGCCAAACAACAATATTTGTGTTTGGAGGCGTAGTTGAGCAGGTTGTGCGGAGCACTTACAACAGAAATCTAATGTAGAGACACTTCTGTATTGACATTTCACAATTTGTCTTTACAAATATGTCATAATGTATTGTAGAGATATTTTTTGTGGTACTTTTGAAAGTGTCACATGTATTGAGACAATATTCGAGGCATTTTAAATCATAGAGACACTTTTTAAAGTCATTTCGTAAAATGTCAATACAGATTATTAGGGGCAAGTTTGAGAATCTTAATTTTTGACCTTAGCCCCATAGAGGCATAGTTTGAGTCATTCCGTTTAATATCTTGAGACACTATTTAGATCATTGAGGCGTGTTATAGAATACTCATAAGAATTATACTATGTATATGAGTAATAATTGTTGTAAGGTTGAGATGGCTAGCAGGCTGAGGATTGTGCAATATGACGTGAGATCTTGAGTTCGAAGCTTCAAAGCTACATCATTCACATGTTTTTCAATGTTTTCTAGTGCACCTAGAGGGTAGAGACATATTAGTATGTCATTACAAGTTGTCTTAAAATATATGGAGATAATTAACAAAGTGTCTCATCTATCAAAGAGACACTGGATGTAGTGACACTTCTATGACATAGTAAAAAATGACTCTACGATTACGTAGAGACAACCTAAAATGTCTCTACAAGCTGAAAATAATGTCTCTACTTACATGTTTTGTTGTAACTCATGGAAGAAATTAAAGTTTGTCTAATCAGATTCTATTGTCTGGAGCCCTTCTGCTCTTGTTGGTTGTAGCTATGTGTTTCAAGTAGTAATTGGTGAGCAAAGTTTTAGGACTGGACAACTGTATTTTCAAGCTAGGAGAGTTAAATGTAGCTAGGGCTCTGCATGGGATGTTCCATCTGCTATTCAGTTTCACTATGAGTAAAAAGTGTCCTTTAATGCATGGTCTTTGTCCCAGAAATAGTATGCAGGCAGAAAGTGGTACATGAAATAAAGTTGCACACTAGGAACCAATTAGTGCTCGGACAAGCATGCCGATACAAGCCGGGCTAATAACTGTGTTGCTGAGAAGACTTTGCTTGCTGATGTTAGGCAATTGAGCTATGTAAGACATATATGTACATTGGCCTAGATCCAAACTATCTCCTCCGTTATAGTACACCTAGATTGGAGATGGCGTAGATTTTGCTTCTAAACTTTTCATGAACAAAGTGTATGAAGTTGAAATAAACTGAACAAGGCCATGTGCATGCTAATATGGCAATTGTTTTAAGAGCTTGTGCTTGGGATGTTTCAGTCATTGTGCTCACACTATGGATTTCATACCATGCTTGAAAAGGGAATGAGATCAAAATTCATCACGCCCTATGCTGATTATATCAATCTGAAACACAAGGTCAGTAGCATTTGTTGCAAGTTCTAAGGCAAGTTTTAATTAGGTGGGCGCAATCAACATCAAGAGTGGTCTACAAATCATTTTAGATCAAGTGGCATCCAAGGCAAGTTTTCAATTGCCTATCCTTACTGTTGATCATGTGATTGGTAGTGGGTACATATGACTATTCGTAATGTATCGCATGCAGCAATATGCAAGGCAAGCTGGTATCTGAACAATTTGAAGCTGCCAATTGTGCCGTGTACCATGCTATTAGTTTCCTATCAGAGACTTGTGCTCTCAGCATCTTGGACCCAAACTTTTATATATTGAGTGACCTCAAAAAAGTTGAAGCTGCCATCAAAAGAGAGTTACACAGGTCTTAGCACAAAGGTCATCTTCGGTTGAACGGATTACACATTGTGCTATAAATGATATGTTCATCCTAGCTGCCAAGTATGATGGGTCCATTACTGAGAAAGAAGCAGAGATTAAGGGCGTGCTTATTTCCATGTGCATTGACTCGTCCAGACATCTAGATGCCGTGCACCAACTATTAATGCTGCATGGAAGAACTATAGGATTTGATTTTCTCGGTCTAATGTAAATTAGCAGTCCACTTTTGGTTCCTTTGAAGAATGTTTCACGAAATTTGGGTCTTCCGAAATTGATTATCCTACTAGCATAATACCCCTCGGTTTGGATGCATGCATGACTTCATGCAAACAAAAGTAGAGGATAGAGCATTTCAAAATCATTATTGCTGTGTGACGTGTTTGTCATGGGCCAGTGGCTAGCCAAGCTATTTGAGTATATGTCAGTTGATCAGCCGCAGCGAAGCGTGGGCATGGTGGCTAGTTATTTTAAAGGTAGCATCATTAATCTACCATTCACATATTTTACCAAACATGTCGTTCAAAAAATATTTCAAAAATATTTTACCAAATATGTAGCTGATGTGCTGAATCCTAGATGCAAGATTTCATATTGCACCACAACAAGCACCTTCTCGAAAAAAAATAATTTGCTACAAGTACGCCGGTGGAATCGGGAAGATTTGGTCCGCCTTCCGCATAGGTTCTAGGGACCTCATTGCAATTTTTCTATTTCTTAGGGGCCTTTGCATCAAAAGGTTGGGGCAGCTACCTTCTCTGTATCTGTATGCGTAAGTGTCATATAAACTGTATCGGTTATAGTTAGAACATGTACGTTTGACTAAAAAAAGTTGACTAAAAAAAGTTGAAGAGGCAGCACTCCACTACTAGAGTGCTTGCTTTCAGAACCATATCTTGCAGGGTCATCGTTCTAGGTACCCTGTCCCTAGTTACCACATATGCATATAGAAAACCAGTCAGTACATTGGAGATGAGGTAGAGTAGAAGAAATGTTAGATCTGTGTCACCACCAAGTTTGAATATAAGAAATAATGAAACGGTTGGACACATGCATTTAGAGTTGAACAGTCACAACAATGATGTGCGAAAGTTTTTGTTAATCTTCTTCCTCTTAATGAACGTTCAAATTTTTTTGTTAATCTAAACCTTTTTCCAAATGAAACAAGCATATCCTGAACGTTTTTCAAGAATCCAAAAGGGATGTTGTTGGTTCAGTACACTGTACTGGACACCAACTCGTGCCGTCAGACGATGTAGCGCCGGTGGCTGGTGCATTGTGATGATTTCGGCTCAAAGAGAAGCGGACCCGACGGCGGAAGTGGTGGGACCAACTTTGTGGCGCTCTTGTTTACATGTACTCCTAAAAAGTTTAATTTGCAAATATCACGTCGGATATTCTAGTACACATTTGAAGTTTTAACCATAAACTAATTATAAAATAAATTATAGATTTCATTTGTGAGCAACAAGATGAATTTATTTAAATCTAATTAATCGTCATTAGAGCATGTGTTACTGTAACAATTATAGTCTAATTATAGTCTAATTAGGTTCATTAGATTCGTCTCGTGATTTACAAGCTAACTATATAATTAGTTTTTTCGTCTAGATTTAGTGTTCCATGCATCCGGAGACATATGTGATGTGATGGGGTGTAAAATTTTTGAAGGGAACTAAGTAAGGCCCAACTTTTTTTTTTGCGAGGAAAAGTAAAGCCCAACCTGCACGAACGCTGAAGCACATCATGGGCCGGGCCGGCACCCTTCCTTGGAAAAAACACGCGCACCCACCCGACATCACCTCCGCTCCCGGCCCCACCCCAGTCTCCGCCGCCGCCGCCTCCTCGGCGGATCTGCACGGCGGTGCACCAGGGACGGCTCGCCGACCCTCCTTTTGCGGCCGACGAGCTGCCCCCCCTCCGGCGCGGCGGTGCCCCGCCGCCCAGCGCATAAGCGCGCCAAGGCTAGCGTGGATCAACGCCTTTTGGAAGTTGGAACACTGGTACCCGGCATGCACGACATTGGTCTCTCCGCCCGCGCCGCCGGAGCGTCCTCTTCCTCCTCCCCCTCCGCGGCCGGGGACGACGACGACAAGTCCAAGACCCGGAAAGCACACCCCGCTTTCGTTGCCGCCGCCTACGCGCGCCTCCACTACTCCCATCGCGCCGCCGTCGCCCTGGTCCTCCTCCTCACCGTCGCGGTCGTCGCCTTCCTGGCGGGCCGCTCCTGCCCCAGCATCGACTGCGCGACGCCGCGCCTCTATTCGCACTTCCTCGGCCTCCCCGATGCCGCCGCCGCCTCTGATTTTGGCTCCCTCGGCGTCCCGTGGTGTAAGCACTCGCGCCGCTGCTGTTTCCTTTCTTACACTAATAGATTTGTTTCCTTTCTTCAAGCTCTCTGGTTCTTCGTGCCTTGCCCAACTAATCGATTCCTTCTCATGCCAATATAATCTGTGTTCACCAATCTGAGTGTTTGATTGCCTTCACATGCCAAACTCATCAATAAAGTAACATGAATTTGCGGCTTCATAGATTCAACTGAAATCCTGACTGATATTATCATTTGAAGCATCACTTTTTGCATTGGAGAGTTTATTAGTTTTGTAATTTGTAGGGGTCAAGTGGTTACGAAATACCCACTGATTAGTTCTTTGAATGTCCTAAACATTATCCAATAACTATTGTTAATCCATTGTTCCATTCCTTTGTGTTCCTCCAGATATAGACAACCCTGTTGGCAGTAATAAACTGTTATCTATGTTGAATAGGTTGCTGCTGCTGTATAGGTTACCAACAGTGGGTACATGTTTCTCTGTGCATTGTGAAGTCAGTTTTTCTTTGGAAGCCGCTGTCCACCGTTGCCTTCTTGGTTGCAAATTTACTTGCCTAGACTTGCATTATATGGAATGAAATTAATAATTGGTGAAATAGCCAAAATCATCCCTCAACTATAGCTCACGGCTCAATTTCATCCCTGAACTATCAAAACGTCCACTTTGGTCCCTGAACTATGCAAAGCGGGTCAATTTCGTCCATCTGGTGATGTGGCGTGCCACCGTGGACCACCAAGTCAGCGTCCAGTCAGCATATGATGGGAAATACTGTCTGTACCCACCATAGAGCCAGCTGAACTCAGATTCGCTTGCAGCCCCAGGCAAATACCTCAGCATCTCCCATGTTAATTCTGCCCGACAGATTCAATTCGTGGTCAACTTCCATCAAAAAAATCAAAGCACCCAAATCAAATTGAGATCCCACGAGCAGAACTTGAACTCACCTTCAATCGCTAGCCAACCTCCACAATGGGAGCGGCGACCTGCACGGCGCCCTGCGACGTCCAATGAGCAGCTAGGGTGTGGCGGCAGCGAGTTGGCTGTGAAGGGCCAGCGAGATGGCTTGGAGGGGGGTGCGCAGGGCGGCGACCTGCCCTAGCTGGGAGGCCGGCGCTCGCTGGGACGGGGGCTGCGATCTGACTGGAAGCGCTTGGGTTTGGAGTATGGCTCGATGGCGTGTGTGTTCAGCACATGGACCAGGGGCAAGTTGGACATTTTAACATGAGTTGCAACCCTAATTCGACTGGGCGCTGATTTGGCGGTCCACGGTGGCATGCCACATCACCAGATGGACGAAATTGACCTGCTTTGCATAGTTCAGGGACCAAAGTGGATGTTTTGATAGTTCAGGGACAAAATTGAGCCGTGAGCGATAGTTGAGGGACGATTTTGGCTATTTCGCCTTAATAATTATACTATCTTATCCAGTTTTTGTGAAGTGAGATTTTCTTTGGAATAAGTTGCCCACCGCTGCCTTCTTGGTTGCAAAATTTGCTCGATGTATTGACTTGCATTATATTGAATGAAATCAATCATTAGACTATCTTATTCTTTTTTTTCTTCACAAAAGGCAGATCAAAAACAGGGAAGACAGTGGAATGGACTTATAAGGACCTACTTAACGGATTGCAAGAATTTGTGCCAATATATGAGACCCGCCCCATCAAGAATAACATGTATGGAATGGGCTTTGACCACAGCTTTGGGCTTTGGTTTATGGCTCGCTGGCTTAAACCAGATCTGATGATTGAGAGTGGTGCTTTCAAGGGGCACTCTACTTGGGTCTTGCGGCAGGCCATGCCAAATACTAGGATTATATCACTCTCTCCAAGACACCCTGAGAAATATATTAAGAAGGGACCTGCATATGTTGATGGGAACTGTACTTATCTTGCTGGGAAGGATTTTGTCGATTTTGGAAGCGTTGATTGGGAAAAACTATTGAGAAATCATGGTATTTCTGATCCCAGTAAGGTGCTTGTTTTCTTTGATGACCACCAAAGTGAGTTGAAAAGGTAAATTCTATTTGTAGAGCTTCTGTTAGTTTTTTCTTGTTTTGATCTTGGTAAACTGTTATTCTTGTTTCATGTACCACGGTTAATTGTGTTTGTGTACACTCTTTGTTCACCAAATCATATGCATCGAAATAACTACAAATCAAACAGTTCAAATTTTTAATACTCATTTTAAAATTATTATGGGTAGGTTAAAGCAGGCACTAAAAGCTGGATTTCGGCATCTCATATTTGAGGACAACTATGATACTGGTACAGGTGACCATTATTCCTTGAGACAGATCTGTGATCAATTCTACATCAGAGGTTTGTGGCTTGTCACCTTCTTAGATTTCTTGTGATAAAAGTATAAATCTAAATGAAGATTGTTAGTCCAGGTGGTGGACATAGCTGCTTCTGGGATAGTGATGAAGCAAGATTTAGATCGAAACGGAAGAAGCTTTGGGAGAAGGCCATGGAGACAGATGATTTATGTGGAAAGAATGATGCATGGTGGGGTGTTAGGGGCTACATGCGAGACAATTTCAACCATAGCAATAAGATCATTTCATACAAAGAGCATTTCCAGAACAGTAGGCTTGTTGAATCTGTGTTGGACTTATATTGGGAGCTTCCTCCTGTTGCTGGTCCATCCTTAACACATCAAACAAGGTATGACCCAGCACGTGCAGCTGACCCTATCATCGAAGATGGTCGCTATGGCTTGTTTCGAAGAACGGGTCTAGATAGATTGGATGCATCAGTGTTCAACGGTTACACTCAGATGGCATATGTTGAGATATCAGGTTCAACATTGAACATAGACGAAGTTTAGAGATTTTGCCTGGTGGCCTTATTTTCTTATTGATAAGTAAATGTTGATAGGCTTTTGTACAACACTGGTGCATTGTCATGCTTACGTACGTGGTTCCTTGTGGCACCTTTCAGATGTGTGCCAAATTAACGAAGGGCTGTATTTCATGGGTGAGGTATCCTTTTCTGTGAATTAATGACAAGGATTAATTGAGTACCTGCGCTACTTTTTAATTCAAATTATTTGATGCATATTAAGAGTTTTCAATATCCAGGTAGAAAGATTGCTACACGCGATATAATAGTTTTGGATGTAGAACGTTTTTATACATGATTTTTTAAATATTTTATTTTAGAGTACTAGGGTTATAAAGACTTAAATAGCGTTTGATTCAGCGTTTTTAGTCCGTAACCAGTTCCCTAGGATTCAGCGTTTTTGGTCCGTAACCAGTTCCCACCTGCTAGGGTTAAAGGATTAGATAGCGTTTGGTTCAGCGTTTTTGGTCCTAATCAGTTCCCACCGCAATCAGAAATACTGATATAGCTCGACATCGGGTGTAAACTGAACTCCCTCGCGCGACTATCTCTCGCGAACTGTGATCGTGCCTTCCTCTCCTCTCGTCGAGGGATTTTGATATTTGACACTCAATTCGAGATTCTTACTGTTTTTAACGTCCAATTTGATTAATATTTAAAATTTGACATTGAACCCATGAATTTCTTCAATTCAGGGGATTCTTCCCACTTTCTGTCTTTTTATTTTATTTTCTTATTTCTTATTGTTTATTTCACATGTGAAACAAGCAATAAAAAATCTGTCCAGCTAAAATTTTATGCCTAACATTTTCACCAATGTCGCCATCCTTTAATAACATCGATCCTAAATACCAAAAAATATCTTCTAGGCCACTACTTGCCTATCGAGGCTAACATCTCCATCCTCATGCCTAGTCATGTTGAAATCGTACATCATGTACTCGGTCTTTCTCCTACTAAGTCTGAACCCTTTCGACTCTAACGTGCTTCTCCACAGCTCAACTTCCTATTAACCCTTGCCATACTCTCGTCAACTAGCAACACATCATCAGTGAAGAGCATACAACAAGGGATATCACTTTGTATGTCCCTTGTGACCTCATCCTTCACCAAAACAAATAAATAAGGGCTCAATGATGATTCGTGATGCAGGTCTATGTTAATAGGGAAGTTAGTGGTGTCACCATCACATATCCGGACAAATATCATGCACATCCTTGTACATATCCTTGATGAGGGTAATGACTTAGTTGGGACTTTGTGCTTCTCCAAGGCCCCACCACATAACATTTCTCGGTACTTTGTCATATACCTTCTTGAGATCAATAAATACCATGTGCAAGTCCTTCTACTCCTTATATCTCTCCATCAATGGTCGTATTACCCAAACTGGTTTTGGGTCACACTTACCACTCTTCTTAGGTGATGCTCGATAACCCTCTTTCATAGCTTCATCGTATGGCTCATCAGTTTAATACCATGGTAGTTAGTACAACTTTGAACATCCCCTTGTTTTTGAAGATTGGTACTAATATACTTCTCCTCCATTCTTTAGACATCTCCACACCTCAATGGGGATACCATCAGGGCCCATGCTTTACCTCCCTTCATCCTCTTCAAAGACTCCCTAATCTCTGCCTCTTGAATTCTCCTCACAAAGCATCCGTTGGTATCGGCCCATTAAATAACTTGTCGAAGTACTCTCACCATCTATCCTTGATCTTCCCATCCTTCACTAGAAGCCCTTGTTTGGTTTTGGTAATTGATTGACAATTTAGGTGGACTAATAAGTGTTCATATTGAGATATACAGGTGATTAGTCCACATAAAGACACTAGTATCAGCAACATATGCCATGAAGGAGAAATGGCTAAGGGTTGATGCTATGCTCATATAGTGTGATGAAGGAAGCCATTGCATATGAAACATGACATGGAGTCGTGTGGCTAGATGGAGAAGATCAAGACAAGAATTTGCGTCGATGGACCGGTTGCAAGTGTGAAGGGCAAGTTGGAGGATTTGAAGCGACAAACCGCATGTGGCGGGGAAGCTTGAGCAAAGACTTGGCGCCGATGGACCAAGGCAATGGTTAAGAGCAAGCTCAATTGATATTTATCAACCAATAAGGTCACATGATGATATGAAGTTGATCATATCATTCAAGGAAGATCAAGCCAAGTGTTGACTCATGATGATGATCAAAAGGCTTGATGAAGGTTGGTGCTTGTGTGGCATCAACATTTCAGAAGTTGAAATAGAATGCGCAAGGCAAAGGTATGACTTGTAGGGCATTTCATTTGACCGGTCAAAGGTTGTGTAGAGAAGTGCATGACCGGATATAGGATAGATGACCGTACTATCGAGAGGGGCAAACTTGTTTGCATATCTGTCATCTAGTGCCACTTGAGCGAGCTAACTTTACATACATTGCTAGGATCGAGTGGCATTGAAAGTTTTACAAAATTATTTGGAAATGCTAACTAAGGCTTAAAGGTGTTGATCATCTCGTGGGAGATCATTTGGAGTTGGCATGCATTGGAAAAATGGGTTTTGTTGTGCTCATAACTATGGGTTGGATCTCGAATGGAATTATGGGTTGATCCATTGTGTTTTGGATCCTTTATTTAGTTGGATTGTGTAGTCCTCTGAATAAGCTTTCCATAGAGTCCAAGATTTCTTAATTTGGACATTAGAGCTAAAAGTTATGGCTGTTTTACCGAGTCTCGATTGTGCTGAAAGTTGAGCTGTGGACGGTCCGCACTAGGGCCGCGGACGGTCTGTCGGTATCATGTTTGAGATCATACAAAACATGGTTTTGGTTCTATGTGGGGAACAAAAGTGAACTGCGGACTATCCGGCCTCTAGGGGCGGACCGTCCGCCTTTAAAGCCTGAAACGGACGCAGAAACTTGGTGTTTCTGTATTGGGTGACAGTGAACCGTGGACTGTCCGCCATTTGTGAGGCGGAGCGTCCGCTCGAGCTGTAACGGCCGACTCCAAGAAGCATTTATTGAGGATATAGCCGTTGGGTTTGAAATGGCGGACCGTCCGGGCCTTGTGTGGCGGACTGTCCGCGAAAACTCTATTTTCACGGGATTTGAGTGTAACGGCTAGTTTGAGGCTTCTCTCTATAAATAGAGGTGGTGGCCGGCCATTTGAGAGTTGAGCACCTTAGGGACTTGGTGTCCTTGTGTGAGAGTGCTTGAAAGCCCTCCAACTCACTTGAGTTTAGAGCAAATCATATCTGCTAAGTGAGAGAGCGATTCTAGTGCGTTGCATTGAGAGATTGCAAGGGATTGGCACAAGGTGATCGATTTGCAAGCCGGTGGTGCTTGTTACTCTTGGAGGTTGCCACCTCCTAGACGGCTTGGTGGTGTGTCTCCATTGTGAAGCCCGCAAGAAGATTGTGCGGAGGGGTATTGTGCTCACCCCGCGGGAGCCACGAAGGGCAACTGTAGTTGACCATAGTGAAGAGCAACAAGTGGTCCGACCGGGTCAAGTGCTAGAGCTTGTGTGAGCACTCCACGTGGGAGAGTGGGACTTGAGAGTCACCACTAGCATGAGGACTGGCGGCAACCTTGGAACTTGTCTCAATAAGGACTAGCTTGGTGGCAACCAAGTGAACCTCAGGATAAAATCTTGTGTCTCCCCACTGGTTTAATTTTCTTTATGCATAATTTACAGTTGTGGTAGGTACCAAAGGCATTGGAGGCTTGGTTCAAATGAAATTCATATTGTTGATCTTATGGTTGAGTCAAGAAATTAAAGCTTATTGCATCCATCAAACCCCAATGCCATGGCAAGAAAATGAAGTGCAAAGTGCTTTCGACATACAAGTGCAATTATCTAGTTGTGGGGAATTCATTGGATATATTTAATGGCTTGGAAATACATGAGAAGAATCTTACTTTTGGATGACCATGAGCTATCAAGGTATGATAATGTGTCGATCAATCTTAATTGGGTGTATATGAGTTGATTGAATTGGAAATATACACATATTGCTTGCTATGAGATGTTTGAATGGATTAAATGCTTAAGTAATCAAGTTTAGATTGATTTGTATTGGATAAATTCATGAGACATCTTTTAGTTAGTGGTTTGAATGGATATATGTCTTGTGGGAGTGTTCTTACAAATTGAGTTCAAGTTTGGTTCAATTCAAGAAAAAATAGCTCAAATATGGAAATCTATCCAAATATTAAAAATCTATGTTGAACTGTCATGATAGCCATGTTTGAGTGATCAAAACCTCTTGTATTGGCCTGAAATTTAGCATTCATGCTCTGCACTTATGATACAAGTTGCTGTAGAAATTTGATGACTATTGGGTAAATAATGCTTCAGTTTTGGAGTGGATCTTGCCAACTATAGTGTAGTAGTTTTCAGCATGTAACAGTGTGGAAGATTTGATTGCTGGCAGTTCATATGAAGGCAAATGAATTCAAA
The DNA here is from genome assembly GCF_016808335.1 of Panicum virgatum. NCBI lineage: Eukaryota > Viridiplantae > Streptophyta > Magnoliopsida > Poales > Poaceae > Panicum > Panicum virgatum. Next base: position 36,435,081 of record NC_053149.1, on the reverse strand, counting down.
TTTTACAAGCTGCTAGAAGACTTATTAAAACACATTTCCACCAAATTTTATGGTCATTGGAGCTGTACTTTGAGAGTTATGGATTTTATATTCAGAAGTACAGAATCTGCCAGAAATGTGACAAACACTAGAATTATGAGGAGTCACTATGATTGAAAGGCTCTCAAGTTGGAAATATGTTTACAAGTGGTTGAGAGTCATAAGTTTTGTTTTGAATTCAGATTGAAGCATGACATGAAGGGGTAAACGGTCATTTGATTGTGGAGTGTTTTGGCACAGATTTTGGTACTCCAAATAGAAGATCAAAACCAAGCTCAAAGACAAATGATGTTTAAGTCCAAGAGATAACTAGATATCATATAGCAGAAAGAAAGGGACATAAACAAGTAGAAAGAAAGGGACATAAACAAGTAGAAAGAAAAGGACTTAAAAATAATTCAAGATTTTCATACTAGTTTGGAAATAATTATGAGCTATGATCCCAACTTCGGTCAGAGGCTTTGCAGAGAATGTTCATGTAAGGCGGACGGTGCGCCCATAAGCAGCGAACGGTCCGCTCGGGCATCGGATAACCCGACACACAGTCACCGGTGCAATGGTTAAACTGGCAGTAGGGCATCAACGGACGGTCCACAAAGGATATGCGTACTGTCCACCTGTGATAAGTTGAATATGCCCAGAGACAAACTCTGCTCTGTCCAAACAGAATATAAACAGCGGATAGTACGCCCTAGGCAAGCGGATAGTCCGCTCCTGCGGAATCCAAAAGAAAAGCAAGCCTTGGAGAAGAGTTACAAACTGATATCTTATTTGTCATCCAACAAGTTGAAACAATGGAAGAAGCAAGCCAACAACAACAAGACAATACACTTGATCATAAGTGGTATTGAATTCATATGGGTGAAGATTGGATTTCAAAAGTTGGTATTCATTGGTCTTCACCAAGCTATTAATTTGGTATTGGACTTCACATTGCTATTGGAGTAATGAATTGGAATCTATATGACTATCCTCTACTCCAACATAGCAAAGGTATCATTGTATGACATATGCTTTCATTTTATATTAAGGACATGTTTAGTGCATATAGGCATACTTCAAGATCATTCATGAAAATTCAAATGTTTTAAAGTTCATATGATTCCACTATTGCTTCTTTTATTATGTGTTCTAGTGGTATTCATATAACTTGTTCATGAGCTAGCGAACCCAATGTTTAATCTAGTCAATAAGCAAGGAAGGTTCTAATTCAACTTTGACAAGATAACCATTGAAAAATGTGTGAAGAAGCTTGTCATTGGTTCAAACCAAATTAGAGTACTTATGCAAATTTGCTAGCTTGAACTACAAGAGAAGGAAGCAAATGAAAATGATCTAGTTCAAGAAGAAGATTCAAATGACAAATCCTTTCAAGTGGTATCACTAACATACATGTGCTATTTCCTTCAAATTGGTATCATGGTATCTTATATATCAAGTGGTGGTTCCACAAGTGATCCTCAACTATAAGTGATCAATTATGAAAAGAATCAAGATCCCTCACCAGCAAAAGCTCAGGTTGATCAAATGGGTGACACATGGTTTGATATAGGGGGAGTGGCCCTATAAAACAGTATCAAGGTCAAAGATCCTACAAGAGGAGATACTCAAGCACAAGTGGTACTTTCAAGTGGTGTCTATCTAATTGGTATCTCAAATGCTTTGCAAGGTGGTGTCATTCCAACACATATGGTGGTGTCCATCAAAAATTGCAAGACTCAAGTCAACATCTACTCTAGTGGTAACCTTTGTCATGAGAGAATACTTTTTATGGAAATTGATGACAAAGGGGGAGAGTTTGAGACAAATATTTGAAATCTCACCATAAGGGGGAATTTGGAGACATGATTCATTACCTTATGGGGAGCATGCTTTGCACTAAAAGGGAAAAACAAGATGGACAAATAAGGGATCCACGCAAGATTGAAGAATTCAAGAGGATCAAAATTCTTGGATAAGAGAAGCACACAAGTAGGGGGAGCAAGCTCATGAATACTTATTTGATGCATTTGTTTGTGCATTACATATTGCTTGCTTGCATTGCATTTGTTTTAATCTTATACATGATTGTGTGCAAGTGTTTGCTAGTGCTAAGACTTGAATGGTGTTTGATTTAATTGGTATCTAGGATCTCGGTCTTAGTTTAGTAAGTGGTAACTAGAACCTTGTTTATAATGTTGATCTCACGTGGTATCTAGTTTCACTTGTTTCTAGCAAGGATGATGCTAAGGATGGTATAAGAATTGGTATACATGCTACAAAGGTACATTTCGATCTTGTATATCTTAGCATCACTTAGTAGTGATAACAATCCCACAAATTTCATATTTATGCATGTGTGTGAGCTTGAAACCAAACCATTTGAGCACACATATAGGAGGAGTTATCACTACCAAGTCGGATTTTTATGGTGCTTATCTGATCTTTCACAAGTGGTCTTAATGTTGGATAAGTAACGTAAAATCCAAATCAAGTTAGCAATTTACACATGTGTGAAGTGCTAACTTGGAATGTGATTTATTTCCATATCTTTGTAGAGTTGTCATCAATTACCAAAAAGGGGGAGATTGAAAGGCCCTTGTTTGGTTTTGGTAATTAAGTGACAACTTAGGTGGACTAATAAGTGTTCATGTTAAGATGCACATGTGATTAGCCCACACAATGCCTGTTGTTAGTGGTTCACGGGGATGTTACTGGGTGGGAACACCATCACAGGGAGAGCAAAACTACCTGAGTACTGGCCCTATAGGGAGTAGTCGGAGATGCTTCCCGCCGAGTTCAAGGGCTCGAAGGCAACAAAAACTGCCCATGCACATGTCGAAATAGGATCACAGAGATGTTACCAAGTGGAAACACAATCCTAGGGAGAGAAAAACTGCCCGAGTACTAACACTGCAGGGAGTAGTCGGAGATGCTTCCCGTCGAGTTCAAAGGCTCGAAGGTAATAAAAACTGCCCCTGTTCCTATCGAAACAGGATCACAGAGATGTTACCAGGTGGGAACATGTAAGTGCATCTAGGCCCTAATGGGTTTTGGTGAATTAAATGACAAACTTGATTAAAGGTCTAACGCTTTATTTGAGATATCATGAGCAGGGACTTATTTGTATATCATTTATGCATTGACTCATATGAAAAAGAATCAAATAAAAGAGAAGCTTATTGTTGAAAGTCAAGCATATTGTGAAAGAAAGCAAGAGACAAGTATTCATGAAATATTATCAAATGATCTCTATTCATGGCTTGGCACATTTGAAGTACAAATTGTTGAAAGCATTATTGCAAGGCTTCATGGGTTAATAAAATTAAAAAGAGACATACACTTGTGAGCTAGATACATTGGTCTTATTTATGGAAGCTTGCAATGCGTGAAATATGGTTATTATTCATGATTACAATGCAAGACAAAGAAATGAAGATATGAGAATGGAATATGGAATTCATTGTTGGTGTGCAAAGTTTAACTCAACATGGCAAGAGTAAGTGATGAAGAAACCAACCGAGATGACTAGTGCGAGGGACTAAGCAAGCTTTGGTGGAGCGACGGCTCACCATGTGTGCGAAATGGTAAGGTGAAGTGCTAGTATCCGTGGGGTGTTCGAAGAATCATATCCAAGCCTTGTTGTGAGAAGCAATTCAATACATCAAATGTCTTATTGGAGTGACTTGAGGATCCAAGGATAGATTTGCAAAGGTATTGGGACTCTAAGTCACTAGCTCAAGTATGGATTTGCTCAAAAGAGAAGATTATGCAATGTTGGAATCCCAAGTTCGAGAAAATCAAAGTATGGCAAAGATGAAGTGATTCAAGACTCAAGAGGATGAAATGTGTTTTAGATTTAATCTTGAGTATAGGTATGCCGTACTATCAAGAGGGATGCAACATTGATTATTTGACTCGGTCAAAAGTGCTCATAGACAACCCATGAGAGGATCCTAAGAGAAAACCTCTGAGAACTAACATAGACATACTTGAATGATCAAGTCTTGGCTTGATGGATCAAGTAGGGTCTTCTAAATAGGGGTTTGGGGTTCTCTAGCCCTGACCGGTCTGGGGGACTGGTCTGACCGGTCCAGGGTGTAACTGCTAGTTTTTTTTAACAGACCGGTCTGGGGGACCGGTCTGTACTGACAGAGCAACAACTAGTTTTTGGAAGTGGGGTATTTATACCCCTCAGCCCTCTCCTTTGAGGGCTACTAGTTCCTTGCATTCTTCTGAGCTTCTTGAAGCATTTGCTTGACCAACTAGCTCTCCCCAACACTCTTTGTGAGTTGGTGTAGGGTCGAGATGGCGGACTAGAGGGGGGTGAATAGTCCTTTCTAAAACTAATTGCGCCGGCTAACCGAAACTTATGCGGAATTGAAACTATTCGCTTAGCCAAGACTACACCCCTCTAACTATAACTCTAAGGCACCTCCAAAAAGATCCTACACAAAGCAAATGGAGTGCCAAGCTAGTAAGAGCTCTCTTAATAATTCTAATGCCAAGTCACACAAGCCTGAGCACTAGTACTTCACAAACCGGGGGAGCTCCTACACAATTCTAATGAGCAAAAGCACAAAGCCAACCTAAGCTCACTAGATGCTCAAGGACAAGGATACACAATCCAAATCCAAGAGCTCAACTTGCTTAGTTACACAATCTAAGCAAGAGCAACTAATTAAGCTACACAAGCTAACTAGATACACTAGGATCTCTACTTCTAGCTACACAAGCAAGAAGATGATTAGCAAGCTACACAAGCTAACTAATCACTAGAGAGCAACTACACAAGCACAAGATATAGAAGAATGTAAATACAATGCTTGTGATTTGGAGAATGCAAACCACCGAGAAGAGTAAACAAAGTTGACACGGTGATTTTTATCCCGAGGTTCACTTGGTTGCCACCAAGCTAATCCCCGTTGAGACAAGCTCCAAGGTTGCCGCCGATCCTCTTGCTAGTGGTGACTCTCAAGTCACACTCTCCCACGTGGAGTGCTCACACCGAGCTCTAGCACATGATCCGGCCGGACCACTTGTTGCTCTTCACGTCTCGCTCAACTAGAGTTGCTCTTCGCGGCTCCCGCGGGGTGAGCACAATACCCCTCACAAACTCTTCTTCGGAGCACCGCACAAACTTCTTGCGGGCTTCAACGGAGTCTCTTGCCACCAAGCCGTCTAGGAGGTGGCAACCTCCAAGAGTAACAAGCACACCGGCTTGCAACACGATCACCTAGTGCCACTCGATGCAATCTCTCAAAGCAATCGCACTAGAATCGCTCTCTCACTCGATCGGATGATTACTATCAAGTTAGAGTGAGTAGAGGGCTCTCAAGCACTCTCACACATGGACACCAAGTCCCCAAGGTGCTCTCTCTTCTCAAATGGCCGGCCACACCCTCTATTTATAGAGGGAGGCCCCAAACTAGCCGTTACACTCAAATCCCGTGAAAACTGAGTTTTCGCGGACTGTCCGCCTCACAAAAACCGGACCGTCCGCCATTTAAAACCAACGGCTAGAACTGCAATGATTATGTGTCAGAGTCGACCGTTAGAGCCCCGGGCAGACTGTCCGCGGTTCAAAACTTGAGCACACACAGAAACCGCAGTGTTTCTGTCCCAGAAATTTAAGTAGGAGGCGGACCGTCCGCCCCCAAGGACCAGACGGTCCGCAGGTCATTTTGGGCACCCAAGACAGAACAACCAAGTTTCTGCGCCTGTTTCAGCTTTTAAAGGCGGACCGTCCGCCCCCATGGACCGGACGGTCCGCAGGTCATTTTGGACCACCCACAGAGCCAAAAACGTTTCTGTTTGAGCTCAACCGAGATAACAGCGGACCGTCCGCCCCTCCAGGGCGGACCGTCCGCAGGTCTAGGGCGGACCGTCCGCAGGTCTATTTCCAGCAGAAATGTACCTCGGTAAAACGGCCATAACTCTTAGCTCCGATGTCCAAATTAGGTGATCTTGGACTCTATGGAAAGCTAATTCAGAGGGCTACACAACCCAACTGAATTCTTGATCCAAAACACAATGGAACAAAGCAGTATTCCACTCCAAGAGACAACCTAATTTCCGGAGAAAACCAAAAGACCTTTCTTGCTTCCCAAAGTTGATCAACATCAACTCCAACTCTTTCTCCTTTGCAAATGTGCCAACACCACCACGTGAACAACACCATGTGCATGTGTGTTAGCATTTCACAATCATTTTCAAAGGATTTTCACTTGATCTCACCACGCCACTCGATCCTAGCAACATCGCAATGTTAGATCGCTCAAGTGGCACTAGATGACCGATATGCAAACAAGTTTGCCCCTCTTGATAGTACGGCCATCTATCCTAAATCCGGTCATGCACTTCTCTACACAACCTTTGACCGGTGAAATGAAATGCCCTACAAGTCATACCTTTGCCTTGCGCATTCCATTTCATCTTCCCAAATGTTGATGCCACACAAGCACCAAACTCCATCAAGCCTTTTGATCATCATTATGAGTCAACACTTGGCTTGATCTTTCTTAAATGATATGATCCACTCCATATCATCACATGACCTCTTTGGTCCATCGATCTTGACCTTGCTCGCTCTTCACCGTTGCCTCGGTCCATCGGCGCCAAATCTTGCCCAAGCTTCACCGCCTCGTAGTCCCTCGCTTCAAAGCCTTGACTTGCCCTTCTCCATTGCAACCGGTCTATCAAGCCAAGCCTTGTCTTGATCTTCTCCACTTTGGTCACATAACTCCATGTCATGTCTCATATGCAATGAGCTCCTCGATCACACTGTATGAGCATAGCATCAACACTTAGCCATTTCTCCTCCATGGCACATGTTGCTCATACTAGTGTCTTTGTATGGACTAATCTCCTGTGTATCTCAATATAAACACTTATTAGTCCACATAAGTTGTCACTCAATTACCAAAACTAAACAAGGGCCTTTCAATCTCCCCCTTTTTGTTAATTGATGACAACTCTACAAAGATATGGAAATTAAGGATATTCCAAGCTAGCACTTCACATACGTGTAAATAGCTAACTTGGTTTGGATTTTATGTTTCTTATCCACCATTAAGACCACTTGTAAAAGATTGGATAAGCACCATAAAAATCCTACTTGGTAGTGATAACTCCCCCTACATGTGTGCTCAAGAGATTTGGTTTTAAACTCCCACACATGCATAAATATGAAATTTGTGGAATTGTTATCACTACTAAGTGATGCTAAGGTATATAGGATAAACTTTCGAAGCGTGATACCAATTTGAGTTGCATCCTTGAAGTTCATTCCTTAGCATCAATGAGTAACTAGACATTTATCAAAAAAACTCAAGATACCTCATGAGATCAACAATATTAGCAAGGCTCTTGATTCACTTGTAAAAAAAATCTAGCTACAATCTATGCATGCTAGTTATCAAATCATCAACCAAGTTCTATGACTAGCATACATCACACACAAGCAATGCATATATAAATTTTAAAACTTATGCAAATGCAAACAAGCACATGAATATGCACATATCAAATGCAAACAACTAAGTTCATGAGCTTGCAAATGCAAACAAGCACATGAATATGCACATATCAAATGCAAACAACTAAGTTCATGAGCTTGCTCCCCCTACTTGTGTGCTCCTCTTGTCCAAGAATATTGATCCTCCTCAATATTGCTCCTCTTGATCTATGTCCATGATCGCACTCTCATCTCATCTCTCCCTTTGTCATCCAAGGATAATTCATATCTTTGTTCATTTCTCTCCCCCTTTGTCATCAATGACCATAAAAAGGCCGAAACCACATGAAATTGGCCATGTGAAGATCAATGGCTACCACTTGAGGTTGTACCTCTTGTACTTATAGGGTTACCACTTGAACACCCCTTGTAGGCAATCATATGAAGCATTTGTGGTTTGATACAAAGAGTTGGACTTGGGTAGATGGTTGAGTCTTGAATCTTCATTTTTGATGGACACTTTCAATTTGATTGGAATTGACACCACTTGTAACAACAACATGTGGAAGCATGAAGATCACCTTGAAATGCCATATGTAGGATACTAGTAGGATCCTTGACCTTGATACTTTGTAGTGGGGCTCCTCCCCCTATGTCAAAGTGTTTTGTCAATCTACTTGAATCTTGAGCTCTTCTTGATGAGGATAGCTTTCTTGATTTGAATTGATCACTTAAAGTTGAGGATCACTTGTGGAACCAACATTATTGCACTAGATCTACTTGAATGAATACTACTTGTATGACCATGTATATCACTTGTAGAGATACAATGATATACCTTTTGTTGAATCTAGTATCACTTGTAAAATCATGATGGACCACTTTATTGAATTTGACATTGATAACCCATTCTTGAACTAGATTGTTTCCATGAGCTTCTTTCTCTTTGACTTGATCTAGACTACTTGCCCAAATAATTCAACTCGGTTTGAACCAATGACAAGCTTCTTCACACCTCATTCAAAGGGTTATCTTGACAATGTTGAGTTAAACACTTGAAAACTCATTTTCTAGATCAACTACTTGGGTTTACTAGCTCATGAACATGTCATATGTTACCACTAGATCATATCAACCATAGAAGCAATAGTGGCATCATAAAACATTTAAAAATATTTTATTTTTCATGAATGATCACTATATATGACTATATGCACTAATCATGTCCTTAGCATATAATGAATGCATATGTCAAGCAATTTCACCTTGCTATGTTGGAGTAGAGGATAGTCATTAGATTCCGATTTAGTTCTCCAACTAGCATCATGAAGTCCAATTATAATAGCTTGGTGAAGACAATGAATACCATCCTTCACCCATATGAAATGAATATCACTTATCATCAAATGCATTATCTTGTTGTGGTTGGCTTGCTTCATCTCTTTGATCCTTGCTTGCATGAGAGAATACCATTTGAATATACTTGAATTATCATGAATCTCTCTATATTGGGTATTGCTTGCTTTTCTTGATCTTCCAATTTTAGTACCAAAAATGTGATAAGTACACTCTACAATCAAATGGCCTTGTACCTAATACTTGTCATGCTTCTAGCTCCTCTCAAAACCAAACCTAAGTTCTTCAACCACTTGTAACGATGATTCCAACTTGAGGACCTTTCAATTTAAGTGACTCAAGATCAATCCAACATTTGTCACTTTTCTGGCAGATTTTGTACTTCTCAAAGAATACATCAAATCTCTCAAAGTACATGTTGAATTGCCACAAAAATTTGTGGAGATGTGTGGCACTAAGTCATCTAGTAGCCATAAAAAATTAAGCTTCAATGCTTTTCTAGATTGCTACCAGATTTCACATCTTCACTCATGGGTGCATGCTGAAAACTGCTGCACATGCATTGACAAGATCCACTCCAAAACTAAAGTATTTCTCATCATATTCTCATGAAATTTGTACAGCAACTAGTACCATAAGTGTAGGGCATGCATACCAAATTTCAAGCCAATCCAAATAGATTTGATCATCCAACTATGGCTATCTTCTCAGCTTACTCAGATTTTCAATAAAGGATAGATTTTGAGCAATTGAGCTATACTTCATCAAATTGAATCAAACTTGATGTCAACTTGTTTGAATACTCTCACAAGACATATATTCAATTATATCGCATACTAATTGTCATCTCATGATCATATCCATTCAAATTAACTCAATTTTGAATACTAAGCATTTAATCCATTCAAACATCTTATAGCAAGCAACACGAGCATATATATCCAATTCAAACATCTCATATGCACCCAAATGAATGTGATCAACTAGGGATATACCTTTGTAGCTCATGATAAGTTCAGCTGTCAGAATCCTCCTTTTTGTCCATTCGCGGACTGTCCGCGATATCCTAGCGGACCGTCCGCCTTTGAATTTTCACACTGCCGCTCGACTGAAACTGCCTCTGGCAAATACTGCCCAACACAGGCGGACCGTCCGCGGTCCTTTGGCGGACCGTCCGCAGTGTATTTTTGCGATTGAGAACTTCTCTGGTGAACAAGTCCCATGAACGGCGGACTGTCCGCCTCTTACCCGCGGACTGTCCGCACTACCAAAATTCAGACAGCCCAGAATTTTGCCAACTTTCACAAATTCAATTTTGAATTTGTATCATTGCTCATATAAAAATCTAAAAATCTCAAATCTTGCATGAAAACCTTCCAAAGACTCATATGAACAAGTTACAATAAGAATTCAAAAATAAAACGAGTAAAATCATGAAAACTCATAAATGGCTCAAACTTGCTTCAAAAAATCAGAAAAATGAAACAAAGAGTATACATAAGAACCAAATGTCATATGTACTAGTTTTCAAATCATTTTTGAGAAGTCAATGACATGTAACTCATTTTCCAATATGCAAAATGATTTTTCATCCAAAACAAGATTCAACTCAAATAAATTTGCAAGCCATCAAATATTTCCAATAAATCATCGCAACTAGAAAAAGATACTTGTATGTTGTAGTACTTGGACTTCATTGTTTTGACTTGACATTGGGATGAGAATAGCACTAGGCTTCGATTACTTGACTCAATCACATGATGAATAAGATAAAACCAATTGAGTCAAGCCTCCAATGTCATTGGTACCTACACACATTTATCCACGTTTTGATGGTACCCAAACTAGGTTGGGTCCTCTCAAGTTAGGAGCAACATACTTTGGCAAAGCCTTAGTATGAATAGCGGGATGTTTTGCAATAGTAACAAATGAGGTACCATTACCATCCTTTCTAAGCATAATATTTGCATCAATTGAAATAAGCTTAGAATTGTTACCTAAGGGACATGAATAAGCCATGTGTCCCCTTTCCCGGCATAAGTAGCATCTTCTCTTTTGTTGAGCCTTTTCTTTCTTACTCATTTGATGCTTCTCATTGCCTTGCTTCTCATAGTTTGCTTGAGCCTTCTTCTCAAGCTTGTTTGGGCAACCCGAAGCTAGGTGACCCAATATTGCACAACTATAGCACTTGATGTGAGCATGTGGATTCTTATTTTGAATCTTGTTCTTGCTTAACATCTTGGCATCTTGAATATGAGTTGGATGCCTTGCTCTTGCCTTGCCACCCCTTCTTGTTCTCTTTTTCATCATCTTCAAGTCATCAACTTGATCATCATGGTTGATCTTGACTTGAGGTTGGGGTGCCTTCTCTTGCTCAACTTGTGGCTTTGGTTGAGGTTCTTGTTGCTTCACCAATTGCTTGGTTGGGCACATTGAGGTGAGGTGACCCCAAGTGCGGCACTTGAAGCATTTGATATGTTTAAGCTTCTCTTCTTCCTTCTTCAACTTTAGCTTTTCTTTGTTGGGGCAACCATTTGCAAGATGTCCCATCTCATGGCATTGAAAGCACATGAAATGAGATAGCTTCATTTCTTCTTGCTTCTTCATCTTTCTATTATATTTATTTTTGCCCCATTTCTTGCCTTTGGCTTTGCTCTCGATGGAACCAATGCCACTCATGTCACCGAAGCTTCTTTGATTTTTGATTATGCTTTCAAGGGTGACTTTTGATTTTGTCCATCTCTCTATCTTGTTGCTCAAATACTTCACTTGACTTTGGAGCTCTTTGTTTTCTTCTACAAGGTTAGTCTCATATTGCATAGTAGAAGAAGAACAAGCATCTATATGTGAAGTACATGGCATAGACAATAAATCATCACATGAGGTGGATACATGTTTCTTTCCTACATCACAAGGGTTAGCAATATTTTGCAATTGATCTTTTAACCCATGTGATGAGCTCTCACTAGTTTTAATTCCTTTACTAGAAAATTTGTTAGTGAGTAAAGCATGGTCTAGTACCAAATTCTCATGAGCAACACTAAGCTCCTCATGAGTCAATTTTAGCTCATCATGTGAACAACTCATGACATAAAGTAGATGCTTTTGTTGTTCACATGTGTCTTTGAGAAAAGAGTTTTCTTTTTCAAATTTGATTGTTTTGGCTAACACTTCCTCAAATAATTTGGTCAAGCTAGCATATCTACTCAAGAGCTCATCATATGAATTAAGATCAATCACATTGCAATTTGATACCTTTGTGTCACCTTGTGACATGAAGTAATGTGGAGATGGAGATGAGCTTGACATAGCAATATCATCCATACATGAGCCAACTTGATCATCAAGTATGCTTGGAGTAGAATCATAATTTGCAACACTTGAATCATCATCAATCATGTCAAGTGAACTTGTTGTAGATTGATTATCATCGTCATCACTTGACCATGAGGTGGAGCAATCTTCCACAACCACCATGTCATGGATGTGCTCATCATCCTCATGCACTTCCTCCTTGGTCTTATAATCATCATGATCATCGGAGGCCGCCCCATATTTCTCATTTAGATAACTCCAAATCTCATGGGCGGTTTCCTTGTCCATGATCTCACCAAGAATGCAATTATGCAAAGATCTAAACAAGATGTTAGTAGCTTGGATGTCTAGATCTAGGCATTTCTCTTGTGTTGGAGTTAGATTTCCTTCATCTAACATATGAGAAAAACCTACATCCACCATCCACCACATTTGAGGGCAAATAAATTTAAAATTGCATATCATCCAATTTTTCCACCGTGCAAAGTGTGTGCCATCAAAAATATGTGGACACTCAACATCTAGCCCATAAGTCGCCATCCTCTCGGGTCGGTAAGGACCACAAATGAGAGACCTCGGCTCTGATACCACTTGTAGGGTCGAGATGGCGGACTAGAGGGGGGGTGAATAGTCCTTTCTAAAACTAATTGCGCCGGCTAACCGAAACTTATGCGGAATTGAAACTATTCGCTTAGCCAAGACTACACCCCTCTAACTATAACTCTAAGGCACCCCCAAAAAGATCCTACACAAAGCAAATGGAGTGCCAAGCTAGTAAGAGCTCTCTTAATAATTCTAATGCCAAGTCACACAAGCCTAAGCACTAGTACTTCACAAACTGGGGGAGCTCCTACACAATTCTAATGAGCAAAAGCACAAAGCCAACCTAAGCTCACTAGATGCTCAAGGACAAGGATACACAATCCAAATCCAAGAGCTCAACTTGCTTAGTTACACAATCTAAGCAAGAGCAACTAATTAAGCTACACAAGCTAACTAGATATACTAGGATCTCTACTTCTAGCTACACAAGCAAGAAGATGATTAGCAAGCTACACAAGCTAACTAATCACTAGAGAGCAACTACACAAGCACAAGATATAGAAGAATGTAAATACAATGCTTGTGATTTGGAGAATGCAAACCACCGAGAAGAGTAGACAAAGTTGACACGGTGATTTTTATCCCGAGGTTCACTTGGTTGCCACCAAGCTAATCCCCGTTGAGACAAGCTCCAAGGTTGTCGCCGATCCTCTTGCTAGTGGTGACTCTCAAGTCACACTCTCCCACGTGGAGTGCTCACACCGAGCTCTAGCACATGATCCGGCCGGACCACTTGTTGCTCTTCACGTCTCGCTCAACTAGAGTTGCTCTTCGCGGCTCCCGCGGGGTGAGCACAATACCCCTCACAAACTCTTCTCCGGAGCACCGCACAAACTTCTTGCGGGCTTCAACGGAGTCTCTTGCCACCAAGCCGTCTAGGAGGTGGCAACCTCCAAGAGTAACAAGCACACCGGTTTGCAACACGATCACCTAGTGCCACTCGATGCAATCTCTCAAAGCAATCACACTAGAATCGCTCTCTCACTCGATCGGATGATTACTATCAAGTTAGAGTGAGTAGAGGGCTCTCAAGCACTCTCACACATGGACACCAAGTCCCCAAGGTGCTCTCTCTTCTCAAATGGCCGGCCACACCCTCTATTTATAGAGGGAGGCCCCAAACTAGCCGTTACACTCAAATCCCGTGAAAACTGAGTTTTCGCGGACTGTCCACCTCACAAAAACCGGACCGTCCGCCATTTAAAACCAACGGCTAGAACTGCAATGATTATGTGTCAGAGTCGACCGTTAGAGCCCCGGGCGGACTGTCCGCGGTTCAAAACTTGAGCACACACAGAAACCGCAGTGTTTCTGTCCCAGAAATTTAAGTAGGAGGCGGACCGTCCGCCCCCAAGGACCAGACGGTCCGCAGGTCATTTTGGGCACCCAAGACAGAACAACCAAGTTTCTGCGCCTGTTTCAGCTTTTAAAGGCGGACCGTCCGCCCCCATGGACCGGACGGTCCGCAGGTCATTTTGGACCACCCACAGAGCCAAAAACGTTTCTGTTTGAGCTCAACCGAGATAACAGCGGACCGTCCGCCCCTCCAGGGCGGACCGTCCGCAGGTCTAGGGCGGACCGTCCGCAGGTCTATTTCCAGCAGAAATGTACCTCGGTAAAACGGCCATAACTCTTAGCTCCGATGTCCAAATTAGGTGATCTTGGACTCTATGGAAAGCTAATTCAGAGGGCTACACAACCCAACTGAATTCTTGATCCAAAACACAATGGATCAAAGCAGTATTCCACTCCAAGAGACAACCTAATTTCCGGAGAAAACCAAAAGACCTTTCTTGCTTCCCAAAGTTGATCAACATCAACTCCAACTCTTTCTCCTTTGCAAATGTGCCAACACCACCACGTGAACAACACCATGTGCATGTGTGTTAGCATTTCACAATCATTTTCAAAGGATTTTCACTTGATCTCACCACGCCACTCGATCCTAGCAACATCGCAATGTTAGATCGCTCAAGTGGCACTAGATGACCGATATGCAAACAAGTTTGCCCCTCTTGATAGTACGGCCATCTATCCTAAATCCGGTCATGCACTTCTCTACACAACCTTTGACCGGTGAAATGAAATGCCCTACAAGTCATACCTTTGCCTTGCGCATTCCATTTCATCTTCCCAAATGTTGATGCCACACAAGCACCAAACTCCATCAAGCCTTTTGATCATCATTATGAGTCAACACTTGGCTTGATCTTTCTTAAATGATATGATCCACTCCATATCATCACATGACCTCTTTGGTCCATCGATCTTGACCTTGCTCGCTCTTCACCGTTGCCTCGGTCCATCGGCGCCAAATCTTGCCCAAGCTTCACCGCCTCGCAGTCCCTCGCTTCAAAGCCTTGACTTGCCCTTCTCCATTGCAACCGGTCCATCAAGCCAAGCCTTGTCTTGATCTTCTCCACTTTGGTCACATAACTCCATGTCATGTCTCATATGCAATGAGCTCCTCGATCACACTATATGAGCATAGCATCAACACTTAGCCATTTCTCCTCCATGGCACATGTTGCTCATACTAGTGTCTTTGTATGGACTAATCTCCTGTGTATCTCAACATAAACACTTATTAGTCCACATAAGTTGTCACTCAATTACCAAAACCAAACAAGGGCCTTTCAGTTGGGCTAACTAGATTGCATATCCTTGGATTGGGTTGAGAGATTGAGGTTGTGTGAGCAAAGTGACCATTATGAGAGCTGCATTTCGAGCAGCTTAGAGCAACCATAGCTTGAGCACTCTTGGTTCCGTCAAAGATTTCAATTTGCATTTGTTACTCTTGGAGGTTTGCCTCCTAGACAGCTAGGCGTCGCCGACTAGCTCCCGACGGTGTGGTGAGCAGCGGCAAGTTTGTGCGGACGTGATCTTGCCCCCTTGGTGGAAAGGATCAAGATAGTGAAAAGGAGGAGTGGTTGAAAAAGACCCAACTCAAGGGATCGAGTTGCAAGAGACTCAAGCCCAACGAGTTCCTCAACGGAGACGTAGGATTCACGTTGGTGAATCTGAACTTCAGGAAACAAATCCTTGTGTCTCCTTTGTGGTTTGCCTCACTACTCATTTCTCTAGCTATTACTTTGTGCTTCCGCTTCGATCTACTTGGTTGTGTTGTTTTTGCGTGTGCAGGGACTAGAGTTATATTTGATATCACCTACAGAGACACTACACCAAGTTACATTTGTGCTAGAGTCAAAGAGGGAAGAAACTCTGATTTCGGGCAGGTTCTGTACAGGACCAGTCTGACCGGTCCCTACAACCGGTCTGACTAGTTGCCTATTTTATTTCAGCGGCTAAGTCTTAGACCAGTCTGACCGGTCTGCCTGACCGGTCTGTGTGCTGACAGTGTTTTAAGTGCTGAAATTTGCAGAAATTTTAGAACGCCTATTTACCCCCCCTCTAGGCGACGTCCAAGGTCCTTTCAGAAAACCATCCTAGGGAAAGCAAAACTGCTCGAGTACTGGCCCTGCAGGGAGTAGTCGAAGATTCTTCCCGCTGAGTTCAAAGGCTCGAAGGCAACAGAAATTGCCCATGCACCTGCCAAAACAGAATCACGGAGATGTTACCGGGTGGGAACACCGTCCCAGGGAGAGCAAAACTGCCCGAGTACTGGTCCTGTAGGGAGTAGTCAGAGATGCTCCCTGTCGAGTTCAAAGGCTCAAAGGCAACAAAAACTACCTGTGCACCTGGCGAAATAGGATCATGGAGATGTTACCAGTTGGGAACACCATCCCAGGGAGAGCAAAACTGCCAGAGTACTGGCCCTATAGGGAGTAGTCGGAGATGCTTCCCACTGAGTTCAAAGGCTCGAAGGCAATAGAAAACTGCCTGTGCGCCTGGTAAGGCGGAATCATGGAGACGTTGCCAGGTTAGGAGCGATGCTCCGGAGAATAATCAAGAGTTCGAGGAAGCCAATGTACATAATGATGACTTCATTTATTGAATCTGAGGGCTTATACAAGACTTCTATTACCGAAACTCTTTACCTAACCTCCTTTGCATGAGAGTGCCTACTGGAAATTATAGTAATAGATATGGTAATATTCTTGCGAATGGTCTTTGCTTCTTCAACCTTGACGGGTATCGTCTTGCTTGCTTGGAGGGTTGGGCGGCAACTAAGGTGCGCCCAGGGCATACCGTAGGTTGCGACATTCGTAGGCCGAGTGCTTGCCGCTAGGATGCCAGGGGCAGCGCTTGTGGAGGATAGCTCGAAGCACTCCTGGACAAGGGCAGCTCGTATGCTTGGTTGAAGTGGGGGAGCTGGCCTAGATGGGCTAGCCTCCGAGTCGTGGGCCCTGATATTTGGCCTCTTACACACCGGCTTCGGGTGGTCGTTGATGATGTAGTAGTTGGAGGAGGGGCAGTATGCCTCAGCCTCCTCGTGTTCTTGGCGCTTGGAGATGATGATGGTGCGAGCATCTCGCCCGATGTTGATGACGTTGCGGAGGTCGTTGTTGGAGTGGTCGTGAGACTCTCCAACATCTTCCTGTAGGTGATCGAGTAGTTGTTGTCGTCGTTCAGCGTGCTTCTAGTTGCGGATCCTATGGCGAGCCATCTTGCCCTCCCTATCCTCGTCTTCTAGCTTCACGGTGACCGTGACTACTGGAGGAGGAGGAGGGGGAGAACTATACTCGGGGGTGGCCTTTGCATGAGCAATGCCCGGGTTGTCCAGCTTGTCGTCGTTGGAGAGGTACTCCTTGTAGTCATCAAAGTTGTAACCGTCCAAGTTGACTCGCTCCATTGGGCATGGAGGGTGAAGAGAAGGTCCTTCTTGATAGGGGAGGTCTTCACTTTGGTTGGTCCAATGGATGACTTGGCCCTCTAGAGTTGGTTTTATAGTCAGGGAGGGGTTGATGGTCTTGCCTTCCTCTGACTCGGCTTTTACTTGATCGGTTGCTGGGGCAGCGGGATCTCCGGAAGCCTGTCCTTGTTGAATCAGGAGTAGGGAATCTATATATTTTTTCTAATTCTGATAGGATCTTAGATTTTGTGTCCCCCTGGAAAATAGTGGCTAGATTTTGTAGCCCAAAAGGAATGTTTGGGGTGTAGTAGGAAGGTTCCGGCGGAGGGAGTCTCATCTTGGCCAGGAAAATTGTGTCGTTCGAGGCGTGTGGGACTTGGGTAGTTGCGCAGTTATCGCGCTATGTAGCAGGTCGCGTGATACACTCCTCAGGTGCCTACTGGTTGTGTCAGCCAGATTGGAAATCATTCCACATCTTTTGGCCTTTGAGATATGGCAGAGTTCATCGATCTTGTGTGGGTTTAATAAACCCTCCATGAATAGGTCGATGTCATCTGACCAGTCTTAGAGGTCATCGAACTCATCTGGATTATCCAGATTGTTTAGGTAGTCTATGATTTCTCGATCGTCATTCGGGTCGAGGAATTATGGGTTGATCTAAATGGGTTTAGAATCGAGTGGATCGGTGTTGTCGAGTCCACTCATGAAGTTGTCGAAGTCTTTGATGAATTTGGCCTCAGGAGCGTCATGCTTCTTGGCATTCAACATTCTCTCAGCTAGATTGATACACTCCAACAGAGATTTATCTACTCGATCGATTTGGCCGACGAGATCTTCCAGTCGGGGGTAATGTGACCTCGTTGTCCGAGGTTTTGCAGCACTTGAGGCGTGGTTTTCTCCTAGAGTGTTTTGAGCGATGTTAATGCACTCTAGGAGGGAGTTGTCCACTCGATCCAGATAGCCTATGTCGTGTTCTGGTTGGTGGTGGCGTGCTGTAGGAATCGTGACGTAGGGAACACCACTTAGTTCTAGGGTTGCCTGGGCCAAGTTAATGCACTTGGTGATCTTTTCAGAGAATAGATCCACAACTGCGACTGGATCCATGTCGTAGTCCTTGGAAATAGGCGGCGCAATAGGATCGGTCCAGTACCTTTTAATCTGGTCGAAATTATCTTCCTCCCGAGAGTCTTCAGGAGGGTTTTCTGCGCCGTTTGCTGAGGCTGCCGAGTTGTTGGAGGATTGGGGGTTGGTGGAATCGAGTTCCACGCTAGCGTGATCGTCGAGGTGGTTGGAGAAACCACCCGATCCATCTGCCACACAGGTCCACGCCCCGAAGGTGAATGTCATGTCCTTCTCGAGAGCGTCGTCACGGTTGGGGGATGCCATCGAGTTTGCTAGAGGATCGTCGAAGATATGCCCCATGGTGGCGCCAACTGTATGTGTTTTACCGTCACGTCTACATAGGGATACCCTTAGGTAGAGTGATGATCATGGGGGATCGTCGAGATGAGGAACACGATGGTGCAAGCAACACAAGGGGTTAGATCAGTTTGGACCATAGATGTTGCATAATACCCTACGTTCTGTGTGGTTTGTATTGCCTTGGGTGTAGCGATAAGCCTAGAGATGAATGGAGGGGGTCCCTACCCACCCTTATATATGCAGGGGTAGCACGGTTACATGGAAGCCCTAGGTCGGTTTACCATCTAGAGCTTATCTCGATTACTTTCCAGGTGGTTTCTATCTAATCCGACAAGTACATGATACGGGTGGTTACATGGCATATTGGTACATGATATTCCCTACCCTATATCTCATACAGGACCATGCCATGTGAGGTATCCTGTAGCCCTGGGTCACACACCCATGTGTACCAAAGCTTGAAGCCAGTATCCTCAACCTCCTTGGCCTTCTGGCCCTTCCATTTGATCTCCTAAACACAAACAATATTTACAAGCCTCCTAATTGCTGCATCAACTAGCTCTCGCAACTTACCCATTAGGGACCCTATGTTCCAGCTACCTATACAAATCCTAGTTGGCTCGGCTAGCTTCCTTACCCTTCGAACCCGTTGAGGGAAGTGTGAAGACCCTTGCTCATTTTTCACTCCACTCGGGTCCAGATGTAGCATGCCACTAAGACTGCGACCCATGCTCACATTTCATCGTACCTAGGTCATGATACGACGCACCCTTGGGGGGATGATGACCCGACCCTTGCCCATTTAACACCACACCTGAGTTTTGATGTAGCGCATCGCTAAGAGGGTTACACCTTTTTATACTACTCGGGGTGGAATGGGCACCTTTTGAGTAGGAGCTTTTCGAATTGCTCTTGCGTGGATAATTTCTTTCCACGCTGGGGCGATCGAGTGCCGCGACATGATCGTCTGGCCTTCGCTTCCTGCCTTGATCTGACTGGTCCCTCGGGCCTTTGCCTCGATTCTCATTGGACCTCTTGTTCCCGTTGTTATCGTCATTGCGGTTTGAAATGCAATCGTTTTCTTGTTCTTCATTTTCGGCCCATTTGGTCATCATGTCACGGAGTTCCGTGATAGACTTGGGTCATTGGTGGCCGAAATCTCTGAAGATATAGTGGTCAAAGAGGCCTTTGTGGTAGTAGTCAATGACGTCGTCTTCGGTGATGTTGGCGACAGTGGCGCACTTCTTGAAGAAATGCTTTGTATAGTCTCGCAGGGACTCTTTTTTGTTCTGTTTGCACTGGGATAGATCATGCCGAGTGCCTGCATGAGTCATGACTCCTTGGAAGTTGTCGATGAAGAGTCGACGCAGGGTGGGCCAAGAGTCAATGATGTTCTCAGGGAGGGAGTCTAGCCACAAGAGCTGTGCAGGCTCTAGGGCAAGTGGGAAGTAGGTGACTTTTGTGGTGTCGGTGCCGCCGGTGACGTCAATTGCTTGGGAGTAGATCCAAAGCCATTGGTGCGGTGGAGTTTTGCAATTATACCTGTTGAAGCCAACTCGTTTGAAGCCTTCCGGGCAGACGTAGAGGCTGAATTCGTGTCTGAACGTTGGGAAGCGATCGGCGTCAGATGGAGCTTTGAATCCTTCCTAGAGGGCGTGTGCTTCTTGCCGGGCGTTGATAATCTGCCTGGCGTCGTACATTGTAGCTGCAAAGTTGTGAAGCACAACGGAAGGGCCATCCTGTAAATGTTGATAAGTACCTCGAGGTGATGGTCGAGGCCGATTATTCCTTGCTCCACCGGTTGCAGAATGGGCCGGAGGTGCATCTTGGATGGGAGCGGCGGGCTGCGGCTCCTGGTTGTTCTGGGCACCTCCTTCCTGTCTTCTTCGTCTTCCTCCTGGAGTTCGACTGGATCGTACACAGTCGTGGCTTTTAGATAGAGATGGCTTCTTCTCTTTGTCGTTGAGTTGTAGTGCGGCACGTTTGTTGGCGTTTCTTATGCCCGATTAGAATAGATATTCTGCAAGCGCACAGAATCACCGCTGTAGCACTTCACCTTGGAGTATTCCAGGGTATCGTATTTTATCCTCAGGGAAGCACTATGGTAAAGAGTATCGTAAATCGATTGATAACCGTACTAGCTTTATCGACCGACTGACTAGACAGGGGTAAGCCAGATAGGTAGTGAGATAAATGGCTAGGCAATGACCGAGTGACACACGGAGATTCTAAACCTTAGAGAGGTAGAGCTGGGAGGACAACGAGCGAGATAAGACACCTGATACACTTCTAAACTATCGAGCTAGCCTCTCTAGATCAGACTAAGCACCTAACTAGTTCTCGGGAAAGCAGAGCTTACTTCGGCGGCTGGAAGAGGAAGGACTTCAGAAAGGGATGAGAGGGGAGTCCAACGGCAACCTGCACTACTGCTATGAAAACAACCGAACGTGGTGGACTACAAAGAACGAATAGGGCTGTCACCACCTACCGACTACCACAATGGTTCCTTGGGGTGGAACACACTTTCTAGCTAATACTAAGGTCAGACACCACGTCTGCACTCGGTGTTAGGATTTCTCTCGAGGCCTTCGAGAGAAATCCCCCTCAACCTAGAGCACTAACTTGAGATACTCTAGTCCGGGCGAGAAAACCGGTAAGATAAGTTCCCGATTACTAAGAGAGATAACTTAGCCTAAGCTAAAGGAAAACTTCCGTGCTCAAGCTGAACCTCAGACTTGAGTAAATAAAAGACTACAGAAAGTAAAGCTGAACTCGGAAAAGTAAAGAAGATAAATTATATTGATAAAGTCAAAAGAAAGATACAAGAGCTATACAAGACTTCCGACGAGTTCGGAGTCCCGAGCAAGCTCGACTCGACTCTAACTCCCAAGCTACTAACCTACTCTAGAAAGTACAAGTGGAAGAGAAGAGCTCCAAATGGTGTGTGTCTTGAGTGATGGATGGTGCCTCCTTTTATAGCCTCCCAAGGTCGGTACTGGCCGGTATTGCAGGTAGCGTCGGTTGAAAGCAGGTATGATGGTTGTGCTTAGCTTCCATGCCAAGTCCTAGCCTGAGAGGCTTCCAAGTGGGGCCGGCCGGCCTCCCCTAGGCCGGCCGGCTTGGGGATCCTGCCACGTGGCCACCGACCTTTAGACAGTGGCTCTGATTACTTCCTGGAGGCGGTTGAAAGTTGGTCTCGCGTCGGTTTTGCAGTTGCTAGGCCGGCCTGCCTGGCGGAGGCCGGCCGGCCTCCCTCTGTCCCATCTCGGCCTCTAACTTGTCCGAGGCCTTGCTCTGCTCTTGAATATCCTCCAGGGAAGTGGGTTTCTGCAATCTTTGTGCTCTTGGGCTGCCTTGTGAATCTTTGGATGAGTGTTGAGGCCTTTCGGTGTTTCCAGTTGAACCAAGGCCTAACCCTCGACTTAGAGCCTCTTGGTTGTGTCACATTGTCACTGGTTCGAAGCCGGGGCCTTGCCTGTGGAGGTGCCAAGCCGGCCGGCCTAGGAGAGGCCGGTCGGCCTGGGATTTTCCCCTTTTCTGCTCAATTTTGGTACACTTAGCCCTGAAATCAAAACTCATCCAAAACTCGTGGAACTCTTTAGAATTAAACAAAATATGAATGGAACATAGTGCAAAGCTCGTGTTATTTCCGAGAAGTTGATGGCTTAGAATGTGAAATTATGGCCGTCAACACACCCCAAGCTTAAACTTTTGCTCGTCCTCGAGCAAAGCTTAAACTGAGGCTCGGTGGATCAGGAGTTGCATCAATATTTACCCCCTTGCAGGTTCCTTGTGCACAACATATTACTCTTCTCGTATGTACTTATGAAAAGTTGGCACATACCTAAGGTTTTGGAAGATGGGACGTATTCATTTTTCATCCCTCGGTCTTGAGCGGTTATTGGACTGAACAACCTTCACCGGAATGTTCCCTGCTACCTGTTTAGGTTCCCAACTCAGATTTTTGCAAGAATTTTCAAAAGAGGTTCAGGTTTCCCAATGGTACTCTCGAGTCACTAAAAGTGTATGATCCTCACATATGGTCGAGAAATATGACCATCTTCTTCCTATCTCTAAGGCTGATATGTGGAGTTTATGGGTAGGAAGATGTATGCATACCTTGGTTACCTGTATTGCTTAGCCGAAGGGTGATCCAAGCCGAGGTCGGTACTTTGCAAAATCTAGGTCTCATGGAACATGGGGTTTTTGGAGGGTATGAAGTGGATGGAGTGGGTGGCTTCCCATTTGAATTTATTTGAACTCCATAATTTGCAACTTGAAATGGAGAGTGGACTTCTCTTTTTCTTTTCTCCTTCTTTTTTTAAGAAGATGACTCCACTCTCCTATGCTGGAATATCTTGAATTTCTCTCTTTGGAGTTTTGAATGGGGAAGCTTTCGTGGAATGAACTTGTGGTATATGAGATGGTGATTGCAGGGAGACATAACTAGCAAGAGTGGATGTCAATACTCGGAGTGAGTGACTGACAAGCCAGCTATGTTTGGGCTAGCAAAGGGTGGATGTCTGTGGGATAAAGACCTGTAGCTGGCAAGTACCATTCTCGAAGTGGATGCACCATTCGACAAAGCTCAAAGTAACTTCAGATAGCTCAAATGGTTTATGCAATATAAGGCTCTAGATGGGTCATTTTTACCATGGGAAACCTTCACCAAAATTTTAGTTTTAAAAGAATTCCGAGGGGTTCCCTACTAGAGCAGCAATTTAAATTCTGGTTTGGGCAATCTCGAATCCCGCAACAACTTATACTTTCAGAAATTAAACTCATGCCTCCATTCAACCAAATTTTCAGTGGAACTATTATATGCCAACTTGTTCAGGTACTAGGAGAGTAAAAAGCTGTAAACGAGGCACATACAGAGTTTAAACAGAGCAACTATTCATCATTTCTAAAATGAGAGCTTACACGGATTTCCACTCATATAATTTATTCAAAGAATGTATATATTTTTGGGGTTTTTGTTTATAGATTATTTATTCATTACTACTACTATTATTTTTTTTGTTTTTTTGGCATGGCTACTGAATGAAAAGAACAAGTGAGATGACTTACCTGGTGGTGTGACTCTCCCCCAAGCTTCGATGAAGCTCAGTCCTATTCATCGGAGTCCTGCTCTCCCTCGTCGGGGTCCTCATCATCGTCATTCTTGTTGTTCTCCTCCTCGTCGTCGTTGTTCTCCTACTGGTATGGCTGGTGCTGGTACGACTGGGACTGCTGATAGTCTAGCCCAAGGTGGATGAAGATGTTCGAGACATCGTACTGCAAGGCAGAGGTCAACCCCCAGCTCTCCTGGGTGAGCTGGGTGTTGTGTGTCATCGTGTCCTGCATCTCCTGCTGCTGCGTCCCAAGAGTGCTCATGTGGTTCGAAAGGTCCGCGATACTCCGAAGAATTGGGTCCTCATAGTTGAAGCGTGCCGACGATGAGGGACCCATCTGTGGACCATAAAACGAATGCATACCTGCGGGGTAGTACGGTCCTTGTCCACCGGCGAATCCGCTGCTGCCGGCCTGGTACGGGTCATAGTTGTAATGACTGTACGCCCCCTCAAAGCTCATATTCTCCGTGGATGGCCCTGGCTGTGCTGAGGCGTGTCGTGAAGGACCTGCTTCGGCTTGTCCGCGCTGAGTCCTGCTCCTCGTCTGTGGACCTGCAACACTCCATCGTGCGGGTTCTCTTTTCTCCATCTGCAATATTAGACTTTTCACCGAGTAGAGAGAGAGTCTCGGGCATGGAAGCTCGATCTCCCTATCGTACCCGGGGTAACACATAAAGATCGAATTGCCTTGCCCTTCCCGCATCATGTGACCTTGCACAAAATGCTCAAGACTGACCTCGTATCTGTATGCCTCCGTCTCAGGCAAGAAGGTGACTTCGGCGCCCTCCATCGCTTTGACATACCTCGCCACACGGGTGTCCAGTGGGGTTATGTCGATGGGGCCTTTGGCCGTAATCATCTTCTGCCAATGAGCAAGCATGCTCCGGACGGGCGAGAAGCGAATCTTGTTCGCCATAGCGTACAGACACTGCAGCTCAGGTGAGCTGCAGAGGTGAAGATCTGTGCAGGAATGCACAACCATGGCGAGCCACTTGGCAAGAAACCTCAGAGTAGGATTATGAATTGAAACTATGCTATTCTTACTACTCACGGGTTCATTAGAAATTTCACTCCACCAAGAGCTACGATCATACTAATAGTGCTCAACAAGTGTGTTGGGGTCTACGATGCATCTTTTATTAAAGCCCAAAGCAACACTAAATTGTTGGAGAGTCATTTCAAATTGTTCGTTAAAGAACCGAAAGTAAACTTTAGTTTCAGTGCTGGTCTCTTCAACGGTAAGAGACATAAGAAACTCCATGTTCAAGAGGTACGAACCTGGCTCGACGATGTCGGCGAAGTTCTCCCATCCGACGGCGGTGAAGGCTTGGTTCATGTCTTGCAAAAGCCCCATCATGATGAGGAAGCGGGTTTCAAACCTCTTGTCATGGGCATAAGTTTGCCTCTTCAGCAGCTCGAGTGCTTGCCGCTCGTAGTCGTTCGTGTAGACGATCCTGATGCGGAAGCGGCTGCGTGGGACTGCGGGAATTTGTTCTTCTTCCCGGGATGCATGCGAGCGGTGACCGGAGTCGACCGACATGTTGTCCCGAGAAGAAGAGGAACTCCGTGAGCTTCTTGACCTTCTCAAGAACGCCTTCTTGACCTTCTCTTTTGCTCATGCGATCATGATGCCTGCAAAAGGTTAGCACGAGCAATACCCGAAGGAAACAAGAAGTTAAGAGGAGGGTTAGCGTTAGTCGTTAGTCGTTCTTGCGGGGCGTTGAACCACCACAAACATTCAACATTCAGCGAGCCATGAATTTATTATGAAGGGAAATATTTTTGTGTTTTCTGGTTTATGAACTTCACTAATTACTACTCAAATTTTGTTTTTAGGCGACCTAGCACTTGAGTTCTTCTCCTAATCAACTCAAAAGAGCTTAATTAGGCAAGAAACTCAAGGAAGGGAGAAGGGATTAGAGAGCTTGGGCTGGATCACGAATACATGAGCTTCTGGTGCATCGAAGAATGTTGGGCTCGCTTGCTTTTATAGCCGTACACAGAGGCCAGGCCGGTTGGTCAAAAAAAGAGGCCAGGCCGGTTGGTCAAAAAAAGAGGCCAGGCCGGTTGGTCTGGGGCAGGCCAGTCGGCCCCCTGAGCGGCGTCCGTTGCTCCACGTCGATGCTCTATTGCTTAGGCATGTAGGTATGGTGCTCCCCGTCGGTGGTGATGGGACGTGGGTGGATGGCAGAGGCCGGCTGGCCCTGTTGAGGTCGCTCGGCGTGCCTCTGCACCTTCCTATGCTCCCCCCTTTTCCCTTTGCTTCACCCTTAATCAAAGTCGCCACCCCATGCTGGTTCCTGACAGAAACAAAAGACGTGGGGCCGGTCGGCCTAGAGCTCGGCCAAAAATTTTCGAATTTTTTTTTGTGAAGTTCTCTGATGCAAAACTTTCAAATTTTAAACATGGGTTGGTTAAAATTCAAAACATGATTATGCAAGTTGAAAAGAACTTTATGCAATGGAAATTAAACTATCTTATATGCAATGCAAGTGATGGATATGTGCCACGTACCTCATGGCAAAGGCTCGAGTTTTGAGTCCGGAGCCGGACTCTCCATTTCTTCAGTTCGTTTGTCATCGCCGGATGGGGTCTTGGGCGATGACACCTTCTTCCGCCACACTTTCTTGGGTGTGGGTTGCGAACTTGCACTTCGACCTTTACTTCCTGTGAGTCCAGAAATTTCTTATGCTGGATTCGACGTTTGGCATTCTTCTGATTGTGAAGCTTGATTTGTTTCACTTCCTCTTGAAGTCATAGCTCCTCCTGAATCAGCAGATTCTCCATGAATGCGATGAGGGCTTCAATGTTTGGAAGCGACGGTTTTGTTGTCTCTTTCTCGGGTTTCTTCTTCCTTCGGACTTACTTGACTTGGTTGCATTGTTCAACCTTCGGTTTGAAGGCGAGCTTCTCCTGCTGACCATTGATGTTGAGCTAGATTTCTCCGGCCCCGACATCAATATGGGCATTTGCTGTACTCAAGAACGGCCTGCCCAAGATGAGCGGCGTCTTGGCGTTGACTTCCATGTCAAGCATGACGAAGTCGACAGGAATAAAGAAATTCTGAATTTTCACCGGGATATTCTCTACTATTCCCGCAGGATAGCGGACCGTTTGATCCACTAGCTGCAAACACATGGCAGTAGAGGCAAGTGCATGATGGTTAAGTTTGTCATAAACTACCTTGGGCACGACACTGACACTTGCTCTCAAGTCGCAGTGGGCGTTGGAGAAATGTTGAACCCCGATTGAGCAAGTGATGGTGGGGCAGCCTGGGTCTTTCTTCTTCACCAGGAGAGGATCGAGTATAGCAGCGCTAGACTCTTCCGTTCACTGCACGACCTCAATGGTGGGCAGCGTCCGCTTGTTTCCAAGAATATCTTTGATATACTTGGCATACGTGGGTACCTGCATAGCATCAAGAAGTGGTATATTGACATATAACTTCTTGATTAACTCGACGAACTTGTCGAATTGTTTGTCGGCCACTGGCTTCCTTATCCGCTCCGGAAACGGTAAGGCAGTTGTGTCGTGATAGTCCTGTGAAGTTCTCGGGGGTTCCATGGGGTTCCTGGGTAGCAGGTGTGTTGGAGTCGACGGCCTCCTCCTGCTCTTCGTCTTCAACGTCGGTACCACTAGCGGTTACGGTCTTCCGCTGCTTTCCTGCATCCTTTGGGAAAGGTGGCTCTTGCGTGGACTTAGCACCACGCGTGGTCACCGCACTAACATTTTCCTTTGAGGGCACTTCCGGTTGCCCGGGCAGTTTCCCCGCGTTGGTGTTAGGACATGAAGATGCAAGATGAGCTACTTGGGTTTCTATCATCTTGTTATAGCTCAGTTGATTCTTGATAACAGAATTAAATCCCTCTAGTTGTGCAGCCATAGATTCTAGAATCTTATCATTAGCAAGTAATTTCCTACTAATGTTATCATTTATTTGTTTCTGGCCGTACACTAGGTCTTTTAATGTGGGCTGAAAACTATTATTGAAATTCGTACCTTGTTGTTGACCGAAGGGGAGGTTGGGCTTGGAGTTCCAACCCTGCTGAGGATGAAATCCTGAGTTGGGATTGTTGTCGCTCCCAAAGAAGTTTGCGTCCTCTTGAGTTAATGGGCACGAAGTGCCCGAGTGCCTAGTCTCGCCACATGTTTCACATGTCATACGAGACTCCGAAACTTAATTAACCTCCTAGTGCGGAGATTCCAGTTTTTTCATCAGAAGTTCCAACTTGGCAGCTAACATGTCGACCGTGTCGATCTGATGCACGCCCCTGGGACGGGCTGGCTGCCTTTCTCCTTTCCAACTTTGGTTGGAAGCTATCTTGTCAATCAGCGCCTTTGCTCCCGCGACGTCGAGAGAAAGGAAAGAACCCCCCGCAGCTGCGTCAACGTGGTCTTGGGCTTGCTGATTCAGGCCATGGAAGAAGTTCTGAATAATCAGCCACTCTTCTATGCCGTGGTGTGGGCATGCTTGTATGTACTCGTGGAGACGCTCCCAGATTTCCGGGATGGTCTCATCCGGCAACTGATGGATTCCGGTGATCCTGTTCCGGAGGGCATTGGTCTTGCCCACTGGAAAGTACTTGGCTAGGAATGCATTTGAACAAGCTTCCCATGTTGTGAAAGCTTCCTTGTTGGAGTAGAACCACGTCTTGGCCTTCCCGAGCAGTGAGAATGGGAACAGGCGAAGATGGACGTCATCCAGAGTAGTTCCTCTAGGGTTGATGGTGTTACTCACCTCCAAGAAGTTCTGGAGAAGGGCATTGGCATCCTCGGATGCCTTTCCGCAGAACGGACTTGCTTTGACCATATTCACGAGTCCAGTCTTCAGCTCAAAGCTGTCATTGCCGGCTTGGTTAGCATTCAGTCTAGTAGGAATGTGGCTACTGGACGGGGCGGAAAACTGACGGAGAGTCTTTGCCATGGATGAGGATACTGAGGTGGAAGGTGAACTGATAGGCCAAGTGAGCTTTTTTCTGAGGTGGGACGACGCGGCGTCTCACGATTCTCCCAATTCTTTTTGGATTTGGGTGGAAGTTACTTGGTAGGTCGAAACTGGTCATGCACTGCTCTTCATCGATCAAAAGATGGAGAGAGCACTGGTAAGCCCGCTAGGGTTAGCGGCGACAAACTAGTATAGTTTATCAAACTATCTACGATATCTTTAGCCAATTGCTTCCCCGGCAACGGCGCCAGAAATGCTTGTTGGCGTTTCTTATGCCCGATTAGAATAGATATTCTGCATGCGCACAGAATCACCGCTGTAGCACTTTACCTTGGAGTATTCCAGGGTATCATATTTTATCCCCAGGGAAGCACTATGGTAAAGAGTATCGTAAATCGATTGATAACCGTACTAGCATTATCGACTGACTGACTAGACGGGGGTAAGCCAGATATTTGGTGAGATAAATGGCCAGGCAATGACCGAGTGATACACGGAGATTCTAAATCTTAGAGAGGTAGAGCTGGGAGGACAACGAGCGAGATAAGACACCTGATACACTTCTGAACTATCGAGCTAGCCTCTCTAGATCAGACTAAGCACGTAACTAGTTCTCGGGAAAGTAGAGCTTACTTCGGTGGCTGAAAGAGGAAGGACTTCAGAAAGGGATGAGAGGGGAGTCCAACGGCAACCTGCACTACTGCTATGAAAACACCCGAACGTGGTGGACTACAAAGGACGGATAGGGCTGTCACCACCTACCGACTACCATAACGGTTCCGTGGAGTGGAACACACTTTCTAGCTAACACTAAGGTCAGACACCACGTCTGCACTCGGTGTTAGGATTTCTCTCGAGGCCTTCGAGAGAAATCCCCCTCAACCTAGAGCACTAACTTGAGATACTCTAGTCCGGGCGAGAAAACCGGTAAGATAAGTTCCCGATTACTAAGAGAGATAACTTAGCCTAAGCTAAAGGAAAACTTCCGTGCTCAAGCTGAACCTCAGACTTGAGTAAATAAAAGACTACAGAAAGTAAAGCTGAACTCGGAAAAGTAAAGAAGATAAATTATATTGATAAAGTCAAAAGAAAGATACAAGAGCTATACAAGACTTCCGACGAGTCCGGAGTCCCGAGCAAGCTCGACTCAACTCTAACTCCCAAGCTACTAACCTACTCTAGAAAGTACAAGTGGAAGAGAAGAGCTCCAAATGGTGTGTGTCTTGAGTGATGGATGGTGCCTCCTTTTATAGCCTCCCAAGGTCGGTACTGGCCGGTATTGCAGGTAGCGTCGGTTGAAAGCAGGTATGACGGTTGTGCTTAGCTTCCATGCCAAGTCCTAGCCTGAGAGGCTTCCAAGTAGGGCCGGCCGGCCTCCCCTAGGCCGGCCGGCTTGGGGATCCTGCCACGTGGCCACCGACCTTTAGACAGTGGCTCTGATTACTTCCTGGAGGCGGTTGAAAGTTGGTCTCGCGTCGGTTTTGTAGTTGCTAGGCCGGCCTGCCTGGCGGAGGCCGGCCGGCCTCCCTCTGTCCCATCTCGGCCTCTAACTTGTCCGAGGCCTTGCTCTGCTCTTGAATATCCTCCAGGGAAGTGGGTTTCTGCAATCTTTGTGCTCTTGGGCTGCCTTGTGAATCTTTGGATGAGTGTTGAGGCCTTTCGGTGTTTCCAGTTGAACCAAGGCCTAACCCTCGACTTAGAGCCTCTTGATTGTGTCACATTGTCACTGGTTCGAAGCCGGGGCCTTGCTTGTGGAGGTGCCAGGCCGTTCGGCCTAGGAAAGGCCATTCGGCCTGGGATTTTCCCCTTTTCTGCTCAATTTTGGTACACTTAGTCCTGAAATCAAAACTCATCCAAAACTCGTGGAACTCATTTGACGGGGGAATAAACCAAGGGTCCCTAGCAGGCCCAACTTATGCGATGCAAGGCCCAACAGACTTATTGGGCCGAGGACAGGATGGCTCGATAAGCCGCGCAGGGGATTGCATTCGCTGCTAAGCGAACGGGTCTGGGAGCCCAACCTCCCAGACATGTGGCGGCCCCCCGACCAAGCGACCCGGGCCAAGGCCGGGTTGGTGGCTCGAGACGTGTGCTCCAAGGGCGCCGCGCCCCCTGACAGGTGTGCTGGCCAAGACAGCTTCTGTGCGAGCCCCAAGGCACCGGATCCCCTTATCTTGCGCCACGGGCCAAGCCAGCAGGCCTCCTTGACAAGGGGACAGCGCCGCTTGCACAGGCCCCTTGACACAACGGGAGGGGGCATCCACAGACGCTGCCGCCCCTCACCGTAATGATGGTCGCCTCTGCGTGCCACTCCATTACGCCAGCGATCGTGACTGGACGCCCCCAGCCAGGCCTTGGTAAGACACCCCTCACCAGGCGCGCTGTCTGGTGACAGAGCTATGCAAGATAGCCCCCCAAGTAAGAAACCCAAGCTCCGGCGGACAAGACCGAAGGAGACCCCTGAGTGACCGACCGGGTGGTCGCACCGCCCCGACTGAGCCAAGATGGGATAGCGCCAAGGGGACACACCGCTGAAGGAGATTGTCGGTACCTCTGGACTAGGGTACCCCTCTTGCTGTGTCAAGACTCATAGTTATCCGTAACTACGCCCAAAGGAGCTGAGCAACCGGACCCCTGGGGTCCGACTCCATCTCACCGGACCAACGGTCTCGGACCCGCATCCCGCTCGGGGTCGGGTCCGGTGTCACCACGTGTCCCGGAGAAGGGAGCACTCAGACAAAATAGCCGGGGGCCCCAGACCTCCCACGGGGTCCCAGACCCCCATATACTATCCGGACCCCTCGGCAGGGAGGGAACAGACACCCCGCCTGGGGGGTCCGGAGCCGCCGCGTGTCCGCAGACGCAGATACGCGCGCGGCTGCCAAGCTTCCTCGAGAAGACTTGGCCACCTACCGCATTTAATGCGGGAGGCGTTAAGTGCGCTCTGCCACAGCAGAGCCCAAGGAGACTTTCGCCAGGTTGTACTGTTGACCGCGCGTTACCAAGGTACACTGTACAGTCGCTGGCGCCACTCACGCCACGCACGTCAATCTGCTACACCAGTTAGACACGACAACTCGGTGACGGAGTATCATAACGCCTACGCGGTAGACCCAACAGTATACGCCGCAACCTACACTGCCTCAATGGGCGTCTCACAGATGGGACGGGAGAAGACTCCCCTCGGTCAGAGCATCTACAAGGCAATGAAGCATATCTGGCAAGAGATGCTCCACCACTGTAGCTCCATTAGTGTCTATATTATACATCCATGTTGGACCCACCTGTCGGGGTCCAACACCTGTGTACGCGCCCTCCTTGCTCTATAAAAGGGAGGCGCCCGTTAGATAAAAGGTCAAGTCTAAAGAGAGACTTGGGGGCAGAGGATAGACTCATTCATTCCTAGTGCAATACACCACACAGTGGACGTAGGGTATTACGCTCCGGCGGCCCGAACCACTCTAAATCCGTGTGTTCTTGCGTTCTTGCCCCGAAGCTAGATCGGCCTAATCGCTTAGCACTTCCCCGAGTACTCCCCCTCGGGGAATAGGCGGGTGCGTCCCGCCACCCGGCTGTGGGTACCCCCAAAAACCCGCGACATTTGGCGCCGTCCGTGGGGAGGATGCAGGCGTTGGCTAGATCTCCAGGCTTCTGAGGCTGAGCTCATCCTCTGCAACATTGACGAGAAGATGAAGAGAGGCATGGCGTCACCCACGCCGCATGCCACGGCACCGAGACGACGATGCCCTCGTTGAGGCGGTGCGCGGCAGCGGCGCCTGCTATGCGTCGCCACTGCGACACCTCAAGGCCGGCGCGGCGGCGCGCAGCGGAGATACCCGCTATGCGTCACCCTACAACACCTCTGCGTTGGCTCAAGATTTTGTCTCAAGCAACTGCCAGGGTTCCCCTGCGGCGGCATGATGTCAGCTCAAGGCTTTCTCTCAACACGAAGCTTGGAGCCAACCACTGTCGCCCGGGGGAAGTTGACCGTCGACTCCTCCCTCCCCAGGACCGAGTCTCTCTCGGTGCTGCTGCAGACAGGACTCCGCCACCTGGCGCGGGGACCCAACGCCAGCACCAAGGTCGAGCCGGCGAATGACCGCCCTTCTACACGCTCCGTGCTCATTCAAACGAGCACCCAGCTCGTGATGAGCGGTCATCGGGCCGGCCTCCGACGGCAGACGGCATTAGCTGGCAACGGCAGGGCCACTCCCATTCAAAGCCAAAGGATTTGTTCCCATGCTATCTAAGCATAGGATAATTCTTGTGCTGGGAGAAGCCCCGCAAGCTCCCGAGGTGATGCTGTACAAGCACGTCTAGGGCGCCATCGCCCCAACGACTCAGAAGAGCCCCCAAGATGGCAGCTCCACTACGGCCAGCAACGTGCACGCCTTACGGGGCGACGGCTGTAGGTTATCACTAGATAGGATTGAGTGTGTTTCTCCTTTGTAATGATTTGGTGCCTACGTGTGGTCCAGAGCGGTAAAGGTCTGCCCTTGTAAACCCGATCTCTGGCTTCATCACACAAACAGGCGACACCAGCAAGTGTTCCAGAGCGGTAGAGGTCCACCCTCGTAATCCCGGCCTCTGATGTACACCACGAGTCAAGCAATAAAGGAGATTTGCTTTCTCAGTCCTATCTTTACTTTAACCTAATAGCACTTGTTCATTCAACCTGCATGTTTCTTTCTCCCGCACGGAGTTTTTTCTTTAGTTGCTAACAATCCAAATTGAGTTGCTAGCTTGTGGTCAGGTTGGGACACCCCTTCTAGCTGGAAGGCAGTTCGGACCCCTAGGGACCTGCTCAGGAGAAGTGGTGCCCGTATCCTGGGGTAGAGAAGTTCTGCGTAGCTTAGCCTGGTAATGTACCCTAAGCCTACGTACTTCACTGCCCTGTTACGAGTCCCCTAGTATCCGAGTCTGCTGTCCCTAGAGGTCCCGGGCTCCTTTCTAGTATAAGGCCTGGTTTCCTACACCTTGCTGCAAGGCCCGGTGACGTAATTCATGGGATCGTCAGCAATGATCCAAGTCCACTCCGGTGGCCTGCTCCGGCGGAGACCGCTCGCCACGGTCGATCCAAGTCCACTCCGGTGGCCCGTTCCGGTGGAGACCGCTCGCCACGGTCGATCCAAGTCCACTCCAGTGGCCCGCTCCGGCGGAGACCGCTCGCCACGGTCGATCCAAGTCCACTCCGGTGGCCCGCTCTGGCGGAGACCGCTCGCCACGGTCGATCCAAGTCCACTTCGGTGGCCCGCTCCGGCGGAGACCGCTCGCCATGGTCGATCCAAGTCCACTCCGGTGGCCCGCTCCGGCGGAGACCGCTCGCCACGGTCGCCTGGAGCTGGGTCCGGGGAAGTAGTGCTGGCTCCCTGGGCGGTTCAAGGTCCGAGTAGCCGCTTAGCTTGGTTCCGTACCCTAAGCCTGCACCTTCGCCGCCCTACGGAGAGTGCTCTAGTACCTGAACCTGGCAACAAGTGCTATGTGGCAGAACCACCTGAATTATCCCGGCTCAAGTGCGCAGGCCATCACCATAAAGGCAACAACAGCTCAAACACACTTCAAACGGAACAATTCTTGGTCTGTCGGGTAACGTCCCGATACAACCACCGGTTCTCGGATCGAACAAGCATACCCCGCACGAAGGCGAGTCCAGAGATATTATAACCACAAATTTAACAACACAGGCAAGTTCAGTAGTGATTACAAACCAGTTCAAACCATTATTACAAAACCAACTTAAGTAAAGCAGTTAGACAAGCCACAACTATAAGTTCAGAGTTTAGACAGCGGAAGATAAAACACGACAGCTACAACATGTCGCAAAAGGATACCAGGCTAGCCCAAGCATGGTATCACTCGTCATAGTCATTGCCGGCCGAAGATGTATCCCACTCTACGGACCAGCCAGGAGGCAACGAGCAAGGATAGGTCAAGCTAGCGATTTGCTCCTCAAAACTCATACCTGAAAAAGGGTTTCAACAGCAAGGCTGAGTATTCTAATACTCAGCAAGACTTAACCGTCAACGGGTATAAGTAGCCCACTTTAGCTAGACTATGCAAAGTTCAGTTAGGCTCTGGTTTTCCTTTTTGTTGAAAAGCAATAAAGAGTAGGTCCTTACTTTCCAGTTTTAGCTTTCAAGATTCTAGTTGATTAACAATTCTATGTAAGCAACTACTATCCAATCATGGTAGAAAACTAAGCAAACATCAAGATTGATAAATAATATTGTTGCTCTTATTACTCTGTGTGGCAAAGGGATCAAGCAGTCTCATTTCATCGTGAGAGGCGGACGATTCTGAATCGAAATTCAACCTTGCAAGGATAAACCTAGCACACACGTCTGGAACACCGTCGGGTCGTTCCCAAACAACCGTTTACCTTTCTTTCCTGCTTGTGGATAGGGTCACTCTCCCCGACTACAGGGCTCCAAGGTCCACCCTTCTACGAGGTCCACCCTTGTCCCTTGAAGTCGTAGTGTTGATCAACAATAACATTTAAAAACCTATCTCTAAAGAGAGAGTGAAAGGTATATCCACTCTCCGGTCCAATCGGCTACTAGGCTTGCCGCGTACCATATTTACGGCATGTGGCTAGTACTTTCAAAAACTTAACCACCGCTACCACACACCGCGACCTTAGCAAGTTCACCAATACAGACGGGGTCTCACCAAAGGTCATGATATCGAACACGACCCCGTCCGTCGTCCTTATATTGATAACAGAAAGTAAACAAGCAATTCCTATAAAGCTCGCGAGTGACAGGCAATCACTCGACTTGTACCGGTCCTATAAGCTTAGCAAGTAGTCGAACTCAGGTCTAGTGTTCAGTACATAGGTTCCTAGGATCATGCATCTAGGGTTTCAATTCAAATCCTAAGAACTGTAAATGCACAAGTAAATAATAACAGTAAATGATAATAATTTGAAATATAGGTTATGTCCGGGGCTTGCCTTATCGGTAGTCGCTAACTATTTCAGCTCTAGGCTCTTCCGAACTTTGGTCCGGGGCTTCAGTTAGTTCAGCAGTGTTCACTTGGACTTCAGGATCACCTCTCTCAGGCTCCTGGATCAGCTCGTACGTCCCGTCTGACAAAGTAGGCGTATCTATATATAATGCAAGAACAGAATTATAAACACACATGGGCAATCGTTTATAGAGTAGTTAAATAACAAATCTAACTACACAAGGCATCATGATCAACAGCACAAATGAAGTTGACTAACTTCATAAACAAGTGTGGGTGGTTTCTTATAACAAGCAAGTCATGGTTTGCTAATAAATCAACAACTCAAAGCACAAGCAGAAATAAGTTTAGCAAAAATTACCCTAAACAGAAAATGAACATATTAAGCTACCCTGTAAAAATCATGCCAAAACATGTAGCCATTTATTCACAACAAACCATTCGTTTAGACAACACCTAGATCAAGCTTGAATTATACAGGTCAAACTAGAATAAAGAAGAACCTCAAAATATAACAGGAGGTCGACACAGAAATGTAATAGCTACTTTGAATTTTTCATGATTTTATCTACACAGAAATAATTATGAGAAAATAAACAAACAGAACAACAGATTAGGAAGATTCATTTTTAGCTCCTGTTCTGGTCATGAACTGATGCTCAAACTTCCTAGACAAGTTAAGATACTCACGAGTAACATGCACAAATATTTTCATGATTTACTACGAAAATAAAATATTTACCATAAATAAAGACTACTAAATAAGCATTAAATCAAATAAATAGCTACACATGAGAACTAAGCACGAAATTTTTATAGAAACACTATGTCCATATGATTAAATCACCATAAAAATTTCATTGCAAGATCAGGCTTCAAACAGTAGATAAGAAAAAGATAAAAACAACCAATATTTATGCACTAGTAACACAAATCAAATTCTACAGCAAAAACTTTCAACTAACACCTACCATATTATGGTTCTACTGCATAGATCTCTTAGAGAGGATTCCAAAACATCAAGATTTTCTATTTTACGAATTTTCTATGAATTGATATTGAATTTCAAAGTTCACTGAAAATCATCACAAAGAAGTCCCTAGAGCACTATTCATATGTGTCTTGAGCTATTCAAATAACACCCTGGAGTTTTGATTCTTCTCACCCGAGGTCCTTGGCCGGGTCAGAGCAGAGGGGCAGTGGTTGGCCGGCCAAAACCGGCGAGAGGAGTCGCCGGCAGCGAGGGTGGGGTTGGGGGAAATGGATAGGAGGCTAAGGCGAACCCAACGGTGGTCTTCTTGGGGCTCGGGGTGGTCGGATTGGGGTTTCCCCGCGGAGCAGTTGCTCCGGCGGCGACGGCTAGCGGCGGAGGCGGTGTTCCGGTGGGGTAGAAGTGGCGTGGGGTGGCCGGGGAGCTATGCGGGTTCGAGGCGGATCTAGTGGCGGGCTCAATTAAGGGCGGGGGAGTGCGGAGGAGTGGGTTCGACGGCGAGCAGCGGCGACAGAGCTTGGCTACGGCGGCGGGATGGCTCCGGTGAAAATTGGGCGAGGAGGAGAGGTGGTTGAGCTTCGCGGGGCCAAGGCAAAACTAACTGGGAGGTTTGGAGGGGCGGAGTGGTACTGGAGCAATGGGTCCACGGCGAGCTCAAAGCTCCAGTGGCAATGGCGGGCGGCGGTAGTGTTCTGGGCGAGCGGGGAGGGAGCGAGCAAAAGGGTGAGGGGAACTGGTAGAGGGGGTCTTGTAGTGCTGTTACGTGCGCAAGATAGAGCTCCGAGGCTCTGTGCTGCGCGGGCCACGGCGGCGGCGAGGTGGCGGCCGCGGGAAACAGGGGAGCAGACTGGAGGAAGAAGATAAGGGACTTGAACGAAATTTCAGAAATTCTAGGGACCCATCTGTAAATCAAAGATAACTTTTAATATAGTGCTCATATGGAAAAGTGCCCAACATGAAAGTTGCTCAATTTTTCAAGATCTACAACTTTGATGTTGTGCAAAAATTTATTTGATCAAATATTCAAGAGCTAATTTTGAAAACATAAGAGGGATTTTGAATTCTAGGAATTTTGTATTTTTCAATGCAATTTCACTTCAGATTTAGACTTAAAAGCAAAATTTGCTGCCATGCAATAAATGCACTGAATTTTGCAAAAACACCCTCCACAAAAGCAACAATTGCACAACCTATTCAAATATAACTATAAAAAGGACCTTGCATAAACTCATAATTACACATATAACCTTTATAATTACAAAAAGATCCTTTTTCAAGCAAAACAAGCACATGATGTATAAAAGGTATGCAACATTAATGTGCAGATACCTAGGGTGTCACATGCTACGGCCTTGAAGGGGTCCGGGGCACTCGCTCTCAACATGAGCACGCCAACGCAATCAGCATTGCGTCACAATAATGGCCCCACCTGCGGGTTCGTACCTCTCCCGAGGTGGGCCCGGGGGCCACTGTCGGTACCTCTGGACTAGGGTACCCCCTCTTGCTATGTCAAGACTCATAGTTATCTGTAACTACGCCCAAAGGAGCTGAGCAACCGGACTCCTGGGGTCCGACTCCATCTCACCGGACCAACGGTCTCGGACCCGCATCCCGCTCGGGGTCGGGTCCGGTGTCACCACGTGTCCCGGAGAAGGGAGCACTCAGACAAAACAGCCGGGGGCCCCGGACCTCCACGGGTTCCCGGACCCCCATATACTATTCGGACCCCTCGGCAGGGAGGGAACAGACACCCCGCCTGGGGGGTCCGGAGCCGCCGCGTGTCCGCAGACGCAGATACGCGCGCGGCTGCCAAGCTTCCTCGGGAAGACTTGGCCACCTACCGCATTCAATGCGGGAGGCGTTAAGTGCGCTCTGCCACAGCAGAGCCCGAGGAGACTTTCGCCAGGCTGTACTGTTGACCGCGCGTTACCAAGGTACACTGTACAGCCGCTGGCGCCACTCACGCCACGCACGTCAGTCTGCTACACCAGTTAGACACGACAACTCGGTGACGGAGTATCATAACGCCTACGCGGTAGACCCAACAGTCTACGCCGCAACCTACACTGCCTCAACAGGCGTCTCACAGATGGGACGGGAGAAGACTCCCCTCGGTCAGAGCATCTACAAGGCAATGAAGCGTATCTGGCAAGAGATGCTCCACCACTGTAGCTCCATTAGTGTCTATAGTATACATCCATGTTGGACCCACCTATCGGGGTCCAACACCTGTGTACGCGCCCTCCTTGCTCTATAAAAGGGAGGCGCCCGTTAGAGAAAAGGTCAAGTCCAAAGAGAGGCTTTGGGGCAGAGGATAGACTCATTCATTCCTAGTGTAATACACCACACAGTGGACGTAGGGTATTACGCTCCGGCGGCCCGAACCACTCTAAATCCGTGTGTTCTTGCGTTCTTGCCCCGAAGCTAGATTGGCCTAATCGCTTAGCACTTCCCCGAGTACTCCCCCTCGGGGAATAGGCGGGTGCGTCCTGCCACCCGGCTGTGGGTACCCCCAAAAACCCACGACAGAGATATCCAGGATCATTCCTTGCGCAAGAAGATCGCCAGGATCAAGCTCGCCCACTCCCGACCGACTGAGTGGGCCCCGACGACAGACAAGGACGATTTGCGCCCCGACGGTGCAAAGGCACAACGCTAGATCACTGTAAATGGGGGCCCCACCTTGGACTATAAAAGGGAAGGCCCCCCACGTAGGAAAGGGTTGGACTCTCACGGGTTCGAACTACTAGACCAGCTTGTAAGCTCCCCTCTGAACTTTGAGAACCCGGGCTCGAGAGCAATAGAGCAAGAACACCACCCCCATACTGGACGTTGGGCATTTCAGGCCTGAACCAGTCTAAATTCTCGAGTCTTTGCGTGCTAGACCATATCCGATCAAGCACACAACAATCAAGCAATCGAATAGTTTTGTAGTCGCCCATTTCCCGCAGCGACAGTTTTGGCACCATACGTGGGGAGCGCTTTGTGCGTTCACTAATTCGGCGATCGGATGGTTTCGATCACTCCATTCGCCACTCCGGCGGCCGGCAACGGCGAGACGATCCGCTTCGGCTCGCTGGAGTTCCTTGCGATGCCTCATGATGGATTGTGGGCTCCTCCACCGTTCTCGCCTTCCCAGACCTTCTAGTTCGTAAGCCTGGAGTTCGTCACCGACCAGCTTGGTGCACTGCGCCTCCATGAGGAGGAAGCCGCTCCGGCGGACACTGAGGAGCCAGCTCCTCCACCCAAGCCTCACAACCTGAGGCGTCAGCGATCGGTTCGCTGGCGTGTCAGAATGCACAGGCCATCGCAGCCAACCCGTGCGGTGCTCCGCCGCATCTCTCTCATGATGGCCTCCAACCCCGCCATCGAGGACGTCAACTTGGTCCTCTTCTCTTTGGCCAACGTCTCTCGGCAGCTCGCGGGCGGACCTCCGCTCGTTCCACCTTGCTCGTTCTTAGAGTGGCTCCCGTTTGGTCTTCGCAATGCCGCGAGCATCTATGCTCGGAAGGTGCACAAGGCCGCCCAAAGGTTCCAGCCCACGTCACAATTCGTGGGCATGACGGAGAGCTACCCTGACTCCATGCATGACCTCCTATGCTACGAGGATCCCCTGAGTGTTTCCTCAAGCACAGGGGATAACCACCTGGAAGGCACATCCGTGATGCCATCATGCCACGCATGTGCGCCATGGCCGACGGCGACCCGCCACTGGAGGTGGTGCCGTCCTAGCAGACGCACACCCCAGCGGACCAACGCGAGCACACACTCGCCAACGCGCTGGCCCACGGTGATGAACTTCGTCGTCGCGAGCAGGTGCCTCCACCCGCGGGACAGCCTCCACGGGCCCCCTCTGGGTCAAAGGAGGTGAACCCCACAAGTTCTGCGTGCCGGCGCGCACGTGCGGTCAACCACAACATTGTCAACAACGCCCGTATGCAGCTCCCGCAGGAGTTCCGTGCGGGTCGGAACATCGCAGCAGCCGCGATTCTGCTGCAAATGCTGCCAGAGCCACAAGATCCGGCCCAAAGAGACCTTCACCGTCAGGTGAGGAATCTGGTCGAACTTGCCACCATCCAACAGGCGGAGAGCTCCTCGTTCCACTGCCGGCAGGCTGCTGCCTCATGCCCAGTTGGCGGCGCAAGCAATGGTGGGCGGGAACCATCCCAAGAACAATGTACCCCGCCTCCACGGCAGCCCGACGTGGGCGGCGCGCTAGCCCCAGCGGCGGCATCCGCTACTCTCCCACCGAGGCCACCGATCCACGACTGCGTCGGTCCTAACTACGACGCGCGTAGCGTGATCCGAGGCCGACATCGGGTGAGGCACCACACCGACATTGATCGCATGGCCGCTCGGGCAGAAGATGCGCGGACATATGCCCCCAACTAGGAACGCTCACCACTCCGCTGCGGAGGACGTCCCTGCGACCCCGACGTGAATCACGACCGGAGTACAAGTCCGGATCCCACCAGGCCAAATGCCTTCTCCAGAGCAATCCGGGGGGCACCTTTCCCCCAAAGCTTCCGACCACCGGCAAACGTCGTGAAGTACACTAGGGATACGAACCCCGGCGTGTGGCTGGAGGACTACCGGCTTGCATGCCGAGCCGGAGGAGCGACCGACGAACGCTTGATCATCTAGTACCTCCCCATATGCCTGGGAGAAAACGTCCGCGCATGGCTGGATTTCTTGCCCGCCGACTCCATCGGCTACTGGGCAAAACTTCGCAAGGTCTTTATTGGCAAATTTCAAGGCATGTATGTGTGCCCTGGCAACTCTTGGGACCTCAAGAGCTGCAAGCAGGAGCCCGGTGAGTCCCTGCGCGACTACATTCGGCGCTTCTCCAAGCAGTGGAACTCGCTGCCGGGAGCCGTCGACGCCGACATCATCGGTGTGTTCCTCAGCGGGACGAACTACAAGACCCTGGTCCTCAAACTGGGGTGCCAGAAGCCGCGTACCACGCACGAGCTCCTGGAGATTGCCACCAACCATGCCTCCGGTGAGGAGGTGGTTGGGGCCGTCTTCGAGCGCGACCAGCGCGCAGCACAAGAGAAGCGGCGCGACCGCGACAGGCTTTCCTCGAGCCGCGAGGACAGGAGGAATAAGAAGAACTGCCGACCTCTTGCCTCCGGCGAGGTCACGGCGACCGAGCACCAGGACAAGCGTCCTCCGAGAAACGACCACTTCTACCAGCTCCAGGACAAGCCATGCACCAACCATGGCTATCTAGTGAACCACAAGTTCAAAGATTGTGATATGATGAAGTGCCTCCTCCGCAGAACAGCCAAGACCGACGGCGACGACCGCGACAAGCGGCCTGATGCCGGCCAGGACAAGGAGAAGCCGGCAGAAGGAGATTTCGCGAACGTGGATCGGTGCCTGATGATCATTGGCGGCCTGGAGGACGAGTGCTCCAGGCGACTGCAAAAAGTGCGACTCCGCGAGGTATGTGCTGCCGCAAGTTCCATTCCTAGAAAGTTGAAGTGGGCGTCCACGCCCATTATTTTCGATCAGGATGACCATCCGGCAAGCGTCCCTCGTCCTGGGAGCTATCCCCTCGACGTCAGCAACATGCGTCTATCCAAGGTGCTGATGGACGAGAGCAGTAGCCTCAACATCCTCTACTTGGATAACTTGGAAGCCATGGGGATCCCGCGAGGCTGCCTGCGGGATTCCCCCTTCCCTTTCTATGGCATCTTGCCGGGCATGAAGGCATACCCGGTCGGCAACATCGACTTGCCGGTCACTTTCAGCAACAAGACCAACTTCCGCACCGAGACCCTCACGTTCGAAGTGGTGGACTGGAAGGGAGTGTACCATGCCCCTCCTCGGGCGCCCCGCTTAGGCCAAGTTCATGGAGGTACCCAACTACACCTACCTCAAGCTCAAGATGTCGGGTCTGAATGGGGTCATCATCGTGAGTGGCTCCTTCGAGCAGGCCTACGTCAGCAGCCGCGAGTACTACGACCTCACCACCACCGCGGGAAACTCGGCCGAGCTTGGCCAGCTTCGCGCCACCACAGCCGAGTGCCGCCCCGACCCTGGCAAGCCCAGCCAGGCACCGGCCTTCGTCTCAATCGACAAGACCAAGGCGGTCGCGGTCAACGATGCCGACCCAACCAAGAGGGTGCGGATCGGCTCCCAGGTGCCGACTAAATAGGAACATGCGCTCGTCGACTTCCCCTGCGCCAATAAGGACATTTTTGCCTGGAAGACGTTCGATATGCCGGGCATCCCTAGGGAGGTCGCCGAGCACGAACTCTGCATTTTGCCGGGATCCAAGCCCATCCAGCAACGACTGCAGCGCTTCGACGACGAGAGGCACAGGGCCATAGGAGAGGAGATAGCTAAGCTATTAGCTGCTGGCTTCATTAAAGAAGTTTACCACTCTGACTGGCTATCTAATCCAGTCCTTGTAAGAAAGAAAATCGGTCAATAGAGGATGTGTGTTGACTACACCAGCCTGAACAAGGCTTGCCCCAAGGACCCTTTTCCTTTGCCTAGAATAGATCAGATAATCGACTCGACCTCCGGGTGTGAGATCTTATCCTTTCTAGATGCTCCACGTGTGGATGACCTGGTCGCCACCCTAAGCGCCACGTTCGCAAATCTCAAGAGATTCAACATCAAGTTGAATCCCAAGAAATGCATGTTCGGCGTGCCTAAGGGCAAACTACTCGGATACATGGTGTCTGAGCGTGGCATCGAAGCCAACCACGACAAAATTACGGCCATCACCAGCATGGGACCCATCCGTGGCATCAACGGTGTCCAGAGGATAACAGGATGCCTGGCGGCGCTCAGCCGATTCATCGCTCGGTTGGGAGAACGAGGCCTGCCCCTATACAAACTCCTCAAGAAATCCGACATGTTTGTCTGGGCGGAGGAGGCTTAGGTGGCCCTCGGCCATCTCAAGGCCCTCTTGTCCTCTCCACCGGTGCTCATGGCACCGGAACCTTGCGAACCCCTTTTGCTTTACTTGGCAGCTACTAACCACGTGGTCAGTGCCGCTCTGGTAGTCGAAAGGGAAGAGCAAGGACACACCCTGAAGGTCCAACGACCCGTGTATTTTGTCAGTGAGGTACTAACAGACACCAAGTAATGGTACCCTCAGACACAGAAGCTTCTGTACGATGTCATCATGGTAGCTAAGAAGCTCCAACACTATTTCACCGAGCACGAAGTGTCGGTCGTCACCTCATTTCCACTCGGAGAAGTTGTCCGCAACCGCGACGCCGTGGGATGGATTTCTAAATGGGCAGTCGAGCTCATGGGCCATGATGTCAAGTTCATGCCGCGCACGGTG
This sequence comes from Panicum virgatum, assembly GCF_016808335.1. Lineage (NCBI taxonomy): Eukaryota > Viridiplantae > Streptophyta > Magnoliopsida > Poales > Poaceae > Panicum > Panicum virgatum. Next base: position 36,390,833 of record NC_053149.1, on the reverse strand, counting down.
ATAAAATCCCACGCCCTGGCCGATTTCATCGCCGAGTGGACGGAAGTCCAAGCCCCGAACCCAGAAATCTCCCACGAGTACTGGACTCTCTACTTTGACGGATCAGCCATGGGACCCGGTGCGGGGGCCGGGGTCGTCCTGGTCTCCCCAGAAGGGGGTAAGTTCCAATACGCGGTTCGACTCCATTTCCCTGCATCCAACAACATTGCAGAGTACGAGGCGCTCATCAGCGGCCTTCGCATAGCCTTCGACATCGGGGCAACCCGCTTGTATGTCTATGGCGACTCCAAGCTAACAATCGACCAGGTCATGAAAAACTCCAACTTCGAGAGGCCACTCATGGACGCATACTGTCAGGAGGTCCGCAAGCTGGAAGGGAGATTCCAGGGTCTGGAGCTCCACCACATCCCACGGAAACAAAACCCTGATGCATACGCTCTCGCAAAAATGGCTGCCGAGGGCAAGCCGGCACCTAGCGGTGTTTTTGTCAATGACCTGAACGCGTCGTCAACGCGTGAAAGACAACAGGCCGCAGACAAGTTAAAAACAAAGGAAGTAGAGCATGCGCAAAAAACAGAGCACACTCCCTCCGACACAGCCCCCGACCAGACACCCGAGGGCCCAGCCTGTCTCACCACGGAGCAATCCGACCCTGGCCAGACAAACAACACAGACTGGAGAGCCGACCTACTGGCTTATCTCCTACACAAAGTCCTCCCTAAGGATCGCAGCGCAGCCCGTCGCGTCGCCCGACAGGTCAAGATGTTCGTTGTAATCAACGACAAACTCTACAAGCGCTGCCCCTCAGAGACTGGCATTCTCATGAAGTTCATCCCCATTGCCCAGGGCAAGGAGATGCTTCTCGAGATACACGCCGGGCTCTGCGGACACCATGCTACGCCACGCTCCTTGGTCGGAAAGGCATTCCAACAGGGATTTTACTAGCCAACAGCCCTGCGCAACGCGGAAGACATCATTCGTACATGCAAAGGATGCTAATTCTACGCCAAACAAACCCACCTACCAGCCCAGGCGCTCCAGACCATCCCCATAACATGGCCATTAGCCGTATGGGGCTTAGACATGGTCGGGCCACTGAAAAAGGCACCAGGAGGGTTCACCCACTTACTTGTCGCAATCGACAAGTTCACAAAATGGATAGAGGCAAAACCGATAACCACGATCGACTCCAAGGAGGCCGTCAAGTTCTTCCTGGACATCGTCTATAGGTTCAGAGTGCCCAACTCCATCATCACCGACAATGGGACCAATTTCACGGGTCACAACTTCCAAGAGTTCGCAGAAGGGTACGACATTCGAATCGATTGGGCATCGGTCGGACACCCACGCACGAACGGGCAAGTAGAAAGAGCTAACGGCTTAATCCTCCAAGGGCTCAAACCGCACTTTTTTGACATGCTCAAAAAGTTTGCGGGTCGTTGGGTGGAAGAACGGCCGGCAGTGCTCTAGAGCTTGCGAACCACACCCAACCAATCCACAGGGCTGACACTTTTCTTCCTAACATACAGCTCCGAAGCCATGTTGCCCTCCGATCTAGACTACGGTGCGCCGAGAGTCAAAGCCTTTGACCCAGCAATGGCAGCCGAAGTCCAGAAGGACGCGATGGAAGTTTTGGAAGAAGCAAGGCTAACTACGCTCCTCCGATCGGCTCACTACCAATAAACTCTACACAGGTACCACGAGAGGCGCATACGGGAAAGGACGCTGCAGGTCGGAGATCTGGTGCTACGACGGGTCATGTCGACGAAGGACAAGCACAAGCTCTCGCCGCCATGGGAAGGACCCTACGGCATCGCAGAGGTGATACGACCAGGCACCTACAAGCTAAAAAGACTCCGACGGTAACATTCTGACCAACTCTTGGAATATAGAACAGTTACGTTGCTTCTTTCCGTAAGCAGCACTAGCGGCTCAGTCCAAGTTCCCCGACCCGGCCACTTCCGGCTCGGCGCACTCGGGGGCCCTACGCCTGTCGATTTTTTCTCTCCCCGCACAACACAGTGCACTCACTCGGCGCCCCGACCTGGCCACTCACTGCCCAAAATCACTCGGGGGCCAGACAACTGTCTTCTTTTTCTTGCATGCTCACAGCACACACAAACTTGCTGATTTCCAGCACCCCGATCCATACACGTTCGGCTCGGAGCACTCGGGAACCAGACCATGGTCTTCGACCATTTTATTTACTGTTGCTTCCTGCCTCTATAGCCCCTTGTCCTGAACACTTTTAGGCCAAGGCGCTCGGGGGCCTCACTGGGACAAACCATGCAGCGTCACGCATCTTTTTTTCTCGTCACACAACTCACAAACTTTTTCTGCCAAGTCACATGCTTTTTCATACTACTCAAATGTTTTTTCCGAACTATCCAATCGATTGGATCCGTGCAACGATCTACGACGCCTAGCGAATGATGCCTCTAGGCCAGCTCCCGGTTATACGTCGCAGCCTATGATCAACACATAGTTCCAAAAGAAAGGAGTGCAGAGGACCAAAAACGTTCACGAGCAAGCAGAAAAATAGTCAGCAGAACCTTTTTCAGAAAAAACATAGAACAATACTTTGATCACCAAGCGCAATATGTTTTTTCCTCACCAACAGCCCTCATAAAAAAGCAAAAACTAATACATCGTTTACTTTTGCAACAATGGATCCACACTGGAGGAAGGAACGACAGATCCGCCGGTCGACGATGCGTCCACCCTGGCCCCGGCACTCCCGCCGCTGGCATCCAGCTCCCGCTCCGCACGCCGAATAGTCCTCACCTCCTTGAAAGTCAGGCCTCGCGCCACCTTCTCGGCGATGGGTTCCAGCCTCCTGGCCACCACAAGAACATCCTCGAAAGTTTCCCGCCGGAGAGATCATCCTCAAGGCACGCCAGATCCAGCTCTGGGTGCCGCAACACCACGGCGCTCAACGCGGTCGAGGCCCCGTGGTAAGCTACTATGGCGGTCAGCGCGGCCAGTTCCTTAGGAACCTGCCGGAGTTCATCCAGCAAAGGGCTTGAGGGCGGGGAGCCATGGACATAGGAGCAAACCTAGTGGGCTGACTATTGCAGTCGGTCAAATTCATGGTGCAGGTCTTGATGCCGATCAAATTCACAGCGCAGGTCTTGGTGCCGGGTGGTCATTTCTGAAAGAAAGCATCACCAAACCATGAGGATGTATTGCGAGCATAACCAAAAGGAAGGAAGGCAAGGAAAATTACCATCCAATGCCTTCTCCATCGCCTGGCAACACGCCTCCTGCTTCACCAGGTCGGCCTCCGCACGGACACGGCGGGCCTGCTCTCCCACAAGTTGGGCCTCCACGGCCGCAAGGTTGCGACGATACTCCTCAGTATCCGAAGCACGCGCAGCCTTCGCGGAGCGCAACCGCTCCGTAAGGTCCCGGCGCGCCGCCTCGCTTGCCATCTCGTGACCGTACTCATCCTGCAGGAAAGATGACATCCTTTTTGAGATATTCTCCAACACCTGGAATATGGAAGGGGGTCACAACAAGACACCTGCGGGCAGGAGAGAACAGACCCGACGCAAAAGAACTCACCCCAACAGCGGGATGCAGGCCGAAGGTAACAAGCTTTGCAGCTCGCTCCACCTCCTTCAACGCTAGGGTGAGGCGACTTTTAGCGGAGGCGAGCGTTTCCTAGGCTTCGAGGCCCTGCCGACCCACATGCCGCCAGACCTTGTCTTCCTGGGAATTGTTCAGCACGAACTGCGCGTCACCACCTTCGTCGCGGGACGACCACTCCAATGGCCCCTCCGGCAAGCGGTACAGGACCAGAGTGCCCTCCACCGACGGCGGCCTCTCCGACGCAGCGGTCTCCCCCACGGGAGGCAACAGGGGAGAACTCCCGGCGGAAGCACCCGCATGGCCCGCCGAATGCGGCACAAACACCGGCACCATGCTGACCGGCGAGAGGATGGGGCTCGGCATCGCCACCGTCACCACCTATGACGAGGACGTGCCCAAAGGCACGCGCCCTCCCCGACACCTAGCGAGCAGTGTCGCCAATGCAGGGTGCTCGGTCCACTCCACCGAATCGGCTGCCGGCTGAAAACCGGTCGAGACCCTGTATTGCAAGAACAAAATAACACGTCACCAAAAGGCCGCTCCTCCAGAAATGGCAGAACGGAAATGGCAAGAGCACTTACGTTCTCGTCGTCTTCTTCGGAAGGGCGACCTCGGTCGAAGATGAAGGAGGCGGATGCGTCGCGACGGACGCCGCAATGGGCGGCAGCGGCCCATCGGCCTCTCTGCGGCTTAGGGTGGGGATGTCGCTGGCATCCCGGGGGATGTCGCTAACAACCCTCGGCGCACCCAGACCCTCACCTCGGAACCGTTTCGCCAGCTCCGACTCTCGCTCTGCCTCATTACGGAGGGGAAATGTTCGGACCGATGTCCACGGCCCTGGGCGACTCCCGTACTTCTTCCTCTTCCCCGTCGGACCCAGGTTCCGGATTCTCAGGGATCCGGGCATTGACCAAGTCCTGAGCCTCCGCGGGGTCCATCCCCTCACGGATAAGCTTGGCCACCTCCTTCTCGTGGCTCTCATGCACCCAGGCATGAAGAGGCCTCTTCTTCTTCCTCTCCGCGGCCTTCCTCTGCTGCTCGGCTTGGCGAGCGGCTCCTTCCGGCCCCTTGTTGCGATGAGGAAGAGATTTGGGCTTGCCGAGTCCCTGCCAATACAAATGGTAAATGAGATGGATGGGGACCAGGACGTTACAACAAGGAGCGAGAGATGAAAAACCAGACTAGTGGTTACCAAATTAGGGGGCGACCCTGTCCAAAAAGGGGAAGGACCGCCCATAGGACGGCGACCTTCGCCCACGATCATACCGTCAAGCCATCTCCACAGCCCAGAGCTGGCCGGATCCCGCAACTCCTCCTGCGGCTCGTCGCGCTCATAGTCCCACATCTTCCCTCGCCATGCCGATAGAACGCGCACCCGGCGAAGGAAGATGGTGGCGAAAATGTGGGCGCCGTCCAAACCGCAGGCCACCAAACCCTGCAGCACCTCCTCGACCACTCCCACATTGTTCTTCTTCCTCCGTGAAGCCCCCAAATCCAACTGTCCTGCTTCTCCGGGGCACTCCTGTTGAACACCGGGAACGCCTCGTCCCTCCTAGAGGGATTCCGGATGTAGAACCACTCATCATGCCACCCCCAATTGTTGTCCATAGGAGTGTACCGGGGGCATGAGGTCTTCCCAGGCCTCCGCTGCAAACCGAAGCCGCCCACGGGCACGATGGTCGTCTCTGAACGTGACGTCCCGGCCTTACGCCTCAGTGTGTCCGGACGGCCAACGAACATCTCCCAGAATAGATCCATGGTCATCTCCGAACGTGACGTCCCGGCCTTACGGCTTAGTGTGTCCTGACGGCCAACGAACATCTCCCGGAATAGATCCACATGGGGATCTATCCCGAGAAACGCCTCGCACACCGTCACAAAGCCCGCAATGTGCAGCATCTCGGTAGGGTTGAGGTGATGCAGTCCGATCTTCCACCCCTCCAGCAATCCCAGCAGGAAAGGGTGGGCGGGGTGCCCGAGCCCACGCGCGTAGAAGATGCAGAAGGTGACCACTTCGTCATAGCGAGGATGGGGACTAACCTCTCCAGGCGGCAGTGCCCTCCAGTGAGCAACATCCCTGGGAGGAATTGACCCCTCCGCGGCCAACCTCACGAGCTAGGTCTCGGTCACAGAAGACGGCCTCCACAGCGACATGGTCGCACCTAAACCGCAAATAGAGTGACAAGAAGGAGGGCGTAAGCTGGGGCGGCGGCGAGCAAGAGCAGAAAAGGAGGTGAATGCTGAAAAGCGGTGGAGAGAGGGGGTCGGGGCCAGGTAAATAAAAAGACAAAACTCTTCACTCCGCATATTAAAAAGCTGAGGGATTCAGGCCGATGGGCCCCACTAGACGACGCGGGTCTCCGAGAGACGCATCGTCGAAACGCGCCCAGAATTCTCCCCCTCCGTGCTGGAGGCGAGCCGGGCACCACGGGCCGGTCACTTATTACGCATTCACCAGAGCCCTACCGCTCTTGACCTCTCCTTGGGCATTAACAGACCCCACAGTTCCACGGAACCCATGGACGATGAACGGAGCAAAAGCAAGCACAACGGTTCTCTTTTGAGCCCGTCACTCGCCAAAACGACGACCCCCGCCCAAGGCGGTGCACGTCAGAATATCATCCAACGAACACAATGGAACGAAGCTTGATCATACAGAACAAATTTATTTCCACATCAGATTTATTAAGACAATTGGCCAAAAGCCATTACAACGAGCCGGGACAGTTGTTGACGGTCATTAACGACCAATTTTGACCGTCAACTCCTGCACAAAAGGGAACCACAAAGTGGAATAAATGCTAGCATAGGGTTTATTTATTAACAAATTCCACATATGGTGCTTGAAAATGTGTGCAGGTGGTTTTGAACTAATTTTGCAGGTTTCAAGTACACTTTGGCCCGACATAAATCGCAGAAATTATCAGAGCACCGATTGAGGCTCAAATGGACTAAGTGTAGCCGAAGAACCCAGTTCAGACCACTCAAGACAGGCCAAGCCCAACTAGGTTAAGACAAGGAGGCCCAGGACAGCCTGCTGGACGAAGCTGGGGGCGGTTGGCCCACCTGGCAGGCCGACCGACCTACTAGTCGGCCGACCAGGCCCATGGGCCCCACCGTCTCAGCTTCGACACGTGGCGCCTCCCTGCTGGTTGCTTAAGTCGGTTCCAGGTGCTTCAGTCCATGGCTCCCTCCTATAAATACAAGGGGAGGGGGTAGAGGAATGGACACACACACACACACATCACACCCTCTCAACTCACCTTTCTCCCTTGGAGCTTGAGGCCTTCATCCTAGATGCTTAGGTAGACTAGGAGGTGTAGAAGAAGAGGAGGAGAGTGAGGAGGAGTCGGGGGAAGTGCCGGGTTTGTCGGCACTCTTCTCCGCTTGTACCTCGACGGATGCTTATTCGGTTGTAAGTGTTCGAGACTTTCTTTGTTTGTTTATTTGGAATTAAAGTTTAGATCGCAAGTTATCATCTCTACCTTATATTAGTTGATGTGTACGCTAGCGAGTAGCATTTGATCTTAGCTTAAGACCCCGGATAGAAAAGGGTAGTCTTGGCCAGGGCTAAGGTTAGTAGGGAAAGGCGTAGACGTGGTGTCTAGGCTGGACTATACCACTCAATTGTCTGATAGTCCCACGGTTTGTAGAGGTAGCCGGCAAGTGGTGACAGCCCTGTTCGAGCCTTTTAGTAATCCTCCATGTTCGGATATCAGATAGAGCACATATTGGAACTACCGATTTGCATAAGTCGGTCGATACCTTTAGCTCGAAGTATAACAGCAACGTGATCTCTTCTTCTAGGCATAGATTCTAGATATAGAAAGTCCTCTCTTCTATCTTCTCCACACCGGAGCGTGTGTCCTTGGATGAGCATGAACCTGTAGATAGCGTACTCACGTTCCTCAGTGGATACGATACCCTGGAATACTCTTGGGTGAAAGCTACATCGGTATCTGTGCGCTTGCGGATTTTATTCGTGACGTTGCAAAATACCAACAAACTTTCTGGCGCTGTTGCCGGGGAATGGTAGCTACATTATCTACGGACTCATTCGTCCTCGTATCTTTTTTTTCTTTTTCTTTGATTCTACCTCAACCCCCGCTACCCATGGAGTAGCTATCCCTTTTATAGCTCTCTTCCCCCAAGAGCGAGTTCTATGAGCCAGCACCCTCTGCTGACCCAATTCTTTCTACTAGCTATGAACTCGACTCAGGCTACATAGCCTTTGTTCAAGAAAATTCCTTTTCAGGAAGGGATTGTGAAAATCCCTACCATCATCTATGCGAGTTTGAGCAACTATGTTCATGCAAGAAAATTTCAGGCATGACACACGAAACTCTTAAATGGAAATTGTTTCCTTTTTCCCTTTCAGGAGAAACGAAGCAATGGTACATTCGTGTCATAGGCGGTGTTAATGGAAGTTGGATTGAACTTCGGGACAAATTCTGTTCTGCATTCTTTCCGCTTTCACGAATATGCGCCTTACGAACGGAAATTTTAACTTTGCGTCAGAATGATAAGGAATCAATCGGTGTAGCTTGGGCTAGATTTACCTTATTGGTAAAATCAGGCCCAGACTTGTCATTACCCGAGCATTTATTGCTCCAGCATTTTTATGCTGGTCTTGGCAAGGAGTCTGCACACCATCTCGATCTTACCTCTGGAGGATCTTTCGCTCATCTTACCCCAATCGAAAGTAGGGAAGTCTTCGACAAAATCTTGGACAGAACCTCTTTTGTTTGTATCCACGAGCCAGTCCCCACAGAGCCCGAGATGCGTCAAGCGGAGCCTTCAGAAATCGAATCGGAATCCCCTGAAAGCCAATCAGTAGATTCTATCTATGAGACCGTCCCTGAACATAAATCCGAAACATCGGAGGAAGAAGACCCTCTACCTCCGGAATTTCTCCGAAGTATCGAGCCAAATGTCTTTGAAGATTTCAGCAACACCTCAAGATACTTCTGCCAAAAGCGACCACCAAGCCCTATCACTCCTATGGATCCCTTAGAGGAGAATTTTCTTCGGGAGACAGTTCAAGAGTTGACAACATTGATCAGCAACGAATGACTGCAGGAAGGAGAGTCATCCGTATCTCCAATTTATCTAAACTCTCCCTCCACATCATTCCATTGCCATCTCCAAAATCAAAATGTGGACGCTCTCTATAGTCCCGCTGTCGGAGCTAATCTCATGTCAGATGAGTTTGCCTTAGCTGTTCTAGGCAATTACAAACTCACTCCGATAGACAGACAACTCAAGAGACCTTCAGGTTCTCTTACAAGCAGCTATGGGATAATCACCAATGTGCCATTATGGCACAATGATGTTAAAATCCGTCTGAACTTCCATATCTTCGAAGGTCTCAACTTCGACTTCTTGATAGGACATCCCCTTAAAGCTCTCTTTTCGGATGTTCCTAAGGATGGATGTTTAAACATCAAGTTAGGGAAGGACACATTCCACATCCCTGTGGATCGAGCATTGACATGCTCAGTGGAAGATCTCCCTATTCCAGAGCCAATCGAGGAAATAATGGCCACTTCCACCTTCGAGTTTGTTGACTTGGGCCTCGAGGAGGCTATCGAGGAAATGCCGGAAGAAGTCAGCAATGCAGAAGAAGAATCCGTTGAAACTTCTGAACTGCTCGCGACTAAGAAGCCATCACGACCTCCGAACGAGCTAAAGCCTTTACTTTCAGGGCTTAGATACGCCTTTCTGAATAGCGATGTAGAGTCTCCCGTGATCATCAGCGACAAAATCTCAGAAGAGGAGACAAATAAGCTCATCGCTGTTTTAGAGAAGCATCGATCGGTCTTAGGCTATACCCTACAAGACCTCAAGGGAATCAGTCCTGCCCTCTGCACCCACCGAATCCCATTGGATCCCGCAATAGCACCTTCTAGGGGACCCCAAAGAAGGTTGAACAATGCTATGAGGGAGGTGGTAAAGAAAGAGGTTCTTAAACTCCTAGATGCCGGAATTATCTATCCTGTTCCGCATAGTGAGTGGGTAAGCCCAGTCCAAGTTGTGCCCAAGAAAGGAGGCATGACGGTGGTGGAAGATAGAAAGAACGAGCTAATTCCCCAACGATCCATCACAGGATGGAGGATGTGTATAGATTATAGGAAACTCAACAAGGCTACTAAGAAGGATCACTTCCCACTACGTTTCATCGATGAGATGTTGGAGCGGTTGGCGAAGCACTCCTACTTTTGTTTCCTTGATGGTTATTCTGGCTACCATCAAATACCCATCCATCCCGAAGATCAGAGCAAGACCATGTTCACATGCCCCTATGGAACATATGCCTACCGACAAATGTCGTTTGGGTTATGTAACGCACCAGCGTCATTCCAAAGATGCATGATGTCTATTTTCTCCGACATGATCGAAGAAATTATGGAAGTTTTCATGGACGACTTCCCGGTCTATGGGACGACCTTCGATCATTGTCTAGAAAATTTAGACTGAGTCTTGCAGAGATGCCAAGAGAAGGACCTGATCCTCAACTGGGAGAAATGTCAGTTCATGGTCCGTGAAGGCATCATTTTAGGACACTTAGTGTCCGAAAGAGTGATAGAGGTGGATAATGCAAAGATTGAAGTCATTGAACAACTTTTGCCTCCCATCAATGTGAAAGAAATCAGAAGCTTCCTTGGCCATGCCGGATTCTATCGAAGGTTCATCGCAAACTTCTCCCAGATTGCTAGACCCCTCACAAGTCTCTTAGCCAAGGATGCTCCTTTCCAATTCACAGATGCGTGCCATAAAGCCTTTGACACGCTCAAAAAGGCACTCATCTCGGCTCCAATCATTCAACCCCCATATTGGAAGCACCCGTTCGAGATCATGTGTGATGCCAGTGATTACACGGTGGGGGCTGTACTTGGTCAAACCAAGGATAAGAAGCATCACGCGATCGTGTACGCAAGCAAGACACTTACTGGAGCTCAGCTCAATTATGTCACAACAGAAAAAGAGCTCCTAGCAGTTGTCTTCGCTATCGACAAGTTTAGATCCTATTTAGTGGGTACCAAGGTCATCGTCTATACAGACCATGCCGCACTCAAGTACCTCTTCACTAAAAAGGATGCTAAACCGAGGTTGATCAGATGGATTCTTCTACTCCAAGAGTTTGATTTGGAAATTAAAGATAAGAAAGGAGTAGAGAATTCAGTGGCGGATCATTTATCGCATATGACCAATACGAATACCCAAGACCCGCCGATAAATGACTTCCTATGGGATGATATGCTTCTCAAGGTAACAACTTCGCACCCCTGGTATGCGAATATCATAAACTTCATTGTTTTGGGGTATATACCCCCAGGGGAAATCAAAAAGAAGTTTGTGCACGAGAGCAGACACCACCTATGGGATGCACCACATCTGTACCGAGTCTATGCAGATGGGTTACTCAGACGTTGTGTACCCACGGCAGAAGGACAAAAGATCATAGAGAAATGCCCTGCGGCACCATATGGAGGTCACTATGGTGTATTTCGCACTCAAGCGAAAATCTGGCAGAGTGGTTTCTATTAGTCATCTATGTATGAAGGTACAAAGAACTTCATCCGCAGATGTCCAAATTGCCAGAGGCATGGAGGGATCACAGCTCGCGATTCAATGCCCCTGAACTACAATCTTCAGGTCGAACTTTTTGATGTCTGGGGTATTGATTACATGGGACCTTTTGTAAGATCCCAAGGATGCGAGTATATTCTGGTCGTCGTAGATTACGTCTCCAAATGGGTCGAAGCCATGCCATGTAGAGCCACTGATGCAAAGCATGCCCGTAAGATGTTCCATGAGATTATCTTTCCAAAGTTTGGCACACCACGGATGGTAATCAGTGACGGAGGGTCACACTTCATTGACTCAGCCTTCGAGAACTTTCTCAAGGAACTAGGGACAAGGCACAACATCGCGACTCCATATCACCCTCAGACCAGCAGTCAAGCAGAAACATCTAACAAGCAAATCAAGAATATTTCGCAGAAGACCATGAATGAGATGGGGAGGGTATGGAGGCTGAAATTACCGGATGCACTGTGGGCATACCGTACATCATATAAGACACCCATTGGAATGTCACCCTATCAGCTTGTCTACGGGAAAACTTGCCGCTTACTCGTAGAGCAGGAGCACAGAGCGCATTGGGCTATCCGGAAGGATCTTAAAATAGCCGGAGAATACCGAAAGCGTCAAATCTCGGAATTGGAAGAATGGAGAGACAAAGCTTATCATAGTGCCTCTCTTTACAAGGAAAGAACCAAGAGATGGCACGATAAGCGATTGAAGCCTAAGAACTTCAATCCCGGAGACAAGGTATTACTCTTTAATTCCAGGGTCAAGTTATTTGGTCATGGGAAACTACGAAGCAAATGGCAAGGACCGTATCACGTCATCGACACATCCCCACATGGAGCCATCATGATACAAGATGACGATGGTAACACCTATAAGGTAAACGGTCAATGACTAAAGCTTTTCCTAGACCATAATAAAGCTCATGATGAGGAGATAGATGTGATTGACTTAGTCGATCCCGTACTAATATTCAAAAAGAGCCATATAGGCCAAAAGGGCAGGTGGGCCCATCCTATCTCTCAAACAAACAACCCCACCAGTTGATCCGTGCAAGCTGGGGCCCACTGGGGTCCAGCCTGGGTCGACCGACCTATAGGTCGGCCGAATCTGGGCCAGCTCCAGTGAGGCCCAGCTTCGGCGCACGGCCTCCTTGACCCACCTAGAGTCCAACTCCGTGAGGCGTGACGGTGTTTCGCGACGAGAAAAGGAGTCTCGTACCCTTCTTCTTCTCTTCAGGAACCCTAAACTCCATACCTTGTTTCCATTTATTCCCCAAAATCTCCATTGGTTCCACCAGCATTCCATTACCATCAACCCATGGCCGGCAAGGGAGAATCCAAAACTTTAGCCACCACACCGGCCATGACTCCTCCAGCGACTCTTCCAGCAATCAACACCCCAACTCCTGCAACTGAAGCATCGATGGAAGACGTGGCGTCTTTTGTGCAGCCCCTGGCCATGGTCCATGCCTGGAGAATAGGCGTCTCGAGAACCAGCTTGCGGAGAGGAAGATCGAGGTGGAATAGCTTCGGGATGACTTACGTCTTCTGCGGAGAGGGTTGAGTGCTAAGATGAAGCGCTTGTTTGAGGCTACGGGTCACAAGGACCTCTATTAGGAGTCACTTCCTAAGAAGGTCGTTATCATAGGTTTAGTTAGGGCGCTAGTCTTAATCGAGTCGTTTAGGTTTAGGTCAATCTAGTTGTGCCCAGGTCTTTATTTCATCAAGATTTGTGAACTTTGGCTCCCCAGTGTTAATGCCGGCAGAGCCCCATTATCCTTCATATTTGGTTTGTTTTGTCTATGATCGAAGAGCAGGTCGAAAACAAGTGTGTGTGTGGGTGGGGGGGGGTCCCATGACGCTACACATCCACGATCACATTCACACGTCACGTGCACCTCCCGCTTCGACACATAAGTTTGCACTATGTCACTTGTTTCCTCCCTTTAGCGTTTCTAAACATGAGCATATCTTTTCAAATCCTTGAACCTATTTAAGAAATTTGCTAATAAGAGCTCTTGATAGATGCCTTGCATAAATGTTTTTTATACCGCGCTTAAGTTTGTGAACCATATTTTATAGGACCCATGATGCTTAGTTGTTGACTAATGTGACATGTCTGGTTAAAGTTGTTCGTCTCTTTCATGTTGACCAGTTTGGGATTTTTAGTTAAAAAAAACGAAAATTAAGTTCTTGGTCTTATTTCTTTATCCACCATGCTACCAGAGCCATATAAAAATCCCATGCTATGTCTCTCGGCTGCATGATTGAGCTTGATCAAATTTTGTGACCCATCATGGTTCTGCTCTGTTTACGCACTTGATTTAAGGTTTTATGTTCAGATGAATCTTGTGCTCCTTAAATACTGTCTGACAATGTTATTCGAAAAAAGAGAGAGAGAGAGAGAGAGAGAGAGATGAAAAGATGGCATGCCAAAGAAGCATGACCCAAGAGAAAGAGAGAGAGAGAGAGAAGATGGCATGCCAAAGAAGCATGACCCAGCAAATAAAATCAGACATGAAAAGGAGCACATATTTATCTGTGCACTAACCTAATCAGTCGTAAATATGAGTATACACTTGTGGATCCAATCTTTGATCTTGCAACAGAGCCGGTGAGGTAAAATAAGGATAAATGCTGGTAAGAGGCTACGAGCAACTCTGAGAGATCCATGGAGGAGAGTAACACCATGAACAATTTTATAATAATATTTTTCAAAATCCCCAAGTCTGGCAACATGATAGGATGACACTTGAAGCCAAGATCATTCTGTTCTTCAACAACTCAAGATATCATGATAGACACATTCAAGTTCACAAGCAAGAGCAAGGTACAAAATAACTTTTGTGCAGGATATTTTATCAGGAAGCTATCGGCTCACCTTAGTCCTGACCTTTACTCGAGATGAGCAAAGGGCCAAGTGTGGGGGAACTTGTTGACAGTCATTAACGACCAATTTTGACCGTCAGCTCCTGTACAAAAGGGAACCACAAAGTGGAATAAATGCTAGCATAGGGTTTATTTATTAACAAATTCCACATATGGTGCTTGAGAATGTGTGCAGGTGGTTTTGAAATAATTTTGCAGGTTTCAAGTACACTTTGGCCCGACATAAATCGCAGAAATTATTAGAGCACCGATTCAGGCTCAAATGGACCAAGTGTAGCCCAAGAACCTAGTTCAGACCATTCAAGATAGGCCAAGCCCAACTGGGTTAAGACAAGGAGGCCCAGGACAGCCTGCTGGACGAAGCTGGGGGCGGTTGGCCCACCTGGCAGGCCGACCGACCTACTAGTCGGCCGACCAGGCCCATGGGCCCCACCGCCTCAGCTTCGACATGTAGCGCCTCCCTGCTGGTTGCTTAAGTTGGTTCCAGGTGCTTCAGCCCGTGGCTCCCTCCTATAAATACAAGGGGAGGGGGTAGAGGAACGGACACACACACACACACACACACACACATCACACCCTCTCAACTCACCTTTCTCCCTTGGAGCTTGAGGCCTTCATCCTAGATGCTTAGGTAGACTAGGAGGTGTAGAAGAAGAGGAGGAGAGTGAGGAGGAGTCGGGGGAAGTGCTGGGTCTGTCGGGACTCTTCTCCGCTTGTACCTCGACGGATGCTTATTTGGTTGTAAGTGTTCGAGACTTTCTTTGTTTGTTTATTTGGAATTAGAGTTTAGATCGCAAGTTATCATCTCTGCCTTATATTAGTTGATGTGTACGCTAGTGAGTAGCATTTGATCTTAGCTTAAGACCCCGGATAGAAAAGGGTAGTCTTGGCCAGGGCTAAGGTTAGTAGGGAAAGGCGTAGACATGGTGTCTAGGCTGGACTATACCACTCAGTTGTCTGATAGTCCCACGGTTTGTAGAGGTAGCCGGCAGGTGGTGGCAGCCCAGTTCGAGCCTTTTAGTAATCCTCCATGTTCGGATATCAGATAGAGCACATATTGGAACTACCGGTTTGCATAAGTCGGTCGATACCTTTAGCTCGAAGTATAACGGCGATGTGATCTCTTCTTCTAGGCATAGATTCTAGATATAGAAAGTCCTCTCTTCTGTCTTCTCCACACCGGCGCATGTGTCCTTGGATGAGCCTAAACCTGTAAATAGCGTACTCATTCCTCAGTGGATACGATACCCTGGAATACTCTTGGGTGAAAGGTACAACGGTATCCGTGAGCTTGCGGATTTTATTCGTGATGTTGCAAAATACCAACAACAGTCCGATCCCAACTTAGGAAAAACACAAAAGACAATGGATCGAATCCATAGGTCTCCCACGAGGTGGGAAACCAAAAGAAAAAGGCGGGAAGGCGCTCCAAGAATGCCTTCTCCAGCTATGGCCTCGTCCCCCAAGCTGCAAAGGATAGGGGAAGCAACCACCCCGGGGAGGGAGCAGAGGACACGCTCAAGAAAACCCACAGGGTCCTCTCTAGGGCGTTCGCCGCTTCCTTCCCCCCGGGGCCTGCCTCGCCAGAAGAACTGCAGCGGTGGGCGATACGAGAGGCCACGACGTGGGGAGACTCCAAAGCCGACGCGAGGACAGGCGCTCCGAGAGCGCCACCTTCTGCTTGCAGCACCAAGCCCCCGGTCGAACCAGCGCCAAGGAATACCAAGGGAGCCACAGGGGAGATATGGTCGCTTCCCACGCCCCTTGGAAAGGGAACCGGTGGTCCAACTCGCACAATCTCCCCCCATGGCGTCCTGATTCCTCAACGCCGGCACACGGCTAGCGGAAGGAACACGATAGTAGGTGCGTGTCTGAGGAGGATCCCCCGCCGTTCGCAAGCATTCTTCTAGCACCAGAAAAATGAGCCATGCCCACTCTCATCTGGAGGACGGGTGTGGGGTGTGAGGAAGAGAACTGCTAAATGGAACTCCATGATCCGTCTACTTGTGTGGAACCATGTGTCCACAATCCCCTTATTTATAGGCCAACGAAGGCACCAACGGTCCCAGCAGTCAGCGGGCCAGCCAGAATGGGGCACACCAAGAGCCCTCAACTATTCAAACTCACTCTTAAAGACGCCGATGGAACGGCGCCAACGCGCCCGGCAACTGCCGCGCCACTCGGGGCCCGATCGCTACACGACCCACCAATGGGAGGCGACCCCGAGTGGGGGAAAATGAGGTGTCCACGGTACAATGATAAGACGCGACGACCAGCCTTGATATTCCACGACCCATCAGCTGGCCACCAAGATGGGCCTGACCCCGTCACGCCTCGCCTGGCGCACGCCGAAAGCTGAAAGCGCGAGCAGTTGGATGGGACGTCCCGCTCAGGAACCATCAAAGCCGAGACTAGCGGCTCCATAATTATTTCAAAATCGTAGAACCGCTCGGGGGCCTCTGACGAGGGAATAAACCAGGGGTCCCTAGTGGGCCCAACTTATGCGACGCAAGGCCCAGCAGACTGCCTTCGCTGCTAAGCAAACGGGTCTGGGAGCCCAACCTCCCAGACACATGGCGGCCCCCCGACCTAGCGACCCGGGCCAAGGCCGGGCTGGTGGCTCGACACGTGCACTCCAAGGGCGCCGCGCCCCTTGACAGGCGTGCCGGCCAAGACAACCTCGGTGCTAGCCAGCAGGCCTCCCTGACAAGGGGACAGCGCCGCTCACGCGGGTCCCTTGACACAACGGGAGGGGCGTCCATAGACGCTGCCTCCCCTCACCGTAATGATGGTCGCCTCTGCACGCCACTCCATTACGCCAGTGATCATGAAAGGACGCCCCCGTCCAGGCCTCGATAAGACACCCCTCACCAGGCGCGGTCTAGTGACAGAGCTACACAAGATAGCCTCCCAGGTAAGTAACCCAGGCTCCGGCGGACAAGACCGAAGGAGACCCCCGAGTGACCAACCGGGTGGTCGCGCCGCCCCAACTGAGCCAAGATGGGACAGCGCCAGGGGGACACACCACTCAAGGAGATCGCCAGGATCATTCCTTGCGCCAGAAGATCGCCAGGATCAAGCTCGCCCACTCCCGACCGACTGAGTGGGCCCCGACGACTGACAAGGACGATTTGCGCCCCGACGGTGCAAAGGCACAACGCTAGATCACTGTAAATGGGTGCCCCACCTTGGACTATAAAAGGGAAGGCCCCCCACGTAGGAAAGGGTTGGATTCTCACGGGTTCGACACTACTAGACCAGCTTGTAAGCTCCCCTCTAAACTTTGAGCACCCGGGCTCGAGAGCAATAGAGCAAGAACACCACCCCATACTGGATATAGGGCATTTCAGGCCCGAACCAGTCTAAATCCTCGAGTCTTTGCGTGCTAGACCATATCCGATCAAGCGCACAACAATCAAGCAATCGAGTAGTTTTGTAGTCGGCCATTTTCCGCAGGGACATCGTTAGAATTAAACAAAATATAAATGGAACATAGTGCAAAGCTCGTATCATTTCCGAGAAGTTGACGGCTTAGAATGTGAAATTATGGCCATCAACAGCGTTGTAGTAGATGGATGCTATGTTGGACTATTGGATCATTGACATGATCTAGGAGTCTTGCAACATGCATGATGTTTGTCACTGGGAGTGAAAAACCCTATGTAGTGACACATTCAATCTCTTCTTGGCGATTGTGTTGAGGTCGCTAGTGCTGGCAGTGCCGCGCATCTACTCTCCTTTGTTCGCGCAAGTGTTTTCTTTCGCGTCTTGCGTCGTGTTCGGCATCATTTTTGTTACTGGCATTTGCGGTGTGATTATCTGCTGAGATGTCTTCTAGTAGTTCATTATTCCTTCTGCCATTTGGGGTATTTGCCATGTAAACATGGCGATCATTGTAGGATTCATCAGGGTAGTCTGTGAGTTGTTATGTAAATCCAGATCCCTCCTCTTGGATTGGAGGGAGTTGATTTCCCTCCCGGTACGGGAGGTCGGGGATGTATGCCACAAGTCAAGCATCCAATCCGAGTAGCTCTAGGGGTTCTAAGCCCTTCCTGTACATGAAGTGGCCTTGAGTTGTAGATGCGATTGTGAGATCTTGATGACGATCGATAATAGATATCGGTTCATCATCTAGAGTTTCATCGCATGAGAGTGCCTTCCCATGGTTGGCGGCATACAAGCTATGAGCAATCTTTGATTCTCTTTCGAGGTTCAAAAAGTTTTTAGATTGGAACTCTCCCCGATCATCAAGAGATAACTTCCTGATCTGATCGGAGAGTTTAGTGTCATTACGGGCAATGCTGGGTTGAACAATCTCTAGATAAACAAAATCGTCCAGGTGGCTGTGGAAGCCTCCCTGAGCGTCAACCACGCAAACCCATGAACCGAAGATGAAAGCTGAACTTCTTTGGGCGTGACGATGGGGAACTTGAAGATGGCCATCGAGTTCGTCGGAGGATCGTCAGAGACCTGCCCCTTGGTGGGTGCCAGTTGTCGGTGTTTTACCGCCACGTCTACCTAGGGATACCCTTAGATAGACAGATGATTGTGGGGGATCGCCGAGATCAGGAACATGATGGTACAAGCAACACAAGGTTTTAGACAGGTTTGGGCCGTAGATGTTGCGTATACCCTACGTCCTGTGTGGTTTGTATTGCCTTGGGTGTAGCGATACGCGTAGAGGGATATCTCTATGCATTATGGGCCAATGAAAGGGGTCCCTGCTCGCCCTTATATAGACCGAGGGAGCAGGGGTACAGGGAAACCCTAAGTCGATGGAGGCCTAGGGACTTATCCGAATACTACTCGGGTGGTTTCCAACCACTTCAACTAGTTCTAAAGCCTATATGACTAGTTACATGACACGTGAGTACAAGGCGTGCTCCATTCTATACATGGTAGTGATCCGTGCCACTTCAGGTACCCTGTGGCCCTAGTCCTGACACACCCCAACGAGTTTCTTATAAGTTGCATATCCATTAGAGTGGTTGTTTTTTACGTTGGTTCGCCAAACCTATCACAATCCTACTCCTTTACCCGAGCTTGGGACCGGCTATGTTTTGTGTGTGGATAAACAAAAAAGATAAATCTTGTTAACGAGTAGGTGTTGGCAGTCTATTTAACAATTTTTACCGTCAACATTTCGTCAGATTTCTTGCATTTAGGGTCATAATCTTGCAAAATTCCTTTACACTAACTAGTTCCACAAGTTTTGGTGATTATTTGGATGCAGGAACAACATGTACAAATTTTAGCCAAAACATGAGAAATCCTAGGCCGACCGATCTACCCACTATGGAAACTCGAGCTCGTTCTTGGCCAGAATTATCCTGAGCACAAATCCAAACCAAATGATGTTGGTCTCAACATGAAGGCGATGGGGAATTGACAGCACCCATAAGCCAGCCGGCCTAGGGGAGGCCGACAGGCACCACTGGTCGGCCTCTAGTGCCCATCTTTCGCGTGAAAGTTAAGGTAAGTGAGGACCCTGCGCACAAGACACGCATGGGCTAAATACCAACCTCAAGCAAGCTATAAAAGAGATCCATAACTCATTTGCAACAGACACCATCCTTGAAGAAGAAGAGCCTCAAGTTTAGTTGACTTCCTTAGTGTAGAATAGGGAGAGTGTGAGGTGAGAGCTTCGGTGAAGCCGAGCAAAAGAAGCAGAGTCAAGTTCTCTCGACCTTACTCCACTTTTGTAAGCTACTTCGGAGGAATATATCTTTGAGTAAGTTCCTCGTCTATCTTCATTATCTCGCTAGTTTTACTTTTTTCTTTAGTTACATGTTTAGTTTGCTTCCTTTGATCTGCAGAATCCTGAGTTTGTGTAAGTAGCAAGTTCTATTTATTTAAGGTTGCTTTCTGCCAAGTACACGGTAGGACTAAGTAACTCGATAGCTATAGGCGTGGTGCCTAAGCTTGGTTAGTTATCTCAGGTTACGTTCCACCCCAAGTGCCGTATAGGCGGCGGGTGGTGATAGTCCTGTCCATCCTTTATATTTCTCCATGTTTGAGTGTTTTCGTAGCAGTAGTAGCCGACTGTCATTTGACTTCCTTCTCACCCCAGTCTGAGGCCTTCTGGGAGGCTGCCGAAGCAGATCAAGTTAGTGAATAGCAAATTATCTAAGTAACGAGTTAGGCTATATGAAGTTAGGCCCTCTTTCCCCTTAGATCTCCCCTGGTGGGTTTGGTTGAGTAGTTCTAGCTCCTAGTCGCATTTATCGTTCTTTGGACTCGATATCCCAGGTATACTCCCTGGTGAAAGCTACAATCAGTTTCTCTGCGCTTGCGGAGTAATTCATTTAGCTAAGGAGTGCCAACAGTAGGTTGGACCAAATGACGTAATTTAGGGGATAAATTAAATCAAGAAATAGTTTAGAGGGTTATCCAGACTTTGACAATACTTGAGTGGAGTAATCTGAACTTTTTCCTGGTTATAATATAACTTCACCACACTAGCTGACATGTAGGTCGTTGGGGGGTTTTGAGATGGGCATCATATTTCCTAATCAAGACTCAGTGTTGAATTATAATGGCCTATGCTCTGTTGCACAGTTTAATTCTTTAAAAGATGAGTAAAGATCCACTTGAATGTGAGGAATCAGCTATGGAGGCATCATATGACGTTATGGAAGGAGAACTTGGTGAGCCGGAATTTATCACATCTATCTCAGCATCTAATGAATGGACTAATTTTTGCAATAATATTGATCATGGAATGTATGATAGCTATAGAGCTTCTAGATCTAATTAAGGTATGTACTATTTCTAGGTGGCTATTCACTGTTTTTTGACATGTTGCTCGTGAATTTCCATGTATTTTTAAATAAGAATGACTTAGAAGCTAGTATTATTAACACTTGTTATAGCTATATATGAACTCAACTTGTGCATGCGGAAGAGGAAAAAAATAAAAGAATTCGGGCCTATTATGGAGATGATGAGTTGATAAAAGCACTGTATTTGCTGTCTTTATTAGATCCAAGGTGGAAAAGTGAGGGGGGCTTTAAGAATGGGCTTTGTTCTTTTTGAAAAATATACTTGCTTCAAAGCTACCAGGTTGTGGTCTTACTGCTATTCCACACATTGAGTCTAGACTCTAGAGTGAGATATTTTAGGACAAAGTATAGCGTCGTCGAGGTCGTGCTAGCCAAAAGTGGGTTTAATTGGGATGAGAATAGAAAAATGATGCAATGTGAGAAGCAGCAATACGAAAGGTAAATCACTTCAACATTATTGCTTGTGTGACTATAATTTATTTGTTAGGAAACAAAAGGGCATGTTCTTGGACATGTTCATGTTATTTGTGCTGCTGGTCCAAATTTAGGAGGTCACAACACACACTGTTGGTCAAAATTTAGGAGTTCACAACACCTGCTGCTGGTCCAAATTTGGTCAAAATAAGAAACGGTAATGCTTCAGTCCATACGTCCGACGCAAGCGTGAATCATCGGACAGCTCTACTGCAAGCCCACCAGCCCATGTGTCCACCCTTTTGTTAGCGACGTGGCCTCTTCTCAACCACGTGACTCTTTGCTTCTTCTCTCTTTTGCTTTTTCATTTTCGGCCCTGTTTGGCAGGGCTCCAAAAGGAGCTCTGGCTCCGGCTCCACGCGGAGCCCTGCCAAACGTGGTGGACCACGGCGGCTCCGGGGATGGAGCCCCGGAATTCCCGCTCTCTGGAGGGGAACGGCAGAGGTGGAGCCCACAAAATCGTGGCTCCACACGGCTCCGCGGAGCTCCTCCCGTTCCTTGGACCGCCTTGCTCTCGCCAGGGCCCGGGAGATGGCGGCGCGACCGGAGGCCGGAGTCGGCGGCGCGGGCGGAGGCCAAGAGGTGGCGGCGTAGGCGGAGGCCGGTGGCAGCGAGGATGCGCAGCAAGGCAGGGCGGAGGAGGCGCGGCAAGGGGAGAAAGGCGGGGGACGCCGGGAGGCGGCGGAGTGGGCGGAGGCTGGTGGCGGCGAGGAGGCGCAGCGAGGCGGGGCGGAGGAAGCGCAGCGAGGAGAGGAAGGCAGGGGACGCCGGGAGCCGGCGGAGGCCAAGAAGCGGTGGAGGCCGGGAAGGCGGGTGGACACCGGGAGGTGGCGGCGGAGCAGGCGCAGCGAGGCTGGGCAGAGCAGGCGCAACGGGCGATTGGATAAGGAGGAGAGGAGTGAAAAAAAAGAAAAGGGATAGAAAAAGGAAAGGAGATGGGAAAAAAGGAAAAGAAAGAAAAAGAAAAGGGGAAGGAAAAAAAGGAAGAAAAGGTAAAAAAATATAGGGAAGGGCAATTTAGATATTTCACAACCTCAATTCAATAGGTGAAGCTATTTTGCCAAACGTTTTGCAAAACGGCTCCAGCTCCACCAGAAGCCGCTCCACCAGAGGAGTCGGAGCCGGAGCCGTTTTTTAAGGAGCTGGAGCTCTGCCAAACAGGCCCTTCATCCAAGGCTTCCAAGCTCCACACCACGGCTCCACGGTGAAGCTCTAGGGCAGCGGCGCACGAGACCACGCGAGCTACTTGTTGAAGTCAACACACGAAAGTGCTAGTACGCGCAGATCGCAAATGATCCTCACCAGCAAGGTCCTGCGCAGGCCGGTCAGACCGCTTGAGGTAGAGACGCCGCGAAAACCTAAAACCACGAGCTCGGGAGGGACCCCATCGGAGCCCGTAGATCTAGGGTTGTCCTGGAGTCGGCAGGACACCCAAAATGCCCTCGAACGCCACAGAGACGAGCAAAGAATAGCAAGGGGTTGGAAAAGTTTGGGTTTGGAGATAAAAAGTAAAGGGTAAATGTGTTGATTCGATTGGGATTACCTCAATCGTCCGTGGCCTTCATATATATAGGGTGGGGATGTCTATACCCATTAAGAGTCATAACCCTAACAAATCCCATGTCAAAATACAACTCCTAACTCGGATTGGTTGTTTCGGACCGGTCTCTGGACCGGTCTGACCGCCTTGGACCGGTCTGACCGGTCAGACCGGGGTGCAGGTCTTCCAGGAGACATAACTCCCTCATCCGGACTCCAAATTGGATGATCCACATATGCATTTCGATCGTCTTGACGATATCTACGCAATGGTTCAGTCCAATTGGCATTTTAAAAATGTTACCCAGACCGGTCTGACCGGTTTATAGGACCAGTCTGACCGGTTCGCCCAGATTGTCCAGCAAACTCGGTATTTGCCAATTTTGGATGTCAACGTATGCCCCCCTGTTTATTGGTAAAGTACCAAGAAACATCTCTCAAAGCCCAAAATTTCACTAAAACAATGAGAATCACCCGCGCCAATCATGTCTTGCTTTCAAGGGCGATATTTGTATATCGGCCACATCATTTGATTCTGCTCAATATCTTTGCTTCAGTACTGCTCCATGCCATTAATGCATCTCGTGTGAGTGAATCAAGCCTGAGTACATATTAACTCGGCTGTGAACTCTTGAAACACAAATTAAAATCACTCTCACACTTGTAAGCTATTGTGGACGTATAACATGACCGAATTGCTATAAAGTCAATTGGTCGCCGCAATATCTTGATTGGATGATAGCCGGATTACTCTTGAACTCGTCCAATTTGTTTTCATCTTGTCTTCCAATATGTCTTGATTATGCAAATGTCCAACAACAAGCCTTTTAACTACTAACCTCGGCTTCAATAAGTCATGAAACCTCAATAGCCGAAGTAGTAGCCCAACCGGTCAGATTAGTGTCAATGGTATTTAGACCGGTTTGTCCATGATGTGCCCCCACGCATAAATAAACATTGGTCTTCAACATGAAAATATATGATGACCTGATGCTTATTGACTTAAAGCATCTCTACATTTTTCCTATTCCTCAGTGATAGTTTGCAAACTTTCTAGCTCGAATTGAAAAACTTCTAATTCGGCTTTATTTGCTAATATTAAATTTTTAAACCAATTCAAGAATTCATAATCAAAGCCTTGAGAACCCTTTTGCAAACTAATCTATTGAATAGAAACTTCATGAGGTAAATTACCATTTGTCGATTTTTTGCCCCCCGAGCATTAAAGTCTCATTGAGCTCCGCGTTGCTGCATTCTTGGTGTAGCCTCATGATCCACTAGCACCTCGTCATCTTGTACTAAAGGCACCAGTAGTATTTCTTCATTGCAACGAGCCGAAACAGGCATTTCTAATCAACTACAGGCTGAACTGGTCTGACCGGTTGGTTAGGGCGTTCAGACCGGTCGGCTATTCCGGTCAAACCAGTCGGCAAGGGCAGTCCAACCGGTCCTGCTGGCTGGTAAGCTGACTTGACCCGCACACCTTGCTCTGAGGGACGATGGGCTTACATTTGTTAAATTGCCCAGCCTTCAGCTTTTCGACCTCATGTCCCTTCTTCTCCTGACATCGTAGACATTGCAGCTTCCTCTTTTGAGTACGAGTCAACCCTGACGGACACCACCTTGGTTGAAAGTACTTTGATATTTTAGTATTGCTGCTGGCCTCATGATCATCAGCCACGATCGGCCTCTGGACAGAAGTATCGACCGATTTACGAAAAACCATCGGTCTTGCGCCCGCCTCATTGACAGCCACCTTGATATTGCTGATTTGCACAATTGCATCAGCTTTGATCTTCTCTAAATCAACAGTGGACTGTACCTCTTTTTTATTCTCCTTAACACGGTACATCTGTTTTGGAGAACGAAATTGACCTGATCCCTAGTGGGACCGGTCTGACCGGTCAGTGGTAACCGATCTGACCGGTGCAGGCTGTTGCCTCTGACCTAATCGGTGATATCCCGATTGGTCATGCACCGGTCGTGCTAACCTGTCAAATATAGGTCTTCTGAATTTTCCTCCCCTCTGGTGAGATGGTAAATGCGGCATCGGATAGCATTGCATCCAAATCCATTCATGCTCCCATGTTGGGCAAGAAAAATCCGATGCCGGCGACACCCATGGTGTTGACGCTCCTTAGCGCCCCAATTTATATACCGCAAGCGCACAGGATCGTGTAGCTTTTCCCTTAGAGTATTCCCCCAAGGTTTATCAATCCGTGGATCGACAATGAACTACCTAAGGTTTTCCATCTAATCTAACGGATCTATCCTAACATGAAGCATTGATTACATATAAAGGGTAAACCTTTGATAGATATGAGTGATGTACAAAGGTTGATCTCATCCATGAACATCGGTAAAGATGGAGCAAAACCAAAGGCATGACTAAACCGATCACTCGCATTCTAGTTGTAGTTCTAGCTAAACGAGTAAGCACAACATGCATCTCATCCAAAGCCTCTTTAAACCAAAACCTCCAATCCAAACCCTCGGGAACACTTCTACTCAGACCACGCCCTGTCACGACGCTCCCTTCGGACAAAAGCACCCTGAAGCATGCTAGTGTCGAACCCCCCTGGGTAGATCCGGTATGAAATCCTAGCCACCATAGCTACAAGAACACCCCATGCAATCTATCTCGAGAATAGATCTAGGAATAAGCACACCCAAGGCAAGAACGAAATCAAAGAGGACAGACATGATCGCTAAATAGATCGGATGACATGAAGACATTACTCACATAATAGATTCGTTTGGATCGTCACCACCGCGTGTACACCATTGACGACTCCAACTAGCTCATGAACTCCACCATGACACAACCACGCAGGGAGGCCATGGCGGCTAGGGGTGGCCTAAGCCATCTCCTAGACAACTTCGAAGACTTGCGGCGGCCGTCGTCTCCCTCCGTTCTTGGCCCTAGGTTTTCGTCGAGTTCTGGGTGGATGGGTGCTGCGAGTTGAATAAGGTGCGAGCTATTTATAAGCCGAGGAAGCCACCGGTCGAAGGGGAGTATGAACCGCCTCAGAAACGGGCTAGGCCGGCCGGCCCCATGGGCCTAGGCCGGCCGGCCTACCCTGTTTCGGGCTCGCCTCGGTCTCATCTTTCGCGTGTAGACTCCTCGCATCTTCTAGAGTTTATGTCCTTCACGATTGCACCCCTTTGGACGTCGTTATCTTGGAGATATCTTCGAGGAAAGGATGGGATAGGGAATCCTTCCTTAAATCTTCATTTGCTTTGCTTAATCCCGAAGTATCTTGATCTCATCTTTGTGGGCTTGGTCCTTTGGGCTCTCTGTGCATGGATGGGCTTCGAATCAACATGGGCTTTGGTCCTTCCTTTGGGCTTTGGCCTTCGTCTTTTTCCGTGTTGGCGCTCGATCACGGGCCTCGTCATTTCATGCTCCAAAATAGGCCAAAAACCTGCAAAAACGAAGTTCCTCCAAAATATATGTGCAAGTGTGAAAATGACCAATAATTAGGCCGGGGTTAGGACGGTTAGTGATTTTGATATTAAATTCATGCCAATATCAAGGATAAACAAGGGATAAAAGGGGTACTTAAGGAGCGCCAACATTCCCCCCATGCTTAAACCTTGCTCGTCCTCGACTAAGTCCAGGAGCTTTGCTTATAAAGAAATCAGCGTTGCCCCTCAATGTCCTCTCTACACTTAGTCATACATAACAAGACATATTGCTCTCTCAAGTATTTAGCATTTAAGTTCATGTTGTGACCGGCTACTTTTTCATTATGGAAGATAGACTAGCAATTAAAGAACAAGCCACAATAATAAATAAATGTAATGCTCTCAAACTTATGCGAACTTCAAACCTTTACCTTGTTTCATTGTGAAGAGTTTTCAAAAGAATGCATATCAAACATAAGTGAGGTTCTCTTGCAAAAGATCATGGAAATACTCATCTCATCAAGTCTCTCAAGCCTACATTGGATTGTCTTCAACCTATTCTACTCATATATAAAAGTGGAAGGCTTATGTGGAGCTTGGTAGGTAAAAACAATCCTAGCAAAACATTATATCTGAAATATTATCAAACTAAGAGAGAGATCTAATGGAATTACCAAGACTAGTCAAAAAGGCCATTGGAAAATAATGTTGGAGAGGGAGAAAGATGAAACACACACATTTAGATAGGTGGACATGTGCAAGTGGCAAATGGATGATCCCGAGACACAAATGAAGTTCTCGTTATCGGATTGCACATGGTTAGAAGATTTGAGTATGGAATAGTTCTTCAAAGTAACTTGGAAAATTAATGAAGCCAAAAAGAACTAAGGAGCATTTTATTCTTCTCTTTTTTCTTTTCTTTTTCTTTTCTTTTCTCCTTTTTTTCATTTTTCTCTTTCTTTCTTTCTCTTTCTTTTCTTTCTTTTTACTCCTTAGAACT
This sequence comes from Panicum virgatum, assembly GCF_016808335.1. Taxonomy (NCBI): domain Eukaryota; kingdom Viridiplantae; phylum Streptophyta; class Magnoliopsida; order Poales; family Poaceae; genus Panicum; species Panicum virgatum. The sequence goes on along the minus strand of NC_053149.1, from coordinate 36,363,555 downwards.
TTTGATAACATAGAATACTTACCCAGCCATCCCCCCATGCTTGAACGAATGCTCGTCCTCGAGTATGAATAGTGGGAGAACCAACTAGCTAGGGTAAGTATCTCAAATTCATCTTCTTCTTCGTAGAACCTCTTGAATCTCCGGGAAGCTTTGTCTCCCAAAACTTTTTTTTATATGGTGCCCTTGATTCTTTTGATTCCGTCGAAATGATAATCCATACTCAAATTGGGTTGTGGTCAAGGAGGTAATCACATAAAGATATTTTTGGTTTAGGGTGGATATCCAGCGAGGTTTGCAAAATTCCCGAAGTAGAAATTCAAAATGCATGGATAAATAGGCTAGCAAAAAGAAGGTTACACAAAAAAACGAAATGACCAGCTTCTTAGTCTCATACCAAAGAAATCAATCTTAATCCAACTCATCAAAATATAAGTTTGCAATCTAAAGGTTTCATCATGAAAGAATATGTATGTATAGGCTTTGGTAGATAGAACTTTGCAAGAGATTCACAAATGTATATAGCATAGGAATTAAGTTTTCAAATTAAATAATACAAGGTGTAAGGTCATCGGTAGACTTAAATCAAGAGCAACATAGAATATGTGGGTCTAGAATTTAGTCATTTAACCTCCACAAATAAAAGAGCCGGTATTTAATCATTTTAATTCCATTTAATTGAGAGTAAAGAGTCAAGTCATATACAACATAGCGTAGGTAAAACAAAGCAGCAACTTTCATCACTTTTCCATAAGCAAGAGCATAAAAGAATATCATCGTGGTGAGCTCAAGGTGATGGTGGTTATCGTTCATTGAAAATAAAAACAAATCTAGGTTGTATTCCTAGTAGCCATGTTATTATAGGGAGAGATATACAAAGGTTGCATCTATGGTTGAAGGCATATATGTACAAGCATTTAGAAAATGAGAGAGTTGAGAAAGAATTACCGTCCTTCTCGATACTCATAATGAAGTGTAGCGCGGCCTCCCCTATACTTAAGCATTGTGCTAAGCATGCAAGAAGAATCATGAGCATCTTGTGGCAACCGTGATTATCTTACTCCATGAGATCTTTCTTACTTGTCCACAAAATCCTCCCCCATGCTTAGTATGATGCTAGGCGTGGAAGGAGAAGATGGACCATCTTGCAATTCTTGAAGTTCTTCCCTCATGTGTATGAATATCATCTTCAATGTGTCTTCACCTTTGTTGCCTCAATTTCCTTCAACTTCTTCTTGTACTAAGTCATGGTCTCAATCCTTGCTTCTCATCGTCGTCGCCTCCTTCAATTCCTCGTTGTCCCATTGCTGCCTCATCTTCACGAATTTTTTCTTTCAATTTCCAGAATAGAACATATACTGAAACATTACTCCATTGCGAAGTGCACGAATTTTTCTTTCCAATGAGTATTCATTCGCCCAAAATTGATTCCGAACAAGAGAGTTATGTCCATTTTATCCCAGCGCTGCAATCTGTTCCGAATTTCAGAACGCACAGCGTCCAAAGTTTTTGCCATATCTCCTTGTACGGGTCTTCAAATTCATTGATCTTGGATGCGTTGGAATGGGAATTTCATGGAGCTTCTGAATATCAACTTTTTATTCCTTGTATGCCTCTGTCCATGTGCAAAATTTGATGAAAACAGCGGGCCTTGCTCTCGAACTTTGGAGATGTTGACGAATTTGATTTCTTCTTTGATCACGAATTCATGGGAACGCTTTGTCATGCCTGCAAAACAATTCAAGTGCACAATCTACCCCCAAGGTGATGACCGGGAGTAGAAACAAATGCCAACAAACCCACCATTCCTAAGATCTCAATTTGTGGCATAGCTAGCTTAGCGAAACTAGTGAGTGTACGTGTGTGCTAGTGTAAATGCAAATGAGGGGAAGGCATATAAACAAAGACAATGTTTACACCTAGTTCTAAACACCATGTTTACAACTAGGTTGCCGAACTTCTCCATAGCCAAAAAGACTTATTTAACCAAGGTCAAAACACCATGCCTATCCCAAGATCAATAGGCCTTAATAGCATAAGAAAAAAAATAAAGCACATTGCAAAGCTTATAAACCAACCAAATGCAACCTCATAGCTTGGTAACTAAATGATGATGGTCTTCAATCATGTCTAAACACCATGTTTACACAAGATTGCAAAAAGGAAAATGCTCACGTGAAGCATTAACATGGATATGAAAGCTTTCATCAATAAAGTTGAGACCAGGCTAGCAAAATGAGGGCATGAACAATGGAATGGATGCAAAGTGCAAATGCAAAGTTAGCAAAAACAAGTGTTAGCAAGGTTGAAAGGACCTTTCGATGTTGTTCCGCAACTAGCTTATTCAAAAACAATTGCTAAGAGTGACAAAAAGCCTTCGCGACACTTCATAAGAAGTGAGGCTTTTGTCAATGAAAAGGTTATTTATCGAAAAGGACCAAGCAACCGAGCTAACAAGGTTTTAGAAGTAGGTTTATGGGTTTCCTATATTTTTGGCTTAAAACAAAAATTTTGAAGAGAGAGTGTTGGGTATAGAAATTCTATCTAAGGTGGTTTTTTTAAAAAAACTAGAGAGAAACAAAAGTTAGATTTTTTTTGAAAGAAAAACACAACCTATGGTTTTTAGGATTGCTCTATGAGTGGTTTTCCTAAGGGTTTTAGGATCTCAAAAGCGATGGTAGTCAATGTTTTTAGAAAAGGTTTTTTTTATATGCAACATGCAATGCAATGCAAGGGTGAGACGAACAACATGGTATGCAATGCAACACGGGGTGGGTGAACAAAATGATATGACATGATGAGGTGGTCTAAAACAAAACAAAAAGTTAGCCTAAGTTAACTAGCCACAAGTTTAGAATCAAAGGGTGGTGCAATGCTTCATAAATCTCTCTAAAAAGACACAAAGAAAAAGACTCAAAACACTAATAGGCACACAAAAAGGTCTTCAAGTTTCCCAAGATCAAATAACAAAGTGCTCCCTCAATAACATTTAGAATGAACAACATGAAGTTGTGGTTTTTGTTAGAGCAACGGTATAATGTTACTTGATATTCCGATTAAAGAGTGCAATGTAGACGGTCATATTAATATATATAAATAAAATGAATGGGTTGCCTCCCGCAAAGCGCTTCATTTAAAGTCATAGAGCTTGACTTTCTCACATACCTTCTCATTGATGTGAAGCCATGGTCCTTTGTGCGAGAATCCGAAGTGTCCATGCAGCTTGATATCGCTTCTTGTAATCCATCGCGGTTTGCTTGCAACATCTTCATTTGTCGAAAGTCGACCGCTTGTGTCTTCATTTTCCAATGTCATTGGGGTTCTTCCTCTGCTCCAAGCCTCTGAATTTTATCATGTACGCTTGATGAAAGCATTGCCCAAGCTCCTCCTCGTTGTTGTCATCGTCATCTTCTCTATCTCGTTCTCATCGCGTTGCTCCTGCCTCTTCTTCGTGGAATCTCTCATGTATACTCAACAGAACATATACCAAAATATAGCTCTATTGAAAAGTTTATGAAATTACATTTGCAACAAGTGGTCATTCGCTTTAAACGGAGTCCAAACGAGAGAGTTATGACCGTTTTACTTTAGCGCTGTGTGCTGTCCAGAAATTTTCAGAGTGCACAACCTTCAATGTTTTGGCCATACCCGCTTGTAGGAATCTCTGATTGACATGGTTCTTTATTTGTTGGAACGGGGACTTCGTGGAGCTTTTGAATATCCAAAAATATGCTGCTCTTTGCTTCTGAGGTCGGGCTGGACATTGATGAGAACAATATCTTCTTGTGAATTCGCCCGAAGATGTCAATGATCTCGATCATGTGGTCTTTGGAGCGTAGTGTCGTGCGTCCTTGGCTTCAAGGTCATCACTATTGATTCACCAGCGAGTATCATGGCTCCAATGGTCTGTCTCCATGGTTCTTGCTTTGCCTAAGGTGTCGGGATCGAAGATGCTCCTGTGCTTCGTGTTGATGATCTGAACGGTTTCCTTCCTTGATAGCATCACTCGATTAGAAGTATATCGAGCATCCCACTAGAGAAGATAGGTGGTGTTGTGGTTATTCTAATCTTGTTGCCTCCAGGTTTGGTCAACTTCAAATCATCATCTTTTGTGTACACAGCCTTCCAATCATCCTTTGATATCATCATCACCTTCTTTGTTGGTTGCTACTGCCTCTGTCCTCGTTGAATTCCCCTTCATCCAGTGCAGAACATGTACCAAACTTCTCCTCCATTGCAAGGTGCATCAAATTATCTTTCCAACAAGTGGTTATTCACCCCAATTAGACTCCGGATAAAGAAGTTATGCTCGTTTTATTACGGCGCTGCAATCTGTCCAGAGGGATTTCAGAACGCGCAGCATTGAAAGATTTTACCATAACTCTTCACACCGATCTCCAAAGTTGACGGTTCTTCATCCGTTGGAAAGAATACTTGATGGAGCTTCAAAATAATCTATTATTTAATCATGGTACTTCTCTGATCTTGGACGAAAAACTCATCACAACAGTAACACTTCATAGATGATGATGATCGCATAATTTTCTTCGCGGGCATGCTTCATACCTATTGCTTGAACAAACAATTCTTCCCAAAAACATTAGTCTTTAAAATCAACTGACACGGCGGCGTACCTTATTTATCATCTTTTGCTTTGGGGAGTGGGGACTCGATAGCGGATGCTGGGCCACTAACAAAAGCTAGCACCTACCACTAAAGAGCGAATCTTAATGTTGTTGCCGTCATGTCGATGTGGACATTGTCGATGTTCCATGTCGAGGTTCCTCGATCATCTTGTTGCCAATTATTGAAATTTGTTGAAGTGGACTATGGACTTCTCGAAGTCCAAGTTTGGTGTCTAGCTTTTTCCACCTGCTTTCAAGGACACAAACAAGAAACACAGGATATATGCAATAACAAAAATTAGGGTTAGTCCAAAAAAAACTAGATAGATCGCCCTAGGGTTCGAGTTGCCGATCCCCGGCAACGGTGCCAGAAAAGCTTGTTGACGCTCCTTAGCACCCCAATTTATATACCGCAAGTGCACAGGATCGTGTAGCTTTTCCCTTAGAGTATTCCCCCAAGGTTTATCAATCCGTGGATCGACAATGAACTACCTAAGGTTTTCCATCTAATCTAACGGATCTATCCTAACATGAAGCATTGATTGCATATAAAGTGTAAACCTTTGATAGATATGAGTGATGTACAAAGGTTGATCTCATCCATAAACATCGGTAAAGATGGAGCAAAACCAAAGGCATGACTAAACCGATCGCTCACATTCTAGTTGTAGTTCTAGCTAAACGAGTAAGCACAACATGCATCTCATCCAAAGCCTCTTTAAACCAAAACCTCCAATCCAACCCCTCGGGAACCCTTCTACTCAGGCCACACCCTGTCACGACGCTCCCTTTGGACAAAAGCACCCTGAAGCATGCTAGTATCGAACCCCCCTGGGTAGATCCGGTATGAACTCCTAGCCACCATAGCTACAAGAACACCCCATGCAATCTATCTCGAGAATTGATATAGGAATAAGCACACCCAAGGCAAGAACGAAATCAAAGAGGAGAGACATGATCGCTAAATAGATCGGATGACATGAAGACATTACTCACATAATAGATTCGTTTGGATCGTCACCACCGCGTATACACCATTGATGACTCCAACTAGCTCATGAACTCCACCATGACACAACCACGCAGGGAGGCCATGGCGGCTAGGGGTGGCCTAAGCCATCTCCTAGACAACTTCGAAGACTTGCGGCGGCTGTCGTCTCCCTCCGTTCTTGGCCCTAGGTTTTCGTCGAGTTCTGGGTGGATGGATGCTGCGAGTTGAATAAGGTGCGAGCTATTTATAAGCCGAGGAAGCCACCAGTCGAAGGAGAGGCCGAACCGCCTCAGAAACGGGCTAGGCCAGCCGGCCCCATAGGCCTAGGCCGGCCAGCCTACCCTGTTTCGGGCTCGCCTCGGTCTCATCTTTCGCGTGTAGACTCCTCGCATCTTCTAGAGTTTATGTCCTTCACGATTGCACCCCTTTGGATGTTGTTATCTTGGAGATATCTTCGAGGAAAGGATGGGATAGGGAATCCTTCCTTAAATCTTCATTTGCTTTGCTTAATCCCGAAGTATCTTGATCTCATCTTTGTGGGCTTGGTCCTTTGGGCTCTCTGTGCATGGATGGGCTTCGAATCAACATGGGCTTTGGTCCTTCCTTTGGGCTTTGGCCTTCGTCTTTCTCCATGTTGGCGCTCGATCACGGGCTTGTCATTTCATGCTCCAAAATAGGCCAAAAACCTACAAAAACGAAGTTCCTCAAAAATATATGTGCAAGTGCGTAAATGACCAATAATTAGGCCGGGTTAGGACGGTTAGTGATTTTGATATTAAATTCATGCCATTATCAAGGATAAACAAGGGATAAAAGGGGTACTTAAGGAGCGCCAACACATGGCATAGTAGAATACACCTTCTGAGGAGGGAACAAGGTGGTGTCATCTCCGCTGCACTGGCTGAATTCTCTTGTAGGATATGCAGGTTTGCCTTGATGCAGAGGTGACCTTGGTGTCTTTTTTAATGACCGATCTTTTGGAACGGCCTTTGCATACTTGTTCAGCAACTGATCAAAAGTGAGTTTCTGCTTCACAACCCCTTCTGGCACCTTTGATTCATTCACCTTTCAAGTATCCACTTCCGAGCGCTTGGGCTTGAATGTTTTGGGTCGGCCCTGGGGATGACCGGTCCGACCGGTCGAAGAGGCCGGTCTGACCGGTCGCACCTGAGTGATAGGCCGACTCGAGTTCTGTGAGGAACTAGCTTGCCCCCCGGGTCTTGAAGCTTTCAAAGTAATTTTCAATGACTCCTTGCCATCTGGAGTCTTTTGTAGCACCACTTCCCTGGCCAGAATCTTGTCATTGACATTCTTCGGCCTTTCTTCACCAATGATCACATTCTTTCCTTTAGCTCCTTCGGCTTGTTCTGGCCGAATGAGTACCTTGGCGTTGTTCAGATCAATGGTATGAATAGGGAACGACGCCTCATCAACTTGCATCTCATGCAAAGCCAATCGTCCTTCATTAATAGCCGATTGTATCTGTCGACGGAAAACATTGCAATCATTGGTTGCATGAGAAGAAGAATCATGACACTTGCAATATGCACGCCGCTTTAACTCGTCAAGCGGCGGCATGACATGAGACAATTTGATGTTTCCGTTTCTATGCAATTCATCAAATATACGATCACACTTAGAAACATCAAAAGTAAAGCGAGCTTTGTCGGTGTTTACCGCCAAGCCTGCTAAGGGATACCCTTAGCAGTAAGGTTTGTAGGTAGGGATCAGCGGCTATGGAACTTGATGGTGCAAGGAACACAAAGATTTAGACAGGTTCGGGCCGCGAGTTGCATAATACCCTACGTCCTGTGTGGTGGTTTGTATTGCCTTAGGTGTTGATGTCTTTCGAGGGGGTCCCTGTCCGCCTTTATATATCCAAGGGGACAGGGTTACATGGAAAGTCCTAGCCGAGTACAGTTGGAGTCCTACGACAGCACGATCGGGTAGTTTCCTTTGTACTGCAGCTAGTTCTACGCCTATTCGGGTAGTTTACAAGAGAGGTAAGATAGATCCATGAGCTATCCCTTACTCTACAACATTCTATACCTATAAGCAGTCCCGCAGTCCCGGGTCTGACAAGCCCCCGAACTCTTCATAGGCGAGTCCTGCAGGCGTCGAGTACTTGGCTGGGCATCTTCAAGTACTTCATGTAGCCAGAACATCCTTCTGGTTGCTTCTGGGCCTTCCTTCAGATATGTCGAGTAGTCCTCCAAGTACTTCTGGTTGCTCCGAGGCTGTAAGGTGCTCAAGCCCCGAAATCTTGATTATATATGGTGCGCGAAGTACTCGCGCTCCATATGGAGTAGCCCCTGAGCCTTAGGTTGAATTGTAGAATCAGGCTGAGGGTCACTTCAGTCTTTTTCTTCTTTATTTTCCAAAAAAATTGAAAAATAAATCTCAAATACATATATTTCGCAGCCCCCGAGTCTTGAATTTAAATCTCTCCATTTAGATTTAAGAATCAAAGTAAACTCATGGCAAAATGGAAACTTTCCTAAAAAGGAAAAAATCCGTTGATATTCCAAATATTCACAGAATTGCCACTAGAGACCATATAAAGCCGTCTAAAAATTTCTGAGGGTTTTGCCCCTTGAACTCCTGGTCGCCGTCAATCTTAGATTCACACTTGTCCCTTCTCAGTGAGATTCATAGCCCCTCTCGTAGCCTTTGAGATAGCTCCCAAGAAGAATAAATCCAAGGTTGAAGAGGAATCCATCGCCAATATGTCAACCGGTTGGTACAAGAACAAAATGTCTGAAGCAGCAGTGCAGGAATTGGAGAATTTGGGTCTCCTCCAGGCTCAAGGTGTGATCCAATGGCGTGTAGGGGAAGGAGAGGATTATCCCATGGAAGGTACCCTCGAGACCATTGTATTCCGTGACTTCGTGGAACGTGGTCTTGCGCTTCCCGTATCGGAATTTTTCTATGCTCTTCTGCAGTTTTGGGGAATCCAACTGCATCATCTGACTCCTCATTCCATTTTGCATCTTTCCGTTTTTACCCATTTCTGCGAAGCATTCCTTGGCATTCTTCCGCATTTTCACCTTTTCCAACACTTTTTGACCCTTGTCCCCATTCCGAATTCCACCAAACCTGCCATTTTTAGGGGTTGTGAATTAATACTCCGTCCTGAGAACCGAGACGAGTACTTGGCTTATGATCCATCGGGCAAAGGAGTCGAGTGGAAAAAATTCTAGTTTCATGTTGGAAACTTCGAATCTCCCCTCCCAGAAAGAATTCTTGGGGGCCCCCAAGTCCGAGAGAGCTGGTCGAGTAAAGGACCTAGTGGCGAGCAAGTTGACTGCATCCTGAAAGCCATTGCTCATTTGAATCACTGGTGATCATGTAGTCTTTTCTTTTGTAAGCCATCGGGTCCAGCCTCTCCAGCATCGGAAGCATCATGCCTTCAGATATGAAGGCACACAAGACCCTACCAGAATGTCTCCAGAACGAATGGCTCAGTCGGAGGTAGTCAAGAGGTGCTGCAAAGTACTCGACAACTATGACAAGTCTTTGAAGCTTCCAACGCTCTTCTAGGCAAACAATCCTTCCGAGAATGCATGGGTATGTGGTTTGAAAACCATGTCGAGTACTTGTAGTTCATTTTTGATCTTCTGATGAATTCTTTGCTTCTTTTGCAGAAAAATTATAAGTCCTGGTATTGTATGCCTCCGACGTCTGTAGATGCTGACTCTGATGGCAGCAAGAAACGGAAGGCAACTCCCGGATCTTTGTTGCAGAGAAAAGTTCTTTTGATTTCATCTTGTTTGCCTTGACTTTTTATTCAGGATTTTGCTTGGCTAGGATCCAATATCTCCTGGCGCATGAGAAGGAACAGATTCAAGATTTCCGCAACTAGGTGTTGAGTAGTTCAGAGGGGGCTAGTCGATCAGCCCCCTAGTCAAATATAATTGGGTTAATCGAGAACCCAGTTGCCAGTTTGCCAAATGTAGACACGGCTGGAAAATCAAACGAGCCAAACCCTGAAGCACCTGATCATACTCCTGCGGCTGCTGAAGGAGCATCCAATGCCGGCGGGACTAGTAGTAGTGGAGCTAAAGGATCGAGAGGTCCTGCCGTTCGACTAGTGACTTTTCAATCTATGCCTCAGTCAACCCAGGAGGAGTTGGGGAAAGAACTGTTTGATGATCCACTGTTGTCTATAGACAACGTGAAGAAGCTTGCTGATTATATGCAATGGAGCTTCAAATATACCAAGCTGAGTATTCTGCTGCTATTTATTTTTCTCGAGTAGTTATTGACATCTGACCAGTCTTGCCTTGTATGTCATAGGATGTTGCCAATCGATCTTTCCTAAAGTCTCAGGCTTTGTTTAAGACTATAGATAATCGGAAAACCATGGAGCAACAAAATTCCATGATTGTTTAAGACTGGATGAATCTCTTGCTGCTCAGAACAAGCTTTATGAAGCCAACCAACAGCATCATCTGGAACTTTGTGATATGAAGCGGAAAATTAGGAGCCTTGAAGAAGAAAGGTCAAAGCTTCAAGAAGAAAATTCCAGGCTTCAAGAAAAATTGCAGACTGCTCAAGCTTGTGAGTACTCGGTCTATTGTCTTGATGTTGCTTTGTCAATAATAATTACTGAAATATCCTTCCACCAGGTTCTCCAGATGACCGCGCTCGATTGGTAGCAGCAGCTCAAGTCCTTGTGGAGATGATTGATTCTGAACAGGGGTTGTCAAATAACAAATTCTTGGCGGAGCGTTTAGAAGAGGCTTCCAAGAAGATTTTTTATGTCATGACAGCGACCTCCAAGAATTATTTGACCCACATGACAGGAGTTGTCAAGTCTTACTTGCCTCACTTCAACTTAGCTCCCATAGCTAAAGGAATAGCTCCCACTTGCTCTGATGAGAAATTTCGGGACTATTGTAAAGAATCAGAGGTGATTGCTGAGGAAATTCTGAAGAATATGGCAGAGTAAACTGCTTGTAATAACTCTTGTAATCTTCAGTAAGATTTTGTGTTGTTCATAGCGTGTATCCTGTTGGTGTGTCTTCAGAAGCATGTTCTGATATCGTAGGATAAGTATGAACTAATCGATCAATCGAGTAGAATACTCGTATGGAGTAATATTTAAAGTTAATCAGTTAGGATGAGTCACGTCGGACTATCCAAATAAAAAAACATATAAAGATATCCATAAACTACTCGAGCAAGCGGGTAGTGTGTCCTGACCAAGGACTTGAGTAATCCATAAGACAAAACTGTTAGGTACGAACCCCGTCGGGTTGCCCAAGACGTAAATGTCGAAGAGATATCCATAAATTACTCGAGCGAAGCGAGTAAGGTGTCTTAACTTTTAGACTGGAGTAACTGCTAAGATTGACCTGTTAGGAGGAATCCCGTCGGGTTGCCCAAGATGGACAAAATGTAGTAGTATCCATAACATACTCGAGCGATCGAGTACTTTTGCCTTTACAGCAAGGCTGGAGTTCCTTATAGTTGACCTGTGAAGATGAACTCCGTCGAGTTACCCAAGATGGTCAACTTGTAAAGGTGTCCATATATCTTCTCGAGCTAGGCGAGTAGGTTGTGCCCTTATATTAAGGACAAGGATGCGGCTTGTGTAGTTTTCCTGATGGAAAACTGTGTAAGCTATCCTGGACTGGTGATGCTATCAGATAGAGAAATTATCTTTAATATAGTCGATATACTGGTAAAGACCCTTGCTTTATTAAAGAAATTAACTGACATCACCATATTGCGTAGATCAAGGATAGAACTTGCGCAAATGCTCAATATTCCAGGAATTCGGTACTTCATTGCCATCTGCATCAGTGATTCTGTATGATCCTGGTCTTGTAACCTTGATTACGATGAAAGGACCTTCCCATCTGGAGTTTAACTTGTGCAGTCCTGTCTCGTCTTGGATCCTTCGTAATACTAGATCTCCGATATTGAAAGATCTTTGCTGGACATTGCGGTCATGATAGCGTCTGATCCCTTGAAGATATCTAGCCGATTGAGTTAAAGCATTGACTCTGGCTTCTTCGACTGAATCCAGCTCGAGTTGTCGAGCTTCATCTACTTCTCCTTCTTGGTAGGATTCTACTCTTGGAGATTTCCACATGATATCAGCAGGTAGTATAGCCTCTGACCCATAAGTGAGGAAGAAAGGAGATTGTCCAGTTGCTTTGCTTGGATGGGTTTGCAGCCCCCAGACTACATGAGGTAATTCTTGAATCCACTTGCCACCTTTCTTGGTGTTGGCGTCGTAGAGTCTTTTCTTCAAGCCATTGAGTACTAAACCATTAATGCGCTCAACTTGACCGTTTGCCCGAGGATGAGCCACTGAAGCATATTTGACCTCGATGCAGGAGTTGTCACAGAAATCCTAAAAAGATTGTGACATGAAATTAGAGCCAAGATCTGTAATGATGGTGTGAGGAAAGCCGAATCGGTGGATAATGTCAGAAATGAAATCCACTACTCTGTCGGACGAAATCTTGACAATGGGCTTGTACTCGATCCACTTGGTGAACTTGTCGACTGCTACCAGCACATGATTGAATCCTCCTGGAGCTACAGTTAGAGGTCCGATCATGTCCAAACTCCAACAGGCGAACGGCCATGATGGAGGGATTGTTATCAGGTTATGTATTGGGATGTGAGTCTTTTTACCGAAAAAATGGCAACTAGGGCATCGTCTGACAAGGTCTTCTGCATCTGAAACAGCTGTTGGCCAGGAGAAACCTGATCTATACGCCTTGCCAACTAGTGTCCTTGATGCGGCTTGTACTCTTTCGTGTGTTTCTCTGAGGATGTCTTTGCCTTCTTCAAGGGTAACACACTTCATGAGGATGCCTGAAGCAGAGCGCTTGTATAGGTTGTCGCCAACCATGATGAAACCCTTGCTACGCCTGATGATATGGGCAGCTTCAGCGCTTTTAGGATCGACATGTGGTGGAAGCTTGAACTCCTTAATGAAGTCGATAAGTTGAGTCCGCCAATCTTCTTCAATCATCAACACTTCTTTGACTGTGGCTGGGGCCTCCGTGTCAGTGGCTTGTTGGCTTTGTTCTTTGACTGATGGGTGGTGAAGTTCATGGACAAAAACTCCTGGTGGAACAACCGCTCGAGTGGACCCAAGTTTGGAGAGGACATCGGCTCCCACATTGTTGTCTCGGTCTACGTGGTGGATTTCCAATCCTGAGAACTTATTTTCGAGCTTTCTGATTTCTTCAACGTATGCATCCATTGTATCCTTGTTGATGTTCCACTCTTTATTGACTTGTTGGATGACGAGTAGAGAATCGCCGTAAACGAGTAGTCGCTTGACGCTTGACGCCAAGAGAAACTGCTAGTCGAAGACCATGTAGCAGTGCCTCATATTCGGCTTCATTGTTGGAGACCTTGAACAGGATTTGGAACACATACTTCAATTGCTCTCCCTTGCGGGAGATGAATAGAACTCCCGCGCCGCCTCCGTCGAGCTTAAGTGAGCCATCGAAATACATCACCCAATGCTCTGGAGCATTCTGGGGTGCTGGAATTTGATTTTCCCGCCATTTAGCTAAGAAGTCGACTAGTTCCTGTGACTTGATTGCTATTCTTGGCTTGAAGTTGATTTCCAAGGCTCCCAGCTCAACTGCCCACTTTGAAATTCGTTCAGTGGCTTCCCGATTGTGGAGTATATCCCCCAATGGGAAGGCAGTTATGACTGAGATCTTATACTCGTCGAAGTAATGCCGGAGCTTCCTAGAGGTGATTAGAATTCCATACAGAAGTTTTTGAATTGATGGATATCTAACCTTTGATTCAGAGAGTACTTCGCTGATGAAATAGACCAGTCTCTGAATGCCGTAGGCGTGGCCTTCCTCCGGGCATTCGACTATTGTCGCCGTACTGACTACATGGGTAGTTGCTTCGATGTAGAGGAGTAGTTCCTCGCTGGGTAGTGGAGCTATTAGAATTGGCGGTGACTGGAGATGATGTTTGAGATTCTCGAGTGCTGCCGCGGCTTCTATAGTCCACTCGAATTTATCTTGTCGCTTTAGGTGCTTGAAGAAGGGTAAGCCCCGTTCGCCAAGCCTAGATAAGAATCAACTCAAAGCTGCCATGCAGCCTATAAGCTTCTGGACGTCCTTGATGGTAGCTGGAGCATCCATGGCCATGATGGCGTTGATCTTTTCTGGATTGGCCTCAATTCCTCGGTTACTGACGATAAATCTGAGTAGTTTTCCAGAGGGTACGCCAAAGATGCACTTGGTTGGGTTGAGCTTCCATCGGAATTTTCGGAGGTTGTTGAAGGTCTCTTCCAGGTCAGTAATGAATTGATCCTGGGTCTTGGTTTTGACAACGATGTCGTCAACAGAGGCTTCTGTTGACACCATTTTTCGGCACATGTCAAAGGATCGGTAGAAGAAAGGAATGCATGTTGAAATAATGATGGTGCATGGAAGGTAAAGATCGGGCACAGTTTAGTACCGATTAGGCGTCTCAGTGTTTTCTAGGCAAATTTTGATACGGGACAACCTCGGATTGGAAGGCGGTATTTTCTGTTTATTAGAATAAGTTTCTTTAGATAGAATCAATGTTTTGCCGTAATCGGCTAGGACTGTGTTAGCGTTGGGTATAAATATGAACCCCCGAACTATTGTAAAGATTGATACATATCCAACAAACAAAACTTTACTCTACTTGTAATTTACTTTCTCGTCGGAGGCTTCGCCATCTTTTTTCTTTCCGCGAGTTCTTTCAAGCTGATCAAGGATGTCTCACATTCGAGCGACTTGGTTTGCTGGTAAGTTTTAGTTTACCGAGTAAATCTGAGCTTTAGCTTCTGGGCGTATCGCTGTCGCTTCGTTCAGATCTATTCAAAATTTATCGAATTTATCTAAGCTTTGATCTCGGGCGCATCGCTATTTTCTCGTTTAGATTAATTCACCAATTACCCGGATTAGTGATCTGTTTAATCGGCTGTAAGCTCCCTGTTTATCACGATAAACCTTGTAAAGCCGATTAGATTAAATCATAAGCTTAGCTTTGTCTAGATCCATACATTCATGGGTTTGTACATTGTTACTTGGCACGTGTCGGCTTTTAGATCTAGCCGTCTGGTTGCTCATCGGCATCGGTAGCTCATTACCGATCCGTAGTAGATCGCTTTTATTACACGCTTACTCTACACGGTCTTTTGTCGCCTTCTGTATCGGCAGAGCCTTGCCGATACCCCATGTAAGAGTGATTCGGAAATCCAGTCGATACACTCTTGAATTGGACAGTTTATTATTTCCTTGTCAATTTACAGGTCAAATTGACTGGCACGCTTAGTCTGCATTCTGAGGCTTGGCGAACAGTGCCCTCAGATTCCAGTGTGTTGATTTTGCATCAACACATCTTTTGGCACACCTGGTGAGACCTGGAACATCAAGATGTCAGAGAAGGTAGAGATCTCGGGAAACAATCAGATCCCGATTGATAAAGAGAAGTTGAAGGAAGAACACAAGGCAGAACTTAAAGCTCTCACAGATGCTTTTGAGCAATAGTGCCTTTTGTCCTTCAGCACCAACAGAAGTGGAGAGGTAGTCAAAAAGTTCAATTTTCCCACTTTTGTATCATATGAAGAGTCACAGAAGGAGGATAGGATGATTCATCAAATGAATCAAGCGATTGGACATGCTTTCGTAAATCATGCTCCACTCATGGCCAACCACATCCATAACGCTGTGATCAAGACGCTACAAGATAGAGGGACACCTGGCTTTGTGGGACCAGCCTACTATCAGGGAAGTCAGATGGTCTTCTCTCCTATTGGATCGGCTCCTGGGATATCACAGATCCATCCTCAAGCTCCGGCTGATGAGGGTGTTATAGATGCACAGTCGATCAGTACTGTAGCGTCACCTTAGATCCCTCCTGTGTATACCAACTCTACACCGATGACCACATATGCACAGGGGAACTTCATGTCAGGATACCCAGTTGGTTGGAATCCAACTACTGGACTTGGTATGTCTCTGGAATTCATGATTCCATCTCCATTAAAGCAGCCAAGTACATCGGCTTCTCAGCTGATGAACCAGCAAGAAAATGCATCGGCTCCACAGCCGACTCAGCCTCAAGACACCACACCAGCGTCACAACCAGCGGTTACTCCTGCATCAGTGCCTTCTCTAGCAAGTCCAAGACATGTGTCGGCCCCATGGCCGACACCTCAACAACAGTATCTGGCGATGATGTTGCAACCCAAATCTCCAACAGAAGTTCTAGCAAACAGACTCCCACATGCCAACGGAGTCACATGGGTTTTCCAATATCTTGCGACTGGTATGTGGCGCCATGTGGATGTGCCTAATGTACCTAGCTTTGCACGTCGTCAGTCTGGTCAGGGGGCAACACAGAGCAGTCCAAGCAATGAGATGGTGCTGTACCAATCACCATCTAATCAACCTCCTCAGCAAGCTACACAGACCGCATCGGCTACTCAACCGATGACCTCACCAAACGTCCAGCCAGCATCAGCAACTTTGCCGTTGATTCCATCAGCACCACAGGCAGCATCGGCTGGTGGTCAACAGATCGATTGGACATCCAAGATTGCTGAGGTTATGAGAGATTAGTTTGGTTTGAAGCCAAAGCAGCAGAATCTGATGTACAGAACTCCATATCCAGCTGCTTATGATCAACTGCCATTGCCCCATAAGTACAAGCTTCCATATTTCACCAAGTTTTCTGGAAATGGGAAAGTCTCCACAGTGGAACATATCAACAGATTCATTGTGCAGTGTGGAGAGGCAGCTCAACATGATGCATTAAAAGTGCGTTTGTTTTCCATGTCCTTGTCTGGATCGACCTTCACATGGTTTACTACATTGCCAGCCAATTCCATCATTTACTGGGCCGATCTAGAGAAACAGTTCCACCAATTATTCTACTCTGGTGTAGAGGAGATGAAATTGACCGATTTGACTAACCTGAGGCAAACAAACGATGAATCGGTCGCTACCTTCATCCAGAGGTTCAAAGATGTTAAGAACCGGTGCTTTAGTCTGGTTCTGTCTGATCAACAGCTAGTAGAGGTTGTCTTCCAAGGACTCCTGCCACACATCAAGGAGAAGTATGCTTCTCGGAAGTTCTACAGCATCAGTCAGATGGCTAACAGGATGACTGGGGAAGCAAGACCATATGAACAAAAGAGGAGCAACTTCTAGAAAAAGGTTAACTTTGTTGACTGCTCAGATTCTTCTGATTCAGATGATGATGAGATGGTGGGATCGGCTGAATGAGTTTAGAACAATAAGAAGCCGATCTCATGTCCATTTGGTAACAAAGAACCCGAGAAGTATGGGTTCGATATTACCAAAGCTGACAAGATCTTCGACCTAATGCTGTCAGAGGGACAAATTAAGTTGAAGCCATACCATAAGATCCCGACAGATCAGGAATTGAAGAATATCAAGTATTGCAAGTGGCACAATGCGACATCTCATGATACCAATGAGTGCAAGGTATTCCGTCAGCAGATACAATCGGCTATAAAGCAAGGTAGGCTCAAGTTTGAGACACCTAAAAAGCCGATGAAGATTGATGGACATCCGTTTCCAGCAAATATGGTAGATGTTGGAAAGAAGGGTAATGCTTTACAAACCAAGATGCTCACATCACAGTCGGCAAAGGAGTCTGGTGCTGTTGATCCCGAAGCACAGATTATGGCCGATGATGCTAAAGGCATAGGGCCGCAACAGAGAGAAGAATCGGTGGCGCCTAAGAAGAAGGTCACGTCTCAGATGCTGTTGAACAAATTCCAGCGTGATCAAGAGAGAAGACAATACCGAGAAGAATCTGTCAAATGACATGAGGGACATTGGAAGTGTTCTTTCTTTGTGTACTGTTGGGAACAAGGGTTGACTCTGCGAACAGTGGATAATTGTCCAGAGTGCAACGGCTTCTATCGTGAAGACCGGTCATTCAAGAAGCCATGTTTCGACCAGAGGCCTCGAGGGCTGATCATTAGAGAGAGGAGCAATAATAGATGCATCTTTGTACATGATCGGCTGGGGGGCAGGACCATACTGCGTGATCCTGCAGGAGGATGGATTTCTGCAGATGAGCGAGTTGAACAAGCTGCTGCTGCTCATATTCCTGATGAGTACCCACATCGCAGAGATCCAAAAAGAGTGCCTATTCATGACAACATTGATCAGCCTCGATGGTATCCAGGAGGATTGACCAGGTCACAAAAGAGACGGGTTCAGAGACTGCGTTAGACAGAGGCCCTGGAAGAAGAGGAAAGAAGAGAGGCTCCAAGGAGGGGAGTCAGATCTGAAGTTTGGCGTGTTAAGACAAAGGCTGCTAAAGAGCAACTATCAGGATCATCGGCTGCACCTATTAATATGGTCTTCATGCTACCTAGTGAATTCATGGCTCCAAATGATGATTGTGAGGAGCAAGACTTAGAAGAGGCTATGGCTCAGTTAAATTTGGAACCCATACCAGCTACTTTTGAGAAACCAGAGGATGAAAAGCGCAAACATCTTAAGGCTCTGTTCTTGAAAGGATTTGTTGACGGTAAATCTGTCACGAAGATGTTGGTGGATGGAGGAGCAGCAGTGAATGTAATGCCTTATGCTATGCTACGCAAACTCAGCAAAGGTAGTGAAGATCTGACCAAGACAGATATGATGCTCAAAGATTTTGAAGGGGTCGTATCTCCGGCAGTTGGAGCATTGTGCATTGATTTAACCATCGGCAGTAAAACTCTTCCCACTACTTTCTTTGTTATCAATGGGAAGGGATCATACAGTTTGCTATTGGGAAGAGATTGGATTCATGCCAATTGTTGCATACCCTCTACTATGCATCAATGACTTATACAGTGGATTGGTGATGTTGTTGAAGTCGTTGCTGCTGATTCATCATTCAGTATTGCATCGGCAGAAGCCTGTGAAGAGAGTTATGAAAGAGTAAAGTGCTTTTCTGGCCAAGCATGGGAAGCAGAGTTTTTGAAGGTCGCTACTTATGAAATATCATCGAGTTCAGTAGTTGAATCTACAGATGAACCTTTGGTGGTATTTGTAAAAGCTGATGATGTGAGCATCGGCTGAATTTTAGTATAGCCGACATAACAACTGTCGCCTTTAGAACAAAAAATGTAAAGGAAAGCCAGTGATATTGTGATAACATTGGCTGTGGATGGCCGATATAATATTGTATCAACCTTAGGGCAATAAAATTCAAAAGAAAATGATGTATTGGGCAAAGGCAGGAATTGTAAATTAAATGTTGTTTACAATACATCAGATTGAAGTTTTTCCACCACGACAAGAATGAGTGACAGTTCACAAGGGTCCCAGGACATTCTGAATTACAGAGATCGCACGTAGGCGAATGTCATCGGCCTTCTGGATCTCCTGGATGTCAGCCTCAGCAGAACCTGGTATTGCTTTGATGCTCTTGTGAAGCTGATAGGTTTGGCGGGCTTGTTCTTGTTTCTCTGCTTCGAGTTGCTGAAGAACCATTGGAAGTTGGGATAGTCTGTTGTCCACATCGGCAATTTCTTGGTTCATATGTTCCAATTCCTTGAGGAGACGATCCCGTTTGACTTTTAGGTCTCTTTTGGATTGCTCCATGGCTACCTTGGATTGGGTCAGAGAAACAATTTTCCCTCGGGTTGCATCCACGAGACTCTTCAGATCATCTCTTTGTTTGATCATTTGCTCATGGTGAAGCCGATCAGAGAGACGCTTTTGGGCTTTAAGGACTGAAATCTGATGACTCTCAATATAGTCAGCAGGGTGCAGGGCCTCTTCAAGGGATTCAGGAAGAATACCCTTCAGAGACCTCAGGATAGTGCGAATCAGCTCAGCATCTTGAACCAGTTGGCCAATATCTTGATCCAACAATTGTAGAACTTCCTGGAGTTTGGCCTTAGTTTCTTCAGATAGTGGAGTCGATTCTACTTATGATGTCACTTCATCTTCTGCACCACTAGTTCCAAGTTGGAAAGAAAACAGACTGTTGTCTGGGCTGTCCTGTGCCTAGCCAAAGAGGGAGAGGTGGTAATTAGATGATTTCTTTTCTGAATTTCTGGAAATGATGAAATGTCTTACTTGAATTCGAGGAACTTCATCGGTGATCGGTGCAGAGGAAGATGCAAGTAGCAGTGCTGAAGCACCAGAGTCAGGAACGATTGATGACTCTTGCACAAAGCTTGGTGCTTGCTGAATAAAGGGATCGATGTCAGGTGCAGAAATTAGTTAGAAAAAGAAAGATGATTGTGTTACCTGGACTGGTGAAGTAGTTGTTCTGGCCCTCCTGGAAGGAAGATGCTGAATCTGATATGATAATGCAGATATCAGATGATTGTCAGGAAATTATGAATAAATAAGAAGAGTACCTGGACAATTGGAGATGTTTGGGAGGCAATCTCCTGGTCCTTATCCTCATCGGTATCTTTGGCAGCTATGTCTGCACGTGTGAAATAATAAGGTCAGTTGGGAATGTGTTACAATTAGTAGAGTAAAATTATTTATTACCTTCTGAACGAGGAGGAGTAGCATCTGCTGGAACATCGGCATTTGGTGCCGATGCAATGGTTAGAGTTCGACTGAAGGAGCCTGGAGTCTTCTGAATTGTTTTCTTGGTGCTGGTTACCTTTCGTTTCTTGCCAGCGGCCACATCAGCAAGGGTTGGTGCATTATAGCCGATAAGAGGATAGTCCGTTGGTGGAGCATATCTAATCGGTTGTCCGCTTCTACTGATTGTTGGGGGTGGAGTGCCATCAGCCTGATAAGAAGATTTGTCAGAATACAGAAAGACAAAGTAATATGAGAATGCAACAAGAAGAGTTTTTTCTGTGTTTACCTCATCATCAACACCTTGGTAGTTTTCATCCAAGGCAATGCAGTAGACCTTCAATGATCCGCAAGGTGATCTTGCCATTCTGACCACCATTGTGTAAAAGGGATGGTGGTAAGTGGTGCTACTTGCCAATCAGCTAGCTGTGTCATATAGATGACAGGCTCTAGATTCTTCAGCTGATTATATGTGTGAGCAGTGCCGATTCGGTTTCTCGCCTGTACCTTATCGGCAAAATAGAAGAGAGGCGGTACTTGCACGAATCCCAGTTGCCTGGCTACAACTGATGGGTAGCAGAACTCATAACCAATTGCGCTCTTTCCAGAGGTGAAGTTAACAGGCAGAATTCTTGGAGATATGGCATCTCTCATGATATTTGTGGCTTCTTCATCGTTTTTCCAAGAATCAAGGTTGAGCTTGAAAGGATTTTCATACTCTCTGTTGTCATCATGGTATGCAAACCAGATGGTAGAGTCTTCGGTGAAACCATTGTAAAAGCATTTGAAAAAAATCGGTTTTGGTAAAGACATTGGAGTCATTGGCAATCATGATAGCTGCTTCGCCGAAGGAGGTGCAACAGCGAGTAATTGGGTCTTCCTCTTCATCAAATTCTTCAGATGGGAAGGACAGTTCTGATAACCTAATGCCCATGGTCTTGTGCATATACATATTCAGCCATAATTGGATGAACCACCAGGGACCACCCAGATTGGAGATCGGCTGATCGGCCCTTAATTTGGCCGATACCTGGTGGAGGAGGTTGTAGATTGATCCTAGAAGATGCTTGCCAAGGGGTACTGGGTTTCCACTAGCCAGAGTTTCGGCCATCTTCAGAGTGTTGTTGGTTGGGCCTACTGTTTTGCCACACAAGATGAATTTCTCCAACCACATATTGAGGAAAGCAGTATGCTCCCTAATTGACACCGAGCCGGTTTTCATATTCTCAGAGACATATCCGCTCCAGCCACCGATAGCTCTAGTTTGTATCTTGAAAGTGGTCGGATCTAGAAAATTAAAAGCTCTATCGGAGGCAGTGATGTTCAGGCCCGTCAACATCATAACATCTAGCAGAGTGGGGATCATTGGACCATGACCAAACAGAAAGGCATTTATAGCATCAGACCAAAAGAAGGAAATCGATATGAGCATCGGCTCATTCTTTACCATTTCAGACTGGGATAAATTGAGGCATTGGCTGATGTCATATTGTTCCCAGGTGGCTCGGTGACTTCCTGCTACTCTACGAAACAAATTTCTCCACCTGGGGTAACATTTGGCCAAGATCTGAAGGCAAGGGACCAATTTGATGTCATGTTTGAAGCTTTCAGTGGAATTATGCCGGTTTCCAGATTGATTATATCAGTTGGATCTGGGTTCCCCATGGGACCTAGGCAAACCATGCTAGGTTGTTCGGACAAAGGGATGAAAATCGAACTCCTAAGGGCCTAGGAAATGATAGCAGAAGAAGGGAAAATCAAGAACAGCCATAGGTCGCAGATCAAAATAGCGACGCAGGGGAATAGAAAAGTTGTGATATCTAGGGGATCTCGGAGATGGAAGCCATTTCAGACCTTGGGATGAGCCTTGAGTGTTCGGGGAAGATCCGCCGGAGTTCGCAGATGGCGGCGCAGATGAGTTCTTCAGTGGAGGAGGAAATGGCCAGAGTGTGAGAGGTTGCAAAAGGTACCCTGATGTATTTATAAGGTGACCCCACCTCAAGAGTTGGAATACTGAATTGATAAAAGCGATGGCATGAAGCGCTTTTGAGGCAACCGCTTGGAGGAAATAATTGTAATTGGGAAATAATTTTGGAGCAAAAGGATATTTCACTCCGAAACCTGGGGGGGCATGTGTTGACACTGTTTTTCGGCACGTGTCAAAGAATCGGTAAAAGAAAGGAATGCATGTTGAAATAACGATGGTGCATGGCAGGTAAAGATCGGGCATAGATTAGTACCGATCAGGCCTCTCAGTGTTTTCTAGGCAAATTTTGATACGGGACAACCTCGGATTGGAAGGCGGTATTTTCTGTTTATTAGAATAAGTTTCTTTAGATAGAATCAATGTTTTGCCGTAATCGGCTAGGACTGTGTTAGCGTGGGGTATAAATATGAACCCCCGAACTATTGTAAAGATTGATACACATCCAACAAACAAAACTTTACTCTACTTGCAATTTACTTTCTCGTCGGCGGCTTCGCCATCTTTTTTCTTTCCACGAGTTCTTTCAAGCTGATCAAGGACATCTCACATTCGAGCAACTTGGTTTGCTGGTAAGTTTTTGTTTACCAAGTAAATCTGAGCTTTAGCTTCCGGGCGTATCGCTGTCGCTTCGTTCAGATCTATTCAGAATTTATCGAATTTATCTAAGCTTTGATCTCGGACGCATCGCTGTTTTCTCGTTTAGATTAATTCACCAATTACCCGGCTCAGTGATCTATTTAATCGGCTGTAAGATCCCTGTTTATCATGATAAACCTTGTAAAGCCGATTAGATTAAATCATAAGCTTAGCTTTGTCCAGATCCATACTTTCGTGGGTTTGTACAGTGTTACCTGGCACGTGTCGGCTTTTAGATCTAGCCGTCTGGTTGCTCATCGGCATCGGCAGCTCATTGCCGATCCGTAGCAGTTTGATTTTATTACACGCTTACTCTACACGGTCTTTTGTCTCCTTCTGCATCGGCAGAGCCTTGCCGATACCCCCACGTAAGAGTGATTCAGAAATCCAGCCGATACACTCTTGAATTTGACGGTTTAATGTTTCCTTATCAATTTACAGGTCAAATTGACTGGCACACATGGTCTGCATTCTGAGGCTTGGCGAACGGTGCCCTCAGATTCCAGTGTGTTGATTTTGCGTCAACAGCTTCAACATTGCGATGTAGCTGATCAGCGAAGCACAGCTGTATCGCACGCTGGTAGGTGGCACCAGCGTTCTTCAACCCCGAAGGGCATGGTCTTGTAGGCGTATGCCCCATAAGGTGTGATGAAGGCCGTCTTGATTTGGTCTTCTTCTTTCAGGGTGATTTGATGGTATCCTGAGTAGTAGTCAAGGAAGGATAACAGGACACATCCTGCTGTCAAGTCGATTACTTGATCAATATGTGGTAGCCCGAAAGGATCCTTTGGGCAGTGTTTGTTTAGATCGGTGTAGTCGACGCACATACTCCATTCATTGTTGTTCTTCTTCTGGACGAGCACGGGGTTAGCCAGCCATTCGGGATGGTAAACTTCTTTGATAAACCCTGCTGCGAGTAGTTTCGCCAGTTCTTTCTTAATGGCCTCTCGCTTGTCCGGTGAGAAACACCGCAACCATTGCTTTTTTGGCGTGGCTTTAGGGTCAACCTTTAAGGCATGCTCGATCAACTCCTTGGGCACTCCTGGCATATCCGCTGGTTTCCACGCGAACACGTCTCGGTTGCCCTAAGGAAGTTGACGAGCTCGAGTTCCTATTTGTCGCCCAGTCCTTCTCCTATGATGGCTGTTTTGGAGTCATCTCCCTCTTGTAGCTAGATAGTCTTGGTGCCCACATCACCAGTTGGTTTAACCGATGATTGGCTTGGCTTCTTGGAAGGCATCGACTCCTTGAGTGAGAGTTCCTTAGCAGCAGCAAGTATCTCGCTGATAGAGCTAGGGACCCAGATTGTAGCAGCATGATCTATTGCTTCCTTGTCACACTCGAAGGACTTGAGGAGGCCCCCACGCAATGAAAGTACTCCTGTGTTGCCTGACATCTTGAGGAGCAGGTAGACATAGTGCGGTACTGCCATGAACTTGGCTAGAGCAAGTCTTTCCAAGATAGCATGGTAAGAGGATTCGAAGTCAGCTACTTCGAACTTGATGTATTCTGTCCGAAAGATCTGTTCTGTACCAAATATAACCGGGAGAGTAACCGAGCCGATTGGTGTAGAGGAATTCTCGTTGACGATGCCGTAGAATGGAGCCTTGCTTTGAGTAAGCAGACTCATGTAGTTGACGCCCATCTTTGCCAAAGTATTTGCAAAGATTAGGTTGAGCCCACTTCCTCCATCAATGAGTACTCGAGTAAGCTTGGAGCCCTGGATGACTGGATCAAGTACTAGTGGGAGCTTTCCATGTTCAGAGAAGCTGGTCCATTGATCTTCCATGGAGAAGGTAATGGGGACCTCGCTGTATTTCAGTAGCCTCTAAATCGCTGGCTCGACTGAGAGGATCTCTCTGAGTAGGAGCTTTTGAGCTCGCTTGGAGAAGCTAGGATCTCCTCCAAATATGACATTGATGATGTTTTGTTACTGTTGGAAACCATCGTGGTCTTTCTTGTCGTCTTCGTCATCTTTGTCTTGTTTTTTCTTAGGAGCTTCTGCAGGTGCCGATTGGAAGGACTTGCGCAGGATCATGCATTCCCACATCGAGTGATTGCTCTTGGGGTGAATTGGGCATCTCTTGTTGTGGAGAATCTTATCGAACTGGTCCTACGGCTTGTCGCCCTTCATACCACGTGGGGTGCGATCCATAGTGCCGACTGTATCGTCAGGCTTACGCTTGCGCATAGGATCCCGCTGGTTGCTAGGCCCTCCACGGTCATTGTGGCGCTTCCCATTGTTGTCGTTGTTGCGACGCGGGAAGCGGCTGTGTTCTTGCTCTTCTTCGTCCGCCCAGCGCTGCATCATGTCTCATAGCTCCACTACCATCTTAGGGCGATTACGCCCAAAATCACGGTATAGAGACTGGACGGTGATGTCGCTCTGGAAGTAGTCGATGACGACGTCGTCGGCGACGTTGGGGATGGTGGCCCTTGTGTCGAAGAAGCGCTTGACATAGGATCTGATCGACTCGCCTTGCTCCTGCTAGCACATGGACAGGGCATGGCGAGTAGCCACTCGATGTAGTGACCCCTGGAAGTTGTTGATGAAGGCCTTCTTGAGGTCATCCCACGAGTGTATTGACTCGCGTGCCAAGCTTTCGAGCCACGTGAGAGGTGCAGGCTCCAGGGCCATCAGGAAGTAGAGGACCTTGGTGTTGGTGTCTCCCCCTGCAACACTAACAGCGGTCGAGTATAAACGTAACCATTGAGCAGGGTCTTGCTTATCGTCGTAGTTTTGGATGTTCGTGGGCTTGAAATCCTTTGGGTACTCGATGTTGTCGAAAGCCCTACTCAGGGCTTGGAAGCGGTCGGAGTTGTTTGCAAGCTGAGCTCTGCGTCTTGCGTTGATGATGTCCCGTGCGTCCATGATGGAATCGGCTACCTCTTCCCTATTGTGCCCGCGGTTATTGTTGTTGCGGTTTGGCTGAGGCCCAGGGTATTGGTTTACTGGTGGTTGGCCACCCCTGGGGCGATGGCTGCTCGCGGCTTCTTGATCCTCTTGATTTCTTTGGTTTTGCTGCTCCTGTTGTTGTTGACGCTGGTGGCCTCCGGGGGTACAGCTTGCCTGAGGTATGACTGTTGCAGTAGCCCTTGATCGCGTACCGTGGAGTGAGGACAGCGGGTTCTGTCTCTCGAGTTATTCAACAGCATTCATGGCGAGATTTATGACTCGTTAAATCTCTTGATTCTGGGGCATCGTCATGAGTCGCAGGGTTGCCTATATCATCGCAGCAATTGGTGTTCTGAAGACAGGGTCTGCGACATTGTTGAATTCGTTGTTGAGGTTGCGCGGTGGAATACGAGCACGTTCGGCCGCATGAACCCTGCGCTCCTCTTTACGTTGATTCCTTGCCCTGCGGGCTGTGTGAGTGGCTTCATCTTCGTCTGGTGGAGCATCTTGGGTCAGATTGTCTGCTGAAATCTGATCCAAGGCTTCGTTTGGATCGTGCTGGCTAGGAGCGCCTCCGGGTTGTTGGATAATCAGCGGAACCAAACGTTCGGGAGAGAAGCTTTCCAGATCTGATTCATAATTAGCTAGAACAGTTCCTCCAGACCCAGTTTCCCTCTCAGTTTCGAGGGGAGTACCATGTTGAAATGGGAGATCATCAATGCTGGCAACTTCTCGAAGGTTGTTGAGTAGTTCTGCGAGAGTATAACTTTGGAGGACTTGAGTTGGATTTTTGCCAACGCATTGGTGGTGCGATCTAGGCTGTCATTGGATGACTCGACTGGATCTGGGTATACGTCGAAAATGGGTGCCTCCCGGCTAGCGGTGACTGAGTGGTCTTCGACGCGGAGTAGACGATCCAGGCTATTTTCATAGATGGATTTAATCATCTATTTGTAAGCAGATGATGAATTGCGCAAGCCAAAGATGGGTTGCGCAAGAGGAGTCCCAATCCGAGTAGATTTCGTTTTGAGATCAATCTAAGTCCGAGTGGAACTCGAGTTGTCGTCTCGATCTCCTTGGCGAGGTCGGGAAGCAACATAACGCCACGTTCGTGAGATCTGGCGAATTTGTTGGAATCTTTTGAAGTAGAGATCTTCAGTGTGGGAGAGTTGGTTAGGTGGTTGTCGAAGCCGCCCGAACCAATGGCGACGCAGACCCACGAGCCGAAGATGAAGGTGGCGCCTTGGGGAGGCGTCATGGTGGTGAGAGAGAAGGTGGCCATCGAACTCGCCTATGAACTCGCCGAGTCCCCTACCTAGCGCGCCAGCTGTCGGTGTTTACCGCCAAGCCTACTCAGGGATACCCTTAGCAGTAAGGTTTGTAGGTAGGGATCGGCGGCTCTAGAACTCGATAGTGCAAGGAACACAAAGATTTAGACAGGTTCGGGCCGCGAGTTGTGTAATACCCTACGTCCTGTGTGGCAGTTTGTATTGCCTTATGTGTTGATGTCTTTCGAGGGGGTCCCTATCCGCCTTTATATATCCAGGGGGACAGGGTTACATGGAAAGTCCTAGCCGAGTACAGTTGGAGTCCTACTACAACACGATCGGGTAGTTTCCTTTGCACTGCAGCTATTTCTACGCCTATTCGGGTAGTTTACAAGAGAGGTAAGGTACATCCATGAGCTATCCCTTACTCTAGAACATTCTATACCTATAAGCAGTCCCGCAGTCCCGGGTCTGAAAAGCTTCTTGCCGATTTTTTTGAATCAGCTTAAATGATGAACAAGAATATGGTATAGCCTCAGAAGGCCATACAAGCTCAGCAACACAAACTCCGTTTCTCTCATCGTCTGAATTATCAGATTCACAATCAACATGTGTATTGGACTGATGAGATTCACAATTACATGTAGATGCTTGTATGTTAGAAGCTAAACGATGTGTGATAGGATCAGTTTGTGTCATCGTCCATACAGAAATAATGGGTGCACGCCTTAACAAATCATTATGCACATCATCCGGAATCGGCCCATGATGGACACCCGATCCTTGTGGAAAAATAGTCTGCACACTGCATGCTTCAGTAGTATATGAGGAATCAAAATTTGCCAATTCATTCGTTCCGCTAGGGGCAGCCGAACAATGAATTGATGCAAACGGTGTTGGTGTTGTCGGGCTGGCCACCGTCACACCGGTCTGACCGGTCGGTAGGACCGGTCTGACCTGTTCGGCCATGTTTGGTAGGGCCGAATGTGGTGGCGGTGACTGCCCAGTGAAATAGTTCAGTGGCATACTATTTAACAGTTGTGATATAAATGCAGATGCTGCCGATGAACTAGGGTTAAGGGTTTCAATAGAATAACTATGATCCAAGACTTCTCCCTCACCCAAACCTCGCACTTGATCGACAAGATTGTGCAATAGATCATTTGTACAATCGCATGAATCAACAATCCTCTCTCCTATGATGGATAGAAATTGTTCAACCAAATCAGGAGACGAAGTGCTTACTTTGCTTGTCGCTGTAGATGGGAACGTCGGCATGATGAATTCTTCCTTCTTGATCACACCTTGCCGAGTCCTCTCGCAACATGCAAGCAATCTCCTCGTGGCCTCTTCTTGCTCCATCCTGAGCTGGGCCTCGAATTGCTTGCGACGCTCCTCAGGTATGTTGTCGTACTCAACATCGATGATGTCCTCGGGGTCGATCTCAGATGCATCTATGATATCATCGGCCATGGCTGCCGATAAAGATTTCTTCTTCCCCAGCGGAGTCGCCAAAATATGTTGATGCAATTCTGGTCAACACACGAAAGCGCTAGCATGCGCGGATCGCAAACGATCCTCACCAGCGAGGTCCTACGCAGGCTGGTCAGACCGGTTCTTCAGACCGGTCAGACCGCTTGAGGTAGAGACGCCGCGAAAACCTAAAACCACGAGCTCGGGAGGGACCCCGTCGGAGCCCGCAGATCTAGGGTTGTCCTGGAGTCGGTAGGCCACCCAGAACACCCTCGAATGCCGTAGAGACGAGCGACGAACAGCAAGGGGTTGGAAAAGCTAGGGTTTGGAGATAAAAAGTAAAGGGTAAATGTGTTGATTCGATTGGGATTACCTCAATCGGCTGTGGCCCTTCATATATATAGGGTGGGGAGGTCTATACCTATTAGAAGTCGTAACCCTAACAAATCTCGAGTCAAAATACAACTCCAAACTCGGATTGGCTGTTTCGGACCGGTCCCTGGACCGGTCTGGCCGCCCTGGACCGGTCAGACCAGGGTGCAGATCTTTCAGGAGGCATAACTCTCTCATCCGGACTCCAAATTGGACAATCCACATATGTATTTCGATCATCTCGACGAGATCTACGCAATGGTGCTGTCCAATTGACATTTTTAACAATATTATCCAGACCGGTCTGACTGGTTTGTCTAGATTGTCCAGCAAACTCGGTATTTGCCGATTTTGGATGTCAACACTCCTCCGGCAGCACGACCTCCTTGGCGCACGAGACCACGCGAACTCCTCCGGCAGCACGACCTCCTTGGCAGTGAGCTTCCTCGACGATGCGAGCTCCCTGGTTTGTCATTTTTTTTTCTAGATTTTGTAGCATGTTGAAACCACGTGTTCCAAATGTTTTAAAACAATGTTGCAAGTGTTTTATGCGCAAGTTGCAAAAGTAGATCTGGATATTATAATGTTGCATGTGTTTCAGACAAATATTGCAAGTGTTTCATCTGAATATTGTATTTTCATCGAGAGATCTAGAATATTTCATGTAAGATGAAACAGATATTGAGGCGAGCTTTTTTTTAATCACTGATGGATGAATAATAAATTGTTTTCGAGATGCTTTGATGTTGCAAATGCTAATTCTCGATATTGCATACATTAAGTTTCGACGTTTCAGACGCTATTTTTAGATGCTGCATGAACCATTGCATATAGGAGATGTTCCCATCCGAGTTCCGAACGCTATCAGTGCCCAATAAAAATTTCCAGAACAAAATAAAAAAGAGACCCGTCTCTCTCCCTGGGCTCAACTGATTCGGCGGACGCATTTCAGTAAAGAGGCCCATCAGGTTTCGCCCTGTTGGCCGTAGGCACAGATAACGCACGGGTGGGCTGGACGCTGCAACTTGTTCCATGATCCTTTAACACGTCGTGTCCTACTTCTCCTCTCCGGTTCCTACGAACTACTGCACAGGCTGGTTTTGTAATACTATATATAGCAACATGCATGTACGTAAATATCCTGGGGGACACGATCTTCCCTGATTTGTTTAGTGCCACCACCTTTCTCCATCTGACAAAACGCTACTCAACCGATAATCATGTGGTGGCAACCACAAATTAAGCCATCCAATGCATGCAAGTGGGCGACTACTAGTGTACTATATTTGTCGGCGAAGAAGAGCAGTGGGCGTCTTTGTCGATGGATGCTTGCTCGTTAGCCAGCAACGCTGCCATCTACCAGCTGCTGATCAACTGGTGGGTCCCACAAACAAATGACGACAGAGAGGTAGAGCGCTCATCGATCAGCTGTTTTAATGTGCCTGAACGTCTTTCCTGGACCAACACAAAATCGCACTAGCACTAGCATCCGAGATGTTTCTTGAGCAGATGTTAGTGTAGCCGATGAACTAGCAGTTTGGACAGCCCAATTATCATCTATAGATTTACCTTTTTCATGATATCTAATTGATCCTTTAAATCAGTTTGGACAGCCCAATTATCATCTATAGATTTACCTTTTTCATGATATCTAATTGATCCTTTAAATTACCGAGCAAATTATTTGTGGGCTTTTATATATATATATATATATATATATATATATATATATATATCAGCAAACTTTTAATCCATAATAGAAGATAATTGGCTGAGCAAGTCGGAAGGTGAAGTGCTTACATCGCTTATTACCTCAATTTGCTTATCCTTGAGTGTAAAGGAGGGCATCACAAAGTCTCAAACCATCGTGACTTGGCCTTTTTCATCTTTCCTGGATCCCTTCAAGAATTGTGCCTTGAAGCGTTCTCTAGCCACTAAGTAGTCTTAGCGCTCCTCCTCGCTGAGTTCCTTGATAGATGTGGTGATGATGTTGCTCTCGTCGAGGTTAGTGATGATGCCTATCTTTTCTAGGGTATGATAGATCGATTTTCAATAAACTCTAAACCCTTTCCCTAGCGGAGTCGCCAAAAATGTGTTGACGCCTTTTCTGGGCCAACATAGGAACGCACTAGCACGTGCGGCACGAGGAGGCGCTCGATGCAATGCCTCCTACGCAGGGCGGTTAGACCAATTGTTCGGACTGATCAGACCGGTTCGCCGGGTAGATCAGCGAAGACCAATGAACGCTCGTCTGGGAGGGACCCCGTCAGGGCAAGTGCACGCAGGAAGGGACCTCGTTAGGGCAAGCGCACGCAGGTAGTTCTAAGGAACGCAAACCACCTAGAATGCCTTCGAACTTTGTCGACACGCAGGAAGAACAGCAAGTACGGGGGGAGCAAGGGTTTGGAGAAGACAAAAGGTAATGAAAAATAATAGATTGATTTGTTTTTGATCGATTGGATGCCCTCAATCTGCTGTGACCCTTTATATTTATAGGGTGGGGATGTCTTGCCCCAAATAGGGTTGAAACCCTAGCAAATCCCATACTAAAATACAACTTCTACACAGATTCTACAGACCAAAACCGGTTGCGACCGCCCCTATGAAGCGGTCTGACCGATCTGCCCGGGGTGCAGAACTTTCCGAAGGCATATCTCTCTCATTCGAAGCCCGAATCAGACATTCCACATATGCATATTGATCGTCTCGATGAGATCTACGCAATGGTCAAGTCCATTTTGCCTTTTGAGCAACTTGAGAAGACCAGTCAGATCGGTTTTGGGGATAGGTCTGACCGGTCCTCCCCAGCCGGGCCACTTTTGAGTGCGAACAAATATGTTCTTAGTTACGACAGCTAACCAGCACATGCATGAAATAGACATCAAGCAAACTAGCCAGGCTAAATAGTTATGATCGACCTAAATGCAGGAGCTCAAGTTCATTTTTCAGAGCAAGCTAATCAACTACTCAATTGGCCAGCCAAAGCGCGCAAGCAATGATTAAATGACGGAATCAACAGTAGCATTACTAGAGCATGAAAGTAATACTTCAACAACTATTACATCAGATTTTGCATTGGAAAGAAACCAGATGCATCTCATATGTGCGCTAGGATTAAGTTTACAAACATATTATAGACGTCATAAGTGAAATATATCAAAGACAATGTTCAAAACGTAAACAACAGAGTAAATAACTTTATTACACACTCTAATAGATATACACAAACGTCTTAAATTGTTTCTCTGATAACTTAAACGAGGTCTTCCACAACATCTTCATCCACATGCTGACTGGATGATGCATGCCTAGAACTCCTCGAAGTCGTCATAGTTCTCCACTTCAGTGTTCTCTTCTGGGCAGCAATTAGGCAAGGGTGAGTACTCTTATAGTTGGTACTTAGCAAGTGGGGGAAAATCAGGGCCGGGCGGAAGGACGTGCGGCCCGTGCGGTCGCATAGGGGCCCCATTTTTTGGGCCCCTGTTGGGTATTTAAGCGTCATGAATAAATCCGCAAGCGCACGGATATCGTTGTAGCTTTCACCTCAGAGTATTCCAAGGGTTATCGAATCCACAGGGAACGTGTGTGCACTCTCTTCTATTCTAATCGGTCCAAGGACACACAAATATAGGTAGAAGGGTAGAGAGGATTCCTAAGATAGTGCTATTGCTGAGTTAAATGTCGATCTCTTGGGCACAATACTCGCTTCGGGCACCGGCTTACAACTGGTCTGCCAGTCGACTCCGGCCAACAGCTCTACTCTATATCCGAACGTGGAGGATTACGAAGGACCAATAGGGCTGTCACCACCTACGGCCTACCTCTACTAAACCGTGGGATATAAGGCAAACGAAGGCTAAAGCCTAGCCTAGACACCACGTCTACGCTATTGATTATTACTGCAGTCTAACTACATATCTCGAGCCGTAGCAAACTACGGCACTCTGTACGAATACAGAGCGACGAAACCGCGAGTAAGAGAACTGATCTCACTCAACCACAAGCACTACTAGCATCTACTATACCAAGTAAAATACTAGAGATAGGAACCATGAATACTTACTAAATACCGAAGAATGTAGCAGCATCCGTAGAGGTACAAGCTGGGAGCAGAGAGCCGACACCCCGGCACTTCTCCCGAACTATTCCCTCACTCTTGTAGAGGTACAAAATGGAGAAGAGCGCCGAAGGCCGGCGCCCCTCCTGAGTACCTCTACCCTCTCCCTAGACTAAGACAACTCTAAATGCAAGAGAAGGTGTGAAGCTCACACTTGGTGGTGTCTCCCTATTCTCACCCCCTCCCTTGTATTTATAGGTGGGAGCCACCAGCCATTCATCCGAGAACCGACCTAAACCGCCATGGAGGACCAACAGCACCTCACCACGTGTCATCTGAGAGGCGGTTGGGCCCGTGGGCCGTCGCCACTAGGTCGGGCGACCTGAAGGTCGGCCGACCGTGGGCTGGGCCCGTTTGGCCCGGTCTTCGGTCTGTTGGCTGCTAGGTGGGCCTCTATGTCATATACATGTTCAAGGGCCTGTCTTGAGGTGGTTTGGTAGCTCTCGTAGGCTCGTAGATCCTTGTGAACACATCTGATTCGTCGAGAACTTGTTGCTTCAGATCATCGACGTGTCACCTTGCTTTTGGGGCTGCGTTCTCCTCTCATTTCCAAGCTTAAACAACCTGCACATAAATATGCACCAACACTTTGTGGAACTCGTTAGTAATAACTCCTACCACTATGTTGATGTTTGCATTTCATGTGTTTATGCAGGAGTTGACGGCCTAGATTTGGTACTTAAGAGCCGTCAACAACTCCCCCACACTTAGCCTTTGCTCATCCTCGAGTAAAGCAGAAAGGACTAAGGTAGAACATGACTTCCAAAGGTATGAAGCGAGCATAAGAGATATTCCAAACCATACCTTGCACTTGTGAACTTTGAAGTGTCTATCATGCCATCTTGGGTAGTTGAGGAATGGAATTGTCTTGAATCAAATCACTTCTGCTCCTCATGTCAAGTAGCTTGTGATTTTTCAATAAGTTTTCAAAATAAATCTTGCTTAGCTCCTCATTTGATTCTCTCAGATCACTCAATGTGTATTTGTCCTCACCAAGGCATTTGACTTGCCTTTTCTTCATCCTACTTCTAGTGATGGCTATATGTGGAGCTCAAGGTAGGGTATGAAGGATAAGGCTTACTTGTATTTCATATATTGCAAAGTCAAAGACCGGATCCAAAGAGAAAAACAAGTCATACAATCAGATCAAGATGTGCACGTGCATGGATTGTGATGGATGGAATGGAAACTCCTTTTGTATGATCTCTCTCCCAACATATAAAATCTTTTTGAAAGCATGGCTATCCTTTTTTTTCTTTTTTTTCCATGGACCTTCATGTGTCCATATATTTTTTTCTTTTTTTTCAACACTTGGACCTTCATGTGTCCACATTTTTTTTTGATAGCCCATGCTTTCTCTCTTTTTTTGTTTTAACAATAACTGGAGAGAGAGACCAACACATACTATGGAGCTTTTATTTTGTGGAATGGATGGATGGTACAATGCTAACTTCTCATAGAAGCATAGCAAGGGGTATGTGGTGTGCACGTGAATCTTGATCATGAAAGCATGAAAAGAATTCTCTCAAGGGTCACAACAATTTGACAAAGCTCAATGCAAAACAAGCAGCATAAGTGTATAAGGTCTTCAAGAAGTATCATCAAATGGCTTTGGTAGGACTTTAGCATAACAAAGAGGAGCTTTGCAAAGGATTTTCCATTTTTTTTTCAAATAAATACCCAAGCACTTAAGCAATAGGAGTGAAGATCATTTCATCAAACCATATCTCAAACATCAACTACTTAGATAAGCATGGTTTCCTAAGAATTTTTGTTCACAAGCATCAAGGTGATAAGCATGGAATAAAACATATGCAAGCCAACCATAGGAAACATGTAGAGCAGGTGGATACACTGATTCATTTTGAGTTTGATTTTAGTGAGTAAGATTTAAAAACCATTCAAACTCATGAATCAAAGAGAGTTGAGAGGTAGAGATTGCACATACTATCGCTCTTTAAGAAGGTGGAGATCAAGGCAACGGTGATTCAGCCAAACCAAGTGGCTGGCTGAATTTGGTGTCCTTTCCTTGTCTCTTGTCATGTTGGTGCAGACGATGTTGTGAGATGCATCTGTGGGAGATCTCGAATGTGTATGACAATGATGATCTTGAGGGATCTCCCCCACACTTGTACTTGTACCTGGTGTTGAATTCAAAACAAAAGATGGAAACAAAATAATGGCTCTGCTGGTTTAAGAACCAGGGAGCTCCTAAAATTTATTTGAACTAAAATTTAATCTCACCAAGATACTTACTCAAGCAAGGCTGAACTAAGATTGCATCAACATGAGTATGTTGTGCAACATTAATCCAAAACCTTGTCTTACCTTTCCATTTGAATTCAGCTCAATGACTCACCCGATCGTATTTGAGGATTTCTGCAGGGGTTAGTCCACAAATGCAACAAATATCTATACAAGTATTAACTCTAGAACATCAATCAAACTTGACACAAAGTCTAGTTTGACTGACAAGGACATTTTAACCTAAGCACCATGCTTAATTTAAAATGCCTATGAATGTATGCTGCAGACACACATTCAAACTAGAGCATACAAGAACAGACAAAGAAAACATGAAGCATGATTGAGCTTTATTCAAACAGAGATAAGCATGAGCACGTACCTAGTGATCCTCAGGGGACCTCCCGGCAGGGCTTTGTTTAATGTCAAAAGCAGGACATTGAGAGCACTTACCATGGTGTCTTATTGATGAGACTCAATGTTGTCACCATGGCAATTCTTCTCATTTTTTTCTTCTTTTTTTTCTTATAGAGAGCAAGATGCAAGAACTAACACCAATTCGAAGACAAGATATGGACTGAGAAAGAACTTACTTCGGGGTACTCACATACCTCCCCCACACTTGGAGTTTGTAAAACTTCAAGTGTATGGAGTTCAAGTTTCCTTCTGTAGTTGATCCTTCCTCAGGGCATGTCGAGGGGTTGTAGTTGGTGTAGCTCTCATGTTCGTAGGTGTTGCTTGTCCGTCATTCTTCGTGATCTTCCCCTGGAAAGGTTAGCGACCAAAAATACCTGAAGGAAAAACACATCCTAGAACATGCTCTTGCTTTTATTGAAGGGAAATAAATAGATGATAATCCGGGCTATCTCTCGGCAGTGCTTTGTTTTTGGTCATAAGCTCGACCATGGGAACATCCTCTTGCAGCTATTGTTGATGATGTGTTCCCCTTTTCATCACCAATTGTTGATGTGTCATGAAGGTTTAGCTGCAAGGTCATCACCACAGAGCATCCATGAAATTTGCAATGTTTACGGTAAACATATGCATCTACAACTAGCCTTCTAAAGGTTTTTCAAGAGAAGACCTTAAGGCAGTTATAGTCCTCGTGTGTGCTCTGGGCACAATGCATGCCTGACTCTGGAGAGGTATGGGAAGAGCATGGTTTTTGAGGTATCACTAGGATGAAGCTCCCATGCTCATATATGGAATCCTTTTCTATGGACTCCAGAGTCGGTGCCTCATAGCATTCCGTGGCCCGTCGGTTCTTCGTATCAAGCGATTCATCGTGGGAAATCATAGTTGAATCTCAATCGTGGTCGAGAACAACTTTCTCTGGGCCAGAGGGAAGAGGCTCAAACTCAATCGGAGGTTTAGGAGGAGTCTCGAACTCGGATGAATCTACGGATTTTGAGAGAGCATCCTCCTCCTTGATGAACTCTTCAGCATATTTCTCCCCAGGGGATTCTGGTGAGTCAACAAGGAGAATTCCCTTAACTTCTTCGATTGGTTCAAAATCAAGGGATGGTTCTGTCATGGAATTTGTGGCTCTTGCGATTTGGACAGAAATGGTTTCCTTCCCTTGATGGACTTCGAGCTTATTTTGGGTCGGAGCATCCGCGATCAATTTCTCAATGGGATGCCCGATCAAGAGATCGAAGTCTTGGACGTCGAACATATGAAAGTCGAGGATTATTTCGACGTCCTCATGTCTAATAGACACGTTCTGCAAAGTCCCATATGCTTCTAGGATTTCTCCAAAGGAAGTTTGGAAGGTTTTATCGGTTTGAACCAACGGCTCATCTCGCAAATGGCCAAATGCGCATTCGCTAGAGATGATGTTAGCGCTGACAGTGGGACTATAGAGGGTGTCTACCTGGGTTCCCTTTATGGTGCAAGAAAGGGTTGAAGGAGGAGAGCTGATCCAAAGTACTTTTGATGAGAGCTTCATCTCTCTCAACCACTCGCTGCTCATAGTGGCTGTTGACTTCTTAACATTTTCCTTACAGAAGGTAGCTTCTATAGGATATGTGGAAACAACGGGAACCGGTGGTCTCCTCTTGCAGACATAATTCGAGGTATTTTTAAAATCTTCAAAAGGATCATCCTCGAATTTGTAATGGAGTTCTGGAGTTCGAATTTCTTCTTTCTCCAAAACTCGTGGTTCAGGAGAGGGTTCTAGGGCTGAATCTAAAGGTATGGATAGTGAATCATCGGATTTAGCTCCTAGAATGTCCTCATGACATGACTTATGCTGTTCATGAGAGGGTACAGACTCAGCTGCAAAGGAAGTATTTTTTGTGATAATTTCTAAGATTTCCATGCCTTCGGCTAGAGTCTTGTGGTAGAAAGACCCTCCAACTATCATGTCTAGGTAAGCAGCAGAGTCCATGTTGAGCCCCGAGTAAAAATGTTCAACTAACACATAATCGGGTATCGATAAGACAGGGCCGGATTTTACCAAAAGTAAAAATCTAGCCCAAGCCGCACCTATAGATTCCTTCTCATTCTGCTGAAAGCAAACGATATCCTTTAGTAGAGCAACGAGCCGGGACTCAGGGGAAAACTTGAGACAAAACTCATCTCTAAGTTCACCCCAGTTTCCGTTCATACTCGCTACGGTACGTGTGTACCATTGTCTAGCCTCCTCTACAAGAGAGAAGGGAAACAACTTCCACCTAATGGTATCACGTGACATGCCTGCGACAGCACAGCATGAACACACTAGCTCAAACTCCCGCAGATGGCGGTATGGGTTTTCGCTATCTAACCCAGAGAAGGAAAGCTCCCGAACCATAGCGAAAAGATCGGCACGGAGTTCATAGCCGAACGAAAGGATTGGGTGCTTAGAGAGCGGTGGCTCAAGGAACTCGCCCGTAGGAGCAGAAAAGTCTCGAATGGAAGGCTGCTCCGTGGTAGCAGGGGTTGGGGTAGCAGAAAGAAAATGAAAGATGATACGGAATAAATTCCGTAGGATAGAGAAGCTCTTAAAGGACAGCTTCTCCATGGATAGCGGGGGTGAAGGTAGAAGGAAAGAAAAGGAAAAGATACGAGGACAACTAGGATCGAAGAAAGATATAGCAACCGTTCCCCGGCAACGGCGCCAGAAAGCTTGTTGGGTATTTTTGCGTCACAAATTAATTCGCAAGCACACGGATACTGTTGTAGCTTTCACCTCAGAGTATTCCAAGGGTTATCGAATCCACAGGGAACGTGTGTGCACTCTTTTCTATTCTAATCAGTCCAAGGACACACCAAAATAGGCTGAAGGGTATAGAGGATTCCTAAGATAGTGCTACTGCAGAGTTAAAGGTCGATCTCTTGGGCACAATACTCGCTTCGGGCACCAGCTTACAACTGGTCTGTCAGTCGACTCCGGCCAACAGCTCTACGCTATATCCGAACATGGAGGATTACGAAGGACGAATAGGTATGTCACCACCTACGGCCTACCTTTACTAAACCGTGGGATATAAGGCAAATGAAGGATAAACCTTAGCCTAGACACCACGTCTACGCTATTGATTACTACTGCAGTCTAACTACATATCTCGAGCCGTAGCAAACTACAGCACTCTGTACGAATACAGAGCGACGAACCCGCGAGTAAGAGAACTGATCTCACTCAACCACAAGCACAACTAGCATCTACTATACCAAGTAAAATACTAGAGATAGGAACCATGAATACTTACTAAATATCGAAGAATGTAGCAGCATCCGTAGATGTACAAGCTGGGAGCAGAGAGCCGACACCCCGGCACTTCTCCCGAACTACTCCCTCACTCTCGTAGAGGTACAAAATGTAGAAGAGCGCCGAAGACTGGCGCCCCTCCTGAGTACCTCTACCCTCTCCCTAGACTAAGACAACTCTAAATGCAAGAGAAGGTGTGAAGCTCACACTTGGTGGTGTCTCCCTATTCTCACCCCCTCCCTTGTATTTATAGGAGGGAGCCACAAGCCATTCGTCCGAGAACCGACCCAAACTGCTATGGAGGACCAACAGCACCTCGCCACGTGTCATCTGAGAGGCGGTGGGGCCCATGGGCCGTCACCACTAGGTCGGGCAACTTGAAGGTCGGCCGACCGTGGGCTGGGCCCGTTTGGCCCGGTCTTCGGTCTGTTGGCTGCTAGGTGGGCCCCTATGTCATATACATGTGCAAGGGCCGGTCTTGAGGTGGTTTGGTAGCTCTGGTAGGTCCGTAGATCCTTGTGAATGCATCTGATTCGTTGAGAACTTGTTGCTTCGGATCAACGACGTGTCACCTTGCTTTTGAGGGCTTTTGAGGCTGCGTTCTCCTCTCATTTCCAAGCTTAAACAACCTGCACATAAATATACACCAACACTTTGTGGAACTCATTAGTCATAACTCCTACCACTATGTTGATGTTTGTATTTCATGTGTTTATGCAGGAGATGACGGCCTAGATTTGGTACTTAAGAGCCGTCAACACCCCCCAAAATTTGTACGTAGCCCACCATGATTAATCTCATTAGCCCAACAATTATTAACTAGGTTTTGACTTGTTTCTAAAAGCAACTCCAGCAGATCTTTTAAACAGACTCCTATCTCAAATTTAGAGAATGAAACTAAAAAGATGTACTCTAGAAGACTCTCTACTAGACCCTCTATTTCAGGGAGGCATCCAAATTTGCTCCTCCTTCCTCCATTCCTAGTGGGTCTCTACGGATCCCTCTATCGTAAGTTAGAATTGAGAGCTATTGTTGGAGTTGGAGTAAATTTAGAGGCTTCTAAAAAATAGAGGCAGCCCATTTAGCACATAGAGGGTTTGATTTAAGGGCTGCTGCTAGAGTTGCTCTTAGCCGATCCAAATGTAAGTGACAGACGTTGAACACGCGCCCCTAGCCAAAAGACCATCTAGCTTGCCTTGTTGCCCTTGAGTCTTGATAGTTGCCGATTCATCTTCATACAATCATGACTCGCGCTCGAAGCCGACAAAGCGGCAATAGCGGTAAGCGACGACAACAGACAGCAGACAACGATCACGACGCCAGGTGGCAGCACCTGGGAAGGCAGACGACGTGATATAGAGATCATTTGAAGTCATATCTTCTGCACAGGGCCCCACTTTATGCCGGCACGGCCCTGGGGAAAATGCAAAACCATCAAGAAAAAGCTGAGGTTTATAGCAGTAAGCATTTTAGTTGGTCAAATTTTATTAGCAAGCACCTATTACTAGGTATAAGTTTATAACAACTCACTTAAGCATATAACCATAAAGGATCCAACATTACAAAACCAAATAACCACATATTAAATTATTCTTCAAGTTCAATTATCATGTGAGGGTCCAGGCCCCTCGTGATCGTGAGCACATACACTCTGCAGAGGTTGTATACTTTCACCACAAGTAACGTAAAAGTTCAGAAGAACTTTGGACCCAACATGTTGTGCTGATCAGGCACAATACCACACTTCTGAGGTGTGATTGCATAGGGACGCTAGGCCTTTGCAAAGATAAGCCAGCCCATGACGATCCACTAAGGTTTCAAATCAAGCGGTCATAACAATCCCTAACGAGTAAGTGCCTTAAAAAGGAACACATATCAAAGCCTCAAGAGGACTGATCTATACCCCATCGATGGTTCCCCTCTTGCCCTTTCGGTAAGATCATCATAAGCTAGTGTTTCTAATTAATTAGCCAAGACCAGAGCCATGGTTCTTGTGGTTGCACTGTTTTCCTGGGTGGTTCTCCATGTTCCAATTAAAGTCATATGATCTTGTAATTATCCCGATATAACAATTAAAGCATGATTAACATTCTCAAATGATTATTTTATGCTATTATTAGGATAAAATAGAGTATGCAGGGGGAGAAATCCACTCGCCATCCTTTCCAAATTGTTGTTGCTCTTCTTCGGATTGCTTCTCTTGATTTCCCTAGCACGACGCGTCGTCTACATAATCACACAAACAATGCATACAAAAAAAATAAAAACCACCATAGATAGTTTCAAAAGCATTAAATAAACACCTAGAACTAAATATTGTGCATAGATGATCGTGTAGCGCGAGAATGGATGAAATCGGAGCTAAAATGTAGAAGATATGGCCAAACAGGGTTCCAGGGCTTATTTGCAAGAGATTTGAACTTCCAATGGCTAGGTCCAAATATATCACAGGCTAAAACCAAATTAAACACTAGATAAAAGGGTTAGATTGAAAACAAAGAGGGCATGGAAGGCGGGTTATATTTTCGAAAAGAACATGGGCTAAAACACAAAAGAAAGGGCTATTTTGCAATTATTTTTGAAATCAGTAGGATGGCGGGTTGATTTTGATAAAACACAGGGCTCTTTAGCAAAAAGAAGATGGCTGGCTCCAGTTGACCGGTATTGACTACGGTTAAATTGAATCTGATCCGATGGCTCTGGGTGGCTCGGCTCGGCTCGACGGACGACTGGCTTGGGCGAGTGCCTCGGCCGGTCGGCGCTGCGCGCCGGTGGCGAGCAGAGGCAGCGATGGTGTTGACACAGAATTGACCAACACACAAGCGCTAGAACGCGCGGATCGCAGTGAGCAGTTCACCAGCGAAGATCCCCGGTGACCGATCAGACTGGCCGCGCCAACCGGTCAGACCGGTCGGACGCAGAGAGCACCGCGAGACTTAAAACCCCAAGCTCGGTAGGGACCCCGTCGGAGCTTGGAGATCTAGGGTTGTCTTGGAGTCGGCAAACCATCCAAGACGCCCTTGAACGCTGTAGAGATGAGCAAAGAACAGCACGAGATTGAAAAAGCTAGGGTTTGAGTAAAAGAGTGGATTGAATGATTCGATTGGGTAGAAGGACCTCAACCGGCCGTGGCCTTTATATTATAGGCTGGGGAGGACGTACCCCTTCCAAATCAGGTTACAAAAGGACCCTAAAATACAAATCTACCCTTATCCTGCTTAGACCTCCTAGACCGGTATGACCGGTCAGCTCAACTGGTCAGATCGATCAATGTCGGTGCTTGCAAATTTCGGTTGCCAACATATGCCCCCTTGCCTTTTTGGTGAGCTTTGCAAGGTAAAAAGCAAGTACCAGCAACTAGCCTAGATACATGATTTACACAGAAAGTACAAGGCCCAAAAATAATGCTAAGGGCAATGCTCATATACCGGTCGTCTTCGTCTTCAAGTGTCTTGCCACATGCTAGGGTAGTATTTCTTCAAGTACCTTCCATTAAGAGCCCTTGGAAGACGTTCTCCTAGCCGAGTCTCGACCATATAAGAATTGCCGAAGATAACCTTGACAATCTTGTACGGTTCTACCCAACTTGGCAACCACTTGCCAAACTTGTTGCTCTTTGTCCCAAGAGGCAGAATTGTCTTCCAAACTAGCTCACCAACCTGAAAAGATTTTGCTCTTACCTTCTTGTTGTAAGCCCTAGCCACCCGAAACTTATCCTTCTCAATTTCCTTCAAAGCTTGCAACCACTTGTCTCTCACTTCATCAATGTTATCCATCATCAAATCATGGAAATCAACAGTGGAGAGGTCATTCTGTTTAGCCAATCTATAAGCATTCAGATTCACCTCAACAGGCAAAACGGCCTCCTGATGACCATATACAAGCTCAAAAGGAGTAACTTTAGTAGCACCATGTCTAGATATACGATGAGCCCACAAAACCTCGGATAAAACCTCATGCCACCTCTTGGGATTCTCCTCTATCTTTTTCTTGACTAGCTTTATCAAAATCTTGTTACTAGACTCGGCCTGACCATTCACTTGAGCATAATATGGAGATGAATTGAGTATCTTGATTTTATAAGATTCGGCGAAATCACTTACCTCCTTTGAAATAAATGATGAGACTTGATCCACTGTCAAAGTCTACGAAAAGCGGAATCTATGAATAATATGTTCTGTAATAAACTCAATCACCTCTTTATGTGTCATATTCTTCAAAGGAACCACTTCAGTCCATTTAGTGAAGTAATCTATAGCAACCAACATGAAGTGATGCCCCTTTGAAGAAGGAGGATTAATCTGTCCAATAAAGTCCAACCCCCATCCTCTGAATGGCCATGGCCTGATAATAGGATGTAATAATGCAGTAGGCACCAATTGTATCTCACCAAACCGCTGACGTTATTCACATCCTTTATAATATTTGAAACAATCCGCCATCATACTCGACCAATAAAAACCAGCTCTCTTAAGTAACCACTTCATTTTAGGAGCCGATTAATGTGTACCACAGATGCCTTCATGAACCTCTCCCACAGCAATACGGGCCTGATCAGAATCTAAACACTTGAGAAGCAAATCCTCGGTTGTTCGATGACAAAGATTATCATCGATCAAGATATACTTAAATGCCAAACGTCGAATATTCCTTTCTGCACCATGACCAGGATCCCTTAAATATGTTATGATAGGCACCCTCCCATCTCCATTTTTGGCCTTGTCCTTTGGATCAAGATTATTGGCCAAATTGCTATCTTATG
Source organism: Panicum virgatum (assembly GCF_016808335.1). Classification (NCBI taxonomy): domain Eukaryota; kingdom Viridiplantae; phylum Streptophyta; class Magnoliopsida; order Poales; family Poaceae; genus Panicum; species Panicum virgatum. The sequence continues at coordinate 36,319,950 of NC_053149.1, read as the reverse complement.
TTGTCTCGGCGATCAGACCGGTCAGTGAAACCGGTCGGACCGGTTGGTCCAGAACCAGTAACTCGGTTGTTGCTCAAATCGGCTTCCTCATGTTAAAATATTTTTTTAGTAACATTATAGCCAGATGCTTGCTGAGCCAGAGTATTAGCCTTTCTATTATATTCCCTTGGAACATGTCGATTTACAAATTCATCAAAGCAAGAGATAATATCAAGGCATCTATCAAGGTATGCATTTAAAGACCCACCAGAAATGAATCTCCATAAGTTTGGTTGGGTTTGGTTCTCAGTAGTATCATGATTAAATTTGACTAATTACTATGTAACCGGGTTAATGGTAATTCATCAACTCGTAGTAAATAGCTTTAATAAAATCTTGCCAACACTTAAAAGCTAATGCAGTTGAGTCAGCCAACCTTAGAGCCTCATAGTTTGTGTTATACTTGTTGAGTACAAGTTGTGTACTCACTCTTGCCTCTTCTCTACTTTTTCCTCTTGGATACGCTACTGCTGCTCAGTTCCTGCCGACACGAGGGAGTTCGTCCAGCGCTACCAGGACTACGAGGACTTCTAGGCGTTCGTCTCCCAGTCGACGTCCCTGTGGCGCCCTGCTTCAGCTTCGGAGAGCTTTATTCGTATTTGTACTTCGCTTCCGCTGTATCAGACATTCTCGTCATTATTGTAATAAATAACATTCGTATTCGCTTTATTATATCTTTTTACGTGATATGTGCTATGATATACTGTTCATTCTGTTGTATATACGTGTGACTTGATCCTGGCACGTATATGATTGCTCGGTTTATGTTCTTTTATAAACCGGGTGTTACATATTGATAATGTCAAAAGAAAGATACAAGAGCTATACCAGACTTCCGACGACTCTGGAGTCCCGAGCAAGCTCGACTCCACTCTAACTCCCAAGCTACTAACCTACTCTAGAAAGTACATATGAAGAGAGAAGAGCTCCAATGGTGTGTGTTGAAGTGATGGATGGTGCCTCTATTTATAGCCTTCCAAGGTCGGTTCTCGGCCGGTACTGCAGTTGGCGTCGGTTGTAAGCTGGTAAGGCAGCTGAGCTTAGCTTCCACGCCAAGACCCAGCTTGAGGGGCTTCCAAGTAGGGCCAGCCGGCCTCCCCTAGGCCGGTCGGCCTGGGGATCCTGCCACCTGGCCACCGACTTTTGGACAGTGGCTCTGATCTGCTTCTGGAGGCAGTTGACAGTTGCTTGACATCCACGCGTGCATGTGCTAGGCTGGCCGGCCTAGGGGAGGCCAGCCGGCCTCCCTCTGGCACGTCTCGGCCCTCCGTTGTGCCGACTTTGCACTTGTATGCTTGTGATCTTCCCTGGGTGCTGGATTGCTGACCTGGACACGAGTTTGCCCTGAATGGTGGGTCCTTTAATCCTTGTGCAAGCCTTTCGATCCGCTTGATCAAACTGACATCCAATCCATGACTTAGAGGCATTGTGGGTGTGTTACTTTGCCACTGGATCGAAGACGAAACACTATTCTCAGAGGCATTGTGCTTTATTCGTATTTGTACTTCGCTTCCGCTGTATCAGACATTCTCGTCATTATTGTAATAAATAACATTCGTATTCGCTTTATTATATCTTTTTACGTGATATGTGCTATGATATACTGTTCATTCTGTTGTATATACGTGTGACTTGATCCTGGCACGTATATGATTGCTCGGTTTATGTTCTTTTATAAACCGGGTGTTACAGAGTGGTATCAGAGCCATATCGACTGTAGGACGAAGCCTAGATAGAACTGGTCGTGTTTTAGGACTTCTTCTCTCCAATCCTTGCCATGCTGAAATTATTTTACTATTATACCCCTTGACTTCTTTGACTTTTTACCCGTCTTGCCTTGATTTCTCTCTCTGAAGAATAGTTTTCGTAGATTTTGGCCTGAATCATCTGACCACCATGAGTATAGCTAGGTGACCTTTTTATAATAATACGATAGCACGTTCTGCGACGTGTTGTGTTAGTCGAGTCTTTTTGCTAAACTCGGCTAAGTTGTGGAAATTGTCTGTTTGTTATTATGCTACATGTTTGATTTGGATTTTTGAATGATTGCATAGCTTAGTAGTTTAAATTTGTTTAAAGAAAATCACTCAGATGTTAAAGTTAACTAATTAATAAAATGAGATAGATCGTTGGGGGTAAAACAGTCCACTCTATCCTGTCTACTTTATCATGTCTGAGTCTTTTTCCGCAAAGAGTTATCATATCCATCTGAATTTATTCCTGCAATATCTTTGCTCATACATCTTTTGTTCAAATCAGATGGTGAACACCAGGAGCACCGGTTCCGGTTCTGGCCAGCAGCAGGGTCAGAACAACCAGGGTACCGGAATCCCGATGCCGCCACCTTTGACTCCGGAGCAGTACTTCCAGCTCCAGATGCAGATGATGGCTACCCTGAACAACACGGTTCAGGCTCTTCAGCATGCTCACGCCCAGCCTCCGCCTCCTCCACCGCCGCAGCCTCGCGACAGGCGTGCTGAGTTTATGAGGGGTCACCCGCCGACGTTTGCTCACACGTCCGACCCTCTTCAGGCTGACGACTGGCTCCGTGCAGTGGAGCGTCAGCTGGACATCGCCCAGTGCGATGATCGTGAGCGCGTCTTGTACGCAGCAGGACAGCTACGAGGGGCAGCTTTGGACTGGTGGGAGTCCCACCCAGTTCAGGACCGCGAGGCTCTCACTTGGCTCCAGTTCAGGGAGCGTTTCCGCAGCCACAACGTCCCCACGGGCGTTATGAAGATGAAGCAGAAGGAGTTCCTTGCACTGAAGCAGGTAATCTTAGATATAAACATTCAGCGGTTCAATTTGAGCTAGTACCCCTTGTTCTATCTTTCCGAGTCATGAATTAATCTTTCGATATCTATCTGTCTTTGTCACTTCAGGGGACTATGTCGGTCACGGAGTATCGTGATCGCTTTCTGCAGCTTGCTCGCTACGCCCCTGCCGATGTTGCGGATGACCGCAAGAAGCAGGAGCACTTCATGGAGGGTCTTGAGGACTACCTCCAGTACGCGCTGCTCAACCTCCGCTTCGACGACTTCAACCATCTGGTTGACAGCGCGCTCAACACTGAGCGCAAGCACCTGGAGATGGAGGACAAGAAGAGGAAGGTTGTCCCCGTTGCTACCGGCAGCAACACTCGTCCTCGCCTCCAGCCGCCCCAGCAGTACCATCAGCAGTACCAGCAGAGGCCACCGCAGCAGTACCCGACTCGATAGCAGCAGCAGGCAGGTCAGGGCCCGAGGTTACCGGCACCTCCGGCTCGTACTGCTCTACCAGCTCCGCCAGCACCTCAGGCTCCACATCAGGCAGCTCCTACCGGACAGCAGGCTTCGACACTTGCACGCGTCTGCTATCACTGCGGCCAGCCGGGGCACTACGCCAACACTTGCCCCCGGAAGGCGCAGGCGGGACAGCAGGGGCGCCCAGCTCAGCCCAGGGCACCAGCACAGGGTCGGGTGAACCACGTGACGGCCGAGTCAGCGGCCGAGGCTCCTAACGTGGTTATTGGTACGTTCATGGTCAACTCTCACCCCGCTACAGTGCTTTTCGATACCGGTGCTACTCATTCTTTCATTTCCAAGTCATTTGCCGAGCAGCATGGTATACCGGTTTCTTGTATGAGGACAGCTATGGTAGTTACCTCACCTGGGGGTCAGATTCGTACATGTTCTATATGCTCCAGAGTTAGTATTGTCATAAAGGGGGTAGAGTTCCGCACTGGCTTGATAGTTATTGACTCCTCGGGGATAGATGTGATTCTGGGCATGGGGACCCTTACCAGACGGGGAGTCTGTATTGATTGTGCTCAGCGGACAGTTCACTTATCGGCATCTGATGGCCAAGAGGTGACAGTCAGTGCTTCAGAGCCTTCTGGATTTCTTCATCAGATGGAGGCTAGACCCACGGACGGTATTCGCGTGGTGTCTGAATTCCCGGATGTCTTTCCGGATGATCTGCCAGGTATGCCGCCTGAACGCGCCATTGAGTTTTGCATTGATCTCTTGCCTGGCACAGCTCCTATTGCAAAGCGGCCCTACCGTATGGCACCTATAGAGCATGAAGAAGTCAAGAAAACTATTGATGAGTTGCTAGCCAAGGGCTATATCCATCGCAGCTTCTCTCCTTGGGCTTTTCCATTATTGCTGGTAGATAAGAAGGATGGCTCGAAGAGAATGTGTGTGGATTATCGGGAGCTGAATGCAGTCACTATCAAGAACAAGCATCCACTGCCCCGTATTGAGGATCTCTTTGATTTGCTTCGAGGTCCTCGTATATTCTCGAAGATTGATCTTCGTTCGGGATATTTTCAGCTGAGGATCCGTCCTGGGGATATTCCAAAGACGGCATTCACCTGCCAGTACGGGCTATATGAGTATACGGTCATGTCCTTCGGCTTGACTAATGCCCCGGCTTTCTTCATGCATCTGATGAACATGGTCTTCATGGATTATCTGGATGTCTTCGTGGTGATTTTCATTGATGATATTCTGATCTTTTCCAAGACAGAAGAAGAGCATGAGGAGCATCTGAGACTTGTGTTGCAGAGATTGAGAGAGCATCAGTTGTATGCCAAGTTCAGCAAGTGCGAGTTCTGGATTGACGAGGTTCCATTCCTCGGTCATGTTATCTCTCAGGGAGGCATTGCTGTTGATCCGAGCAAGGTGAAGGATGTGCTAGAGTGGGAGACACCGCAGACAGTAAAGGAAGTCAGATCATTCTTGGGCTTAGCTGGATATTATCGGAGGTTCATTGAGAATTTCTCCAAGATCGCGAAGCCTTTGACTTCTTTGCTGGAGAAAAATGTGGCATTCATATGGACTGATGAGCGTCAGAGGGCCTTCGATGAGCTGAAGAAGAGGTTGACTACGGCACCAGTCCTGACTCTGCCTGACCAGACGAAGAGGTTCACGGTATATTGTGATGCTTCGAAGGATGGTCTTGGGTGTGTTCTGATGCAGGAGGGCAGAGTGATTGCTTATGCTTCACGGCAGTTATGTCGGCATGAGCTGAACTATCCCACTCATGATCTTGAGTTAGCCGCAGTTGTGCATGCTCTGAAGATTTAGAGGCATTACTTGTATGGACAGTGGTGTGATATCTACACTGATCACAAGAGCCTCAAGTACATTTTCACGCTGAATGAGCTGAACATGCGGCAGAGAAGATGGCTAGAGTTGGTCAAGGATTATGATCTGGAGATTCACTATCATCCGGGCAAGGCCAATATTGTAGCAGATGCTCTGAGCAGAAGAAGTTATGTCAACATGGCCGTGGCTTTCCAGATGCCTCCAGAGTTATGCGAGTAGTTCGAGCAGTTGAGTCTGGGCATCTTGCATCATACCTCCAGTGCAGCGTTTGAGGCAGTGCCGACTCTAGAGTCAGAGATCAGGCAGCATCAGAAAGATGATGAGAAGCTGCAGGAGATTCGTGAGTTGCTCAAGAAGGGCAAGGCTCCTCATTTCAGAGAGGATGATCAGGGTACCTTGTGGTACAAGAACCGGATATGCGTACCGGATGTGAAGGATCTTCGGAAGTTGATTCTGAGTGAGGCCCATGATACAGCTTACTCTATTCATCCGGGCAGCACAAAGATGTATTATGATTTGAAGGAACGTTTCTGGTGGTATGGGATGAAGCGTTCAGTGGCAGAGTACGTGGCTATTTGTGACACCTGTCAGCGTGTCAAGGCTGAGCATCAGAGGCCAGCAGGTCTATTACAGCCTTTGAAGATTCCAGAGTGGAAATGGGAGGAGATCACTATGGACTTCATTGTTGGATTGCCTCGTACTCAGAAAGGGTACAACTCCATTTGGGTAGTAGTGGATCGATTGACGAAGGTTGCTCACTTCATTCCAGTGAACACTACTTACTCTGGTGCTAGACTTGCAGAGTTGTACATTTCTCGGATTGTCTGCTTGCATGGTGTGCCCAAAAAGATCATATCTGACAGAGGGTCTCAGTTCACTTCTCGATTCTGGGAGCAGCTCCATGACTCATTGGATACGAAGCTGCGTTTCAGTACGGCTTATCACCCTCAGACAGATGAGCAGACAGAGAGAACCAACCAAGTGTTGGAGGATATGCTGAGAGCTTGTGCCATTCAGTACGGTACTAGTTGGGATACGTGCCTGTCATATGCTGAGTTCTCATATAACAACAGCTATCAGGCCAGTCTGAAGAAGTCCCCCTTCGAGGCACTATATGGCAGAAAGTGCAGGACCCCTCTCTATTGGGATCAGATTGGTGAGAAGCAGCTCTTTGGCCCTGAGATCATAGATGATGTAGAGCAGATGGTTCAGGCTGTGCGAGAAAATCTGAGGATTGCACAGAGCAGACAGAAGAGCTATGCAGATGGCAAACGGAGAGACCTGACTTTCAGTGTCGGTGATTATGTGTATCTGAAGGTGTCTCCGATGAGAGGAATTCGCAGATTCAATGTCAAAGGGAAGTTAGCACCTCGGTATGTGGGGCCATTCAAGGTGCTAGAGCGGAAAGGCGAAGTTGCTTATTGCCTGGAGTTACCTCTCAGCCTCTCGGGAGTTCATGATGTCTTCCATATATCTCAGCTGAAGAGGTGTTTGCGAGTACCCGAGGAGCAGGCACCACTGGATGGAGTAGATGTGCAGGAAGATCTGACTTATACTGAGCATCCGGTGAAGATTCTGGAGACATCAGAGAGGGTTACTCGGAACAAGCGCATCAAGATGTGCAGAGTTCAGTGGAGCCACCATAGTGAAGCTGAGGCTACTTGGGAGTGAGAAGATGAGTTGATGAAGACATATCCAGATCTCTTTGCTAGCCAGCCCAGCTAAATCTCGGGGACGAGATTTCTTTAAGGGGGTAGGGTCTGTAACACCCTAATTTAAATTTCAGCATTTATCAATAAATTAATTGGCTTTATTTAATTTTCTAAGGATTTTCTGTGTTAGTCTGGCATTTAACCCAAATTTTTTTGTTCCTCAAGTAATTAAAATTTATCATAGGTTTAAATTTTGTGTTGCATTCATGCTGGTGCATACTTTTATTTGAGTGTGGTTTGAATTCAAATTTATATTTGAATTCAATCTTTGTTTGAATTAGAAATAGAAGAGGAGAAGAATTAGAAAAGGAACCCAAAATCCAAACCCAACTCAAACTAACCCAGCCCAAAACTCAGCAATCAGGCCTAGCCCGCTCTCCCCTCCCGGTCGGCCCAACCGAAGGCAGCCCAAGCTCCTTTCCTGGGCCCAACTCGCCACCCCGCTCGGCCTGCCAGCGCGGCCCGCGCAAGCTCCCGCTTGACCTAGCTCCGCGCGGCCCAACTCCTCTCGCTCAGCGCTCGCACGACCCGCTCCTTCTCCCTCTCCCGCGCCCGCCTCACACCGGCCCAGCATGCCCGCTCCACAGCCACCCCACCCGCTCCGCGCGCGCGACCCACCTGAGCCGCCGGCCCCACCTGTCGGCGCCGCACACCCCGCTCTGCCCGCTCGCCGCACCGCGTCACGCTCTCGCTGAGCACCCGGGCCCACCTGTCGGCCCTTCTCCTTCCTCGCACAACCGCCCGCCCGCGATCACGGCCGCGTTTCCCGCCGGCCTCTCCCTGGGCGCGCCTCCCTAAGATGCCCGGGGCCCCCTTTAATTGGCCCCGCAGCCCTGCGCCTCCATCATTCCTCCCATCCGCCGTCACCAGAATCGCCCCAAACCCTAGCCGCCGCCTCCCTTTGCTCCGCCGTGCAGAGGCTCTGCTCCGCCGTGCTCACGCCACCCCGCTGCCTCTCCAACCCGGCAGACCCTCGCAGGAGCACCGCCGTGCACCCAGGGAGCTTTCTCGAGCTCGCTCGCCCCGGTCCAAGCCACGCTCTCGCCGGATTTTGACCCAAAGTCCACCGCCGGTGAGTTGCTCCTCATCGAATTTCCTCGCCGCCGGCCCAGCTCTGGTCCCCCTGACCTCCTTCCACCTCTGCAGAACCACGACGCAGCGACCCGAGGGGATACGAAGCCCGGAGGACCACCCCCGCGCCCGGACCGCGAGCTCCGCCCAGCGTCGCCGCCGGTCCGCGACGCCGACGCCCTGCACAGCCCGTCTACTCTTATCCAAACCCGGTGAGCACTGGCAGCCTTCCCCGGTCTCTTTTGCGCTAGAGAGTGTTAGGCCGTAGCCCCGGAATCCCGCGGAACACCGCTCGCCGGCGAGAACCTCTGTGCAGCTCCGTCGTCGTCCACGTTCGCGTCGCCTCAGGTCCTCCCGCGCCCAAACTCTGTCCCAGGTGGACTACGCAAGTCGCGTAGTCCCTAGCCGACCCAGATCCGCTCCATTTTGAGCCCGGGAATGCCGAAACACCGAAGTCCGACGAGGCGCCGCCGCGGGAAAGAGGTTCCCGGCGATCCCCGCCGGCGCCGGCGCCCGCGAGTCTCCTGACCGTCTGATCTTTTTCCTACGCCCCAGATTAGAATCCGTCTCGAGCCGATCTGGACCATTAGATCTAGATCCAAGCGCCCTGAATCAAAGATAACGGTTCGCCCAGTCTTTTTGCATATGAGCCCCCGTGCTTTCTGGTAATCAACCCGCAGTCCATCTCAGTTGAAAAATAATTCCAGATCTGCCCTTCCTTTTATGTTTTAGACCCTGAGCTCCTTCAAAATTTAAACCGCCGTCCATCCCCGACCTTTTTACTGGTTAGCCCCTAGATCTACCCTTTATTTATGTTTTAATCCCTGTTTTTTTTTGCGGAAAGCCCCTGGAACCTGTTTTTCTTACAAATAAGCCCCTGAACCTTGTTTTAGGCCTAGTTTATGCGTCTTAGCTCCGTTTTTAGCGTTCTTTATATCCGCGCGATCGTTGTAACACGTAGAATAGTTTTAGACCAGTTTTTCTTGCTATTTTTATGTATTGATGTACTGTTCCTTAGTATTTATTAGTGTTTGCTTGTATGCTTATTATTGTGCATTGTTTTGGCCATGTGTTCGTGAGTAGACGTTGATCCATCTGAGGAGCCCCAGTACCAGTACCCGGAGCAGCCATCTTTGGAGCAGTTTGAGCAGCAGCTAGAGTAGTACGAGGAAGGCAAGTGTAACATGAACAACCTATCACTTTTAATTACATTTTCATACTGCATTTTAATATTGTATGCCTATAAGGACTTTCCTAGCCACTTTATATCCTTTATATATATCCTTTGGGTTGCATTTTGGTTAGTTGTGCTAGGTTGCAGCGCTATAACACACTCTGGTCCTTTTTAATTAATTTGAATAATGGTTTACTTGAACTTATTTTTTCTGGGAGTGGCCCTCTGTGCTTCGTGCTTGGGTGGCTCACGTCTCGTTAAAATATGGTTTTGTAGAAACATGGTTTAGGGGGCCAGCACGGTGCTTAGTGCTTGGTTGGTCACTCTCCATAAGGACCGGTTCATAGAGCGACAACCTGGGACAACAGCGCTACCACAAGGCTAGAATGGGATAGACTTGGCATAATAATTAGATCTTTTTGGTTTGGAGTAACTTACCTGCGGGGCAGGGGCGGTAAGCTTCTATGGCCCTCATGCTGAGTGGCCTCGTCTGTGCTTCGTGTCTTGACACCCACTAGACCTGCTCCATAGTCGCCGATCCACCCTCGCGGTTACTCCCTACCAACGAGATTCTTTGTAAAGGCCTCGTAGTGAGTCGCTAGTCATCTCACCTAAGGAAGTGTGATGAACCTCTAGCGTAGCTCACGACTTGTGGGTAAAGATGTGCAACCTCTGCAGAGTGTAAAACTGGTATACTAGCCGTGCTCACGGTTATGAGCGGCCCAGATCCTCCTTTTGATTAGTGGGGTTGTCTCCTTCCGACGAGGGAGGTGCCTCTCGGGGTTACCTTGGTTTGGTTGGGTTTGGTTCTCAGTAGTATCATGATTAAATTTGACTAATTACTATGTAACCGGGTTAATGGTAATTCATCAACTCGTAGTAAATAGCTTTAATAAAATCTTGCCAACACTTAAAAGCTAATGCAGTTGAGTCAGCCAACCTTAGAGCCTCATAGTTTGTGTTATACTTGTTGAGTACAAGTTGTGTACTCACTCTTGCCTCTTCTCTACTTTTTCCTCTTGGATACGCTACTGCTGCTCAGTTCCTGCCGACACGAGGGAGTTCGTCCAGCGCTACCAGGACTACGAGGACTTCTAGGCGTTCGTCTCCCAGTCGACGTCCCTGTGGCGCCCTGCTTCAGCTTCGGAGAGCTTTATTCGTATTTGTACTTCGCTTCCGCTGTATCAGACATTCTCGTCATTATTGTAATAAATAACATTCGTATTCGCTTTATTATATCTTTTTACGTGATATGTGCTATGATATACTGTTCATTCTGTTGTATATACGTGTGACTTGATCCTGGCACGTATATGATTGGTCGGTTTATGTTCTTTTATAAACCGGGTGTTACATATTGATAATGTCAAAAGAAAGATACAAGAGCTATACCAGACTTCCGACGACTCTGGAGTCCCGAGCAAGCTCGACTCCACTCTAACTCCCAAGCTACTAACCTACTCTAGAAAGTACATATGAAGAGAGAAGAGCTCCAATGGTGTGTGTTGAAGTGATGGATGGTGCCTCTATTTATAGCCTTCCAAGGTCGGTTCTCGGCCGGTACTGCAGTTGGCGTCGGTTGTAAGCTGGTAAGGCAGCTGAGCTTAGCTTCCACGCCAAGACCCAGCTTGAGGGGCTTCCAAGTAGGGCCAGCCGGCCTCCCCTAGGCCGGTCGGCCTGGGGATCCTGCCACCTGGCCACCGACTTTTGGACAGTGGCTCTGATCTGCTTCTGGAGGCAGTTGACAGTTGCTTGACATCCACGCGTGCATGTGCTAGGCTGGCCGGCCTAGGGGAGGCCAGCCGGCCTCCCTCTGGCACGTCTCGGCCCTCCGTTGTGCCGACTTTGCACTTGTATGCTTGTGATCTTCCCTGGGTGCTGGATTGCTGACCTGGACACGAGTTTGCCCTGAATGGTGGGTCCTTTAATCCTTGTGCAAGCCTTTCGATCCGCTTGATCAAACTGACATCCAATCCATGACTTAGAGGCATTGTGGGTGTGTTACTTTGCCACTGGATCGAAGACGAAACACTATTCTCAGAGGTGCCAGGCCGGCCGGCCTAGGGGAGGCCGGACGGCCTGGGTTTTTGCCCAGATTTGCCCATTTTGGGTAGATGTTCACCTTAAATCAAAACTCATCCAAAACTTTTGGAACTTGTTAAAAATAAATAAAATATGAATGGAATATAGTGTAAAGCTCATGTTATTTCCGAGAAGTTGACGGCTAGAATGTGAATTTATGGTTGTCAACACCCTCCCAAGCTTAAACTTTTGCTCGTCCTCGAGCAAAGCTTAAAGTGAGGCTCAGTGGATCAGGGGTTGTGTCAATGTTTACCTCCTTGCAGGTACCTTATGCACAGCATATCACTCTTCCCGTCTGTACTTATGAAAAGTTGGCTCATACCTAAGGTTCTGGAAGATGGGGCATACTCATTTTTCATCCCTAGGTCTTGGGCGGTTGTTGGACTGAACAACCTTCACCGGAATGTTCCTTGCTACCTGTTCAGGTTCCCAGCTCGGATTTTTATAAGAATTTTTCAAAAGAGGTTCAGGTTTCCCAATGGTACTCTCGAGTCTCTCAAAGTGTATGATCCACACCTATGGTCGAGATTTCTGACCATCTTCTTCCTATCTCTAAAGCTGATATGTGAAGTTTACGGGTAGGAAGATGTTTGCATACCTTGGTTACCTGTATTGCCCAGCCGAAGAGTGATCCATGATGGGGTCGGTACTTAGCCAAATTCAGGTCCCATGAAACATGGAATATTTGGAGGTTGTGAGGAAATGAAGTAGATGGCTTCCTACTTGAATTTATTTGAACTCCATAATTTGCAACTCTTTAGGGATGGAGAGTGGACTTTTCTCTCTCTCTCTTTTTTAAAAAAAGATAACTCCACTCTCTCTTGCTGATATAACTTGAATTCTTTGGAGTTTTGATTGCGAACCTCTTTGTGGGATGAAATGAGGTATTGGAATTGTGATTACGGGGGAGTATAGCTGGCAATTGTTGATGTCAATACCCAGAATAGGTGACTGACATGCCATATATGTTTGGGCTAGCAAATGGTGAGTTTATGAGGGATGAAGACCTGTAGATGGCAAGTACCATTCCCGAAGTGGACGCACCATTCGACAAAGCTCAAAGTAACTTCAGATAGCTCAAATGATTTATGCAATATAAGGCTCTGAATGGGTCATTTTAACCATGGGAAATCTTTACCCAAAATTTTAGTTTGAAAAGAATTCTGAGGGGTTCCCTACTAGAGCAAGCAGTTTAAATTCCGGTTTGGGCTATCTCGAATCCCGCAACAACTTAGACATTAGAATTTAAACTCATGCCTCCACGCAACCAGATTTTTTTCAGTGGAACTAATATGTGCCAACTAGTTTAGGTACTAGGAGAGTAAAAAGCTGTAAATGAGGCACATACAGGGTTTAAACAGAGCAACTATTCATCATTTCCAAAGTAAGAGCTTACACGGATTTCTACTCATATAAATTTTTATTCAAAGCATGGAAATATTTTTGGGATTTTTGTTATGAGATTATTTATTTATTATTACTATTATTATTTATTTTATTTTATTTTATTTTTTTGCATGGCTACTGAATAGAAAGGACGGGTGTGATGACTTACCTGACAGTGTGATCCCCCCAAGCTTCGATGAAGCTCAATCCTCCTCATCGGAGTCCTGCGCTCCCTCGTCGGGGTCCTCCTCCTCATCATCCTTATCCTCCTCATTGTCGTCGTTGTTCTCCTCCTCGTTGTCGTTGTTCTCCTGTTCAGGCTGATGGTACGGCTGCTATGGCTGGGACTGCTGGTAGTCCAGCCCAAGGTGGATGAAGACATTTGAGATGTCATACTGCAAGGCAGAGGTCAGCCCCCAGCTCTCCTGAGTAAGGTGGGTGTTATGTGCCATCGTGTCATGTATCTGCTGCTGCTGTGTACCAAGGGTGCTGATGCGGTTTGAAAGATCTGTGATGCTCCAAAGAATCGGGTCTTCATAGTTCTTCATAGTTGAAGCGTGCTGATGATGAGGGACCCACCTATGGACCATAGGACAGATGCATACCTGCGGGGTAGTACGGTCCTTGCCCACCGGTGAATCCGCTGCTGCAGGCCTGATACGGTCATAGGTGTAATGCCCGTATGCCTCCTCGAAGCTCATGTTCTGCATGGACGGCCCTGGTTGTGCCGAGGCATGAAGCGGGGGTGTCTGTCATGATGGACCTGCTCCGGCCTGCTTGCGCCGGGTCCTGCTCCTCGTCTGTGGACCTGCAACACTCCGTCGAGCGGGTTCTCTTTTCTCCATCTGCAATGTTAGACTTTTCACCGAGTAGAGAGAGAGTCTCGGGCATGGAAGCTCGATCTCCCTATCGTACCCGGGGTAACACTTAAAGATAGAATTCCCTGGCCCTTCTCGCATCATGTGCCCATGCACAAAATGCTCAAGACCGACCTCGTATCTGTACGCCTCCGTCTCAAGCAAGAAGGTGACTTCGGCGCCATCCATCGCTTTGACATACCTTGCCACACGAGTGACCAGTGGGGTTATGTCGATGGGGCTTCTGCCCGAAATCATCTTCTGCCAATGAGCAAGCATGCTCTAGACGGGCGAAAAGCGAATCTTGTTCGCCATAGCGTACAGACACTGCAGCTCAGGCAAGCTGCAAAGGCGAAGGTCTATGCGAGAGTGCACAACCATGGAGAGCCACTTGGCGAGAAACCTCAGAGTAGGATTATGAATTGAGACTATGCTGTTCTTACTACTCACAGGTTCATTAGAAATTACACTCCACCAAGAGCTACGGTCATACTCATAGCGCTCAACAAGAGTGTTGGGGTCTAGGATGCATCTTTTATTAAAACCTAAAGCGACACTAAATTGTTGGAGGGTCATTTTGAATTGTTCGTTAAAGAACCGAAAGTAAACTTTAGTTTCAGTGTTGGTTTCTTCAACGGTAAGAGACATAAGGAATTCCATGGTCAAGAGTTGCGAACTTGGCTCGATGATGTCGGCAAAGTTCTCCCATCCAACGGCAGTGAAAGCTTGGTTCATGTCTTGCAGGAGTCCCGTCATGATGAGGAAGCGGGTTTCGAACCTCTTGGCATGGGCATATGTTTGCCTCTTCAGTAACTCGAGTGCTTGCCGCTCATAGTCGTTCTTGAAGACAATTTGTTCAACCATCGTCAGGATCCTGATGCGGAAACGGCTTCGTGGGATTGCGGGAATTTCTTCTTCTTCCCGGGATGTGTGTGAACGGTGACCGGAGTCGACCGACATGCTATCCCGAGAGGAAGACGAACTCCGCGAGCTTCTCGATTTTCTCGAGAGTGCCTTCTTGACCTTCTCCTTGGCTCGATTCAGCATGGTGCCTGCAAAAGGTTAGTACAAGCGATACCCGAAGGAAACAAGGGGTTAAGAAGAGGGTCAGTGTTAGTTGTTAGTCATTCTTGCGGGGCATTAAACCACCACAAACATTCAATGTTCAGCGTGCCATGATTTTATTTTGAGAGGAAATATTTTTGTGTTTTCTGGTTTATGAACTTCACTAATTACTACTGAAATTTTATTCTTGGGGCGAGCTAGCACTTAAGTTCTCCACCTAATCAACTCAAAAGAGCTCCATTAGGCAAAGAGACTCAAGGAAGGGAGAGGAGATTAAGGAGCTCGGGCTGAGCTATTTGAACCTGAGCTTCTGGTGCACTGAAGATCGTCGCTCTCGCTGGCTTTTATAGCCGGGCGCCAGGGCCAGGCCGGCCGGCCTGGGGCAGGCCGGTCGGCTCTTGCGCAGCGGCAAACGAGCCACGTCGAGGCTCTACTCCTTTAGACCTGCAGGTAACATGCCTCCGTCGGTGGAGATGGGACGTGAGCGGAGGGGAGAGGCCGGCCGGCCTGCATTGGGCTGCACGGCCTGCCTCCAGCATGTTCAGTGCTTCTTCTTTTGCCTTTGCTTCATGATTAATCAAAGAACCCACTCCCTGCTGTTTCCTGTCAGAGAAGAAGAGGTGGGGCCGGCCGGCCTGAAACTCGGCCAAATTTTTTCGAGATTTTTCTGTGAAGTTCTAGAGATGCAAAAATTTCTAAATTTAAACATGTGTTGGTTTGATTTCTAATATGCTAATACAAGACGAAAAGAAAAATTTATGCAAGGAAAAATTAATCTATCATATATGCAATGCAATGGTGGATATGTGCCACGTACCTCATGGCGAGGGCTCGGGTTTTGAGTCTGGAGCTGTACTCTCCATTCTTTTTGTTTGATTGTCGTCGCCGGATGGAATCTTGGCCGATGACACTTTCTTCCGCCACACTTTCTTGGGTGTGGGTGGTGTATCGACCTTCGCCTTCTGCGATTCTAGAAATTTCTTACACTGAATTCTTCGCTTGGCATTCTTCTGATTATGAAGCTTGATTTGCTTCGCCTCCTCTTGAATTCTCAACTCCTCCTGAATCCGCAGACTTTCCACGAACTCAATGAGGGCTTCAATGTTTGGAAGCGACGGCTTCTTTGCCTCTTTCTCGGGTTTCTTTTTCCGGTGGACCTCCTTGACTAGTGAGCATTGTTCGACCTTCGGTTTGAAGGCGAATTTCTCCTTCTGACCATTGATATTGAGCTGAATTTCTCCAGCTCCAACATCAATATGGGCGTTTGTTGTACTCAAGAATGGCTTGCCTAGGATGAGCGGCGTCTTGGTGTCGACTTCCATGTCAAGTATGATGAAGTCGACGGGAATGAAGAAATTTTGGATTTTCACCGGAATGTTTTCTGCTATTCCCGCGGGATAGCGGACCATTTGGTCTGCTAGCTGCAAACACATGGCAGTAGGGGCAAGTGCATGATGGTTAAGTTTGTCAAAAACTACCTTTGGCATGACACTGACGCTTGCTCCCAAGTCGCAGAGGGCGTTCGAAAAGTGTTGAGCCCCAATTGAGCAGGTGATGGTGGGGCAGCCTGGGTTTTTCTTCTTCACCAGGAGAGGATCAAGTATAGCTGCACTACACTCTTCAGTTAACTACACGAACTCAGTGGTGGGCAGCGTCTGCTCGTTTCCAAGTATATCTTTGATATACTTGGCATACATGGGTACCTGCATAGCGTCAAGAAGCGGTAAGTTCACATATAGCTTCTTTATTACCTCGACGAATTTGCCGAATTGTTCGTCGGCCACCGGCTTCCTTATCTACTCCGAAAATGGTAAGGTAGTAGTGTCGTGATAGTCCCGTGAAGTTTTAGGGGGTTCCACGGGGTCTTCCAGGGTAGCAAAAGTGTTGGATTCGACAGCCTCCTCCTGCACTTCGTCTTCAACTTCAGTATGGCTAGCGGTTACGGTCTTTCGCTGCTTTCCTGCATCTTGTGGAAAAGGTGGCTCTTGTGTGGTCTTACCACCACGCGTGGTCACCGCACTAACATTTTCTTTCAGGGGTACTTCCGGTTGCCCGGGTAGTTTACCCGTGTTAAAATTAGGACAAGAGGATGCAAGCTGAGCTACTTGAGTTTCTATCATCTTATTAAAGCTCAGTTGGTTCTTAATATCAGAATTAAATCCCTCTAGTTGCGCAACCATAGATTCCAAGATCTTGTCATTAGCAAGGAATTTCTTACTAACGTTGTCATTATTTTGCTTTTGGTCATACACTAGGTCTTTTAATGTGGGCTGAAAACTGTTATTGAAGTTCATACCTTGTTGTTGACCGAAGGGGAGGTTGGGCTTGGAGTTCCGACCCTGCTGAGGATGAAATCCTGAGTTGGGATTATTGTTACTCCCAACGAAGTTCGCGTCCTCTTGAGTTAATGGGCATGAGGTGCCCGTGTGCCCAGTCTCGCCACATGTTTCACATGTCATACGAGACTCCGAAACCTGATTAACCTCCTGGTGTGGAGATTCCTGCTTCTTCATCAGAAGTTCCAATTTGGCAGCTAACATATCGACCTTGTCGATCTGATGCACGCCCCTGGGACGGGCTCGCTGCCTTTCTCCTTTCCAACTTTGGTTGGAAGCTATCTTGGCGATCAGCGTCTTCGCTCTCGCAACATCGAGAGAGAGGAAAGAACCACCCGCTACTACATCTACGTGGTCCTGGGCTTGCTGATTCAGGCCATGGAAGAAGTTCTGAATGATCAGCCACTCTTCTATGTCGTGGTGTGGGCATGCTTGAATGCACTCCTGGAGATGTTCCCAGACTTCCGGGATGCTCTCATCTGGCAATTGTTGAATTCCGGTGATCCTATTCCAGAGGGCATTGGTCTTGCCCACTGGAAAGTACTTGGCTAGGAATGCATTCGAACAAGTTTCCCATGTAGTGAAAGCTTCCTTGTTGGAGTAGAACCACGTCTTGGCTTTCCTGAGCAATGAGAACGGGAACAGACGAAGGCGTACGACATCTAGTGTAGTTCCTTTGGGGTTGATGGTTTTTACTCACCTCCAGGAAGTTCTGGAGATGGGCATTGGCATCCTCGGATGCCTTTCCGCAGAACGGACTTGCTTGGACCATGTTTGCTAGTCCAGTCTTCAGCTCAAAGCCGTCATTGCCGGCTTGGTTGATGTTCAATCCAGTAGGAATGTGGCAACTGGACAGGGTAGAGAACTGACAAAGAGTCTTCAGAGCCATGGATGAGGATGCTGAAGTGGAGGGTGAACTGTAGGGCCAAGTGAGTCTCTTCTGAGGTGGGACAATGCGGCGTCTCACGCTTCTCCCGATTCTTTCTGGATTCGGGTTGAAGTTGCTTGGTAGGTTGAAACCGGTCATGCACTACTCTACATCGATCAAAAGATAGAGAGAGCAATGATAAGCCCGCTAGGGTTAGCGGCGACAAACTAGTAAAGTTTATCAAACTATCTACGATATCTTTAGCCAATTGCTTCCCCGACAATGGCGCCAAAAATGCTTGTTGGCGTTTCTTATGCCCGATAGAATAGATATTCTGCAAGCGCACAGAATCACCGTTGTAGCACTTCACCTTGGAGTATTCTAGGGTATCGTATTTTTCCTCAGGGAAGCACTATGGTAAAGAGTATCGTAAATCAAATGATAACTGTACTAGCTTACTCGTCCGACTAACTAGATGGGGGTAAGCCAAATAGATAAGTGAAATAAATGGCCAAGCAATGACCGAGTGACACACAGAGGTTCAACTCCTTAGAGAGGTAGCAGCTGGGAGGACAACGAGTGAGAAAAGACACCTGATCCACTTCTGAACTATCGAGCTAGCCTCTCTAGATCAGACTGAACACCTAACTAGTTCTCGAGAAAGCAGAGCTTACTTCGGCAGCTGGAAGAGGAAGGACTTCAAAGATGGATGAGAGGGAAGTCCAACGGCAACCTGCACTACTGCTATGAAAACACCCGAACGTGGTGGACTACAAAGGACGGATAGGGCTGTCACCACCTACCAACTACCACAACAGTTTCGTGGGGTGGAACACACTTTCTAGCTAACACTAAGACCAGACACCACGTCTACACTCAGTGTTAGGATTTCTCTCGAGGCCTTCGAGAGAAATCCCCTCAACCTAGAGCACTAACTTGAGATACTATAGTCCAGGCGAGAAAACCCGTAAGATAAGATCTCGATCACTAAGAAAGATAACTTAGTCTAAGCTAAAGGAAAACTTCTGCGTTCGAGTTGGACACCCAGACTCGAGTAAATAAAATATAGTGGAAAGTAAAGCTGACTCAGAAAAGTAAAGAAGATAACTTATATTGATAATGTCAAAAGAAAGATACAAGAGCTATACCAGACTTCCGACGACTCTGGAGTCCCAAGCAAGCTCGACTCGACTCTAACTCCCAAGCTACTAACCTACTCTAGAAAGTACAAGTGAAGAGAGAAGAGAGAAGAGCTCCAATGGTGTGTGTTGAAGTGATGGATGGTGCCTCTATTTATAGCCTTCTAAGGTCGGTTCTCGGCTGGTACTGTAGTTGGCGTCGGTTGTAAGCAGGTAAGGCAGTTGAGCTTAGCTTCCACGCCAAGACCCAGCCTGAGGGGCTTCCAAGTGGGGCCGGTCGGCCTCCCCTAGGCCAGCCAGCCTGGGGATCCTGCCACCTGGCCACCGACTTTTGGACAGTGGCTCTGATCTGCTTCTGGAGGCGGTAAATAGTTGCTTGACATCCACGCGTGCATATGCTATGCCGGCCTCCCTCTGGCACGTCTTGGCCCTCCGTTGTGCCGACTTTGCAGTTGTACGCTTGTGATCTTCCCTGGGTGCTGGATTGCTGACCTGGACACGAGTTTGCACTGAATGGTGGGTCCTTTAATCCTTGTGCAAGCCTTTCGATCCACTTGATCAAACCGACATCCAATCCATGACTCAGAGGCATTATGGGTGTGTTACATTGCCACTGGATCGAAGACGGAACACTGTTCTCAGACGTGCTAGGCCGGCCGGCCTAGGAGAGGCCGGTCGACCTGGGTTTTTGCCCAGATTTGCCCATTTTTGGTAGATGTTCACCTGAAATCAAAACTCATTCAAAACTTGTGGAACTCGTTAGAAATAAATAAAATATAAATGGAACATAGTATAAAGCTCGTGTTATTCCCGAAAAGTTGACGGCTAGAATGTGAATTTATGGCCGTCAACAGCCCCCCAGGCATATGAGCTTCGATGATGATCTTCAGGGTCTTCTCACCATCATGAGTCTTCTCCCGAACCACCTCCCTGACCAGAATCATGCCTTTGATAGTTATCTGCCTTTTATCACCAATGATCACTTTCTTTTCCTTTGCTCCTTCGGCTTGTTCTGGCCGAATAAGCATCTTGGAACTGCTGAGATCAATGGCGTGTACAGGGAATGGAGCTTTGTCTATCTTCATCTCAGGAAAGATCAATCGTCCTCCATTTATGCCCAATTGTACCTCTCAACGAAACAAATTACAATCATTAGTAGCGTGAGATGAAGACTTATGAAATTTACAATATGCACGCCACTTTAGCTCCTCAAGCGGTGGTATGGCATGAGTAATTTTAAGATGCCCAATTCTCAATAATTCATCAAAAATGCGATCACACTTGGACACGTCAAAAGTAAATTTCATCTCCTCTTGCTGATTCTTTTGAGTCGGCTTGAGATATGCCCAAGAACATGGTTTCGCTGCTGCTGGCCAAACAAACTCAGTAGTGTAGACCTCTTTTTCCTCATCGTTCGACAAATTAGAATCATGCTCAACAACATAAGTGTTAGAACGATGAGGTTTATGATTTTTTAACATTTAAATCTACATTCTTGACCCAAAGCCCTTACCAGAAGTTGATTTAGAGAGTAATGGTCCATACAATCAAGTTTCTCTCTAAAACTAGAACGCAAACCTGCAAGAGCTAAATCGGCCAAATCCTTTTCAGAAAGTGACAAATTAAAGCATTGGTTTTTAATACCTTTAAATATTTTAAAGTACTCATGGATAGATTCGTCTCTACCCTGTTTAACCGATGTCAAATCTGTCAACCCAGCTTCATTATCCCCATTGTAAAGTGATCATCAAATTTCTGTTCTAATTCATTCCAAGAGTGGACCGAATTCGGGGCTAATGAAGAAAACAAAGAAAAAGTTGTTCCAGTTAAAAATAGTGAAAACAAACGAACGCGTAAAGAGTTACTAGAACCAGCTTCGCCAAGTTGAGAGATATATTGGCTAATATGCTCCCAAGTGGATCTGTTATTATCACCGCTAAGTTTAACAAACTCGGGAACACGCCAACCAGCAGGGTAAGGAACCAAATCAAAACTATCAACATATGGCCTTCGATATAGCCGACTCCTACCCACGTCTAAACCAAGTTTAGACTTGAAAATGTTAGCCAGATCTTCTTTCATCCTAGTGAGATCGGCCTCATAATTACCCGTAGATGTTTGGCCGCTAGCGTGTAAACGATGTGTCATAGGATCAATGGTAGACATCGTTTGTGTAGCATAATGGGGATTTGTCTTAATTAAATCATCCCAAACTTCTTGAGGCATTGCTGGAGGAAATGGGGATTTGTTGTATGACTCTGTGGTATACAGCGGCTCGAAATTCGCCAATTCATCTATTCGGCTAGAGGCAGCCGAGGAGGGAAGAAGTGCGAGCTGTGGTTGTGACACTGAGCCAACCACCATTGCGCCGGTTTGACCGATCTGAGCGACCGGTCTAACCGATCCAGCCACCAAGAAATTGGTCTGATCAGTTGGATAGACTGTCTGACTGGTTCGGCCGGTGTAGGCCAAACTGAGCCTGGTGGTGGTGATTGCCCTGCGTAGAAATTCGGCGGCATACCATATTGAGGAATATTTGTCTGCGCTACCAAAGAATTAGCATTAAGGGTTTCGGTAGAATGATCATGAGCTATATTTTTACCCTTGTTATCACCAAACCGCTAACTCATATCAATAATCAGATCTTGTGTGAGCTTTTGTGACTCATCAAATCTATTCCCAACAACATATATGAATTGTTTGAGAAAATCATTAGGTACAAAACTTACATTGCCCTGAGTGGGAACAGATGAAGAAGTAGATGGGTTCGGTGGCGTGAACGTAGGCATGACGAATTTCTCCTTCTCGATGATGCCTTGCCGAGTCTTCCCATAACAAACAAGCAGTCTCTTGGTGGCCTCTTCTTGCTCCTTCTTGAGCTGGGCCTCGAATTGCTTGCAGTGTTCCACAGATATGTCTTCATACTTGTTGTCGTTGGTTGTAAAATCTACCTTGGAGGGAATTGGCTTTTCACCGGCCATAGCTATCGATGGATGCTTATCCTTTCCCAGTGGAGTCATCAAAAAGTATGTTAACGCAGAATTGGCCAACACACAAGCACTAGAACGCGTGGATCGCAACGATCACTTCACCAGCAAAGATCTCCGGCGCCGGTCAGACCGGTCATGCCAACCGATCAGACCGGTC
The DNA here is from genome assembly GCF_016808335.1 of Panicum virgatum. NCBI lineage: Eukaryota > Viridiplantae > Streptophyta > Magnoliopsida > Poales > Poaceae > Panicum > Panicum virgatum. The sequence continues at coordinate 36,297,984 of NC_053149.1, read as the reverse complement.
AGACACAGAGAGCACCACGAGACCTAAAACCCCAAGCTCGAGAGAGACCCCATTGGAGCTTGGAGATATAGGGTTGTCTTGGAGTCGGCAGGCTACCCAAGACGCCCTTGAACATTGTAGAGACGAGCAAAGAACAACACGAGATTGGAAAAGCTAGGGTTTGAGTAAAAAACTAGATTGAATGATTTGATTGGGTAGAAGGACCTCAATCGGCCGTGGCCTTTATATTTATAGGCCGGGGAGGACGTACTCCTTCCAAATCAGATTACAAAATGACCCTAAAATACAAATCTACCCTGATTCGGATTACATAGGCCTGGACCGGTCTGACCGGTCGGCCCAATCGGCCAGACAGGGGCTTCGGTGCTTGCCAATTTCAGCTGCCAACAGATGGGTCACAGGGGTTCAATGATATGGCGCTCCGTGCGTCAGTTCGGTTTGAGGAAAAGGCTGGGGGAGAGAGGAGGCGATGGGAAACTCGATGGTAGGACCGGAAAGGTGGTGTGGTGGTTGGAGGTGAGCGTGCAGCAGCGCGGCAGCTCGGCATGGCTCTGGCAAGCAATTGCATCCATGGGAGAGATGGAGGAAGGGGGAAAAGAAGCTAGGGGGGTTCCCTACCACGGGTCATAGCCTCGGCGGCGGTCGAAGTCGACAAGGGGGCGCTGAAGCGACGGACTGACGGCAAGCTCAAGCGGAAGGTGAGCAGCGGCGTGTAAGTAGTAGTGGCATGGCGACATGAGCGAGCGAGCAGGGAAGGGGGTTTGGAAGGGGATAGCAGAGAGATTGGGTGCTTGATTTATAGGGAGAGGGAAGAAGAGGGAGAGCCGGTGTTGACGCTTGATGGAGACCATTTTCAAGCGTCAATTTGATCAGAAAATCTTGAGAGTTTGCATTTATTTCATTCATATTTATCTAAAATAATGCCAAAACCCACAATGCCCTTAAGAAATATGCAATGTTAGAATATGAGTTAAAATGCAGAAAAAATCATCGACCAATCAGAGCGCAAGAATCAGGCTCACTTGGATCAAAAGGCCCACATGTAGCAGTAAAGCGATAGACCAAAAGCTTAGGCATGTGGAAAAGGGATTAGGAGACACGTGGAAGCCCACCAGATGAAAATGGGCTCGGCTGGGGCCCATAGGGGGTCGGCCGACCGGCCCATGGCTCCACCGACCTTCTCCTTTGACGTGCAGCATCCTGGAGGCTTCCTTAAGTCGGTTCAAGGCGCCTTCTCTGCTGCCACTCGGCCGATCACCCCCTATTTGCACCCTCTATAAATATGAGACGGGGGGTAGGATTAAGGACACACACCACAAGTGCTCAAGCTCTTCATTCCTCTCTCGTTTAGCTCTTAGGCTAGTGGAGTTTAGGATGAAAGTAGAAGTCTTCGGGTCCTCGAGTTTGCTCCGAAGTATAGGTATGAGTTCGTCTCTAGTTCTCCTTTGTAATTCTCGATCATTTGTAATAGACTTATCATATAGTTATTTATATTTGCATGATCTATCTCCTGCGGTGTCAGACATAGATTTCATGATTAGCTTGCTTTGTTACTATATGCTTTGCATGATTAGACAATTAGCTTTAGTACAATGGTACCTGTTCCAGTATTCGAAAGTTTGCTCTTGTAACACCCCCTAAGTAAGCCTTAACCAGGATGCCACCAAACCAACATATGCCAAGCCAACAAGAAGATTTGGCGGCATCTCTGTTTTGAGTTCAAGCGGAAGCAACAACATAACATGATATATGATCAGTAAGATGAAACAATCTAAAGAGTAGATAATTAGCACCAGGGTCTAGGAACAACTAACATGATCCACAAGACTAAAGTTTTAGTCTAACAACATTGTAGCATTATTTATGTTACATCACAAAATAAACTAGACGATGGTGTGAAAAAGTGATGTGAGCTGCTAATTCCCCACCCCTTCACGCAAAAGCTACTCAAGTGCCTGGAAAGATAAAAGAGGGTGTGAGATGCGAGATCTCAGCAAGTAAACTACTTTAACAAGCTATTTAAACTACAAGTTCATTAAGCATCGTTTTAAAAATTCCGTTACAGGTAAACTGAAGAGGAATAATAATATATATGCCAATGCAATGAATGAGATGCAATGCAACTGCCGTATAAATAAAAAGGTAAACCATATATATCTCCATAAGCTTCTCTCTTGGTAGAGAATAAACATCATTCCATTCCACCACCAAAGGCATCATCAGGCCATCCATAAAGAATTATAGATTTTCCATCGAATCCATAGAGAAGGTATATCATAATAATTAAATAAGGTCAAATAGATCATATTGTATTAGTTGTGGTTCTGAATTTTTTTAATGTGGAGGCAGAATAAATAATAAGTTAAAGCGTGTAGCCACCACCACTACATTTACTTTCCTCCAATAAAGATATGACCACTTTAGACCCAATCCGAGGCGAGGCACTACCACCTGCTTGGCAAAGTAACATTAGATAGCAACTCATATCAACAAGCATGTCGATAAGTAAAGTGCTACACCCCCTCCCAAACCACCATCCAATCCAAATATCAAAAAGATCACAAGGCAATTGCAGCACTGCTGCTTCACTTTTTCGAATATATAGAGAAAGATCTAAAACTTTCACGGAGGAACCTTATTGTTATTGTGGCCTTAAGATGGTCAAAACTGCAGTTGAAAATAGGACTTTAAATCTACCTAGAAATCAGGACCGCAAGCTTAAATAACTTTGTATCTCCAAATCGGTATATCCAAATATTATGAAACTTCACCAGAAGGTAGATAACTCCATAACCTCCAACTTTGGTAGTATGAACGTTTACTAAAAGGGTCAATAAGATGGCCTAAAGAAGGCTGATTTTATAAAAACTAAAACTGCAGCTATACTTATCCTAAAAATACAATATTTACTAATCTGGAAAGTTAATGAAACGTACTACAAGTTCCACAAGGTTGGAAAGTCTAATTATACCTTTAAGGTTTTAAGAAACCTTCTTGCTCCAGCCCTGTCCAGATTTTTATCAGAAAATGACAGCTAGCTCATAAAATTCATATCTCTCAAATCCCTTGGGCTACAATCACGAAATTGGGTGAGCTACTAGATCTGATTGTCCACTACGACTTTGTAGTTCACCCCATGACTTAGTTCAGCCTCTAAGTAGCCCAAATCATCCTCTCAACACAGCTATAGTACAATAGCGAATTTGAAATCCTAGGGAGACACCAAAATGTCCTTTGTTCCCTACTAATCCACTGAAACTCAAGACCAAACTCCAACATGAACGCCTAATCAGTGTAGGGAACGGGCAAATCTTTCTTATCTTGGGTTCCCACAAACCCTAAGCAGTGGGGGGTGAGGGGAAAAGCAAATCCGCCCCCAAGATGCGCCTCCTTGAGCTCCCCTTACTCCCCTCATTCCGTTTTGCTACTCCCCTCTAAGGGTTGGGTGCTGCAGTGGGGGTCTAGGGAGGAGCAGCCATGGGAGAGGAGGAAGAAGAAGGGGATGAGAGAAAGAAACGAGAGAGAGGGGGCTCAGAGCGGACAGGAGGGAGATGTCGTGGGAGGGAGGAGGTGGGCTTCCTGGGCCTTTTCCCCCTTCTAAAGGCTTCCTCTTTTTTTCTTTTTTTTCGGTGTTACAGCTCTAGTATGATGTTTGTCCATCCGAAGGGCGGGGGCTCCACGCAGGATACTATAGTATCACTTATTAATGTAGACATGGTGTCTAGGTTAATCAAGTGTTACTAGATGTCGCTCTTTTCCACATTTTGTAGAGGTAGTCTGCAGGTGGTGACAGTCATATTTTGTGCCATCGTAATTCTCCTCATTCGGTTAGGGGCTAGGAGGTCCATAAAGTACCATGATGGCTCAGTCAGATTTATCTGCCAGCCATGATCGGTCTCCCGGTAGTACTAGATTAACTAAAGCTATGATGATAATCAGAAGTGTAAAATACTCACTGATAATTAACTTAAGTACATTAAAACCTGAGCTAACATCTACATATCTCCCTGCCTTATCTTTTATTTGAGCCGAGCATGAACTTGTGTGTCACACTACCTCTATCCAGTATTTATCTTACCATGTTTATGCAATTGAATATTCCATTGAAATTAGTTCATTAAACCTGCCTACACAACTTAGCTGCCGCCTTCCCTGCGAAAATATAAATGACACCTCGGAATACTCTCGGAGAAAATGCTACAGTGATATTCCGTGCGCTTGCGGAACGATCCATAATTCATGAATAATCTTGTTCCTACTGATTGCGCTAATAAATGTCAATAACATTTTGGGCGTCGTTGCTAGGGATAGGCCTAATAACCTTGTATCTATAGATGACATTATAAAATACCAACAACCGACAGGGGAGAGGATGGAGCTCGATGCCCGGCCACCAAGGCCATAATGGCGATGGCCGTTTGCGGTGGAGGGAGGAGGGAAGCTGAGGAGGTTGTGGCAGCATCGAAGGCAGGCCATGGTGGAGAGGGAAGGGAGGCGAGCGGGCGTGGGGACTCAGGCGGCCGGTACCGCGTGTGGCGCAGGGGAGGTGAGATGCAGGAGGTGGAAGACAAGCCCGACAGGTGGGCTCGGGCTGTCGGTGATAAAGAGAGCAGGAGAGGGAGGCGGATCTGGGTGCTGCGCACAACCGGGAATTGGGTCGCGCGGGGAAAAAAGAAAAGGAGGAAGGGAGCTGGCCGGCTCGTGAGACAGAGAGAGAAAGAAAAATGGGTTGGGCCAAAGGGAAACAGAGAAAGAGGGAGAGGGAAAAGAAGGGGGCAATCTAACTACATGTTTGCCCTTAAATTCTAGACTTTGCATGTTTGCCCTCGTTTTTTGAATATGAGTGAAAAGATCGCTTGAAAATAAAATCATTTCTAATTAAAATAAAATTTTATTTTGGGTGTTACAACAATCAGGGAATTAAACCTACAATAAGCTATTGAAATTGAAATTTTGAACTCAACTGAAGCTCTCAAAACAAAAGCAGATAAGCAACTGCTTTAACCGAAGAACATGTCAAATTGCTGTTACTGATGCCATGTAAGCTATTACTACTGCCATCGATCATACAAAAGCACAATAAACTAGCAGGCAAAGAGCTGCCTCGTCACCCGCTGCCATCCTTCCTTCACTCCAGCAACTCATCACAGCAGAGCTAGCACCGAGGCACAAGCTGCACATGCTTCATCTCTCTTCTCACAACTAATAACAAGACCAAGCTCACACCATGTACTGATTGATCCCTAGAAATGGCGACCACCACCAAGAATACCCTAGTGCATATTTCAATTTTCTTTCTCCTTCCGGCACGCATGAACACTAGTCATTCACGTTGTTCTTTTTTATTTTTCTTTATCAGGCTCTACTATTCTTCTTTTATATTTTTCCTTACAATTTTTATTTTCCTATTTACTATTGAGTTTATTTTTTTTCTCTTTTCTCATTGATGTGATCTTCTTTCTTTCTCTTTCTTATTTCATTGTGACATTCTTTTTTCTATTTTTCCTTCTTTTCTTGGCATGGCAGGTTATTTGTATCCTGGTTGTATAAATTTTCTCTCCCATTTTCCTTTTCATACATTCCCATCAAATAAGTTTTAATTTAATTATTTTACTTCTTAATCCATTCTTTTTTACATAATTCACTCACGACAATTGTACTAATAATTGATAATTTTTCTAATATTATTTTCCTATTATCTAATATTTTTATTTTATTCTTTAGTTTATTATTTCACTCTTTTTACTTTTTTTTAATTTATTTTGTATTATTTATATATTTCTTCTTCTCCTTATTGATCAATCTATCTATTAATCTTTTTTATAAATAGTAATATTTTATTTTGTGTTTATAATATAATTGTTCCAAGTGTATACTTTATTTGTTCGCTTTATAGAATGAATTGTTCGGTCGTGTTATTTTATTTGTTCGTGATATTTATTTTCTACTGTTCAGTATATACAATTTTTAAAAAAAATCATGCAAACATAGGCAAGTGTGATCTTGTTTTCAAGATCTTATCATAAAAAAAATAATGATGCAATCCAAATTTAATCTGGATGCTCGGTTTAATAGTTCCAACTTTTTTTAGTTTTGATTTTGCATGCATGGGGTCATGTCATGGTGGTTGTCCTCTCCTGCATGCATGCACAAGATCGCTTTTCTTTTTTGTGTCCAGTATACCTATATTGGTGGGCTAGTGGCCAATCAGGTAATAGTTGAAGGGTGCTAATATTAATTTAGCTCACTATGCCTAATAATTAGATTTGGCCCATGCGGAAGGGCGCGTCTCTTCGGATGACGATGGAAAAATCTGTCAACTCAAGTGACATATAACCGCACCGCACCCGCTGCGATCCCGGCCGGACGATCAAGCAAAAAGCCCCGTCCCTTTGCTAAAAGAAAAAAAAAGCAAAGCCCCGTCCCTCGCGCCCAGGCGGATTGATCCGCGCGTTGGGCTGGTATTAGAGAAGGGCAATAAGGGGGCTCTAAGCTCCTTTCATATCATCTAGAGACATCCTTTAAAGATATGTACTATAATATATCTTTTAGATTATCTCTTGTAGGGTATAAGTGCATTAAATTTTTACATACAAAAATAAATAAAAACTCTTAAAATAGATACGTAAGAGATAGGTTGGCCTCCAAAATATTTACTATAATAATATGTCTTTTAGATTGTCACTTGTGGAATATAGAAGTATTAAATTTTTTCATACAAAAATAAATAAAAGCTCATGAAATATGTGCATAAGAGATGGGTTGGGCTCCAAAATCGATTTTTGTACTTTGTTTCTCGTGTGGGAGGCATCTCTTACGTAAGAGCAAAGCTAATGATTTAGCTTGCTGCTGGCTACAAGAATCTTTACAGCTCATCTCTCAGTCTACTTGTATAGTAGTTCAGTTCTCCACCATTAATATATGACTGACTTGTCTGTCTCACAAAATTTCTTAATTTTTGTGTCGAAATTGGTTGTAAGCTAACAACCCACTTCTACTGTATCTCCTCTTCTCTCTCTTCTACCTCAACATTCAGTCTATTTATAGCCCATCATAATACTTGCTCTAAGAGTCAATGACATTCCCACACCTTATTTTTCTCTGATCCACGTAAACTGTTGCTGACATGAACGGACTAATAAATCCTTATTGTACTTGTTGCTCGGCAGCTGGTTGACCTTGCAAACAAAATTGTTAGACACGCACACACGTCGGCCCCGGCTGGCATGTACTTTCACCATCTAAAAAAAATGTAATTATTGGATCTGTACCGGTCAAACTAGTTTAAATTTAACTAAATTCATAGTATTAACGTTTATATCTTCAAATAATTTATTATGAAATATACTATAACTAATCCAACCATACTTATTTTGTGTGTGAATGTTATTTTCTAAAAAAAATTCAAACTATTTAACTTATTGAAAAGTGAAAATTGCTTTCTTTTGATAGACGGAGGGAGCACTATGCTACAACGTGACATCGTATCCTCTCATCAGTTTGTATGTATAAATGTACACTACTATAAAACAGGCCTTTGTTCCAGGCCATTTGTCCCGGCAGCCTTTGGGCCCAGAACAATAGGTGGCTTTTGTCCCGGGTCCAACGGCTAGTCAGGCCAGCAGGGGGGACAGGGGCCTTTTGTCCCGATTGGAGACACCAACCGGGACAAAAGGGGGTCATTTTGTCCCGGTTGGTGGTTCCAACCGGGACAAAAGGCCCGCGTAGCCTTTTGTCCCGGTTGGAACCACCAATCGGGACAAAAGTCCCCCTTTTATCCCGATTGGTGCCTCCAACCGGGACACAAGGCCTTGGGCCCCTTGTCCCCTTCCCTCTCCCCCGCCCGAGCCATTCAGCTCACTTGTTTTCTTGCTGTTTTTGGCTCGGGATAGAGGAGTTCTTGCTTATTTCTTCACCACATTTGTGAAGATCTTTGATTCCCCGTCCATCCATCGGCGCTAAAGGTTTGGGGCTTGTTTTTCTCTTCTTCCTTGGCTTGTATAGCTCATTTCATGCTTTTGAAATAGAGAAAATGTGTAGCTAGCTCATTTCTTGGACATTTAGCTAGCTAGATTGCATATGTAGGTGTGATTTTCTTTTAGATTTAGATGAGTATGTGGATAATAGAAATTTTTAGAATGAGTGTAGACACTTCATGTGATGTACTTGTATATATGACCATATTGTGGATAGTTGATTTTTTTATTTATGAATTAATTAATGAAATGAGTATATTATAATTTTTTGTATTATGAATGGATTATTTTGACACTCTAGTGATGTATTTAATCAGGCTCACATTGAAACCATCTAGAAGCTAAAAAAATCTTTATTTTGAAACAAGTATACATCGTTAATCTCCATCCAACGGTGATGGCACTACCTTTCGGGGATACACGATGCGCTATAAGGACGTCGCAAATTGGTTGGTCGCATCACTAGCACTTCCGATTGATAAGAACACAGCATTTGACGCAGTCAGCTTGCCCGTTGTTGTACTGAGAGCATATCAACGAGCATGCTGCCTGTGCCAAGTGCTGTGCCTATTAATCGTAAATGTTGGTGCTGCGACTGGCCGATTGGTGACATCCTTGTACCGCACCGTGTCCCCCCGAAAGGCAGTGTCATCACCGCAGGGTTGAGGTTAGTGACATATATATTTTCAGAAATAAAGGTTTATTTTTCTTTTAGAGGGTTTCTGGATATTGAAAAGAGTTTACTCCTGGAACTGAAGGGTGTCAAAGTAATTAGAAGTTATAGAGATTTCTTTCAATTAATTAGAGATTTCTTGAGGATTAATGATACATTTCGTCTTTTTATATGATTTTATTGTTATTTGCAAGAGTTATTAATCTGATCATTGTAATTGTAATAGTAAATAATTTTTGCATTGTAATGGTAAGAATTTATAATTTTGTGGAAAATAAAGGTATTTTTCAGTAAAATATGGCTTCAGCAGCTGGAGGGAGTGGCACCGGTGGGGGTGATCATTGTCCTTCTGGAGAGAAGGACACAACTCGAGTAGGTCGTCGGTCCAAAAAACCTAGTGCTTTTCATAGGGCAGCGCTCCGTTATTTGGAAAAAGAATATAGAGAATGCATGGCAAGGGGCGAGGAACCTCCATTTGATCTTGAGGATTTATTGCGGCGTTACGGTTCGTCACCACCAAACTCGGAGGTTTCAGCTCCGCCATCTTCTTCTGCACCAGCAAGAAATCTGTTAGAGCATTCTGCGTTCCAACGCAAGGACGGTTGAAAACCTATGTGTTGTTGACCGAATTTTTAAGTTTCATGTATAATACTCCTTTATTAAGTTCTGTAATGGATTAAGCACTCCTTTTAATTAATCAAGATGTATGATGGATATTGCATATCTTTTAATTATTCATGTTATGTTACATTTAGTTTAATTTAGGTTTGATATATTTTATTTATTCGATACGTGTAAAGAATTCAAATCGATTTATTTAAAATGCAGATGGACCGGCAATGGATGTACAATGCTGACCGACGTTCGAAAGAATTCATTGATGGCCTGCATTATTTTTTGTCTGTGGCTGAGGCAAACAAGCAGAATGGTTTTATGTGCTGCCCGTGTGTTCATTGCAACAATAACAAGGATTACTCATCTTCAACAATCCTACACAGTCACATTTTCGCAAATGGTTTCATGGAGAAGTATGTTTGTTGGACGAAGCACGGAGAACAGGGGGTTACCATGGAAGACAATGAAGAAGAAGATTTTGACGACCACTTTCCCGGGAATGCTGGAATCGGTGCATTCGAGGACGATATTCCCATGGAAGAGCCCGAAGTAGATGTAGCAGAAAATGATCCCAGCGACGATCTGGGGCAGGCATTGCACAATGTGCAGGCAGACTGTGAGAGTGAAACGGAGAGGTTGAAGTTCCAGAAGTTGTTAGAGGACCACCATAAGTTGTTGTACCCAGATTGTCAAAATGGATTGAAGAAACTTGACACCACCTTGGAGTTGCTGCAATGGAAGGCGACAAATGGTGTATCCGACAAGGGATTTGGTGAATTACTCAAACTTGTTAAAAAAATGCTTCCTAAGGACAACAAATTGTCTGCCACAACGTATGAAGCCAAAAAACTTGTTTGCCCTTTAGGACTGGAAGTGCAAAAGATACATGCATGCCCCAACGACTGCATCCTCTACCGAGGCGAGTACGAGAATTTGGATGCATGTCCCGTATGCAGTGCATTGCATTACAAGATTAGAAAAGATGATCCTGGAGATGTCGAGGGGGAGCCTCCCCGGAAGTGAGTTCCTGCGAAGGTCATGTGGTATTCGCCTATAATACCACGTTTGAAGCGTCTGTTTAGAAATAAAGATAATGCTAAGTTGATGCGATGGCACAAAGAGGAACGCAAGAAAGACTCGATGTTGAGACACCCCGCTGATGGGTCGCAGTCGAGAAAAATAGATAGAACGTACCCTGAATTTGATTTGGATGCGAGAAACATAAGGTTCAGTTTGAGTACGGATGGCATGAATCCTTTTGGTGAGATGAGCAGTGGTCATAGCACTTGGCCTGTGACTCTTTGTCTGTACAATCTTCCACCATGGCTCTGCATGAAACGAAAGTTCATCATGATGCCAGTGCTTATCCAGGGTCCAAAGTAGCCCGGAAATGACATTGATGTGTACCTAAGACCGTTGGTCGAAGAACTCTTATTGTTCTGGGGCGATGAAGGTGTACGGATGTGGGATGAATACAAATAGGAAAACTTCAACCTACGAGCATTGCTGTTCGTAACGATCAATGACTGGCCTGCTCTTAGTAACTTGTCAGGACATTCGAACAAGGGATACAAAGCATGCACACACTGTTTAGATGATACCGATAATATATGGTTGACTCACCGCAGCGATTTCCAGTGGATGAGATCACCCAGCGGACACCTTGTGACCTGCAGACTGCCGTTAAGAACTTAATGTTCACTATTGCGTACGGTACCGCCATGCCAACCCAACCAGGCGACGTGTACCACGGGTAGCAAATTCCACCTGGATACACACGAGTTGGCGTAGAGCAGGTGTGCCAGGGTTGGGAGACGCTCGAGCTTGATATTCCTGGAGGCGATAGGGAGAGGACACTAGCAGAAGCCATTCATGGCTACATCCTATGGGATAAGCGCTACATTGTCCTAAAGTCGGATGATCAAACACCAAGACCGGCATCTCAGCATGCCTCTCCAAGGCCGGCATCTCCGCAAAACTCCCCAAGGGCAGCACTGTCTCGGCAAGGATCACCGGCACATTCTCCATCACCATCATCTCATGCGCCGATGAACACTCAAGCGTCACCGTCGCCTCCATGGTCACCCCCTCCGCCGCCAGCAAAGGAGCAGAAACGGCCGCCGGCAAAGAAGGTAGCTGCACCGGCTAAGGAGCCTCCAAAGAAGAAGGAAAAGGAGAAGAAAACCAAGGAGGCTCCTATTAAACCCTGGGACATGAGCCTTGAAGAATGCGATCGGATAACTCAAGAAAGAGTTAAAGAGCACTTGAAGCCGAAGCCGAAGCCGGAGCCCGAGAAAGTCATAAATCCGATAGATTTGAAATTTTTTTAAGGGGATGTGCGAAGCAAATAAGAGAAAATTCATTCCGAGAGACCCCCCCTTCAGACTACGAACGCACAATTATCAAAACTACTGAGAAAAAGAAGAGATAATCAAAGTCGTCGTCATCCGACGTTCCACAGCTCGGAGCCCAAAAGAAACAATCAATAGAGCCTCTCGTAGTGGGACAGACGACGCAAGAACAAGACTTTGTTACATTTTTTAAAGAATCAAACCTGACGGCGGCTCAGATTGCAGGGCGAGAAGATATTCCAAAGGCCGATGTGGTCGTCAAATGGACGTTTGAGATCGGCAAAACTCTTGTACCCCCCGAAGTAGTGTCTGTGCTTCCAACGCAAATGTATAAGCTGCACCAGCACTACATGCGTGCGATGGCCGATTGCATCTTCATGCAGGGCGCAAAGATTAAAGATGATGATTTCTTATGGGGGGAGGCCATTATATGGATAAACTGGGAAGAAATTTACCAACTGTTCCATCAGGAGGCCCTCGACATCTCTATGGTCGGCTTGTGGGTTCTGTAAGTATTTTACTCTCCTTACGTATTGTTTTGTATGATCTCAACATACTGATCTCTTGATTTATTCGGTATCATGTAGAATGGAGATACATACTTGCAGAAGAAAGGGATACTCTCACCTCGGCTTCATCGACCCAATTACTTGTAATTGGAGGCTTCTACGTAAAAATTCCGATGAGATATTCCAAAACTTGTTCAAGTACATAAGCGTTCATCACAACAACCAAATGATATTGTTTCCTTACAACTTTGCGTGAGTGATTCCTTCCGTCTAACTCTTTTTATTCTGTAATCGAATTGTTTAAACCTTAACTACCAAGAACTGCCTCCGTATAATCTTGCAGTGAACACTTTGTCCTAATTGTCATAACATGATGACAAAGTAATTCTACCACTACTCCATCGATGACCGATAATTTGAATCACTTTGTTACTTGACTATAATTGTTCTAATCATGCACAGGGTTTGGAAAGAATTCGCTAAAAATCATCCAGTCAAATTTGACAAGAAATCGAAGATCAAGACAGATTTTCCGGTACGCACTTGGATGATTCGTTGCACGATTCATTAGTTTTATTATATATTCATGTAAATACCTGATAATTTCTTCTCTCTTAAAGTGTATGAGGCAGAAACCAGGCACTGTATTGTGCGCATACTATGTATGCGAGAACATCCATGGTCTGGTAGGTCCTCCAAAGGGCTGGACAGATTGGGAGGAAGAAGTAAGTAAAAAACTTGTTAATATTTGAACTCGTATTTTAATTAGTCGAAATTAATTATCCCCTTTTTCCATAGGTCGGGGAGATGCGCGATAAACTCATACCGGAGGAAAAGATTATGGCGATTCAAGAACAATTCTCCGGATTTATTGTTGAGCAAGTCCTCGATCCAAAAGGCGAATTCTACTATGATGGAATATCTAATATTGACAATCACAGCAAATATGATAATATACGCGTATATATGTAATTAAGAACAAATATACCTACGTAAATATATATGTGTGTCTATGTATTAAATTTTTATTTATGAGTATGTATGTATGTATTAAATTTTCAAAAGGCGAATTCTACTATGTAATTAAGAACGAATATACATATGTAATTAAGAACTAATATACCCATTCAAATATGATGGAGTATGTATGTATTATATATATAAGCACTCCAATAATATATATGTGTATATACATTTATATAATATTGGTCCAAGACATTTTCATATGTAAAGGAATTCACATGTATAGATATGTGTATACATATATATAAGTGAATTAATTTATATATGAAAACTATCTAGGTCAAATATTATATAAGTAACTATATATATGTATATATTAGTGGAGATCATACACACTGAATTCTAATACATAAGTTTAATTGAAATGCAAAAGTATAATTGAAAGAGAAAAAGAATTGAGAAAAGAAAAACATGAAAAAAAGGGACCTTTTGTCCCGGTTGGTAACAACAACCGGGACAAAAGGGTGCGCCAGCCACGTGGGCGCTGGCAGCACCTTTTGTCCCGGTTGGTGTTACCAACCCGGACAAAATGTCATCTTTTGTCCCGGTTGCCAGACCCGGGACAAAAGGGCACCCCCTTTTGTCCCGGACTGGCGTTTCCGGTTGGGAAACCGGGACAACAGGAGTTTCCCAACCGGAACAAATTAACTTTTTTTAAGTAGTGGTATTACCCGACTGGCGATTTGTTCCATGATCCTATACGCCCTATATATTCTTCTCCGGCTGCTACACTCTAACAGAGGCTGTTCTAACAGCGACATGTGTGCGCAAATATCTTGAAGTCCACAGTTTTCTCCGGTTCATTAATACAATGCCGATGCACATACAAGCACTACAGTCAGAAAGAGAGACCCTGGACTTATTCAGACACCTGACCTGTCTAGCAAAGTACGTGTACGGTATATATAAGCGACTAGTGTATTTCCTCGAGGCCCACTTTAGCACCATGTTAAAGCTTCTTCGCATGCCATTGAGGCTGTCAGCAGTTAGATTTTTCGATTCAGGACTCTTGTTTTGTGTGACTCTTGGAGGCGATTTTCCTAATATGACAATTGAGAGGGAAATATAGCGAGCAGAAGAAGGACTTGCACATAGTTTTTATTGACCTCGAGAAGGCGTATGACAAAGTACCGAGAAATGTCATGTGGTGGGTCTTGGAGAAGCACAAAATCCCAACTAAGTACATTACCCTCATCAAGGATATGTACAAGAATGCGATGATGTTTGTCCGGACTTGCGGTGGCGACACAACTGACTTTCCTATTAACATAGGCCTACATCAGGGGTCGGCATTGAGCCCTTATTTATTTGCTTTAGTGATGGATGAGATCACAAGGGACATACAAGGTGATATCTCTTGGTGTATGCTCTTTGCTGATGATAGGGTGCTAGTGGACGAGAGTAGAGCAGGAGTAAATAGGAAGTTGGAGCTGTGGAGACGCACGTTAGAGTTAAAAGGGTTCAGACTTAGTAGGACCAAAATCGAGTACATGTTGTGCGATTTCAGCGCATCTAGGCATGAGGGTGGTGACGTTAGTCTCGATGGGCAAGTGGTGGCCCATAAGGACACTTTTCGGTATTTAGGTTTGATGCTACAAAAGGATGGCGACATTGATGAATATGTTAGGCATAGAATCTCAGCTGGCTGGTTGAAATGGCGTCAAGCTTCTGGTGTCCTCTGTGACAGGAGGGTGCCACAAAAGCTAAAAGGTAAGTTCTATAGGACAGCGATTCGTCCGACGATGTTATTGTTATCGCCGTAAATTAACAGGATTAATTTATGGGCCGAAAGCAAGATGGGCTTGAAGCAGGAGAATTAGAAGGCTTGTAAATCGGCTCTTGCGTAAGCATTTGGGCCACATGGGCCATGTATCTTAGATTTAGTTTAAGATTAGAGATAGAGTCCGATCGGGACAAGATTAGTTTAGATTGTTTCCCAAGTCTCCGGACTATAAATATGTATCATATGTTATTCATGAAAAAAAGAATGTCATCATGTCTCACAAACAACAATCTCGGCGCATCGCCACCCCTAATCCTAGAGTTTCATCCAAGTAAGCGCCATGCTGCCCTGATCGCTTCTTGCGATCAGGGCAGCGTTGTTCTTGCTTTTACCTTGGTATTACTCGTACTGAAGCGTTTTTGATGGCGAGTAGTACTAGTTATCTCGATGTTCGTAGCATGGCTTTTAGTAGATCTGTTGTGCTTTGTTGCTTATCATCTACGAACATCATGTTGCCTTTATGCGATCATGTCATCATCTTATACTAGCTCCTGTTGCATAGAGTTAGCTGCGTAAAGGCAACACCCTGCTTTTTTATGTTTGGTAGATCTAATCTGTTATAGTTTGCTCTTATTCTTAAGAGTTGGCGTAATATCTGCTGGGTTAGGCCTTGCAAACGGGTTGGATGATCCAGTGGCGTGTTAGATGCTCTGCTCTAGTCTTAACAGGGAATTGATCCGGGAATCGGCTCTTGCTAGTTCTTAGGCCTCTGTTTTGGTTATGGTTTAGTTATCTGTTACGTTTATTAGGCCCAATCACGTGTAGGATGTTCCGATCTAGCAGTGAAGCCTTTACCGTCGTGGATTAGATCAATTAGATTTAATTGAAGCAGCTTTACAGTTATTCGCTTTAATCATCAATATCCGGATGCAAACAGATCCCATCTGACACCGGGACTCGATCGGCTCTTTAAAGCTGATGCAAGAGTCGTCTCGGGGAGCCGACCATGGCTCGGACTTATGTTTCCACGTATTTGTGTATGCAGGCAAATTATTGCAAGCACGTCCGCACCTTCCTGATCGGGTATAGGTCAGGTGGCACGCCCTGCGTCTTCACAAGCCGCGGCGTGTGCTGGAATTGCGGGCCGTCGACGAGGGAGCAGTGCCTGCCTGCGCCCCGGCGACCTCCCGGATCTTCGTGTTGACTGTCGCTGCTCGCCGGTGGGTTTCGACCGACAACACATTCTGGCACGCCCGGTGGGACCTTCATCAACAACAACGCCCACCGCAGAGATGGCAGGAGCTCAAGATCAAGAACCCGCTCCCAAGCCCATCACGTACGAAGAGTTGACTCCAGAACACAAGCTAAAATATGATGAGATCAAAGCTCAGTTCGAAGCCGATCTCATCGGCTCTTTTGAGAGGACCCGCAACCATGGCATCAGGTGGAAGGGGTTCTCACCAGAAGGCGCTCTCGACAACGTTGATCTGTCTGTGCCGTCAGAGGAGCGTACCAGGGCCCTACGCCAGGAGATGAACTACATGGTGGCTCACACGCTCCATCGGCACTCAGAAAGCCTGGTGAACGAGCTTGAGCGCGTGGCACATCGCGTTGTCCAGGAGGTAATCAAGAACCAGTACTCCCCATCGGGACCAACTCTGGGGAGTCACAGGGGGGAAGCTGTATTGCAAACCAAGCCGCCAGTGTCCTACTCGCTCGCGGCAGTAATACAGCAGAATTCGCCGATCTACGTCGTCCACAAGATCGGCGGTGATCCTGGAGAAGGCCAGTTCTTGACCGAGCCACCCAAGGAGATCCCGCACGGCTACACGTGCACATACATCCCCGACAGCGTCAATCCAACACGCTCGGTGCAGTTGATAAACCCAGGAGCTTCTGGAGCAGATGCGGAGAAACAAGCGTGGCTGGCAAAGTACGCTACCGGGCCGAGTGCTGAGCCATCATCCCAGGAGTTCTTAGTGTGGAGCAGGTCAGTGCAATACTGAGAGACCAGTTCGGCATCCTACCCAAGAGAAAAGTGATCGGCTATTCCAAGCCGTATCCGAGTGACTATGACTTGATCCCATTGCCACCCAAGTATCGGCTCCCTGAGTTCACCAAGTTCAACGGGTCAGAAGGAGCCAGCTCCATCGAGCATGTGAGCTGATACTTAACGCAGCTTGGGATGATCTCAGTATCGGATCCGTTGAGGGTCCGGTTCTTCGGCCAATCTCTTACAGGCCTAGCTTTTGGATGGTACACGTCATTGGCTCCAGATTCGATTCGACCTTGGAGGCAGCTGGAAGATCAGTTCCATACCCAGTATCACTCAGAGGCTGCTGAAGCTGGGATTGCCGACCTCGCCCAAGTCAGGCAGAAGCGAGGAGATACCGTGTCGGAATACATATAGTGCTTCAGAGAAGTCAAGAACCGATGCTACTCATCACGCATCATAGAGAAGGAGGCAGTCGATCTGGCTGTTCTGGGGCTCGCTAAGCCGATCAAGGATCTGGCTTTTCAGTTGGAATTCACTTCTCTGGCACACATGGTGCAGAAGCTTACGGCATATGAACACAACCATCCTGAGCTGTAAAAGGACAAGTTCAAGCGCCATATAAACATGGCCCAGGCGGATGAATCTGATGACTCTGGCGAGGAGCAAGAAGTGGCCGTGGCAGAGTGGACTCGGGGGGGCAAACCCTGTCCCGTGCAAATGGATCAAACAGCAAGGGCTTGTGAAGGGCTTTGACTTCGACGTAGCCAAAGCAGAGCAGATATTTGATCTACTGCTCAAAGAAAAACAGCTGAAGCTCCCAGAGAATCACAAGCTACCGACGGCACAAGAGCTGCAGGGAGGACTGTACTGCAAATGGCACCACTCGTTCACTCATGCCACGGGTGAATGCAAGGAGTTGCGTCGTCAGATCCAATCGGCTATCAAGCAAGGCCGATTAATCCTGGCCCAACACACGATGAAGGTCGACATGAAGCCCTTCCCGCAAGCCAACGTGGTAGAGTTGTCAGACTTCACTCCTACGGGCTAGAATTTTTCATTCCAGATCAACATGGCGGGGCCTGTACGCCGTCGTGACGAGCAAAGGAGAGAGGCCGTTTCTGGCAAATGGCCCCAAAATCAAAATGAGCCAGGGCAACGGCATATTACTGAAGAGCAAGTGCGTCACATCCATAATCAGCTTCCTACTTCTGATCGGCTTCTGGAAAAATATGAATACCAGCACAAGCTGCGTCGCTGATATCAATCGGAAGAAGAGGAGTATGAGTACCGTACAGGGAGGACGCTGGGAAGGCACCAGGCTGTACGCGACCACTAGCATTGCCTGTTCTTCAGGTACTGTTGGAATTCCGGCATGAGCCGATTGCCCACTATAGATGATTGTCTGGAGTGCAGGCCTCGGACGCGCCAGTCAGGCGAGACATCGGTGTTCCGGCGCTTGGGTCCCAAAGTGCGTCACGACGATCATGTTGAGCGGCCGACCAAGGGTTATTCCGAGCCAAAAGAAGAAGACAGGTACCATCGCCCAAGGTGGTGTCCTGACGGGCCTAATCGCTCACATAAGCGCAGAGTGCAGTGCTTGCGCAATCTAGAAGAAGCAGAAGCAAAGTACCTTGACGTGCTGAGGAAGGCGCGTCCGGATCTCACGGAACAAGTCAAGCATCCGCGAAGGGTGGAAAGGCGCCCTTCGAGAAAAGAGTGGTGCCCCAAGCAGACAAAAGCCGATGAGAAGCCATCGGCTGATGTGAACATGGTGTTCGTCCTCCCGTCAGAGTTCCGGGCACCCCAACCGGAGGATTTACCTGTTGCACAGTTGGATCTTGGCCCCCGGCCGATCATCTTCGAGAAGCTGTTGACGTTCACTAACGCCCCCGATTTGTATACCGCAAGCGCATGGTTCGTGTAGCTTTTCCCTTAGAGTATTCCCCCCAAGGTTTATCAATCTGTGGATCGACAAAGAACTACCTAAGGTTTTCCATCTAATCTAATGGATCTATCCTAACATGAAGCATAGATTGCATATAAAGGGTAAACCTTTAATAGTTATGAGTGATATGTGAAGGTTGATCTCATCCATGAACATAGGCTAAATCATAGCAAAACCAAAGATATGACTAGGCCTATCGTCATCTAGTTGTAGTTCAAGCTAACGAGCGGATAAATTATGCATCTCAATCAAAAGCATCTTTAAACTCAAAATCTCCAAACCGATCCCTCGATACTCCGCCTACTCTGTGGAGACGGCCTGTCACGATGCCCCCCTTTTGAACGAAATACCCTGAAGCAAGTCGAACCCCCTCTGGTAGTTCCGCCATGAACCTCTAGCCACCATGACTACAAGATCATGCTAAGTGATCTATCTCGATAATAGATCTAAGATGAAGCGAACCCAAAGAGAAGAACGAAATCGAAAGAGGAGAACATGATCGCTAATAGATTCGGAAGACATGATTATCATTACTCACATAATAGATTCGTTTGGATCGTCACCACCGAGTACATACCATTGACGACTCCAACTAGCTCATGAACTCCACCATGGCACAACCTCGCAGGGAGGCCATGGCGGCTAGGGATGGCCTAAGCCATCTCCTAGACAACTTCGAAGACTTGCAGCGGCCGTCGTCTCCCTCCGGTCTTGGCCCTAGGTTTTCGTCGAGTTCTGGTTGAATGGATGCCCCGAGTTGAATAAGGTGGGAGCTATTTATAAGCCGAGGAAGCAACCGGTCGAAGGGGAAGCCAAACCGACTCGAAAACGGGCTGGGCCGGCCGGCTCCATAGGCCTAGGCCGGCCGGCCTACCCCTTTTCGGGATCGCCTCGGTCTCATCTTTGGCGTGTAGATTCCTCGCATCTTCTAGAGTTTCTGTCCTTCACGATTGCACCCCTTTAGACGTCGTTATCTTCGAGATTTCTTCGAGGAGAAGGATAGGATGGAAAATCCTTCCTTAAATATCTCTTTGCTTTGCTTGGCCCCGAAGTATCTCGATCTTATCTTGTGGGCTTTGTCTTTTGGGCTTCATTGGAGGGTGGATGTGCATGAAAGTGCTTCGAATCGACATGGGCTTTGGTCCTCCCTTTGGGCTTTGGCCTTCGTCTTTCTCCGTGTTAGCCCTCGATCACGGGCCTCGTCATTTCATGCTCCAAAATAGGCCAAAAACCTGCAAAAACGAAGTTCCTCCAAAATATATGTGCATATGTGAAAATGACTAATAATTAGGCCGGGGTTAGGACGGTTAGTGATTTTGATATTGAATTCATGCCATTATCAAGGATAAACAAGGGATAAAACGGATACTTAAGGAGCGCCAACATTCCCCCCATGCTTAAACCTTGCTCGTCCTCGAGTAAGTCCAGGAGCTTTGCTTATAAAGAAATCAGTGTTGCCCCTCAATGTCCTCTCTGCACTTAGTCATACATAACAAGACATATTGCTCTCTCAAGTATTTAGCATTTAAGTTCATGTTGTGACCGGCTACTTTTTCATTATGGAAGATAGACTAGCAATTAAAGAACAAGCCACAATAATAAATAAATGCAATGCTCTCAAACTTAAGCGAACTTCAAACCTTTACCTTGTTTCATCGTGAAGAGTTTTCAAAAGAATGCATATCAAACATAAGTGAGGTTCTCTTGCAAAAGATCATGGAAATACTCATCTCATCAAGTCGCTCAAGCCTACATTAGATTGTTTTCAACCTATTCTACTCATATATAAAAGTGGAAGGTTTATGTGGAGCTTGGTAGGTAAAAACAATCCTAGCAAAACATTATATCTGAAATATTGTCAAACTAAGAGAGAGATCTAATGGGATTACCGAGACTAGTCAAAAAGGCCATTGGAAAATAATGTTGGAGAGGGGGAAAGATGAAACACACACATTTAGATAGGTGGACATGTGCAAGTGGCAAATGGATGATCCCGAGACACAAATGAAGTTCTCGTTATCGGATTGCACATGGTTGGAAGATTTGAGTATGGAATAATTCTTCAAAGTAACTTGGAAAATTAATGAAACCAAAAAGAACTAAGGAGCATTTTATTCTTCTCTTTTTTTTCTTTTCTCCCCTTTTTTTCAGTTTTCTTTTTTTCTCTCTTTTTGCTCCTTAGAACTTTTGATAACATAGAATACTTACCCAGCCATGCCCCCATGCTTGAACGAATGCTCGTCCTCGAGTATGAATAGTGGGAGAACCAACTAGCTAGAGTAAGTATCTCAAATTCACCTTCTTCTTCGTAATACCGCTTGAAGGTGTGTTCCAGGATCAAAACCTTTCCCTCCCGCATACTGTCACTACACGAGGATAATCGGTAACGAACAACAAGAACACGATAGTTGATGTACTCTAGGTAAACCATGCAAGAGCAAAGCAAACCCAAAGCCAAGTCGCGATTCTATTAGGCATCAAAGTATCTCCGGGGAGCCTTGTCTCCCAAAACTTTTCTTTATATGGTGCCCTTGATTCTTTTGATTCCGTCGAAATGATAATCCATACTCAAATTGGGTTGTGGTCAAGGAGGTAATCACAAAAAGATATTTTTGGTTTAGGGTGGATATCCAGCGAGGTTTGCAAAATTCCCGAAGTGAAAACTCACAATGCATGGATAGATAGGCTAGCAAAAAGAAGGTTACACAAAAAGAACGGAATGACCAGCTTCTTAGTCTCGTACCAAAGAAATCAATCTTAATCCAACTCATCAAAATATAAGTTTGCACTCTAAAGGTTTCATCATGAAAGAATATGTATGTATAGGCTTTGGTAGGTAGAACTTTGCAAGAGATTCACAAATGTAGATAGCATAGGAATTAAGTTTTCAAATTAAACAACACAAGGTGTAAGGTTATCGGTAGACTTAAATCAAAGAGCAACATATAATATGTGGGTTTAGAATTTAGTCATTTAACCTCCACAAATAAAAGAGCCGGTATTTAATTATTTTAATTCTATTTAATTGAGAGCAAATGGTCAAGTCATATACAACATAGCGTAGGTAAAACAAAGCAGCAACTTTCATCATTTTTCCATAAGCATAAGGCATTGCCAAAATGTATCAATGTGGTGAGCTCAAAGTGATGGTGATCCTACACTTATTGAAAACAAAAACAAAACTAGGTTGTCCTCCTAGAAGCCATGTGATAGGTTGAGAGATATATACAAAGGTTGCATCTATGGTTGAAGGCATATATGTACAAGCATTTAGAAAAAGAGAGAGTTGAGGAAGAATTACCGTCCTTCTCGATGCTCGTAATGAAGTGTAGCGCGGCCTCCCCCATACTTAAGCATTGTGCTAAGCATGGAAGAAGAATCATGAGCATCTTGTGGCAACCGTGATTATCTTACTCCATGAGATCTTTCTTCCTTGTCCACGAAATCCTCCCCCATGCTTAGCATGATGCTAGGCGTGGAAGGAGAAAATGAACCATCTTGAAATTCTTGAAGTCCTTCTCTCATGTGTATGAATATCATCTTCAATGTGTCTTCACCTTTGTTGCCTCAATTTCCGTCAACTTCTTCTTGTACTAAGTCATGGTCCCAATCATTGCTTCACGTCGTCGTCGCCACCTTCAATTCCTCGTTGTCTCATTGCTGCCTCATCTTCACGAATTTTTCTTTCAATTTCCAGAACAGAACCTATACTGAAACATTGCTCCATTGCGAAGTGCACGAATTTTCCTTTCCAACGAGTCCTTATACTCCCAAAATTGATTCCGAACAAGAGAGTTGAGTCCATTTTATCCCAGCGCTGCAATCTGTCCCGACGAATTTCAGAACGCGCAAAGTCCAATGTTCTTGCTACATCTCCTTGTACGGGTCTTCAAATTCATTGATCTTAATTGCGTTGGAATGAGAATTTGATGGAGCTTCTGAATATCAACTTTTTGCTTCTTGTACAGCTCTGAACATGTTCTCAAATTGATGAAAATAGCTGCGTCCTTCTCGGGTTTCGACGATGTTGACGATCTTGATTGAAATTCTTTTGGTCTGGAACTCATGGGAGCGCTTCTTCATGCCTGCAAAACATTTTAAACACACACTACCCCCGGGGTGACGGTCGGGAGTAGAAACAAATGCCAACAAACCTACCATTCCTAAAATCTCAAATTTGTGGCAAAGTTAGCTTAGCGAAACTAGTGAGTGTACGTGTGTGACATCCCAGAGTTTTAAAATGCTAAGCAAGAAATATTAAATATGATATCATGCATAATCAACCAAGAAAATGGAATCGAATACATTTATGTGTGCATGCATGTGTATGGGTATAGATGCATAGGTCAGAAACCGTAAATAATTTTGTAAACCAATGCAAGTATACATATGAAATCGAATAGGCGTCTCTCTAAAGTCATGCTAAATCAGAGTCTTGTTGAAGTCAAAGAGAGAAATAAAAGTTTGAACATAAAATGACAGGTCCTTTGAACTGAAGTATTCAAAGATTTAATTTATCTGTCAAATTTCAAACTATCTGCTTTGAAAATAATTTCTAAAATATAGCTCAAATGAAATTTTGTCCAAAATCAAAGTTGTAGGTTTTCAAAAGACAAACAACTTTCATGTTCAAAGTTTTTTCGAGGTATCACATGAAAATGGGAGAAAATTTTGAATTTCAAGGTGTATAGGACATTTTCTAATGCACTCAAGTTTTAAATTTTATCTTTCAAACGAAGCCTCAAATGAAAAAGTGCCTAAAACGAAAGTTGTAGATCTCGACATTTTGAGCAAGTTTGGTATTCAAAAGTTTTTCATTTGAGGCCATGTAGAAGGAGAAAAATTGAGTTTACCAACTAGAGTTTTGAACTTTGCTTTAGTTACGAAATTGCCCCACCACCATCTCCCTTCTCTGTTTCACGTTGACGGCGTTGCCGTCTCGCTGCCGGCACGGCCACGCGCCGCGCCCTCGCCGCTTTCCCCGTCTCTGGTTCTCCCGAAGCCTCTCGGCCTCTCCACGCGGCGCCATCTCCCTGCGCGCACGCCGAGGACGGCCGTCGACGCGCCACGGCGACGAACACGCCGAGCCGTGCCGTGCGCCGCTTCGCAGCTCACCGCGAAACCTCTGCCCTGCCCCTCCTCTGCCACAACTCAGCGCCCAGATAGCATCTCCCTCGCCCCGTGCATCTCCCAGGCCTGCCCACCGCCTCTCCCTGTACGCGCAGAGGCGCCACCACACCATGGCCGCTGCCTCCACCTAGGCCGCCGCCGAGCCTCCTCCTGCGCCCCTCCCCTCCCCAAACCGACCCTTTAGCGAGCTTCCTCGACCTCCACTGGTCCTCCCAAGCCCAGCCAAGCCGCCTCCCACTCGCCGGAGTGCCGCAGCCGCGGCACAGGGCCGCCGCCGGCCGCCGCCGCCCGCGGACAGCCCGCTACGGGCCACCTCACCCTCCACCGAGACCATCTACAGGTGCGGCTCGACCTCCTCTCCATCTCCCCCAACCTAGCCCCCACCTCCGGTGCCTCTCCTCGCCGGGAAACGGACCGCCGTCGTTCCTCTGTTCCTGGTCCGTCCAGGGACCTACGGTTAGAAGAAACAAACTTCCAGGGGCCTAAATGCAAGAGTTCGTTTCCTTTTTCTTTTGTTTTCAAAAACAGCAAACTTGTAAATTCCGTATAAAATCGTAGAAAAATCAGAAAAATACAAACTAAAATGTTTTGGAATCCTTGCAACAAGACCTATAACTTTTGTTACATCCACTTTTACTTTTGACCAATAGTGTTATCTCTAGATTAAATATTAGTTTAATCCACATTTGTATGTATCTCAAGTTATACCCATGAACTAAGGTTATTTTTTGTATAGTGTGCTAAAACTTATATTGATAGATTACTATAAAAATTTGAGAACATTTTGACAACTCTAGCTATAGGTTTCATTAAATCTTGGTTTATGCCTATGTTAAATATAATTAAATCCACAGGGTTCTATATTAGTTTTCTAGAGCTGAAAATTTTACAGCAGTCTTATCTTTGTTTTTAGATGCTAGAGAAAAAGTTTGGGAATTTTTAGTAAGTTATAACTTGTCCTTTTGATTTATTCATGAATAAACTTTGTAAATCAAAAGCCCTAGTTTCTTTTATTAGAAAAATCTCATGTTTTTATTAGAGCTTGATTTTCAGTACATGAACATTCCTGTAAAATTTTAGCCACTGAAACTTAGTAGTTTGGTCTGAATAAATTGAACTTGGTCTATGTTACTATAACTTGATTTACTTTGGATGCCTTTTATAGCGCTTGTTTAAATCTGAAAAATATACAGTAGGCTCATCATGAGATCGCCAACACTTAGTGAAGAATCCCTTATCTTTACTTGCATGTTTTGACCTGTACCTTTTATCTTTGTTTAATTAGTGTCTGTTGAAACACTTGCGTTATATGACTTAGCCAGATTCTGGGAAGCCACCCCACGTTGTTTTTATGAACTAAATTGCATCAAATTACTACTCTATAAATGACTGCCCAGTAAGTAGGAAATGAAATAAGTGTTTTCTAGACTTAAGTTTTATGTGGACTACAACTTTATTGTGAAGGAAAAATAATAACATCTATATTGTTGAGCAACTCGGAACTTTGCATTCATACATATGCATTGTTGCATTTCATTTAGGTACGATAGATGGACCACGTGAAGGATGTGACGTTGGAGCCAAGCCAGAAGACGGTGAATGGTGGAAACGTCTAGAAGATGGACGGATGGATCCCGATGTGCACGACTGAGGAAGATGCTCGCTGAGCACTTATTCTTTAACTAACACTGACCTAGTGTTATTTCCAGGCAAGCCCCGGAGCATGTCCTTCTATTTTAAATTATGCAACTTATTATTGTTCCTATCTACTTGTGCATTTAAGTTACAGGATTTGACTGAAACCTTAGTTGCATGATCCTAGGTACCGATGCTTGAACACTAGTATGTGTAGGTCGCTAGTTAGCTATGCTAATGGTTCGGTAGAAGTCGAGTGATTTCCGGTCACTCGCGAGAAATTATAGGAATTGGTTGTTTACTACTTGCTACCACTATAAGGTCTACGGGCGGGGTCGTGATACTCTGGATGCCCCGTCTGTTTAGTGAAAAGTGATAAGGCCGCAGTGTGTGGTAGTGGTGGTTAAGCGTTT
This sequence comes from Panicum virgatum, assembly GCF_016808335.1. Lineage (NCBI taxonomy): Eukaryota > Viridiplantae > Streptophyta > Magnoliopsida > Poales > Poaceae > Panicum > Panicum virgatum. Next base: position 36,271,995 of record NC_053149.1, on the reverse strand, counting down.
GAACGTACTAATCACATGCCGAGAATATGGTAATCGGTAAGCTTAAGTACTGGATTGAACCGCAGCCGGAATATACTCCCCACCGTCTTGAACTCGTTCACATCTAGCTAATGGCGAGTACAGAGTCGTCGTACTGCTGTACTTGAGGGCGGTGGGCCTGTTCCGTGAAGCGGGAATTGAAGGGAAAAGTTGCACGTGTGACTCTGTGAGTAACCACGTGACGTGTGTTTAGGTCTGCCTGGCCAGGTTAACAAATTCGATTCGAATCGTCCGCTTCTCACGGTTTGGGACTGCTTAACCCTTCTGCTACATAGAGTAAGAAGTGAAAGATGATGATGATGAATATGGTTGATTGATGAAAAATAATTGTTCCCACCATGTATGCTATTGGATAGATGCTCACCTAGAGTGGTTAATTGAACTAGAACCAGAAAGCTAAAACCTAAGATTAAGGATCTACTCTGTACTGCTTTTCGGCAAAACAAACCCCTCCAGCCAAAAGCCTTGCATGTCTAGATAAAGGGCTAAGTATACCCTTAGTCGGGTAAGCCTTGCTGAGTATTAGTATACTCAGCCTTGCTTGTGGCTTTGTTTTTCAGGTGGTACATCTGAGGATGTGGCTGACGTCATGTACGGGCTTCATCATGACGTCTTGTTTCATCGCTAGACTATCGTTCGTTTTCCGTCAAACTTAAACTCTGTTGTACTTTTATAAATTCAAACTTGGTTTGTAATAATAATAATTCCGTTTCTTACTCTGTGTTGTAAAATTTGTGGAATGTTGCATTCTCTAGACTGCTTTGTCGATCCTGTTCAAGTGGTTTAATCGGGATTTTACCCGACAGCACTGCCGGATTACTCCGTTTTAAGTGCGTGTTAACCCTGATTGTCGTTTTGATGATGGTTAGCGCACTTAAGCCGGATTAATTTAGGCGGGACTGCCACAACGTGTGTGCTAGTGTAAATGCAAATGAAAGGAAGGTATATAAACAAAGACAATATTTACACCTAGTTCTAAACACCATGTTTACAACTAGATTGCCGAACTTCTCCATAGCCACAAAGACTTATTTAACCAAGGTCAAAACACCATGTCTATCCCAAGATCAATAGGCCTTCATAGCACAAGAAAAAAATAAAGCGCATTGCAAAGCTTATAAACCAACCAAATGCAACCTCATAGCTTGGTAACCAAATGATGATGGTCTTCAATCATGTCTAAACACCATGTTTACACAAGATTGCAAAAAGAAAAATGCTATCATGATAAGCATTACATGGATAGGAAAGCATACATCAATAAGATTGAGACCAAGCTAGCAAAATGAGGGCACGAACAATGGAATGGATGCAAAGTGCAAATGCAGAGTTAGCAAAA